>NC_081249.1:89539730-90164730 GCF_030490865.1 Poecile atricapillus
TTAAGACTTTACGGTTTTTGATCTTACACTCAGGAAGACTTATAAGGAAAATCTTCTCAGCCATTTTTGAGCTATAAGGTCATAGGCCGGGGGGGTGAGGAGGAGTCAGATGGCGCAAATGGCATGTTTGTTAAGAAACGTGAAGAATTGGGCAAGGATGAAGCGTTGCATCTTTGTTGTAAGTAATGTAGAGGAATGCACAGCAGAGACCTTCGCCCCCAAAAGGGCAAGGAGCTCTCAAAAGACAGGCAGTAATAAACCTTTCTCAATTTTCAAGCCTCAGTGACAAAAATGGTGTTAGACTTAGAGTGGAGTTTTGAGAATATTAGGGATTGCAAACTCTGCAGTTTCTAATTGAGTACTAAGCATTATAAAGAGGAGCTGAGTGTAGCCTGTGATGCAGATGAGACTGTTTACCATTAAATAAAAAGCTCATTTGAAAAAAATAAAAAAGAAAGAAAAAAATATTTCATTTTGCTCCCAAAAAGCATTCCTTCTTAAGTTCACAAGTATTTGCAAACCAACAAAATATCCTAGATGAATGGTGAAGATAGACTCATTCTCATTCACATTCGTCTCATATTCAGACTCATTAGCTGTAGACAATTGAATTACCTGCACTCTTTCAAATTTGCTGAAAAGGGACAGAAAGGGATTTCAGAACAAATCACTTTCTGGGGCAATCTGAACTGTAAGCTAGAAGAACCCTTATCCTTCCACTGGGTGTGCAGGCCATCTATGAGCAGTATGCAGGTAATTTAGTTGGCTTTATTAGGTACCTAAAAACAATTGGTGTGAGTACTCTGTAGATAAGTGATACTTTATGTACTCCATGAATGATATTTCTTGGTGAAAAACTGAAACAGTGTGGGTTGATGCTGTTAAGGTACATCACAATATTCTCCTAATGCTACTAATCTATTACATGTACATGCATTTATCTTAGCACTTTGTACAATACCCACACCTTTCTTATCTGAACAGTGCTTTACATCTAACAGAGCTGGTCAGTGTTGACTTAGAGAGTTTTAATAACTGTTTTTACTGAGATTTAGGAGAATTGCCAAGAGATTTTGAGTGGAAGAGTTTGCTGAAATAAGGAGATTAACTGCTTATGGGATTCTTATATTTTTTTTTACCAGTGGAGTTAACCTGTTTCTCTACTGTTCAAAACCTTTCATTAATATGCAGTAATAGAAGGGAGGAGAAATTTGCGGGGTGGAAATCAGCATGTGAGCCACATGAAATACTAGAAGCAGCCCCAGCAGAAGTTCCTGCTTAGTGAGGATGGGAGAGATGGAACAGGCTTCATTCAGTTTATGACAGGAGAAAGGTGGCTTCTTAGAAGGACAGGAAGGGTGCAAGGACTAAACAGAGCATACATGATTATGCTCACAATTCATTTTTTAGCAAGGATAAACAGCTTCATCATATAGCTGCACGTTGTTCTTAGCAATTGTCAGGAGAAACCATTGTCTAAGCTCTTAACTCTTTTTGTTTTTTGAAGGTACAACAAAGAAAATAAAATCCCTCAGAGATCCGTCAGTGAAGATGTCCAAGTCAGACCCACAGAAGTTGGCTACTATTAACATAGCAGACAGCCCTGATGAAATAGTGCTGAAATTTCGCAAAGCTGTGACTGACTTTACCTCAGAGGTGACCTACGACCCCGCCGCTCGCCCCGGTGTCTCCAATCTGGTGTCCATTCACGCTGCAGTAACAGGGCTTAGCATCAAAGAAGTGGTGCACCAAGCCACCGGTCTCGACACTGCTCACTACAAAATGGTGGTAGCTGAGTCAGTTATCCAAAAATTTGCACCTATCAGGAATGAAATCAAGAAACTCCAGGAAGACAAGTCCCATCTGATAAAGGTTTTAGAGGATGGAGCAGAGAAAGCCAAAGAACTGGCTGTTCCTGTCTATCAAGAAATAAGGAGACTGGTGGGATTTCAATAGACGCTGCTGAGTAGCTGCAAGGATTTTTGTATCATGGGACAGAGATTTGTTATTTGTAATAAAATCATTTATTAATTATTAATCATTTTGGTTTGAAACAAAAACTTTTTTTCCTGGAAGATCCAAGGAGAACATTGAATATGATTGTATTAAAATGTGTATGAAGCCAGGTATTTCCAGTGGGACCAGCATTAAGCTCATCTGGATGGTCAGAGGGAGGACAGAGGCAATCACAATTCACAAAGAAATTGTGCAAAAGCAGATTATAAGGTTGCCTATGTTGGTTTTTGGATTTTTTCACTGCAAGAAGATGAAGTGTAGGCAAGGTGATCAGAATCTAGCAGAAAGATTTGTAATCCTCTAAAGAATGTACTTATCTGTGTATGTGATCTTGTTACACTTGGACAGTTTATCTTATTGGGGATTATTCAGCTTTGATATGGTGAATTCAACATGCCTTTAGATAACCAGAATAAAAGCAGAGACTTAAAAATAAATGCTCGGGATGATGAAGAGAGAACTTACGGCTTCTCCTTATAGTGTCTTCAAATTCAGTGTGAATTTTTTTTCTATCTATGTAGTTTGTGTGAAGTGAATTCCACTTCTGCCATTTGTGCCTTCCTGCTGGTCAGGGCTAAGGTACTTCAGTGAGAAATGACATGTGCTTCAGCTGCTCCTATTTCACCTGCTGTTCTGTTTAGCAGGGAGCTCCAGGATTTTCAGTTCAGCAGCAAGTCTAGGATTGCTTTAAGAAAGGTGTAGAAGAGAAGATGTAATCCTGAATCAAAGAAATCTTGGATTGAGAATCAGATAACTTTCTGTAAAGTTTACAAAATTGCTTCTTTAAAAACTTGTGCCAAAGTCAGAGCCAGAATAGTTAATTAGATCTTTATGGACTCTTCACTACTAAGCCTTGAGAAAGTGTAGTGATGGGAGAACAATGTTAGCCTGCCCTGATCTGAAGCCTCAAAAGTTCCACAGACTTGGACCCATGGATTGTGGCACTTATTGGGAAATGTGTGGCAAAGGGGAATTGCCAAAAGGAGACACCATGTTCTGAAGAGGGGTAGTAATACATGTTAAAAGGTAATGAAAGTCCTGTGGCAGCATATTTAACTATGTCATTACACTTCACAGTGCTGTGTTTGAAATTGCTGTGCTGTAATGTAAATTGAGTTAATCCTGTACTCTGGGAGCTCATAACCACTCTATGCCTGTAGCATTTGTCATGAAGGATTGCAGTCTTACATGACTGAGTTAGTGAAACTCAGGTGGGTGTTTCTACATAGTGCAGTTGGTTGGTTAGTTGTTCTGGGTTTTTTCTAAAAAGCAGTATTTAGTTAATTATAATGAGTTGATTCAGAAAGAAATATTTAATTTTCCAAAACATAAAGTTGAGGACTGAGTGTATCCAAATCTGTGCTGAGACCTGTATTTATTTGTTAGGGATCTGAAGAAGACAACTGCCATGCAAGAACTTGATGATGACAGATTTTCTAAAATTAGTCAAGACTAGAGAAGCAGAGTGGATGGAGACAGAGTGATTGGAACCAAAATCAGTATAGACAAGCCTAAGGTAATGGCCTCTGGAAATAATATTGAAAAATTGTCCCTGGTTTCAACTAAACTGTAGTGGATAAGGAAAGGACATGTTATAACTGTACATATTTATGTAGTTCTACAGAACTTTTGTCAGTGTTTAACAGCTGCATTAGGGCACTAAGATGAAAAATTAAAGCACACAATTACTGCTACTTCCTGACTTGGCATAAAATGTTTGCTGTGGCACTTTTTAACATAGATTGATTTCTGCAAAGGTCCCGCAATATGTACCTTGAGGGAAGTTAACACTGTCCTCATGAAGACTCTGAAAATATTTAATACTAATGTATCTAGTGTCTACCCATACCTCTTTTTCACTAGCAAAGATAGAAGCATATATTCAAAAGACAAATCAGAGTTTCAAGGTCTCTTTACACTTCTGATACTCAAATCACCTAATATATAGAGTTGCCATTCAGCACATCTTCTCTGCAGTGGAAGGAAAATAGGAGCATTCATGGGAGGGGTTGACATGAACAGGTAATTTTGGTTTGTTACTTAAACTATTCTGAGCAATCTTCCAAAACTGTTAGATTCTTTTTCAGAAAATCATGTAAGTAAAGCAGGAAAATAAACTCTTCAAAAGAGCCTTTTCTTTGGGGTAGGGGTTTAAGGCATTACATATTTTGTTGTGTTTCAATCAAATTCACTAATTTGCCTCTTTTTAATTTAGTAATACATTGGGGGTCTTCCCTTCCCCTTCCCCTGTGAGTCAAACAAGTCTTATTCATCTGACCCATTTCCTTCAAGTAAGGAAATATATGGGGGTTTTTTTATCTTCAGAAAAGTTAAACTTGTGTAAAATGAATATATTAACCTAGTGATTGTCGAGTTAGCTTTTCATTTTAGTTTCTCCTGTGGAGGAATTCTCAAAGTAACATGTTTTCTCAGTGAAATAATCCAAATTCCATTAGCAGCCATGATCTTTAGAATCTCTTGAGAGGAAACAATAAACGTAGATGTTTGCAGGTATTTGTTGCCTATTTCAGTTTTCTTAGAGCATGTTTTTTCTGTGAAGTTAACCGTCTTGGCATTCAGGTGGATTAGCTGAACTTGAAGCAATGAGTTGATTCCAAGCTGCTCCCTCCTCTTCTGCCTCCCTGTTTCTTCTTGGGAATGTTTTATGAGCACCCATTCTACATAGAACAGCTAGAACAATTCAACAATTCAACAGCTAGAACAGCTGTTTAGAGAACAATTGTTGGAGAAGACTTGATGCTTTATGTTTCATAATTATTTGTTGCACACTAAGTCTAGTGCTGGGGACTTAATGTTTGTTTGCAACAAAGTAGGTGCACTCCTGAAACACATTTTCCTGTTTGTTTTTATCCATCACATTCTCTAAGACTTCTCTGGGATGACAGGTGAAGTGCAGCTGGTGGGAAGTCTCTGCAGAAGCACACTCCTCATCCCAGCTGCAGTGTGGAATGGACATACCCTGTGGTATTTTGGAAGTCACTGTAAGGTGTTCTTCCAGGACATGGTGGGACAAAGCTCCAAATATGTCTTTCCTAATTGAAGTAAGAAGAGCCAAAAGGTGGAGAGATATCCTTATCCCTTGCTGTGTTGCTCACTGAAGAAGAGGAAGCAGAAACAATGATCCTTTATTTCGAATGCATTGGTAATTTGGGCCTTAGACTCAAAATCTCCTCTTTTGCCATTCCTGTATGTTAGTGCACCTGGCCTACTGCAGATCCAAATCACTACATATGTATCAGACATAGCATCTCCTGGCAAAACTCACCTCTAGAGATAAACCATCAACTCCACAGTGAATTACTTGCAAATATATAACAAAAACATTTTTACACTTGAGACATTTATTTTTCCAGCTAGTCGTTCCTAGGAAGTCATGATATCACATAGTGAGTCTCAGCTCTGTGCTTTCAGTTTAGAGCACAGAGTTTACTGAGAATTTTAGATTCAGGGACAATGTTTTCTGTAGCAAAGATTACAAATGATGGTTGGCCCCATAAATCAACTCTGGGACTGATCCAGAATGCATCCCTGCCTCAAATAGCTGGAGTGAATGGATATTGTACATTATACTGGAACTTAATTGTAACTCTTTAAAGATGTGGTTGAAGTATACTTAGTTTTCAAACACCATGACCTGGCTTCTCAGATTCCCCAGAAGGCTTTCTGCATATTTCTGATTCAATGTGTGTTTATCTACAATCAATTCAAGCAAAGTTCTTTTGCAGGATTATGGCTGCATCCATTAAAGGCTGAGGAATTCATAAAAGTGAGCTGAAAGTCTAAGGAAGGAGAGTGAAATGGGATCCTTGGGGAGTGACCTGCATCTGAATGTTTTGGGAACCATAGGTTATCAAAGTAAATGTTTTCTTATCTTTGGTTAGGGCCATCATGATCCTGACAACGGTGTAGCAGTAAATACGGATGATGAAAGTGTTCTTTCAGTACTCCAGCTTGGTTAGATTTATGTTCAGTACAACAGATGGATCTTTCACAGTTTTGGCCTGTGTATTTAAGCTCTTGGATGCTGCCTACCTGTTTTTTTGTGGCTGATGGTCTGCTGCACAGAGGGAAATAGACTAGCAAGCTGGTGTAGGAAGTCTAGTGGAAAAGGGGTTTTGTTCAGGAAATATATTACCTGTTCTTGACAGGAAAACAAAACCCCTCTTTCTGCTGTGTTGGGCTGTCTAATAACCTTTAAATTATTTGATCTGTTCATTCTTTCTAGGTAAATTTGACAGTAGCTGCAAGAAGAATGTCTATGTATTGTGGAGTCAAAAGCCTTGGAAGGACCCAGACATCTCAAATCTTTTCAAAAGTCTCTTACGTAGTGGGACTTTACTGTTAGCATGAGCCAGTTTTGGGAAAAATGCTGCAGCAAAACTGTAGTCATATGTGACATTAATTTATCTGCTTAAAGCTTTTGTGTTTTGGTCTGGGTTTTTTAGCTCACTAGGCTGTGAAAGAATACTTGTTAAATACTGAATTCCCAGCTAAGCTTTTTATTTTATAGTCCTGTCCAGATGATAGCTGAAATAATCGAAAATTCTCTTCATTAACAAAAGATTCTGCTCTGATTCTCACTGTCTTTTCTGTTAGTCTGCTGGTTGTGCTAATAGTCATATTGTGGAAGGTTTGACAGGTAAGTATTTGTTTTACCTGCAACAGTCCCATATTATTATGGAAATGGAAGATTCACTGATCACTTGTAGGCAGGAGCCTTGTTGTCACAATTATTTTGTATAAAACCAAATGCCAACTTCCTGCACAGGTAAACAGTTTAACACCTGGGAAGATGTTCTGCCACTGTTGTAAATTGCTGTCACAGAACACCATGACTGAAGATGAGATTATCCACTACAGGAGTGGTCTCGTGCTGCCTATGGACATAAAGTTAAGCACTGAGCTTAACGTCTGTTGTGCTGTCATGCTCTCAGCATTCCAACATGGCTGTGAGACAGGAACAGAGCAAATCTGTGCCACACCAGAAGGCTAGATCAGTTCCAGATGTGCTACATTTGCTGTATCTGCAAGATGAAATGTCAAGACAAGAGTTGCAGAACAAAAATCCTTAAAAGTTATTAAATGTTTGGAAGTACAGCAAGCTTGTAAAGCTTGGCTTATAGGGCCTGTGATAGTGTGGTCTTAGCCTCACTCATATACAGCTGACAGGAGCAGTCACACAGCTGAGTGTGATGGTGGCATAAGGTAAGCCATCTGCTTCCTCAGTGCAGTAATCTAAAGACAGAATGAGTCTAATTTGAGGGGTTACTGGATTAACCATCACAGATGGGAAATAACAGTTTATGGCAGAGCAAGGTGGTACCACATTTCTCTTGTGTCCTAAACCATTCTGAAAACAGATGCTCACAGTTCAGGTTGGGACATGCTGCATGAACAGTGTCACTTGTCCCACTTGCTGTTGTATCTGTGACTCTGCAATTCATCCAATTTCAGTTTGGCATGACTTTATTGTAATCTGTCAGGGTGAAATGATAGTCACATGCTGATAAAATTCATGGAACTTTGGTTTGAAACACTGGATGTATGTTCTCTACTATCTTTGGTGAAAAGTTCTTTCCTGATGCCCCAGGATTTATAGAAAGAAATCATTAAGCCAAATAAGAAGGAACTTACCAAAACAAGGCTATTCTCTGGCATTTTCTGGATTTTCTGGTGTAGCTGATTTCTGGCTTCATTCACCTTGTTTACCTTTGTGCTTCCTCCCCTAAGCCACGTCCCTCTCTGAGTAAAGTAAAACCTGCATGTTGAATGTTGTGATACTGACTTTTTATTGTGACTGGAAACAGTTGGTCAAATATATTTGAAGAGTCTCTTTGTGGTGTTTGCTGAATGAATAACAAAGAGTTCAATAAGTGCCTCTTGAGTATTTAAGCCAAGAAATATCTGTGAGTGGGTAGGGGTTTGCTCTGCCCACACTTACTCCTTCATAGCCTGTCTGGCAGATGTTCCTACAGCAAGAATGTGAGAAAGAGAAATTTTCTCCTTAGGGTTGTAGGCCAAATATAAACTGTGAGTGGCAGTGTGGCATCCATTATTTTTAGACAGTCCTCATTAATCTTCTCTTAGTGATCTGTTTGCACACCCCCAAAGTTGAAATTGTGTGGATATTCAGGGGAAAAAGCACTGGATGTCAACAACTAAACCCATTTCTGTCTCGGAGCCTTTGTGTCTTTGCTGTGCCTGCACATTGGTGCATGAGGAAGAAGGGCCTTGGGAGGAGAGGATTACTGTTGTCACCATTGAGACAACTGATCCAAACTGTGACACTCCTACCTTAAGTTCACCAACATGAACCCCCCTAGAAGGAACCTGTGAAGTGGATGAATTTACTGAGTACACTGCACAAGTGCTGCAGGTTCTGTATTATTGGTATGACCTGTTGGTGTTTTTTGGTGTTTAACCATTGCCAAAATGGCCCAAGGATGTGCTGGAATTCCAAAGATCTCAAATCTCTTATGAGGAAAGGCTGAGAGAGCTGGGCCTGTTCAGCCTTGAGAAGAGATGTCTGAGAGGGGACCTCATGAGTGTCTACAAGTATCTGCAGGGAGGCTGTCAAGAGCATGGAGCCAGGCATCCAGTCACACCATTCTTGGTGGTGCCAAGCCCTAGGACAAGAGGCAGTGGACAGAAACTGATGGACAGGAAGTTCCACCTGAACACAAAGAACTTCTTTACTTTGCAGATGCACTGGAACAGATTGCCCAGAGATGTTGTAGAGTCCCTCTCACTGGAGATATTCCAGAACCATCTGGATACAATCCTGTGCCACATGCTCTGGGAGGATCCTGCTGTAGTAGGGAGGTTGGAGCAGCTGATCCACTCTGATCCCTACCAACCTGACCCATTCTGTGATTGTGTAAATTCAGATGTGTTGCTGGTTTTTATGTGGGTTATTCTGGCTCCCCTGAAGATGAAATGTGCTTTTTGGGGTGACTTGTATTTAATGGGCCTAATTCCTACAGAGATATTGTTAAAATAAACTTCGGAGTTCCAAAATATCTGTGTAACATAACAACAAAATTGAACTGATGAGCTTTGCTGCTGTTTTAATCCACTTTGCTTACCAGCATCACACACTGCCAGGAGTAGAAACTCCACTTTTTTTTTTTTCTTCAAGCCAACCAAGTTCTGACCCAAAGAGCTTCAGTCTACTTTCTGCTTGCCTTTGAGGAGGTGAATTAGCTTGAGTGTGAATGTTGTCTTTATGGCTTATGAGGATATTTCAGTAAATTAAGAGTGTAAAGGGAGATTTCTGGGTAACCTGAGAAGATTTAATGGATGCTGCAAGGTTTTGGGGAGGATGTTTTACCTGTCTTTGGTAAAAAAAAAAAAAAAAAAACCAAAAAAAAAAACCACAAAAAAAAAAAAAAGTGTACTGTAGTTGCAGGTGAGAATATAGATAAATAAATAGAGAATATTAAATATTCCCTATCAGTTTCACTGAATGTTTTGCTACAGCTTCATAGAAAACAGCAAAATGTGCATCATCAAAGTAATTTTGGTGTATTGTTTTTAATGTGATTTGAGCCTTTGTTGACTGCTTTGCAGTTTTCTGTTCCTTTACTACTTTCTCTGCAAAATGAGTTTTGCTCTTTGGTTAAGCAAAGAAAATCTAAAAACATTTTTCTTTTAATTTCTTAGTTGCATTTGAGCAGGATGTTTTGCTTCAGTTTCCTCATTATAAATGAGGCATAGAAAACTTCATTACACATGTATTGGGAGGCTAAACTAATATTTACCAAGCTTTTTGAGCCTTCTAGTTCAAGGTGCCCTTACTTGGCACTGAGTTACAGCATTTCTTCCTGAAGTGCTCTTTTGGTGATGCTTGTGGTGTAAGTAAACAATGAAAAGTGGTGAAGGGCAGACAGTTCAGTACAGAGTAATAAATAATGCATTTAGTGAAAGCATCCGAGTTGTGTCTTCACAGAAACCTGTAGGCTGTTGATTTCTACCTTGATACTCTTTGTTGTGCTGCAAAATACTTGAAAATGTCTCTTAATCTTTGTGTCCTCCTTGCAGTGTCAACGCAAAGGGCTCATCCGGGATCTAATATCAAAAGCAAGGTAATTCTGCTACAGGGAGGGGAAAAAAGAATTTGGGTTGGCATTTGGGTCTTTTTTTAGGGAACTCGACCCTCCGTTCTTGGTCCTCTCACGGCTGGTGGGTATCTCAGGGATGGCACACCCCTGTTTGCTGTTGTTGCAAGCCTCTCCCCGCTCCCCACCTGGAAACTTAGCGGCGAGTGGAAAGAACTGGGAAGTGAAGCGGGGCAGCGTTGCTTGGGCTCCGTGTGCGGGACGGCGCTTCCCGAGCGCGGGGGGAGCCGCGGGGTCCCTGCGGGCGGGGGCGCAGTGCGCGGCGGCGGGCGCCAGGGGGCAGCGGCGGCCGGGGGGCGCTGCGGCCCGGGCCACACACGCACCAAACCCCGTTCCCCATCCCGGCCCGGTGTCCCCGTTCCCCATCCCGGCCCGGTGTCCCCGCTCCCCATCCCGGCCCGGTGTCCCCGCTCCCCATCCCGGCCCGGTGTCCCCGCTCCCCATCCCGGCCCGGTGTCCGCGCTCCCCGGCCCCGCACGGCGCTCTGCTTCCTCATGGCACGGGGCCGGGATCTGCTTTTGCCTCTGCCCGCTGCCCTGACCGGGATGAGGGAGCGGACTTCGAGTTCCGCGGGTTCAAGGAGACTTTCAAACTAGTTCTCCCGGGAAGGGAACCCGGCTCAGCCCGTGCTGCGGGGTGAGTGCGGGAGTATCGCATGAGCCCTCTGTCGCGACGCTGCGCAGCTCTGCACAGGGGCTGGGCTGTGTCCCCTCATAAGACTCTGGGCACTCACCGCATCTTCCCAAAGGTTAAAAACCATCAGGAGGTGCGTCAAGGGCCTTTCTAAGCCCCTCAGCCTCTCTCTCCTTCCCTCTGGAAGGGTGCTAGCTTAGTGCACGGAATGCAGCCCCAACACTGAAGGCTGTCCTGACATCTCCGCATCCCGGAGGGCTCTTTCCCTCGAACAGATTTTAAAGCAGAAACAGGGGCAGTCCCTGCTCCAGTTTTGGAGTAGTGAAGCCCTGCAGGGAAAAGGCGGCTGACTCGGTCCGTGCCTTTCCCGACGTAAATTCCCCAGCGCTTTCCCTCAGGCGAGCCGTAAGCTGGGGATGATTTCGGTGGCCGAGTGGTTTAAAAGGACACGTGAGGGGACTGTGCAGGGGCGATCAGGTCTGCTCATTGGGGACCTCACAGGGACTTATTGCTAAGTGCTCCCGCTTCCCTTAACGCGGAAAATATGAGACGAGCCAAAGGCTGGCCCGAGCAGTCACCTCCGTAACGTGGGAAAAGAGGGAGAAGCGTGCTAACGATGTCCGGGAAAACTTTATTTTCTTCTCGACAGTCGGCAATAGGAGCGACAGGGCAAAATACACCTGATGCTGCTAACCGGAGAGAGAACAGAATGAACGCACCGGCAGATAAAAAGGTCTGCCCGCCGTATTTTGTTGCAGTATGAGCTCCGATACACGACCTTTTCCTCTTTCTTTCCTTTACTCGTTCCCCGCTACCTCTGCTGGGTAAATAAAATGAAAGTGGAGACGTGGGGTTTGGAAAGCCACGTCTGATCCTGGCTGTGTACCCCAACCTTGATCCTCTCTCAGACTTGCAGTGCGATTTAAAGCTCTCGTTGGCCCTGCATCGCCTCGGCTCTGCAAGTCTCCAAATCCCGGCAAGGCGAGAGGTGATGGACGAGAGGGGCGAGTCTGGAGCCCCTCGCATCTGCTGTTCTCCTTGGGCTCCAAGCCCGTGGGTGGGAAGAATTACACGCCTCTGTTCCCATCCACGGGCTTTCGGGGAGGGCTTAAAGCAAGGCAATGATTGCCTTCATCCTGTTACGGGCAAAGCGATCGTGTTTTGCTGAGGCAGGGAATAAGTCTGTGAGTTCCCGAGCACCCCATCATGTATTATTGCCCACAGTTTGAGCACTTTGGGATTAGTTAGAGGCAAAACTCCAGGTTCACGTGGAAGTGCCCTGGGGACAACGTGCGTGGGGCAAGCGGGGGAAGAAACAGCGGCAGGCTGCAGTGCTCGCTCTTTTCAAGCATCTCCGCGGGGAATATTGCAGCAATTTCCATATAACGAAAACCAAGTTAGGAGGTGAAGGAGAATAGAAACAATTAATGAATGAGTTGGTACGTTTTGAGAGATGGAGCCTTGCGTGTCCGGCACCGTTCGGTGAAGGGTGCCCCGCTGGCTGCCGTAGATAAATCCCGCTGCTCATTTTCATTCTTGTCTCGGCAAAGCCTGGCGAGTCCCGCCGATCCCTTCGCGTTTTCGTCGGAGGCTCCTTGTGCTGTAGCCTGTGGCAGTGCCGAGGGCGGGTAGCGCATCACTCCTGCGTCTCGGAGCAGTGGGTCTCTCTCCCTGCCCCCGTGGTGCTTGCTTACCCCGAGCGGGAAGTCTCTGCTCCCGTCTTCTCCCGAGGCAGAAGTCTCTTTTACCCTCCGAGTATCTTTTCAACCTCTTTTATTCCAGGCAACTGAGGCTCATACATCACTGATTCTCCTAGTACCTCGCAAACTCTCACCTGGCGTTGCTGTATCCCAAATAAATTTTCTAAGCTCTAAGCAAGCGTTTGCCTCCCAAATACGGATATAATCTTCACTGGCTTTCTTTTTAATGACTTCCATTGAATCGATGCGGCAAAGCTCTTTATCTTATAGTGCAATGCAGAATGTGGCGTTGTACACATATGGTTTAGTTCTTTCCCCTCTGATTCTTGCGAGCTGGGCAGCTTTCAGCCGGGAAAGGCGTATTTACACATATTTGACTCCTTTCACATTCTAATACACTGAAACGGTACAGGATGGTTTGAGAAATATATTTGGGTAGAGAGATTAAACTAAATCTAGGCAAATGCACTGTTAAAGCCGATTCCGAAGAAATAAGTCTATCCTTAAGACAGAGCTAAAAATGCCCTGGACATTTTTATTGCCCTTGCCGAAAACAGGCTAAACACAGAGCGATCAATTGCCATGGCAAAGATGGATCAAGAATAAGCGTTAAGATCACGTGTGGAGGGGGAAAAAAAATACATATATATACAAATATAAGGAAGAAAAAAGAGATGGAAGGTACGTGTAGAAACTCTTACACGGGAGGATGCGTGCAGAGCCAGGAGTGCTGTGGGCGTGGGTCTGGTGCTCAGCGCGTACCCTGCAGGGGTGAAGGCGGAGGGCAAGCGAGGGGGGAAATGGTCTGGCAGCCTGCCCGCAGCCACCCCCAGGTACGGCCTCCTCCGAGCCCCGGTGAAGCCGGCGACTCCCCGCCTGGGGAGGCGTTTTTGGGAACCCTGCGGCCGACACAAATTGGCGCCGCCGGGTCCCTGCAACCTTCCCTTCTTTCCCGGCCCCGGGAAAGCAGCGGGGCTGCCTGGGTTCCCCGCGCCGCTCCCGAAACTTATCCCAGCTTGGAGCCTGCACCCAGGGGCTCGCCTGCCTCTCACGCCGCGTGTGTCGCTGTGTGTGTGTGTTCCTGTGTGTGTGTGGAAGCGCTGGGCTCCCGTGTCCGTGCCTGCTTTTTGTTTAAAGGCATCTCGAGGTGTTGTTTCTGGTGTCCGCAGGACCCGCTGGCAAAGCAGAGGGGGTGAGTATGAGCCCCTGGTTGCGACCCCTCTTTCTGCTGTGTCTGAGCTGCCAGGCTGTCTAGGCTGGAGTGTGATCTTTTTCTTCAGCTGAGAAAGAACAGTTTACTCCTCCTTCTCCTTCTTCCCCTGAACTTGGCAGGGAAGTGTAGGTGCAGTTTTGTTTCGATCAAAACAATGCCTCCAAAAGCGACATATACTTCCATCCAAACGAGTAAATCCGAGTGAGCTCCACTCTCAGAACTGTGCCACCCCTTTCCAGGCTGAACTCAAGCTCTTTTTCTATCTTACAAAATCTGTTCGTGTCCCTGTCTGGCAGTCTGTCCAGCTATCTGTCCGTCTGTCTTCCTTTGGGGTTGGATTGTCAATCCAGGTCGGATTGTCAAGTATGTGTCCAGCCCCGTCCAGTTTGTTTGGGGTGAGCTTGCCTTCAACCCTCCCTCCCCCCGAATTCGTTCTTATTTGAGTAATTAGACAAGGAATGTTTCATCACTCTCCTGAGCACCTAGGGCCCCCAAACCAAAACTCAATCACAGTACTTAAAATTCAGAGGATTTCTCTCAAGAAAATATATTTATATTCATATATGTGAACACAGCCATAAAAAGCGCCAGCGTGTAAACGAGGTGTCAACCCCGATTATGTGAAAAGAGATAACATTGATCTCCTAGGCATATTTGGAAATAGGTTTATTGTTGGTTGATTTGTTGTTTGGGATCTTTTCCTCTGGAAATAAACATGAACAGATTTTTGAAATCGTTTTCCCCCCTGGAGTTTCCCCCTATTTTGTGATATATCTGCCATTGCAAACGGGAGATAAGCAATTTCTAAATCTGGAATCAGGGTTAGAGGACCAGAAGAGTTAATGCCGCCAACTTAGTTCTGTTTCTAGACACACATGTTTTGGAATATGGCGATACGCTGACGAAAAGGTGCTCTCCGAAAGGACGACCCTCTCGGCGTTTAGCCGGGAAACAGTGTAGGAGGAAAACTACAGCTGCGGAGATCCCGGCCCCGAAAAGTTTCTTCTGTAGCTCTTTACAATGATTATTTATAGGAAGTGTGCAAAGAGTGGGGGGGTCGAGCTCTTACTGCAGTTCCGCACGGGTTTACAGCCGCAAACCGTAAGGGACGGAGCTGTAAAGCTCCCGAGAGCTGGTGACACACCAGATTTTCATCCTTCGTGTGATGCCACCGAGGTGTCTTCTCTCTGGCGAGGTTTTGGGGCTTGTGCACCGTGATGGTCTCTCGGGGAGAGGGAAGCGTTTGCTAAATTTGTTTTCCAATGCCGACATTAAAACGAAAAGGCGGCCTTTGAAGCGTCGCTTTTAAGCTGCGCCGTGCAGACCTGGAAACCAATTCATCGGGGATCAGTCGTGAAACCTAAAGAGGGAATGGGGAGCCTGCAAATCTTTGCAGCCGCAAAGAGAATTAATCGCATAACACCGGCTAGACGGCGTCCGCCCGAGCCGCGAGTTTAAAAATCAAAAGAGGGAGTAAAAACCCGATGTGAAAACCAGAGAAGATGCAACAAAAAAACCTACAGTGCACAGGCCGAGCCGCATGGCCGGTGTCAGGGCGGAGGGGGAAGGTGTGACCCCGAGGTGTCCCATCTGTCGGCGGGGCCTTTGCCGGGTTCCCTCGGGCAGAGAAGGCGACGGGCGAGGCCACGAAGCGGAACGGAGACTCCTCAGCTCCACCGCGGGTGCAGCAGGCACTGCGAGGGGAAGGATCGCCTGCAGACCTGCAGCTGAAGGCCCAGAGCCCCTGTCCCGGCCGTGCTCTACTTTTTGGCTTCTTCTAACCCAGCTCGGCTTTTTTAGCTGGTGGACGGGAGATGCCTGGCTTCTCTTGCTTCCCCCAGCAGACAACAAAGAGCTGTGATTTCTCTTCCGCGGCCCTTTGGGTGATTTCTTCTCCCTCTTTGCTTTCTTACTCTTGTCCATCAACTTTAAAGTCTTGGCGAAGGTTTCTGTTCCCGGGGCTCCAGATAGATCTCCTGACACGCAAGAGTCGCTGTAGACTTTTTCCATTTCGCAGGAAAACGGCCTGCCAAAGGGGGTTTCTTCTCTGCTCCAAGTTCAAAGGCACAGTCCTGAAGTAGTTAAGGGGGCAAAAGGGACAAGTGTGGGGGAGGCACCGGGTCAGGAGTGCAGGGTCGAAGCCATTAGAGCCTCCGCCCCTGCGGGCTTGCCCTTTGCGGCCTCAGCATTTCGCTGCGGGCACCGTCCCCTCGCATAGGACTGAAGGGCTTCGGGGACACCATTAGGGAAGGGAAATATCCTGGTGCTTCTCTGGAGACACTAAAGAGCTGGCACTGAGGGGCACCGAGGCCAAAGGAGTGACTCCGGCAGAGAGCGGACCTTGAGGAGAGCACTGTTTTCCCCACCCTCTCTGCTGCCTTCTTGGGATCCACGGTCACTGGCGTACCGGGGCAGGCATATCCAACTAATAAACAATAATAATTTCTCTGCCGCTCCCGGTACCTGCTTCTCTCCGTCCACTACATCCCCTGTCAGCCCGAGGGTGTCTGCTGGTGAAATCTTCCCCCGCTGCTGCCCTTTGCTCCTTCCCTGAAAGTTATTGGGTTACACTCGGCCGCTGTGTTATACGGGACATGTGCTGGGTTGTTAGAAACCTCTATAAAAGAATAAAGACTTAGTGGCAGCCCGCGCCTGAAACTCGTTTACCTACACGTTATAACACAGTCCGCAGACGCTGTTTCGAAGCGACGGGATTTGGGCTTGTGGAAAGACGAGTCTCCCACTAGTTCTATTTGATCGAAAGAATAAAGCCGTGTAAGGTGTTTCCTCTCTACTTAAGATTTTGTGCGGCACTTTAGGCAGGTTATTTCTTTGGAAAACAGCCATGGGGCCTATTGTCTTTATCTGATGCTTGAAAGATTGGGGAGGAGAGAAAGAAGAAAAATCATTGTTAAAAAACACTTTGAAGTTGTGCAACTGTTGCTGCTCCAATTTTTTTCCTCCAGTTTCCAGATGCACCAGAAATCGTTACTTTGATCTCACAAAGCAGCAATTTATATTTTTTAATTTTTTTTTTTAAATGGTTGGGTAACTCAAAGCGTAATGGCAAACATGCCGGGGATGAGGTCATCGGGCCGCGCGGGGAGCCCCGGGAGGCGGGAGCGAGCGAGCGCCGAGAGCTCAGGAATGAGGCAGCGGGGAAGGACGGGGCTTTCTCTCCGGATGAGCCTGGTTGCCGGAACATCTGCTCAGGGCTAATCTTACATCCCCGCTCGTTCACGAGGGAGAAGTCTGCCAGTGCGCAAGGGGCTGACTGAGCGTGAGGTGGGACCCTCCCTTTTATGCGTTTACCAGGGGCTGGCGGAGGGGTGCGATGCCACTGAGAGAGGCGCGCACACATCGAGTTGCAAGGAGCCCAGGAACTATTAAAAACCGCTGCTGGAGCCGCGGCCAGGGCCAGGACACGGCTTGGCAAATGGTCCCGGCCCAATTTCATCAGAGCATGAGGGAGATCATAGAACTATATAATATTCTGTTGAAGTGTATTATATATGTATATATATGTTGAGTTGGAAGGGACCCGCAAGGCTCCTCCTGTCCAATTCCTGGCCCTGCACACGGCAGCCCCATGAATCACACCATGTGCCTGAGAACCTTGTCCAAACGCATCTTGAACTCTCTCAGGCTTGGTGCTGTGACCATTTCCCTGGGTAGACCGTTCCAGTCAGTTCTCAACCACGCTCTGGGTGAAGAACTTTTTCCTGATATCCAGCCTAAACAAAACCTGACACAGCGTCAGGCCATTCCCTCGGGTCCTGTCACTGATCACCACAGAGGAGAGATCAGTGTCTGCCTCTCTTATGTATGAGAGCCCTCTGCTTTCACTGGTGCATGGCAAACCCTCTTTGAGCGCTCCTCAAAAATTAGTTGCCCCATATAAAACCAGGAGCCTCGCGTCTGTTGCAGCGCCCTCAGCTCAGGGATGCGGTGCATAGGCTGGACTTAGCAAAGCCAACCCGACCCGTTGCCTGAGCCCACCGGGGAGGCTCTCTCTCGTCTGCTCCCTCCTTGCCCGGAGAAGCCCTGACTGGCGTGCCTGTCCCCAGGGTCACGGCCGCCGGCGGGCCCGCGGTGATGGCAGGGACAGCGCTAAGATCGGCCGGACGGAAGCAGCAGGCTGACAGCTGCCTCCCTCGGGCCTCCCCCTCCCTGCCCGAGACACAGCCACCTGCCTAATGGCTTGACTCCAGGGAGAGACCCACCCGTGCGGAGGTCAGGAGTTTATTTTGCTAAGGAAAATCAAATGGGAGGAAGGGTAAGGGGAGTGTGTTTGTGCGGTGGACCCGAGAGACGCTGACCCCATCGCTATCCCACTGAAAACACAGGCCCGTGTTGAATCAGCGGCGTTGACTGCTGATGACTCTTGCTGGGCAATCACTGCCGCTGCTGCCTGGCCTCTCCAGTCCAAAGACACCGACCCGGCTCAGGCTGCTGACCCTACCGACCGCGCAAAGCGTGAAGTGGCTCTCTCGGGAGCCCGTCGTACCCAGTGGGGATGTTAGCAAAGCCCCTCGGGTGCCCGCGCTGGAGAGAGCTCGACCCGGGCTGTGCTTGTGCCGTGCCCGGCGGCGCCCCGGTGGGATTGCGCGGAGGCTGAGCCCTTCTCCCTCCGCGCCGGTGGAAATGGCGCCGCAGCAGCCGCAGCCAGCAGGATTTTGTTGTAAGGCCGCCTGGACCCACGCGAGCCACTGGCACCAGAAGACTGGCTCTGATCCCGCTGCTGCCAGGGGGCGAGACGGCTCCAGCCGCCGGTGGCGGGCGGGAGGGCCCAGGCAGCGAGTGGGACGCGTCCCGCAGGGTGGCTGTGTCACCGCCCGGGCTGCCCCGGGAGAGGAGGCTCCGGTGCTGCCGCAGTCCCCGCTCCCTGCCCGCTGCTCGCTGCCTCCCCAGCTGCGGGGAGGGGTGCGGGGAGAGCAGCCAGAGGGAAGGCGAGGTGCCCGTGGGGGACAGGAGACCCGCCGGTTGGCGGCCAGGTGCACGGCCGCCCCCACTGCATCCTGCGGGCAGGGAAATCTGTGGTCTCCAGGGTAGGGGCAAGCCCTGTACTGCTCTCCCCTGGGAAATGGGACCGAAGTGACTCAAGGGTGAGGTGTTGGGATCTACCGCGGCCGCTCAAAACCCTTATTTTTAAAAGGGAAGAGATTCGGGGGGAGGAGGAAGAAGCGACAGAAATGAGATGCTGACACTGAGGAGTCGCAGGGAGACATCAACAATCGGTGCCTATAGACCACATCAAAGCACTGCAGAGCAACAATAAAATGCCTTGAAATACTTCTTAATGCAATGTTTGCATTGGGCAAGTCCACAGATGACGCCGAATTTGCCATCACAAGAGAAAGAAAGCAGCAGATGAGGTTTAACCAACATTTCTCTGAAACCCGACTATAGAAGGAAAAGAGAGGAAGGGAGAGGGAGAGATTTCTATAATCCTGAAAGGCAAGAAGAGAAACCACATCAACGCAAAGTGAGCGAAATGCGGCAGGGCAGGATTACCAAGGCACAGGGGGAATTTTAAAAATAGACCAATATGCCACAAAACATCTGTAAAGAAGAAAACTTCCAGTCAGGATTGCTACGGAGGCACTTTTGCCTCAGAGGCTATTGCTCAGCCCTGCTATTTTATAAGAGGCCATACTTGTTGTCCCCCTTGCGCCCCCATTCCCCGGGCGACACAGGGGCACACACAACCTGAGTTTTGTCCCGATAGCTGGAGAGCTTTTCTGGGCGGGACGCCTCTCGCACGCATGGTGAGGAAGGAAAACGGGGGCGAATGTGTGTGCTGGCAAGGGGAAAACCTCCGGGTTCCGGTCAGTCTCTGCCAAACAAGCAGTCACACTCAGATGAGCGCTTAATTGCTATTGTGTTTTTGTTTTCCAAAGGCAGAACTCCTATTCCCCGAGCGCGGCTGCAGTGTGGCACAGGCTGGCTTTGTCTGGTTGCTGTGCGGCCGCTCTCGTCACGCTGGCCCCGCCTGACTGCAGCCCAAAGCCAGGAGCACCTATTTAGCCTCCTGCCACCCACGCACGAGAGAACGGCTGGGTGCAGGCGGCTGAACACCCCTCTGCCCTGCAGCGAGACTCCTTCCCTCGCTGACTGCTCATTCCCGAGGAGATGAAGCCCCGATCTCTGCTGAAATGTCAGACCCCGCTCTCAGTTTGATTCCTTGCCTTCCTCCGTGGGCGAGCTGCTGTCCCCTCTGAATTTGGCTCTCCCACCTCACCCGCTGGCCGGCCGCGCCTGCTGCCGGCACTGTCTTTCCCTAAGCCGGAGCCCGTCGCGGCTGAGCTTCCCGTGCTGTTTTCACACGGAACCTCCCGGTTGCTGCGCCCACGCCGGGCAGCCTCGGGAAGCGCTGCCGGGGCTGCCTGCCCTAGGTCCGGCTGGCCGGAGGGCTCCGCTCTTCCCTGCTGCGGATGTGTCCCTGCGGTGCGGCCCCTGCGGACGGGAGCTGGCTGCTGCTCACCGCCCGCCTCAAAGTATTGTTCTGCGGGAGCCTGAAGGGCGGCATTGCGGCCCTCGGGCTCCTCCTCCCAGTATGCCACACACCGCTCCTTGACCCGGGGCGACTCCGTGCCCACTGCGACAGGGGCGCGCCGGGGCCGAGCGCAGGGCCGGGAGAGAGGCCTTGAGGCGGGGGAAGCTCCGCACACGCTGCCGGGCTCGCTGCTGCGTGCCCGTGTCTCCCCAGGGAACGGGGAGAGAAGATTATTTCACTTACAGAATCATGATAGAACGTGACCCCGACAGGAATGCGGCCGGCACCGAGACGGGAGCGGGGGGATATCTGTAGGTTTCTGCGGCTTTGCGAGGAATTAACGGGATGGGCTGTGGAGAGACGAGAAAGCTGCGCTGAGGGAGGGATAAAGGCTCAGCTGGATCAGGGGGTATCCCACGGCTCGTGGCCCTCTGATCGATTCTAAGTTTTTTATCTTCCAGGTAGGAAGAAATTTCTGAGAGGCGTGCAGGTCGCCTGGCAGAAAAAGGGACCACAGATACCAGGAGAAATTCCTCCCTCCAGCCCAAAATTTCTTCATGAGAGAGCCCAGTCCCCGGCAGCTTTCTGGTTACTAGAAACTAATAAAAACAGTATTAGAAGCTAATAAAATCTTGTTTAATAATAAATCTGGGTGAATTCCGGGCACGGAGCAAGAGTGGAAGAGGTTTGAGATGCAGAAAGAGGGCTCGGGTCGGGGTCCGGTGGGTCATGACCATTTTTGAGGGGCTTGGAGCCGCGTGTCTGGCGTGCCTGCCTTACACAGCAGTCGTGTTTCGTGTGGGTCAAAATAAGCCGTGTTTGAAGTTCCCGGGTTGTGTCCCGAACATATCTCGTGAGGAGGCGGGGGACCACTCTCCTGCTTCTGTAGTGGTGCCTAGCGTTGATAGCACGGGGGGATAAACTTCTGTTTTCCATAGTGCGAGGATTGCATCCAGTGGCCGCAGATCTTTTGAATAGTCCCATTAAAGTCTGCTTCGTTTTAGGTTCGGCCCTAAACAGGATTGTTTACAGTATAACACATCATGTATGAGGTAGGGGAGCACAGAGGCTTCTCTTGGTTCAAAGAGCCGTGCCTTGAAGAGAAAAAAAATATTCCACTTATATTTATTTTTTTGACCGAACACACATTGAAATGCTGTGCGCATTCCTGCTTTCCTCCCTGGAAAAGCGGGCTTTGGATCCCGTCTCGGTAACAAGGGGCCGGTTGTCCGTCTGCAGCGCCCCATATGAGAACTGTTGTGCACAAGACCCACAGCGTTTTCTGGGGAACGCCACTTTTTCGGCATGTATGAGGCTTGGGGACAAGATCGGGACAGGGGGCAGCGTGGCTGCCGTGTGGGTCCTGCCCGGCCGCGGGGGAGGTTAAAGCACCCTTGGCTTCTCCCTCTCCTCCTCCCCGCCAGCAGCTCGGACTGAGACGGCTGCAAGGTACCATAGGCCCCGTGTCTCCGGATCTCTCCACTGTTCACTCAGTCCTATGGGTGTGGGAGCCGAAGGTTGCATTTGGGCTGGAAAAATAATCCAACAAAAAAAGAAACAAATCCCCAAACGTCAACTCACTCAAACTATCCCAAATTATAATAGCAGCGATTATCTGAGAAGAAGCAGCTCTTCAGCGTGCCGCTGTGTAAGTGCTGTTTACTACCAGCTTTAAACTGATTTCTTTTTCTTTCCCGATGGAAAAGCAGTCAGGCCCCCTGCAGAGAACAGTCACCTTTCAGACGAAAATTTCCCTACCGGGACTCGCTTGTGGGCTGTTCCACGCCTGATCCTGGCCCGGCTTTCCCCGGTGGGTGATAAGGGAGGCATGAGCATCCCGATCTGGGGTCGGAGCCATAGGAGTGCTGAGCCACGGCAGAGCTGAGCTCCTCGGCCTCCAGGAGATGCTTGGCCAGCGACCTTCTCGGGACCAGCTCTTGTGCCCTGAGTCTAACAGTGAGTCTGGTCAAAGTTCTTGTCCTAGAGTTTCTCTAGATATGGCCTCGCTGGCAGCTTTTGCTTGCTCCTTCCGAGGTTTCCTAACCCTCTAGAACTCCGGAGTTCCTTAAGGGTGGTTTCTGTATTGGGGGGAAACCCCCCAAACCAGCAAACAAACAAACAAACAAACAGAAAACCCAACCCAGGACTATGAACCCCTTTGAAATCTCTCTCGGTCTCATCTCGCCGGCTAACACCACTCCAGAGCCCACCTGCAAACAGGGGCAGGAAGAAGGAGGCCCTGAGGAAATCTCAGAGACCCAGTGCAGATGAGGCCGGGGGAGTGCACAGGGGGGCAGCGGAGCCCAGGAGCCCAGCTGCGCCTTCTCCTTGGCACCACCACCTTGTGTGAGTGACTTCGGCTGGTTTTGCCACCTCTCCTCGAGGGTGTGAGCGTGTGTGTGCAAATAAGGTTGTCAGAAAGGTAATGTGGCGGGTGGCATGGCTGATTGGACACCTCTGTCCCCCATTCTCGGAGCCGAGAGGCGCGCAGTGTTTTTGGGGGGTGTCAGCCCTGCTTTCCGGTGGTCTTGCCAGCCTCTGTCCTCCTTGGAGCTGCCTCCTGTCTCTCGCCAGCCGAGAGCTGCAGCCACGAGGATTCACCTGTCAGCAAAGACCTCAGCACAGGGCAGGGAGAAAATCCGCAGAAGAGGGAGGAAAAATAAATATCTTATAGCAAAGCGGGCGGCAGGAGCAGCCGGGATTGGGTCCGGGGCTCCCGTGGGTGTGAAGCCGAGTGTCCCGTGCGGGCGCGCCCCCAGGCTGTGCCCGGGGACTGCAGCGCACAGGGAGCGGACCAGCCCTCCCGTGGGTATCTGCGGGTTTCACGCAAGCAGAGAGAGCTGAAAGCTGCAGAAACTCCGCGAGCCTGCTGAGAAGGCAGGCAAAGCGGGTCTGTAGTCTGCAAATGAAGAGAGAGATCATCTAGTCCCCCGCTTATCGTTCCGGGTTGTTCTGGAGTTTGGCGTGGTAAATACAAAATGCATGGCTTTTAATCCTGCCTGTGTTGTTCCAAGTCAGTAGCTGAGAAGGCAGAAGGGTCTCTAGCCGGGACTTTGGTCTTTGTTTGCGAGGGGAACCTGCTTTGTGTGAATTATTCACCATAATTGCCTATTTCCAAACAGCTCCGCGGGGAGGCTCCGAAATGCAGTCAGGTCTGACTGGTGCCTGGAGAAAAGTGACGCCCGGAGCTGGTGGAAGTTCAGGGGCAATTTTAAGTTCCCGATTCTCCTCCCCACCGGGAACACTTGGGCCGGGATGAAACCGAATGAGGGGAGAGGCCCGGGGACAAGGGGCATTTTGTTGCCTTAAGCCCAGGAAACGTGCCGATGAGTTTCTGCTCTGCCCGCTCGCCTTCTGCCGCCCCGAAAACAGGAGACAAAAATAATATACGCGCCGAAACAAACAGGGGAGAAGTCCTGGCAAAATGGAGGGAAAGCAGTGGCTGTTTTTTATAGTTCAAGTGTATAATCGGATTTTTTTTCTGTCCTGATAGAAAGCAGATAAATTTAGGAAGGGAGAGCTAAGAGAATAATTACAGGGTGAAGGTAGTTAAATTTTATTTCGAGTCCCAAAGGCAAAACCTGACATTTTATTGCAAACATCTGGAAGGCTTAAGAGACTGGCATGGTGTTTGTTTAAACACTAATAGAGATTTTTATTCTGTAAAACACAAACAAAGCCCATTTAAAAACACTTGAGACTGTAAATATTTTGCGGTGGTTCAATTCTCAAAGCCTGAGAAAACCGGGGGAAGGGGAGGGGGAACGAATCGACAGCATAATAGGGGTATAATTATGAATTAGTTAATATACGCAACAATACCGTTTGTGCAGACCATAAAAATAAATTGCAGGCGTATTTTTTTCCCCAGTCACAATAACTGACCCCGCGCAGCACGGGAACATCACCTCGCTCGTGTTTCCAAGCGGCGACTTGCGCTTGCTTTCAACTTGCCTCTTACTAGAGAGCCAGCCTCGAAATCCTCCGACCCGTTAAAAGATAATCGGCGCTGTATTAAAGCCCAGTAAATCACTCGCTCACGTTATCAGACAGCCTTCAGCCCGCACCCGCTGACTGGCTTTGACGTTGTTTTCAATTGCTAACTTCAAGAAGAGAGAGAAATAATAGTAAATCCACGGGCTAGATCTGGATGAGGTACCTTCGGAAAGGTTTTTCTTGCGCTGGAGCAGGGTTTAAAAATGGCCCAGCCCCTGCAAACAGCACATCTGGACAGCACTCCCGCCCAGCAGCCGGCTCCCCTTATTTCTCTTTTTTCCCCCAAATATTTCCATATATAAACAAATATTTTTCAGGCTCGCTCTGCGACAACTGGAAAGCAGAAGTGAATGATTTCTTTATAAACTCCGAGGCCTGGCCCTGCGACCCTTGCTCCTGCCACTTTATTCCAGGGAGCAGTTTCCTGGATTTAATGGGAGCTACCCCTGCGAGTAAGAGTCTGGAATAAAGACCAGGCAAAGGGAGGCATTCATCTCTGGCTGCCGGGGGTCGGAGTCGGATCTGAGTCCAGATTAAGGCCAGGCCTCTGGTAGACTCGAGGTTTCCACGGCTCGCCGTGGGGAGAGGGGACCCTGGCCCCGGTGCCGCTCCGGCTGAAGAGCCCCGGGCTCCGGCTGCCGGCGGCGCAGCGCGGGTGCCTTTTGCTCAGTCGGATTTTGGTGCAAAGGCTCAACCGAAATCCCATCCCCCGGCTCGGGGAGAGGGGGTTTTCTCCGGCCGAGCTTTCTCAGCGCAGGGGGCAGCGAACCCTGCGAGGGGGCAGCGCTGGCTCTCTGTCCCCCCCGCCCCTCTCATCCCTCCCCTTTCCCCCGCAAATCCAGTGGGGCCGCAAGGTCGCTGCAGGGTCTGCCCTCTCTCTCCGCTCGCACGGAGGAGCAGCGATGCCTTTGTGTTCACCGCTTTTGCACCGCCCGGCGCGGACGGGCACAGGGGGGCCGAGCTGTCCTAAACCTCCCGGGCACCAGGATAGGGCCAGAGAGTAGGGAGAGGAGCAGTGGTCGGGGCCGTGAATTCCATCGGTCCCCGGAGCGGTGTCCGTGAGGAGCTGCTCTCCTGCCCCTGGCAAAAGGGTCTGCTCCCTGGGGTTTGACAATTAGAGGCCGCATTGGCTTGGAAACTGCGCTGTGTTTCTTGTCGCTGCTGCCGAGGCTGCGCTCGGCTGCCAGAGCCGGCAGCGGAGTGCTCGGACACAGCTCGCAGAGCTCGGGTGGCACAGGAGAGAGCCCCAAGGTAAGAGACCCAAAAAGGGTCGGGGCTGCTTTAAACTCTCCACCAGTAAAACTACACTTAGTGCTCTGGAAAACGTATTTTTTGAGTTCTTACATCAGTTCCCAAAATTCGCTTAGATCTTTCTGGCTTTCCAGCACCATTTCTTTTCACTAAAACGCTATAAATAATCCACTGTTTTCTTGGGCTCTTTTGCTAAAATCTCCCTCCAGCTTCTTTAATAGCCTTCCTCGGTGTCTGCCTCCCAGACAAGTGTTTCCGAGGCTTTCGGAAAGAAGGAAAATAATTGTTTCTGTGGGGTTTTTTGGGATTTTTTTTGGGTTTAGGTTTTTTATGTTTTTTTTTGTTGTTGTTTTTTTGTTTGTTTGTCTGGTTGGTTTTTTTGTGGGCTTTTTTTGTTGTTGTTTTTTGGGGTTTGGGGTTTTGTTTTTTTTTTTTTTTTGAGACATTCCTTCGCCTGGGAAAAGACACACAGCCGGGGGACCCGCTGGAAACACATGTGCCCTCCTCCGAGTCCCCGCTCCCTCTCTCGGCTTTCTCCAAGCCCTTGCCTCGGTCGCTCCCTTCTTGCGGCATCTCCTGCCCGGCACGGCTCCCCGCGGAGCCGGCGGTGCCAGGATGGGGAATACACGACATCCCCACATCACGGCAGCGCCGCTATGCCCGTGGCTGAGCCCGCGGAGAGGGACCTGCCAAGGAGGTGTACGGGAGGGGAGGGGAAAGGCGCGACAGGGAGGGGGGATAAGGGGTGTAGGGCGGGTGATGGAGACGTACAAAACCTGCTCCTCCACCTAGATAACAGGATTTAGCTATTCCGGGATTTGCCGAAGAAGTGGCTTCTTTCCCGTTTTTCGTCTGAAATCCGTTTCCGTGCGTGTGAACCCCGCCGGGCTGTTGTCAGTCGGCGCTTTAGGCCGGGGAGAGGCGGCTGAGGGCTCCGCCGTACCACACTGACGTGGGCACCATGGATTCACTCTGGGAGCAAAAGGAAGTGTCTTTTCCCCCTACACTCCCACACGTGCCCCTTTCACTTGTTTCCAGCCCCACAGAAAAAAAAAGAAATCGTCTATGAAAAACCTGCCCTAAGCAGCTCTGCATGTTCGGGGAGCAGATGAGAAACAGTGGCCAAAAAGTAATCCCTTCCTGAAAATTTGTGTGTCTCCTTGCCTGCTTTTCCACTTCTGCTCGGTCCACGCTAATCCCCCCTCGCACTTCATAGTTATTTATATTTTATTTTGAACTTGCATCGATTTAACCCCCCCTCACGGCTTTCCCCTCTGTATTTTCCGTGTACAGTGTTTCACTTGACTTCACCTCTTTTTCCGGGGTCCCACCAGCTGATGAAAACACACGCTTCTGTCACCTTCTCCAAAGCAGTCCTTGCTGCTTTTCACAGCGAGCCCCCCCGCGCCACGCGTGACCGAGGGGCGTGGGAGCAGCTGCGGACCCGCCTCAGCCGGGAGGATGTCAGGGCAGAGTGAACAAGAGAGCAGAAATAAAATGCTGAATATTATCCAGGCAACCAGCCGGGATATGTACCTAGCGGCTTTGGTTTCGCTGTAGCTAGAGTGACAAAAAGAAGCGGGACAGGGGAAAAAAATGTTTTTATTTAGATAAGAAGCCCTTCCCAAAGAGAAGGCGCTCCCCATGCCCGGGGGTATTTAGGTCTCCCAGCCAGCCCACGTCGCTCGCTCAGCCCCACCGCTCCACGGACGCGCTTCGTTTTGAAGTGAAATTTCAACCCCCTCGAGACGTTGCTTCTGCTTCTGCCAAACACCGATTCCACCGGCAAGGGCAAGTAATATATGGCATAAATGAAGTTTTAAAAACGCCCCGTCATCCGGCGCCGCTGGGTGGTAAAGCACCTCTCGGGTACTTTGCGTGGGGATTAGCCAGCAGCAGCGTTTGGGAAAGTTGGGTGCGGCGGAGAGAAGCGCGGGAGTTGTTACCTCTCTGTGTTTAGAATTATGGGTTTCCTACTGGCTCCTGGTTCTTCAAACAGTTAATTCTGCCTGCCGGTGCTCCAGGACTCAGATGGCCAAAATTCCTCTCCCTCAAGCCCGAGTCTCCCTCCCCTCCCTATTGGGTCGCAGCTTTTGGGTCTCTCCCGAGCTCTCCCTCCTATTGGCCGGGGACATTTTTTTTTTTCCTTCTTTTTTTTTTTTTTTTTTTTTTTTTTCTTGACAGGCGCACGCAGCCTGCCTAACTCTTGGAGAAAAAAAAAAAAATCCCAGAAGTTTGGATCAATCAGAGAGAGACAGAAGGAAAGGGGAGAAGAAAAAAAAAAAAAAAAAAAAAGAAATCCAGCGTGCAGCCCCTCTGAGCAAGTGCTGGGACCTGGGCTGAGCACACCCTCCTGGCTCTGCCTGCGGAGTATCTGCAGCCTCATGTAGTGCCTTCAGGAGACTGAGGGCTGGTTCTTCTGGGGGTGCAGCTGGGGAGGGGTGGGGGGGGGAGAAAGAGGCAAGAGGCTCTGCCTCTGGTCCCCGAGCTGTGTGCTCGCAGCCACTGGTCGCTCCTCTGCCCAAGGGTCTGGGCTGGGGGATAAGATGAGTGAGAGGCGAAGATCGGCGGTGGCCCTCAGCTCCCGAGCGCACGCTTTCTCGGTAGAAGCCTTGATCGGGACAAATAAAAAGAGGAAACTGCGAGACTGGGAGGACAAGGGGCTGGATTTGTCCATGGAAAGCCTCAGCCCCAACGGCCAGCTGGGGGACAATGAAGACCCGACTCAGTGCCTGGACCTCAACCCCGGTTAGTGCGACTCCTTTCTTTTCGGGACCCCCCTCCTGCCCCGCTCCCTCCCAGCCTCTCGCCCAGAGTCCTGCCGGGAGCTGCCCGCGGGGCAGCGCGTCCCGGAAAACATCCAAGACTGGGAGCACAGGAAAAAAGAAGCGGGAATTTTGGGGAGATTTCTTTTTTATGCTGTTGGGGTTTTTTTCCTCTCTCTCTTTTTTTTTTTTTTTTTTTTTTTCCTTGCAGTTTACGGGGACTTTCTCTTACTCGCTGTGTCTCTTTCCACCCCCCCACATAGCTCCATGATCTCCCGCGAGGGGCGGCGTGTCCCCTCTGCTTCCTTTTTATCCCTCTCTCCTTCCACTCCCTTCGTCCTTGTCGATCGCGATAGTCCTTCCCGGCTGTCTCGGGACACGCGTTTCGTTTTGCCCCAGAGTTTCCCGAGCCCCGATCGTGGAGTTGCCGGCTGGGTCGAGGGCAAAGGAGTGGGGTGCGGGATGCACGCCTCTCGTCTTTTCCGAGTCACCGGCCACCCCCCGTGTCCTCCCCGCGGACACACTGCCGCCCTAAGCGGAGCTTTCGGTGTAGGAGGAGGATATGGGCGTCCAGGATCAGCGCTGCCCCGGGGCCCCGGAGCGATGGGGACCCGCTGTACACCTCCGCAGCTCGGGATCCTTCTGCCGGGACCGGACCCGCTGGGTTCCGGCCGGCGCGGCCTCGCTCCGCTCCCGGTACGGAGCGCACCGGCCGCGGGGGGACGCGGAGGGGGAACCTGCCCTCTCCGGAGGGAAAACCCTCCCGGCAGGGAAAACAACCTCAGCGGGTGAGGGGCACTGCGAGGAGTGCAGCCCCGCCGCCGAGCCTGGATCCTCCCGGGAGCCGCAGCCAGTGGAGCAGCGACGGGCCCGCGGCCCCAGGGCCGGTGGGACGGGGTTAGGGGAGAGGGAGCACACCACTCCCCTCCTGGTGTCTGCACTTTTAATTTTAAACTCTCGTTTGTTTATTTTTATTTAAAAGGGATCCAGTAGCTCGCAGCTATCATTTGGCTCAAGGCAAACCCTCGGTCTCTTCTTGTCCCTCCCCTCCCCAGGCCGATTCTCTCCGGCCTAAAACGACCTTCCGCAAAAGCAGCCGCGGATCCGCGACCATCCCGGGGCTGAAAACGCGCTGGGCCTCGCTCCCCGAGCTGTCCCCGTGTCCTTCTCGCCGTCCCCTCGCCCGCTCCCCAGGGCCTTTACCGGGGACGGAGGGAGCGGCCCCGCTCTCACAGTTATAGCCTGGGCAGAAGGCGAATTTTAGGTGATTTCTCTTTGCTTTTAATGCTCAGATTGAGCAAAAAGGTCAAACTATTTCTTTGCGCAGACCCTAAGAAAAAGGGCAGAAATGTCCTTCACTCCTGCCAGGTCCATTTTGCTGCATTGGGACAGCAAACACTTTTTAAAATTTATTTTATTTATTTTGCGTGACGTTCCCTGAGCTATCAATTAGCATAAACTGCCCAAAATTCAGATTAAAAAACCCAAATCAACAAAACAAAACAAAAACAAAAAGAGGAGGGAAAAAAGAGAGAATTTTAGATCGAAGTATCAAAAAATATTTATTGTAAAAATGTATATTTAAAGTGTTTTGAAGGGAGTTAAAGACCATGAAGATCTCGCCCCTCTACGCCCTCAAGGAACCGCACTTTAATTTGCTTTCAACAGCGGCAGCCTTTTCCGGTGCGGATCCTAGGGAGAAATAGGTAAATTCTGCTGCCAGGGTCGTCTCTCTCAGCCGAGGGACGAGCATAAAAGAGAGGGAACAGCACCGGTCAACCAGTCAAAAAATAGCCTACGGTTTCAGAGGCTTCCCCGTTCAAAAGAATAAATAAGCGACCAGAGACAAAAATCTGCTTTCTAATAACACAGTGTATCTGTGCATCAGTCTTCTATTTTTTTCCTTAACATTTTTTCTTTTATTTTAGAACCGTTTCTCATAAGTTTTTAGTCGCAATGGGATATATTTTTCTGCGGTCTAAAAGTTTAATTTGCCTATTTCTCCGTGAATTCGAATTGTGAAATTGGAAAACTCTCCGTGCGCCAGATTGGAGAGAGGGAATGTCTGTTAGTGCCTGAAACCTCAGAAAGCAAACGTGATGTTTTTCATAAAGCAAAGGAAATCAAGAACAGTTTGAGAAATCATTTTTAGGAGGTTGATAGACTTTAAATAAAGTCCGCGACTGTAATTTGCACAGTCACTTCATTAAACCTAATTTCTCCGCGGTGTACTTTTGCTGCTGGGTGAAAATTGATTAGCGGCTCCATAATGACCACCAAATTCCATCTTTACAAGACCTAATTAAGAACAAACTTTACACCTAACGTATTTTAAACTTGCCAAATCTCCAGTGATATAACAAAAAAAAAAAAGAAAAAAAAAAGAAAAAAAAAAGAAAAAAAAAGGAATTAGAAAAAGGAATTTTTATAGCGTCCCAAAGGTTCAACACTCAAAGCCGCTGCCCCCGAGTAGTGACGGGCTGTTCCTTCTGCTGGCGGTCTTGCTGGTACGGGGGTGCTTGTGGAGAGGCCGCAAGTCGTAGAGTTCGCTCGGGGAAATTAGGTCTTGGTTTTCGTGGGATAACCTACATCGGTCTAGTCCCATTTATCGATCATTTCGCCTAAATTGCCTCCATTTCAGCGCGGGAGGGTCTGAAAACCATTCAGTGCGGGGAGCTAAAGGCGGCCGCGGATAGAGTAAGGCTTCTCTCTGCGTTTCCCAGGTCTTTTGCGTGCAGGCGGGTGTGAGGGTTTCTCTCCCAAGAGCGGGACACATCCTCCGGCAGGGCTGAGGGCAGGAGGCGGCGGGGCTGCCCCGCTTCACTTCCCGCATCGCTGCGGATCTGTGCGGAACGCGTACAAACTGCAGCCTTCGGGAGCGCCTGGGAGGCAGCGCTGCTCGTTTTTTTCCCCGTTTGGCGGAATCCCTGACCCCTTACGTGCCATCTTACAGCCGTGCCCAAACTCTTCGGTGACGATATTGGCGAGACCTCCCCTCCCTCCGGGGCCGCATCTTCCTGGGAGAAGAGAGGTAGCAGGCTGGGAGGTGCCGGGTCGGGCTGTGGCGTGGGCAAAGGCGAGAAAAGCAAGCGGATAAATCCCCCAGGTTTGTAAAAAACATCTCCCGAGCATCCGACTTATTTATGTCTCAGCCACGAATTTTGTCGCCAGAGTTAATGTGCTTTTTTTACGAGACTCATTTAAAAGGGGGATAAATGTGGATTTTAATCATGTGCGGGTTCAACCACTAAGTTGTGAAAAGGAATTCGGGATTACAGCGGCTCTCACCTTCTCTCCCCACCACCCCGTGCACTCGGGAGTGGGGCCGCGGCCGGGCCGGGGGAGGCAGAGCTGGCCCAGGGGCTCCGGGGAGCCTCCCCTGCTGCCCCCGCATCCTCCCCGGCACTCAGTTCTCGCCGCCGACAGGCCGAAGGAGGAGGAGGAGGAGGAGGAGGAGGGTGGTGGGACGCCCCTCCGTCCCCTTGGCAGGTTCGGTTTCAGAGGGCAGCAAAACAATGGGCTCGGATGTCTTCTGGGTATTTATAGATTTAACCTGAGCAGCGGAAAGGTCACGGGGGCCCCAGGCGTTGCCTCCCCTGATGTATATATTGTTTACCGTCCCCGACGGCGGTGGCGTTCGTCGGCCCGTCCCTTCGCCACCCCGAGGGCGCTGGGACAGACCGAGGCAGAGCCGAGCTCCTTCCTTTCCCCGTCGAGAGTTTAAGACTTTTTTTGATTTTTTGGAGCGAGTGGGTGGAACGTGTCTCCGTGGACGCGTTTGCCTTTTTTCAGGCGGTCAGGGTCTCTTCACGGCGAGACGAGCACAGGCGCTTCACAGGCAGAACAAAACGGTGCGGCGGATAAATAGACTTTTTCGGCTTTGGGTCCGTCCTTTCCTTCGCGAAGAAACGCACAAGCGATCTTGTAAACGAATTTTACTGCCGGTGCAGTCTTTGTATCACACGTCCATCCCATCGGTATTTTTGGTTGCATATATTAAAAGTGCACCTACCGGTTAAAAAAACCCCAAAACCACCCGAAAACAACCAACCCCCAAACAACAAATTAAATAAAAGAAAACAAGACATTTTTGAGAGTTTAATTATTCGTTCCATGCGTTTACCTGAATCTAATCTGGCGAACTATTGCGAGCCCCTGCAAAGAGAGAAAAAACACGGCGCACATTTTAAGACTCTCAATGCATCTATTACTTATGTTTGTCCGTAAGATTGAGATCCGGGAGTTTGACAAAGCCTTCAGTGGCTGACAAGAGCAAAACCTTCAGCTCTTTTAGCCCGGAGTGTTGTTCTCCTGTGTCTCCCGAGAGGTTACATCGATGTCCATCCCAACCCCGCTCCGCCGAGGGGTTCCTGCTCCTCCTTGCCCACGGGCAAACCCTCTCCGCCGGCGGGGGTGCGGGTCTTTACCTCACCCTCCGGAGAGGTAAAGAGATTTTAAGAGCAGGAGAAAATGAGATTTACCCTTCTACTTATTTTTTTATTTAGTTATTTAGTTCTTTATTTATTTAGTTATTTAGTTATTTAGTTATTTAGTTGTTTAGTTCTTATGTTTGTTTGTTTTAATACCTTTGCTTCTGAATGCTTATATTGATGAAGTCCATACTTTGAGCAATGCCTGTTAAACCCGTGGAGAGGGAGTGACTTAATTCGGTTTCTAACTTCAGCTTTTGTTGGATGGATTCAGATTTTGGTGGATGGGGCTAGGATTTCAAGAGCTGGCAGAGCAATATTTTTTCATCTCTTTCCCGAGGTAGAGCACACTGGCATACATCGTCCTCTGCATGTTCCTTGAGACTCGTAGATGAGCAATGCTCTGTGACAACGAGATGTAAGACAGAGAGTGTCAGCTTTGCCTTTGCCTTGGGACTGAGCGTTATTGATGAGAGGTCTTTTTAACGAATTTGTGTGTGACTGGGATTGTATGAATTCATTCCACCTGTTGGATCATCAGTTTGCCTCTGAGACGGGACACGGAACTCAGATCCATTGCTCCCTTGTGTACACGATGGAAGGAAATGCGAAAATCTGCCCCTCCTAATATCTCTGTTCCCCCCATACCCCAGCAGCAGAGCTAATGCTCTCGTCTTTCCCAGAGGAGACAATTGCAGAAGGCAGATGGAGTTGTCCAGATGAGAGCCAGCAGACCTGAGCCCTGTGGGGGCTTGGGAAAGGGCTGTCTTAGTCAAGTTCATACAACTCTGACCTTGGAGCCCGAGAAGACAGAGAGCAAGGATTTGTTCCTGTGATAATATGTGTCTTACTGAATCGGGGAACTCGGGCTGCTGGGTTTGTGAAACTCCTCCTGCAGAGAGACGAATTACACACACTGCATTAAGAGGGCAGGTAATAGAATAATAGAGGCAAACCTTAAAGAGCAGCAGAGCATTAGTAAAAGGGCAGTGTGTCAAACAATTTCTTTCTTTCACATGTATATTAAAACTGCAGCATTTTTTACACAGGTTTATTCCATCTGCTGGTAAGGGGAAAGCTGCTGTTTCAAAAGATGTTTCTTGTCTTCAGCAAGAACTTTGGGAGAATCCAAAAAGCTTCTGTTACAAGTAAAAGTCAAGTAATTCCTTACGAACCATCAATCACTTCTCCCTCCTCCCATTTGGGACTGAGCGCTTATATCAAATATCAGCCCAGCTAGCCTCTCCTCAGGCAGAAGTGTCCTGCTTTACCCGTATCTGTCTTTAAGGAAAACTGATGCTTTTTTCAGATGGAAAAGTTGAAAGATGCCTTCCGAGAGCTCTGCATTCAGGAAAGAGCACTTACATTGTTTTACAACACAGTTGGTGCCATTTGAGTCACTTCTACTCACACAGATCTCTGTTCCTATTGTAATCTGCTGGATCCCTGAATGAATCTTTGCTTGCAGTCTTAGGTCTTCAAAGACCAAAAATGTTTCTTTTTCCGTTTCTTTTTCCTGCCTTCTGATCTAGATTACAATAGTTTAAATAATGCACTAAAACCAGTCTGAAAATATTGAAAAGAATTTCTGAATATATTGAGATAGGATCAGATGGCATTTACATTGCCCTTTTTGTAAAACTAGTAAAATCAATTCAGGTGTGATTTAAATCAACCCAAGTGTCCATATTGAGATCTGTAGTTTACACTGGTGATGTAAAATCAAATTCAGTGAAAGAAAATTAAATTTTCTAGACCTGACAACATTTCAGAGATCAACAGAGTTTCCCAGTGGGGCTGATCATGCTAGTGCCCATTGATGGAGTTACAGGATTTTGTGCTAGCTCTTAGTTTTCTGACATCCTCTTAAATAGTGCAATTAATTGGCAGTAATGGGCTGGGACCCCCTGTTTAAATCCTGACAGAAAAGGCTTGGTGGGTATACACACATATGGGCAGTGTCTGTCAGCATGGGAGCTGTGTGGCTCCTTTGGGAAGAGCAGCAGTGGGCACCTGGATGTAAGGAAAACGCAGGCAAGTGGGGTCCTCCCAGTTCTCCAGTTCCTAATCCTGTCCAGAGCAGCTCTGCATAGCAGGGCATTGAAAGATTTTGCTTCTATAGCTTTTTATTTGAACTACAGTTTCCTCAGATAGACTGTACTGTGCAGCAATGCTGAGACTTTTTTTTTTTCCAGGGGGGAGAAAACCCCAAAGTTGTTGCTTTCTGCTGCTTATTTCCAGTACTGTTGAAAATAAGTTATGATTGCAACCTTTACACCTGTGAAACATCTGCTATCTCAAAATACAACCCCACTGCATTTCCTGTGTTAAAAACTGTAGTGTGCTCTGGTGAGAAGTGCTAGGGAGAGATAACACAATGGTATGGTAAAATTAAATTGAGATATCTTTGAAAGCAGATTGAGAATTTTTGAAACTGAGAAGAAATATGTGCCAACTGAAATTCTAGTAGCAATTTGCGTCCTGGGGGCATCTTTTAATTGCATATTCTTCAAGGTCAGAAAACAATGAATCAGTAAATCAATCCCAGAAGTGATAAAAGCACTTGTTACAATAATATTTACAATACTATTTTCATATACCCTTTGCCTAATTGAGCTATTGATCTGAGAGCATTGTGAAGATGCTGAAAGGATTGTCTGAGTCAGAGCCCTGTGACAGTGGGCTGTCCACTGTTGGCTGTGTGTTTGCAAATGCAGCCTCGCAGCTGTTACAGGGGAGGATTCACCCAGTGAGTGGCTTAGGCCAGCACACACTGATTCACAGCAATGGAGGATTTTAATTCTGGGACTGAGCAGAAAAAAAAAATGAAGGAGGTGAGGATTCACTTAGATTTGGATTAGTAAAAGATTTTGAAAAGTTTTTTATTTTATGGAGAATAAGGAAAACTTAGGGCTTGGCCAGTCTTTCAGTATTTATTTTTGTATCATCAAACTACTTAATGTTTTTAAGTTGTGCAACCATTTTAGAAATAGGTCCCAAGCCTCCTTGTTTCAATTAATTAAAAAGCACTTTTAAAATAGATCATAGAATGAATTAGCAAATAAAGAATAAAGCATTTTTATTTATCTAATACTCAAATCAAGCATTTGGACACTCAAAACTGCTTCCCATTTTTCATTTTTCTATAAGTCAAAGCTCTTTGGCAAATTCTGAAGGATTTAATGAATTTTTCGTTTCTTCTAAGCTGGATTTTCTTGGTATATTATATATATATACACACATATATATATAATTAAAAAAGAAGTTCAGCTGAAGTCTTGCATGATAGAACTTAGTCCCTGTCATAGTTGATGGCTTCACTTCACTGCCACTGCACCTGTTCATTCTTCTCAAGACTTTTGCTTTTTGGGAAAGAAATCTTCCAGTATTGTTAAAAGGACATTTCCAACTATGTCCACATGTGTAGCTCTTGGAAAGGAGCTTGGGAAGGAATTATTGAAAACCACCTTTGAAATAACCAATTTAGTGTTTCTAAAGAGTACTTAACCAACTGGTTAAAAGCTGACACAAATCATATTAATATTCAGCACATTTATATGAATGCAGCCACAGCAAAAATTGTTTTAAAATCAGTGGGCCAGGGCACACAGAATAGTTATGAATGACTTACAGTTCTTTGACTTCACTCAGGGGCTGGATGCACTCTTGGCTAACACTGACATTTTTTCCATCACCAATGAATTAACAAACCCGAGCTTCAGCTTGTAGGAGCTTCAGGAAATAGAGAACTCGCTGATCAGAAACCTCCCCCAAAACCAAGGAGAAAATTGAGGACATTGAAGTGTCTTTGCTTTTAATAAGAGTGAAGAACTGTGCATTATAGACTTTTTAAGAAGCTGCACTAGTAATAGTAATATTCCTAAATGGGATATCAGAAGTGCTGCTTTCTTCTGATACCAGCATTTGTGTGTATGCCTATGCAGAGAAAATAATTCCAATGAGAACATGTTACAACATTTAGAAATGTATGGTGCATATGATGTGTAGGTTAGGGAGGCTTTAAAAATAGGCTCTTCTTGGTTTACCCTGAAATGCCTGTAGATCAGTTCTGTAAGTCTGAGTTTAGTGAGGAAGAAGGAAGCTTGGGAATAGATGGAGGTTCACAAGCAGATTTTTTATTTTTCACCTAATCACCACACCGGACTGTTCTCAATCCTGCTCTGAGGATCCTATTGAAAGGTCAATTATCAAATGTTCATAGGTGTTATTGTAAATACATTTAATGACTTCTACAAGAATCACTTTTTTTGATGAAGAAATTATCCCGGTTCTGCCTGTCAGCACCCTTTTTCAGCTTTGCACTTAGCACAGAAAAAATGCAAATGAGTTTTAATTGTGCTTTAAGCAGCCTTGCTTACCAAGGTGAAAAAATAGTGGAAAACCTGTTGAGTATTACCTTATACTCTCTCAGACTTAATGGAAACACTTTCACTGGTTTCTTTAAAAGCAAACTTCAACCTTCAGGTAGTGCTGGACCCTGCTGCTGCCTTAACTTGTAATGAAATACCAGGCAAGAACTGGAACTGGCAATACTAAATTTTTAGTTGACGTATCCTAGCATGAAGGCTGTTTGGAAGCACTGCTAAAGGAGGGACTGATTCTTTGACATGCCAAGCATCTGCCTGATTCTTTGACATGCCAAGCATCTGCACTTCAAATAGGACTATATGGTGCTGATTTTCAAGGGTGCAACTTCTGTGACCTTATTTTCAGTGGTGTTAAGAATGCGTAATCGCCATGGAGATCTTAACCTGTCCCTTGATTTCTGCTCTGAGATACCCCAAAGGGTCTGTGGTAGCCAGAAAGGAGGCTCCTCCTCAGCACAACAGGGAGGACTGGAATAATTTTGAGGGGATTCCTTTCTCTTCTGCTTCAATACCGTGTCAGCCTGTAGGAGTTAAATAATTATGACAGTGAGGTTAATACCTGGGTGATCATTTTATGCTATAGCTAGTTCTTGTTTGCTCTTCAGATTTATTGCAAATGCCTGATAGTGTGAAAACAATCAGGTTGGATCAGATGCAGGTTCCTGGATTGTGCCTGTCTTTGCAATTTCTAAGTGCTCCTGCCATTTAATTGTGTAATACAATAATAAGTGCTCCATAGAAGGCAACGAGGAAGTTATTTTTACACTGAAAAGTTATTTTTTTGCTTCATAAAGCTTAATTTTTTTGTGCCAGAAGATTGTAGCAAGCTATGAAAATACAGAATTCAGCCCATGACTGTGAGTGCTTAATGGTTTTTATTTTGCTCTGGAATTTTAAAGATAAATAGAAGATTTATTATCTTAGGATTTGGGGGTTTCCTGTGCCAAGCTCTTTGGAGAAAATGAAAAAAAAGTCTTCATTTACCATCAAACAAGCCTAGCAAAGTCTCCATGTGCCTAGTGGCAAGGCAGTCACATTATTCACTTCACTTCAGGAGTGTTAGCCACATAAACAGTAACATCACAGCGGCGTTACGCAGGTCCCTGCAATGCTGACGGAGCAGCAGAAAGCCCACACTGCCCCATTAGAGACTCCTTGGATTATTCTGTACAGTGTAATTCTGTTTACTCCATAGCTCAGGAAATTGTGCCTGAGCTGGGAAAAGGGAGGGCAGCTGTGGAAGTGCCTAGCAGCGTGCCGTTACAGAAATGGACAATAATTAATCGCTTTTGTGAAAACATAGCAGTATAATGTGGCTTCAGGAATAAAAAAAGCCACCTCAGTCTGCTTCTCAGAATGAAAGATTGGATTGTGAATTGGCTGGTTATTAAGAGAGTTTCAAGACTGTTTGCTCAAGTTACACTAAGGTGCTGAACATCATTTATCCAGGGCAATGCTGGAATAATTGATTAAGAAAAAAATGAAAAGAGGTTGGATTGAGTACACACAGGGAACATAAGAAACCAATCCAGTATGTTTACAGCTTTCCACAGAAAAGCAGTTCAGCCCCAAAGGGGAATGGAAAATTTCTGGGGCAGTTTTAGCCTCTGTTCTGTTGCAGTGTCAGACGCCCTGCTCCTGGTTGTGCTCTCAGACACCTGCAGGACTGGAATATCCATAGGCTTCTGTAGGTGCTGGCTTGTCCTTGGGCTGAGAAATGATAGAAAAATAGCAAATCAATAATAATTGTGCTGTAGCTTAGCTGGATGAGGACTGGGTGTCCTGAACCCTTCTCAGGGGCTCAGTTGGCTGGGACAAGGGATGCAATATTCCAGGGAACAAACCGAGTCACCACTGTGTTGATGTCGAGCCACAGGTGTACATGGTCCTCCTGGGAATGAAATGATGGTGAAATCAGGAAAAGATGAGTTAACAGTGGCAAAGGAGTAGAAAACCAGAAAACTGATAGAAAACCAGAGAGAGGGATCACTGTTGGGAAGGAAGAGGAGAATGAGGTGGGAAAGGGAGCAGTTCAGGGCTTCATTTCCTACCCACCAGCTGCTCTCAGCATGAGAAGAAATTAGAAACTATTTTCAGATTTTTTCCCTGCATCTGGGTACCTTCCTGTGTTGTTTTTATTTTTTTCTGGAATAATGAATAGTATGGTTCCTATACATGAAATACACTATTCGAAACGGTTTCCGAAGACAACTTAGGACATTATATGAGTAACTGTAATAATTTGGTGTAGTTTAGATATGTAAGAGAGAGGAAAGGGAGGACCTGTCAGTTAAGAAGAAGCTTTCATGGAAAAGAGCAGGGTTTCTTCCCATGGTCTTTGTTCTCCATGGTTTATATGCAAAAAAGTTAGGAATTTCAGTAAAAATTAAAAATACACTTCTAGAGAAAATATTTTCTCTTATAGTCAGTTCCACAGGATTTTTAGAACAATATTTAAAATCCTGTTTGCAACTTTTGCTACTTGGTGCAGGTCTTTGGCCCTTTTATAATCAATAGATATTACACATGGAGTTCAGTCTATTCTATTTTGCAGTTGCATTGGCTGAATATTATTTTTATATTATGTATTATATAATATATAATATATAATATATAATATATAATATATAATATATAATATATAATATATAATATATAATATATAATATATAATATATAATATATAATATATAATATATAATATATAATATATATAATATTATATATTATATATATTTTAATATTATTTATGGCTGAATGTATTTTCACTGAACATAAACATCATAATATTTCAATGCTTTAGAGTATTAATATTTAAATTATCAGTATACAGAAGTCTTTGATGTATCAGAGAGACTGTGTTAGAGATAACTGCAGTGACTGTACTTATTTATTCTATAGGTATACCTAGAGGCAATTTCTAATTGCTAATTAAATTATGTGTAGCACATTTCTGATTGTTAAGGTTTGTAATAATTGAACTCAATTTATAATAATCAAGTACTTCAGATAATTTAGTCTTCCTCCTCTACTCAAAAATTGTACTTGTATTGTTTATGTGTGTGATTTTCCTGGGGACATGGCTGGAAGGAAGAGGGACCAGCTTTTCTGCACAGCAACAACAGTTTTTTAAAATGCCATTCTGGCTAGGGCCCCCAAACTTAAATGAAAAATTATGAATAGTAGAAATGTTTTTTTATTGCAATTTTTTTGTTGCAATTATTTGCAGTTGAATATGTGTTTGTGAACTGACTCTCAATCATTTTATTTGTGAATATTCAAAGAACTACTGAGTGTTCATGAGGATGCTTGACAGTCATTAATTAAAATATAAAGAATTACATCTCAGATAGCTGCTATTTGCTGTACCATTTACAATGATTGCACATGTACATGTACAGACAAATGGGAAGAAAAATCTTATTATTATGGCCATCTAATGAAGCGTATAATATTTTTTTTTCATTTTTTTCCTGAAAATTAAGCATTTAATTTTTGGTCTTCTTCACCCCCCCACCATTTCTGCTTCCTTTTCTCCTTTATTCCACCTTCACAGTTGTATTATTTCTGACCTGTCTGAGCCGTGACTTTTCTCCTAGGTCAGGGTGTTTGTCCAGCTCTGTTTCTAAAGCGGGATGTGATTCATTGTTAGCGCTCGGGCCGCTGCACGTACTTTGTCTGGTGACTCCTGGTGACAGCCCTGAGCTGTCCCTCGCTCACCTTTAACAGCACAGCAGAGCATCAGCTCACACCCAGGGCCCCAGGCCATTGCAGCTGTACAAAGAGTAATATTTTGAAGGTGTTGGTGGTCAGTCACCCTCCTTTAATGAGACAACATCCACACCAACTCTTTACACTGTGGTTGGCTAAATTTTTTCCCAGGTACACACTAAGATGTGATCTTCCTTGCCTCTTTGAGCACAAATGCTCCTAACTCTTCTCTGATATCTCTGTCATAAGGGGACTTCAATCAGGATTTGTCATTATTTCACTTGTGGTCTGAGTTTGATATAATTTAATAATAAATTTGAAAGAACTGTCAATGGCATTTGAGTAGGAAATCAAATCTCAGTAGAGGGGAAACCTTAAATTAAAAATGAAGAAATAATAGAAGTAGAGTTTTGTGAAATAGAACAGAGGTCTTGAGGGTTTGGGGTTTTTTTTTTGGTGCACAATGAATTACAGATGAGATATCGTTTATAAAGGAATATTTTGTGAAAAAAAAAACCTGAAAAAAATTCCTGAATTATGTTTCCTCTTTGTCCAAGATATTGTGAAAAATCCCCTTTATTCTTGTATGTCTTAACAATAAACAAGTGAATAGAAAGCAATAATTTCTCATTTTTGAGGGCAGAGGAATCTGAAGCTGGAGGCCTAGTTTGCAGGGTTTGTAGAGCAATTAAACGCATCAGGATTCCCAATTTAAATTGTTGGCTCAAAAAGCATCCTGATTTAATAAGGAAAGAACAGGAATAAGTCAGTGATTGAGTTCCTTGGACAAGGGATTTTCCAAACTGGAGATCCAACATTTTCATTTTCATCAATTGCATTTCGACTACCCTGAAACAGGTAAAAATGGCTATTTTTAAAATAAGGACTAGATTTTCAAAAGTTATTATAAAATAGTTGTTTGTTTTTCTTCAGAAGAATCTTTAGATACTTATTTGGGGCCAAATTCAGCAAGCAGTTCAGCTGAGAACTCTAGCTCATCCATTTCCTGCATTTGAACAGAAGCATAACAGTGACGATGACTTACACTTCTATATTCCCCATTTTTAGCAAATGTAGTTCTCCCTCTCTTTTTTGTTTCTGTTCTAAGATTTTTTTTAAGAACTGAGGATTTTTTTTTTTTTCAGTGAAGACATTTCTGCTACTCTTACCAACTCAGAAAAAGTGACTGTTTAATATTGGACAGAGTTTAAATCCCATTTTACTTGCAATACGCTTTCTCCACATCATGGGCATGTATAAGTCTCTCCCTCTCTAGATAGGTCTATAATATGTGCATGTATATGTTATATATAATTAAAATAATTGTTTTATACATATATATTCCATATAATACTAATATTTTTGATATGTTTTTTGTATAGGAATGTAGTATAATCTTTTTCTAGGGACACAAATCCACTGTATTTAAACGTTTAACATATCATAGGTATTTTAGAAATACCATTCTTCTCCATTCCCATTTTGTACTTACTTTTTTTTTTTTTTATTTATGGCAGCGAGTGTTAGATACTTTCGTTAGTGTTACATTTGATGGCTAAAAATAACAGAATTGTGCTTTGCAAGAGAGGTGTCATGCAATTAGTTGTGAAATCTACTTTCATTCTACAATGGAATTTTCACACGTTTTTGTATAGACCAGCTAAAAAAGGGCTCTCTTTTTAATGGGAGAAACATTGTTTTACATATAGATTAGTCCAATTAGGTTTGCAGCAAGTAGGTAAAATTTGGGACTTGAAGTCAGAGCTTCCTGCTGTCTTGGTGCGTATCACTCAACAGGAGCATTCTCCTTTTTCCAGCAGATATATTTGTGGCAGCACGGGTTTCCCTCCAGGCAAAAGTGGATGTGAAATCTTCTTTTAAAGAGCAATTCAAAAAATTCCCTGTGTTAACCAGAAGTGCAAAAAATTCTTTTAATGAGAGACAGATTGCAAGCGTTTGCCTAAGATTATCATTCTGCTAAACTGAAGCAGAGCAGCCGAAATTCCTGCATCATTTACATCCCGTGAGCGAGGCAAGAGCAAAAGCTGGAGGGAAAATACCTGATAATGTGCAAGCAAACAGCTGTGAGGAAGAAAAAGCTGCACTTTCAGTCACTGAACCTCTTGGCAGAAGAAAACATTAGTGTAGTCAATGCCAAACGAAGCAAGCCCTGGTCTGTGCCATGCCATGAATTCTTAAAGGGACACTCTCTACTTGGATGTAAAAAAAAAAAATCAATTCTGATGTCCTCCAGTTTTTTCTCATTTTAAATACTCTGTCTGGCACTTAAAAGTGTATAAAACTTTAATTTCTGTTCATGGGATTTTCCCCTTTTTTATGTTTGTAAAGGTGGTTTCTGTTAGCCCGTTTCCTCCTTGCTATCTGAGGCCCTGATCCTGCCAAAATGTATTCATGTCCTTTATTGCAGTGGGTCTCCCATCCAAATCCCTCCCAGCAGGAAAGGTGAGCTCGCATTTATGTGTTTGTAGGAGCAGCGCCTAATTGTAGGGGAAATGGAAACTGCGCCCAGTTTTGTCTGTGACACAAAATAAACAATAGAGACTATGGAATAAAGTATATTTCTTTAATACTTCAATTATAGACGTGCTAGATGTGATGTGTAACTTTAGTAAGGGACAGTCCCTTCAGGGAGGAATGCAATATTTCATCTTATAAGTGTATAGTTTTAAGCAGAAATATCTATTAAAATAGTATATATTGAAATTATTTCAGTTGTGAGGTGAAGAATCAGGTTCTTTATTTTCATCCTGTATTTTCATTTCAATGTATAACTGTCAAATCCTTTTGTTGCTTGCCGTGGAACTCCAGTGGGACTTTGATTTTATTTCCCTCATGCATGATCTTGTTTTGCACATTTAGCAGTTTTGATGTTGGAACTTTAGGTAAGTCCATTCAGAAATTGCAATATTTATTAAACGACCTTGTATGGTGTCAACAGAATACAGAATGTTGAACAAAATTAAATTGTGACCCCTTATATGACCTTATTCAGAAAAATAATCTCACTGAAGTCAGAGGGAGCTGCAAAATACATCAGATGCAATTTAGGCATTCACTTGAACCTAAGAGCCTGAACTGCATTTGAAAATGCATGGAGGATGAAAAAAAAAAAATCACACTTAAATTATTTACTTGCCTTCAAAGGTACAGCAAGTTTTAAAGTATGGTATTGGCAGGCATGACCATCACTGAAAGATCTAGCCTAGGCACAGGCTCACAGATCTCACAGGCTACCTCTACCTTGTGCTAGAGGTGGCTGAGATAGACTGCAAACCTGCTGTCATCTTACAGAACTTGGTAAAGTCTCTGCACACACTTCTGCTAGACCCAGCGAGAAGAATGGGAATGATAGAGCACTGAGCTGTTAGGTGAGAAATTATGTTTCTTTTTTTCCTTTTTTTCTGGCTAACAACGTGTGGTAAAAGTTGGGCAAAGGTGTTTTACTCAGTTTTTGGACTTGAGTTGCAGGGAAAATATGTAGAAGAGAGGTAATCTTTATTTCTCCTCTGTCTTCTTGCACACTGGTGCAGCTATTTTACTGAAAGTTGTTTGCAGAGCACAGGTGAGATGACATTATTTAGATCTTGTAAAATAAAATATGGACAAACACATACCAGCACCTCAGGAAGATTTTATAACCATTTTCCACCCCAAAAGTCTAGTTTTGCTCTTCCTCTGGGCCCTGAACTCCTGAAGACTTTTAAAGGGCATTTATGAGAAAGAAACAAGCCTCTTGAAAGCAGCTGGGCAGATGATTTGCATCATGTTCTGATGTCACCAGAAATGTTAGTTCTTCCTGCCCCTTCCCCAATGACTGTATCCTGTTGTTTACCAACATTTTCAGCTCCCCATACATTTCCCTGAATATCTCACAGCATCCCAGGTGCAGGTGGATGTTTTCTCCATCTGGCTCCTGTCTGAGGGTGTTCTCCTGGGCTCAGCACACAGAGCAAGCAGTAAAGAGAGCCTCTTCAGTGAAGGTGCTAATTTGTTTTTGATTTTCACAAAATGTGTAGAATTGTAATTCATTTGACACAACTATCCTTCTGTAAAAGTTGTTAGAAGCTGACCAGTGAGTCAGTTTGGATCAATGGGCAAGAATATTAAGGGGAAAGGAAAATTTACCAACTGATGGCCTTCTGTGAGCATAAATTCCTAAGAAATACAGCTAAAATATTTGATATGTAGACAGGCAATCTGTCCACTTATTTTACAACCCAATGTTCAAAAGAGATGCTTTAGGCTAGAGTTATTTTATTTGCTTATGAAAAGATGATGAAAAAATAATTTTCCATGCTTTCACACATTTTTTGTCACTTGTATAGCTTCATTCTTCAACTTTCAGAGCTGAGTGCCACTTTTGGAAACAAACCCATAAAAAACAAACTGCATAAAGCTTATGCGCATGCTGTTAAGAGATGCTGATTCTCTGTGCCCCTTTGTTCCTGACATAGGTCTTTTAAATAACATTTCTCTCTTTTCCCAAAATACATATAAGGAGGTAGCTAACAAAAATTTTTATATTGCTATTAGCAGTATATATATTGTATAGCAATATATATTTATATATATATCAATCACAGTATAAACAGAACATCAAACCTCAAAACTGCTGGTTTAGAGACTGCAGATTCATGGAGACATCCATAGAGTGGTTTGTAGTGTTTGGCACCTTGGTTTAAAGGATGTTGCACTTCATTTTTCCAGGAGATTTGAGTTGCTGCACATTCAACTCACATATTGTAACATTATTTTTATTTTGACTATGGCAAACTACCCATGAGCATTTCATTGCTGTGCCTTAGCTACTGCCCCTTTTCTTGGGCTCCTTCAGAAGGCCTGATGACTCAGAATGAAATGTTACCCCTTATTTGGTAACATTTTAAAATGAAAATTAATACACAATTAACCTTTCTTTTTTTTTTTTTTTCAGTGGTTTGACATAAATAGTTACACTCTCTGAATAAAGATTTTCATGTCAGGGAACCCAGATTAAGAACCCATTTACCACATAAGACTAATTAAAACCCCATATTAAGAGTTCAGTATCATTGGTTGGCTCTCGTGTGGAGCACTGGATATGAATTTCATCAGAATATTTATAGATACAGCATTCCTCCTTTGTATCACCATCTGCTCACCACCTCTGATTCCCTAGCTGAGCTTCAGGGTCTGTACCAATGTCAGCGGAAGCTTTAAAATCTGCCATTAAAATAGAAACAACAGCAGAGTTCTGCTGTTAAAATAATAGCAACAACATCCCTCTGTGGGATGCTGGGGAACACACAACTATGGACAGGCCTGATCCAGCATTCCTTTCCTGCCCTGGGAGCTCTTTTGGGGGGTAAAAATAAGAAAAGAAAGAATGCACAGGCTGAGCCTGTTTGTGTACAGATAGATGGAAATGTGGAACTACTTTCTCCCATTGTCCTTCTAGCTGAACACTGGGGAGAGATTGGAACAATGCATGGAAATGCCGTGGAGGGAATGTAAAGAAATGCTCAGCAGATGAATTCAATAGAAACAGAGCTAAAACCACTGATAAAATTAATTTATACATTTTCCAAATGACTCTCCATGTAATTGTGACTAGGCCAGCTTCTATGCATATTATAGTTAATGGCAGCAGGATTACAATTAATAGGAGCAGTACTCACACTGGATTGTAGTGGGACTGAACTCAGGGGTCATGTATGAAACACTCTGAAAGCACACACAAGTAGAGCTGTGAGCAGGAAAGCAGTACGTGAAAGTGAAAGTAGGGAATAAATGTTGGCTTTGCTGTCTGGCAAATTTTTAGTTGATTGTAAGGGAAAAGCTCTGAGCAGCGTCATCTGGTTTGGTCCACTGGTTGTTGTTTTTTTCAAGGAGTCTAAGAGGCCGTGGTATGGTTGAGACATATTCCCGGAGAGCATCTCAGAAGACACACACGTTAAATGAATTCACATCATGTTCATCAGCACAACTTCTCAGCCCATCTTCATGTGTTACACTAGCAAACTTCACACATAATGCAATTTCTGACCAGAAAATAACATTGTGGTGGCTAGTATCAACAGAAAAGATGACCACAGTGATCAGTAGTACATCTTGAGAGGCTTCATTTTTCATATTTTGATGCTGCTTTGATAAAAAAATAGTCTGAAATGTAACATAATGAGCTTTTTCTAACAGAGGGAAACTAAGGGCTTTAAAAATTACCTTTTTCAAGAGAAGAATAATTTAGGGCTAACGAATAAAGCTAACCATAACAAAAAGATAAAAAAGGACAAATCCTCAAGACAGAAAGTACCTTTGGATCATTTCTTATCCAGAAAAAACTATATGAGTACCATTTGAAATGGATGTTAACAGTGTAAAATCAGTGGGGTGTTTCAGGTGCTTGGAGCAGGATAGGTGTATCTCAAACAGTGCAACAAAACCTGTGAATTCTCACCCTCCATTAAACAAAATTACTGTAGTTAATTAACATATAGAAATAAGTTTGCTGATTTTGATGCAATTACCTGCTAGGAACAGCTAGGCAGAAAAATAGTTCTGTGTTTTGTGGTGCAACCACTGAGAAGTGTATCACTCACTGGTGGAAGAATGAGGAATGCAGTCTGGAGGACGGTGACTGTTAATAAGTATCAACAGGATTTCAATAAGGTGACTGTGCTGAATATATTAGTGATAATTGATGACTCATCAGAACAGCAATATTGTTAGAAGTAAAGTGCTTGATCTCTAAAATACTCAAGATCCTGGTCAGCTATTGCAGGGTACAAACAGACATTTGAAGTTTCATGGCACAGGAAAAATACACACAGAATTAATTAACAAAAACTAACACAAAATGGCAGCACGATAAACAATCAATTAATGCTTCAATTCAACAGGGTTGAAGTGCAGCGGGAACACAACCTTTGCACACAAATTCATTTCCTTTTATACTGTGTATGTTTTTTTGTCTCGCTTCCCTTGTGCATTCAGAGAGTGCTGTTGGTTGGGGGGATCAGAGGGAGGTGTAAACTGCCTGTGTCTCTGCTCTCGGCAGGGAAAAGGCTGCTGCATTTTGTTTTAATCTAAACTGTGTGAGTCTGTCGGCAAGACTGCATGGAAATGAACAGGAGACCAAAACAGGAGGGCAAAATAAGAGATCTCCACGAGATAAGGGAATCCAATTTATTATTTTTAATGACAGGCATATGGAAGAGACCCGTATACCATAGTAGTAACAAGAAACAGCTTACCATTTAATAACGGGAGAAGATAGCATTTATTTTTATGGCAGGTCAAGAGCCCAATCCACAAAACAGATGAAGCTTTGCTTTCATGAGCTCAGCAGGCCAAACCCATACCATGCAAGCCATGACTGCAGTTGGACTGTCCTTTGAAGTTAGTTGTATCTGCCTTTGCAGTATCAAGCACATGAAGCCCTGGAACATTACAGGAAGAAACCTTTAAAAATTACTGTAAAGGGGAAGTAACATAAAGGGGGAAAAAAAAGTCAAAATCCACATTCTTGTGGGTATAAATCAGTTCCAGTGGCCTGAGTGAATTTTCCCTTGTTGATACTATGTGAGGCTGACCCAGCAAGACAGAATTATGAATACAGTAGCCAATTGGGCAGAATTCCAGTGAGATAAGATTTATCTGTGTAATCTGAGATAAAATAATTTTATTTTTGTTCAGTAAAGATAAGAACTGTGAAGTGCAAACCATACAGAGGTCAGGCTGGTCTGCACCTTTGCCGTGTGCCAGTGACTGCCTGTCAGTAATCTACGAGAGCTTGAGGCGTGGGCTCAAGGCTTGAATTTGATCTCACAAATTTATAGCCTTTTACTTCCTTGGTCTTTTAAGACACTGTAAGATTTCTCCTGGCCACTCTGGGTTTTGCAGAGAAGCAAACTGAGATGAAAAGCATAGAGGAAAGTCTCTGGCTAGAGACACCTCTTCTGTCAGGGATGTATCTGTCTGAGTAGGAAGAAATAACAGCTTATTTGGGTACAGCAACGCTGCTCCTTCTTGCTTATTCCTGGCTGCTTCCAGCTACTTTCCATTCTGTTGATTTTTTACTATCTTTTCTCCAAGTATCCAGCTTCTCCCTTTTGTTTTAGAATCCTGTTTCTTGCTTTTCCATAAAAAATTCACCATGCTCATTTTCTTAGACTATCTTGTCTACAGGAATATTACTGCTGATAATTCTCCCCAGATGTTGTCTGGCACATGATCATGAGTCCAGGCACTTCCTAAGCTTACCTTACATTAAATAAAAAAACCCAAAAATACCCAGACCAAAACAAAACCCCAAACCAAAACAAAGGATGATTTTCTGTTTAGATAACTAAAAAAACCCAGTCCAAACAAAATTAGAACATGCAGAAGTTGAAAAACAACAAATTCAAGATTCACAAGCGCATTAACATGATATATTTCACTTAATGGAAGTATGCCTGTTAACAAATTTAAAGAAAATATTATGTGAATAGTGTATGTCTAATATGTAAATAATCAATATTACTGATAAAAAATATAATGACTAGGAATCTGGGCTTAGTCCCTGCTAAATTTCTGCCTTCTGTGTGAGTAAAGAATATAAGTTGGATTTAAAGACACTTTTTTATCTCGTGACTAATTTCTAGAAATGTGGACTGATGGGCTTGTCCATCTGGTGCCAAGGTGTCCCAAAACCAGCAAGCTTTAAGGAGGAAAGGAGAGGGTGATTCAAGGATGAGACTTGATATCTTCCAGGTTTGATCATTCCACATGTAGGGACTCACAGCAAGAGGGACATCCTCTCTTCCTTCTGCCCCAGGTGAACTCCACGAGAGGGGCAGGAAGTGGGCAGCCCAGCAGATCCAAAGGGAAGGATGCTACAAGGACCAGGGCTATGGTCAAGTCCACTCAGAGCATTTCTGTCATCCCAGGTCCCTGGTGCAACCAGGATGACTGGAAAGCAGCTTGCATCTCAGGAGTTTCTCCAGGAGGAAAAGTCAAGTCACCACACAGAATATGCACTGAATTGCTACAGAGGCAGATATGTAGGTAGAGATATTATTTTATTAAAGTTGGTTTTGACCAAATCACACCCAGAAGATGAGTAGCATATGTGTTCTCTCTCTCATTCCCTATGCTGAGGTATCTATTTCTCTTTAAAATTACAACTGTTCTAGAAATTATTCCATTTTCCTTGAGTTCATCCACATCAGTTGCTCCAAAGTGCAAAGAGGTCAGATGAGAGCTTGTATTGATTGCTATTGCTTATAGAAGAGAGGACTTCTTGATTTATTATCACCAATTTTTAAATAGCATTTGATATCCACCTCCAAAAGGGCTCATCTAAATGGATGACAGCTGCCATAATACAAAGAGAAACATTCATTAGCTTGATTTAAGAATTCTTTTTTTTTAATCCAGATGGTAAAGAGAGAAAGATGAAGGGAAAAGAGTATTTTTCTATTTACTCAGGGAAGGCCAAGTAAAGAAGTGGCCTTAATTCTATTTTTTTTTTCTTTCTTAATCCTTTTCTTATGCAGTACTCATCTCAGAAATTTTCTCACACCATTCTCATTCTGTATTAGTCTACAAATATGGCTTTGTCCTCAAGTATAAAGCATCCTTCAGCTGAGTTTCTTATTTCAGCTGAGCTCTGTAACAATGCGCTACCCTTTCAGCCCTGTAAGATTTCCCATTGTGGGAGGCCTTATTATTACGGAACTGTTTGTTTTTGGCTCTGTCTATTGCCAGATGAAATTAATGACAACAGCTTTTCAAGTCTCTAAAGTGCTGTCTGGTACACACACAAGTATATGGTGAAACAGGAAAAAAATGTGAGTGAGTATATTCTTTTTCACAACTTTTTTTTAGCCCATTTGAGAAATCTCTGTTCTTACTTCATTTCTAAAGATTTCTGAGGGCTTGAGACACACAAGTATTTAATTGAATCTTTAATCCACAGTAGTTTCTGAGCATTTTTTTTTTTTTTTTCAATGCAGAAATCTAACACCTTCCTTTTCTCTTACCTAACAATTTCTAGTGTGGAAGCTGAGCAGTATGAGGCATCCTGTGCTCAGTGTTTCCCAGAGACTTATTGCAATAGACTCTGATCTATTCCTCACTTGCTCAGTTTTGAGAGTTCTCCTTCATTTCTCATGGCCAAAACGAACAGCTGTCAGCTGTCAGCAGGGCCTCATCAACTGTCTTCCCCTTGAAGATATTCAATCCAACAGTCCACAAACAGACAAGCTGTAGGACTTTTATAGAGCATAAGTGCCAGTCTTCGATGTTTCTCCAAAATCATACTGTTTCTGCTCTGACTGTGAAGTCCTGTTGCTTAATTATTTCTACATCCAGAGACAAGAAATCCAACCCATACGATTTTCAAGATTTGAAATCTCCTGGGCTTTAAAATTTTACTTGTTTTACTTCTCAAAGAGAAAATGCCATTTTATTGAGCATGATCTTGGTAAATAGGTCTATTTACATCATATTACACCATATTACACCATATTTGGTCATAAACCCATCTGTTCCTGCTGTCTTATTTACATTCAGACTTTCTGTGGTAGTACTCAGTTCCTCCTTTGAAGTGTATTATCCAAGAATTCTCAGTGTATACATATATATTTATTTATTTATTTATTTTTATTTTGTGGTTCTGTGGGAAAGAAGCCTCTAAAGGAGGTTTTTTTGTTGGCTTTTGGAGAGTTGAGCAATAAATAAAACCTTTTGGTCTCAAATCACCCAACATCTCTTCTCAGCAGGTTGCCATATGTCCTTTGCTGTCCCTTTTGAAGAAACTGCCATATTATCTGCTTTTTCAAAAGCCTGCCCACCATCCTTCCCTTACATAATGCTTTGGGTTATGCATTTTTGGGTTGGTTCTGCTTAACAGACTTACAGGAAATCCATTTCTCCAATCCCTGTGGATTTATGGATATTTTAATAAAACCTTTAAGTAACTTTCTGTTTATCTCAGACTGAAAGGGATTCAGCTGGCCTGTTCTTCACTGATTCTTGATTTTTTAAGATGGAAAGCTTTACTAGTATCTTTGCTATTTATCCTCACCTTTCAATGTTTCTTATCCCAATGAGTTTACTGTGGATTTTTTAGAAAACTCTGATAGGAGACACATCAGTGCCTGAATTTGCATCATGACTGACAACAGTAAAAGCATCCCCCCAAGTTAAGACCTTACCATCTCTTGAGCATTACCAGCATCTAACAAGGTGATTAGCTTTAAATTACCTACTGATCTGCAAATTCTGATCACTTTACCAAGGGCTGGATTCATGAACTGACTACAATTTTCTCTTCTGTCCTAAATTTTATTAAAAATGCTTAAAAAAAAGGGCAACTGATATGAAAGAAGCTTGTTCCTGTATGGAACAGTATGTACTCTTTCAAGTTACCATTTTAGAAGTCTTTGATCAGATTATATCTGCAATCTTCAAACACCAAGCTTTTAGGATGAAAAGAAGGTATTTGACTAATAAAACTGCCACCCCTTCTCCTGGTGGCCTGACAAGCATTATGGTGTATATTCTCAAACTGCAGATCAAGAAGTTTCCATTGTTGATCTGTAAAAGAGCTTCTTGTAATTTCATATTGTGTTATTAATTTTTACTTTTTTTTTAATTGCTTGTAAAACTTGTTGACCTAAGCTGGTCAATCATTTAACAGTTAAAGACATCATTTAAATCGGTTCTTCTGTTCTATTGGCTTTCCAGCTGTTTTTTTTCCAACAGTAAAACTTACAAGATTTTATTCTAGTTCTCTTAGCTGATACTTTCATAAACAGTTCAGTACTGCCTATTGCAATAGCCATTATCCCTTTTTACTAATAGAGGAGATGACAGAATTTCAGATAGCATTTCAGGTTTCATGATACCCTCACTTTACTTTCTTGCTATGTGCCTTATGCTGTACCACTGCCCTAACATTCATTAACTTTAGCCACTCTGAATTTCTCCTGTCTTAAATAACTTACTGCTAGCCTTCTGGGTCTCCAAGGACTGCTGTGTCCTGTGCCCTTTGGAACACAAATGCAACTTCAAGTGACCAGAAATTACTCATTAACAGAAGGTACTGACCACTACAGTGGGAGGCATTTGCATCAGAGAGGTGCTGGGAGAGCAGGGAAGGGAGAATATCATTATTTGAAAAACTCTGCTGGCCTGGCCAGGGGGGTTAATTACTATCATCCCTGAGAGCCTACACAAAAAGCAGCTGTTTGTCTGGCAATCTGTGCGAGTCACTCAAATCAAATGAAGGATAAGGTTTAAAACACTGCCTGGACCCAAGCAGCAATGTTCAAGATGGCTCTGTTCAAGACGATGTCATGCATGTCGTGCACCCACTGCCAAGACAATGGTGTCCACCAGGAGTTTTATTTCTTACATATGGATGGGGCCTCACCATCCAGGGTAACTTGGCAGCACAAAAGTCTTTGGGTGTCCCCAAAGCTTTTGGTCTCTTTGAAAGTCAAGGCAAGGAAGGCACCCTGCCTCGCTGGAGAGATTTCTGCTGCCCAGACAGGGGAAGTGCTGCTTGTTATTAAGTCTCTTGAAACTGGGAGCAGTTGTGAAAGCATGTTTGAAAGCAGGATATGCTCTACAGTGATATCCAGGGCTCATAAGAGATTTTAAAAGGCTTTAAAGAGGAAATCAGACCTGATCAAGAGAGCTTGAAGACGGTAATTTAACAGGGGAGCTCTGTATAGTCTGGGGGTGTTGCTTTCCTGTGTATTGATTTTTCTGTGATTCTGAACCTAAAAAAATGCATTAGGATATTAAAACCAGAACTTCTGGAGTAAGTTTGGTTGAAGTCATGAAGTGGGAGAATGTGGCACATTTGCCCCACAAAGCCCAGTATAAGCTTTTCCTTAAAAAGTCACATCAAAGCCATAAACATTGCAAGATGTAAAGCATGACAAAAGTGCAAACAGAAATACCTCTCCCTGTTCTTTCCTTTTGAGCCTACAGAGGAGAATATAGGATAGGGTAGAACAGTTAACAATCCAGGATACAAAAGGAAATAGCAAAGAAACCTAATTCAGGACCTAACGCAAACATTAGATTACTCTCACAAGACTTTGCTGCAAATTTACTGTCATATCCATCTATTTGAGAGCTGTTTAGTGTGGAAGTGGGTGCAGATGGTACTCCTGATAATACTTCTCCTGTCAGCAGAGATCCCCTGGATTCCTGCCACTGGCAGGGAAAATGAAGGGAATTATGGAATTTGGCACTATGGAATCCGGCCCATCTGCACTGGAGAAAAGGGAAGTTGCTTTACTTCTCGCCTTTTTTTTTTTTTTTTTTTTTTTTCCAGCTTTACTTCTGGTTTAAATTGCCTCTGCTTTTAAAGCTCAGAGAAGCTGATTAGGATAACTAACTGATTCTTCCTGTGATGTCTGCATCCTCTTTGTAGTGAAGTTTAGTGAGTGCTTTTGGCTTTCTAGCTTTGATAACATTTTTTCCAGTAGTGATTTTTTTTTATAAATACAAATGTAAGTATTTATAGTTTAAGGCTGCAGATTACCTTTTCCCTACTAGCAGTAGGGATATGCTATGCTGTAAACCACAAGGAGCATAGACTGAATATCCTTCATAGATATTAATGGATATGGGTCCTAGTGGCCTTTGGAGGATTTTCTTCATGTTACACTGATTAGTTATAATGTTTCACAGTTTTCTACCAATAAATAACATTAGCAGCTTGTATTTTGCTTTACAATGTAAAGTGGTATTCACTGTTCTTATATTTTCTATCATATGATAGGAAAAAGACACATATTGAGCTTCTATTTCTTTATTTAAATATTCAGAGGGTCACACAGAAAAGGGGCTGTTAAACCCCCTTGAAGTCATCATCATCATCATCATCATCATCATCATCATCATCATCATCATCCAAAGACAAAGCTTTTTCCTTGTTCAATGCTTTAACACAAAAGCCTCAAAGTTCAATCAAAACAAGGACTAAAAGATGAGATCACCTTCTTGATGAGATCACCTGAGATGTCTGTAGATTTATGTATCCTGGTGTGGGATAAGGAATACTCTTTTGCATAACAACATTTTTGCTTAACTTGATGAAAATCCATGAAGACCTGCCAATCTTCTAATTGTGATAAGGAATAGCAGTTTAGATATATGGAGTTTAAGGACCAAAGAGACTCTTAGACTGCCTCATTACCTTTCCATCTACCAGATATGGCAGCATCTTATTCAGTCAACTTATTATTTGGCTAAAGAATATCTTCTAGAAAACCACAAAGGCTTCCTCTGAAAGGTTCAGAAGCAGAATTCAGCACCACCTGCAGCAGGAGATATCCCACTGCTAGGAACATGTGTCTTCTTTCCCTCAGAAAGGAGCTTCAGCTTCCTGTATTGGTTCTTGTCAAGCCTTCCTCCAGGAAATTAGAGAATTGTCTTATATTTAATGTTTTATACTGTAAGCATATTCCTGCATTGTAATAGACTCACTCTATCTTCCTTTGGTATATGAAGCAGGCACAGTTCCTTGCATCTTCTTCTGAAACACATTTTTCCCAAAATCAGAAGTAATTTTGCTGTTTCTTTTCTCTATCCCTCTGAACTTTTAACCATTCTTTAGAAAATACATGTGCAGGACTATATATAGTAGTCCAGTAGTAGTACCCCCTCTTTAAAAGCTTTAAAAGTCTAAATCTAAACTACCTCAAGTCCCACTCAATACTCCCCAGTTTAAGCTCAGTTACTTGTTTTTTCCAGAGCATTACACTGGAAGTTCACATAGTGTTCTTGTCACTGTGACACCTTATCCCTTTTTAGGCACACCACTGCTCAAAACACAAGCCTCAGTTTGTTGGTTTGGCTCCCAGTCTTTGTTCCTAAATACACAGCTTTGCATTTGCCTGCTTCAGCATGGTCTGTTTAACAAGATTTATGTTCCATTGAAATATATGGTATGGCTTTATTTATATCTTTATTCTTTGGCTTTTTTATGAATGGGATCCTTTCCCGACTTTTGCGTTTTTCTTGCCCAGAAGAAATATCAAGACTTGTCAGCAGAGCTCCTCTGTTCATCCCATTCACTTAACACTGACACAGTTCTGGTCTGTCAGTGTTCCCCTGCACTTCCAGCAAACATTCAAGACCATCACAGCAGGTCAGAGATCTTTCCAGCCAAGTCTCTCAAAATTGTTATGCACAAGTGGCCTCGGCCTGCCAAGTTGAATATGCTTACTCCTAGGGGGCTGATCCGAATTTATGTAGCATCCTCCTCTGTTACTAATAAATATAAATGTTCTTCAGCTTTCTTACATGTTGCTGTCTTACTTCTGAGACCTAGACATGAGTAATTGTTATTTTGTATTTATATTAATGTATCTGAGTGCATTGATCTTAATAATTCAGCATTCTTAGTTTTATAGGCTACAAGAAAATATTTATTGCTGTTTTCTGATGAAGAGTGTTATGCCTGTAAATCCCTGATAATTTTAGCACTTACTAATGTAGACTTTCTTGATGGTTTTGGCTTGACTCATTCAGATAATTTAAAACTGTCAAAATGGTCTCCTTTGTCCATTGTTTCCTGCATATTTTGTATTCCTATGGACCCTTACTCCAAAATTGTGTTGGGATATTGAAATGGGTCATTTCGAAATACAAATACCCGGAGACTTTTAATCAGCTTTCAGGTCAGGTTTGAGAACACAATTTGACCCTTAAACTCTTAACCACAAAAAGTGCTAATCTTCTTCCCCCACCAAGCAAACTATTTTTATGAAAGTGATTATCTCGATGGAAGCACTCCCACCTGCTCTCAGGAAGCCTTGGTGCGTGCTAATAGTTTGCTGTAATATTAGAATTGCAGCTGCTTCAGGCCAGGGTGTTCTCGGCCCTGCTGTCATTCATGCAGACACAGGGCTTTCACTATTTGCTCCTGGGACCTGTGTTGGTGGCTACCAGGCCACTATTGTCATATTTCAGGGTGCTGCCTCCATCTTCAGTCTCTGGAGGAGATCCTGATGTTTGCCCAGTTCACAGAACAAAACATCAATTCCATATGTTTGAATTCTTCCTCAGCCTGCTCTTCCCACCCACAACAGGGATTCAGGGGACTGCTATAACTTCTGCTCAGTCTGTCCCACACCCTCCCTCCCCCCCCCAAAAAAAAAAAAGAACATTGTTCATCCTAAATTATTTTTGACATACAGGGTTCCAGAGTCTGGGAGACTAAAAAATTACAACTACGCAGTGTAGAGAGAAAAGATAAATACCAACAAATGAATAGGAGACTGAAGGTGAATTTTTAGTTTTAGCAGGACGATACCAAGGAGACAAATTTAAGAGCAAAATGTCTGGTGCATGTAGCAGAGCTCAAGAGTGACGTGAGAGTTCCAGGTATGTCTGCTGTAAAAAAAAATCAAAACATGCATAAGACACAGAATAGAGTTATGGTTCAAAATACTGGCACGTGGCTGTGTGAAATATTGTTTTATATAAATAAGTAGATAGCACCATTATCTCTAATCCCAAAACAGAAATATCCTTATTTTCCTGCAGGCTGCTAGGTTAGAACAAGAACTGGACATTTTGCAGAGAGGTATTTCCATTCCACTCAGATTTGGTACAAATTAACACCAAGTCATATTCATTTAAGATTTCTCTAGGCTTGTCCCATGAACTCACTGCTTTGGTGGGCAGATTCCAGCCTTACAATTATTTTACTGTGGCATGGGAAGGTGCTCAGGAAGATGCAGCAGCATTTCCCTTTTTCTAGGAGAAGGCAAGAACTGGAGAAGGAGAAAATGGGTGGTACCAGAGCTGCTCTTGCGTTCTTTGGTTTGAGCTGGATATATGTCAGGGCATATGAATATACATACATTTGCATTTGCACAGAACAGTGAAATACAGGGAAACAAGTGGATTTTCTGAGATTGTTTCCTGAAAAAGCATTAGCTAATTTGATTTTTTAAGAAAATTCTGGGTATCTTTTTTTTTAGAAATTAATTAAATGAAATCTGGTCAGCATCATCTTAATTCTCAGTAGGAAATTCCTTTTAAGTACCTTATAGCATTTTAGAAAATCCACTTTAAATTACCAGCTTTGTTGGTTTAGTATGGTTTTCCTGAATAGCTCTGAAGATAGTGCCTTGAAGAATTCCTGTAAAGGCAGCAACTTTAAAGCAGCATGGATATTTTTTCAGTTTTCTTAAGATTGTCTTAAAAAATAAGATTACTTAAGGTAAAGTGAAATTATTTACACATTATGTAGCTTGAATAGGTCACAGTAAGGTTTAGAGCTTGCTTGCTTAGTAACATTGCTTAACTAATTCTTTCTAATAGAATCTTTCTAAAGCCAAACAAGGTCTTCAAACACAGACAACACCCAGGCAAGCTTCTGGTGGTAAAAAAGGGGCTAATTTAAGCAAGATGGGAATCTACTCAGACTGCATGGAGCTGGAGGGAGGAGGTTAAGTGAGACATTCTGTAGAATACACTTGGCAATTAACTGTCCTGATAAAGGAGACATGAAAACCACTGTACAGAAGTTTTCACAATGAAAAAAAGGTCATCAGGGAGAGAAAAATGATGTCATCATAAAAATAGTGGAAACCTGGGGGTTGGGAAGATTGAAGAGCAAAACTACTTCTGCATAAGGAAGCATCAGGAAAGCATAGTTCAGGTCACAGTGACTTTGTAGAAATGAATTACTGAGCAAACCCAAACCCGAACTGGAAACATTTTCTGTGCTAACTATAGTGGCGGATTCGGATGGCTCTAAATTGGAAGTCAGTTTTAACTAATATGTTGCTAATTTTTTCCTCATCTGTTACACTGTTTTTCATTTTCTGGTGTGCTGAAAATATCTCTGAATAGGACCTTACAAATATATGAACTTCTACCACAAACTGTGAAGGCGGTGGTACAAAGAATGTTGGAGAAAATTGCTTTTGGCCTGTGGGACACAGAAGACAATGAGAAGTTTCTTTAAAAAAACCCAAACCAATCTAGTTTGCATTTTGTTGTGGAGCAGACCATAGGACCTGGTTATGGGAATCATCCCACACAGAAACCCAGCCAGCACCTCATGCTAACAGATTTGCAATGTGCAGCGAAAAATGAGCCCGTATTTTCTGAGGCTTTGGTGGAGGACAAGTGTTAAGCGACTATCACATACTGCTCTACAGGACAGGAGGACAGCTTCTCTCCTTCAGCTTTCCAAGACAAAGTAAAACACTAGAATCATTCTGTCCTCTAGAAGAGGAAAAAAATCATGCCTGTGGCATTAAGAGCTAGGGAAAACACTGTGATGCTGGAAAAAATAGGAACCTAGGAATCTGTAGGTTGTGCAGTACGTGCCCATGTAGATTTTCAGAACACAGCACTTTTTGCCAGTGATCACAGAAGAGCTATAGCTGGCATTTAACAGGAGCAAAACCTATCTGGAATAACTACTGTAACTAACATTTAGTAGTAACTAAATGTGCAGCTAAAGCCAGACTTCAGTCCCTGGTCTGAGCAGTCAGGTCAAGCAGGGAAGTGGGCTGGGAGAAGGGGAGGGAAGAAAACCCGGGGAACTACTTTGAACCTTCTCTCCACAGTCTCTTTTCTACCAAACAGCATCTGAGCAGGCCCTGAAGGCAGCAGTGTCTCCGTTTATCCTCCTTGCCACCTCCGTCTGCATTTTCACAGGACCCCAAGCAGTTCTGGGGTTCATGTCTCCATTTGGCTCCTTTGCACTGAGCAAGGCCAGTGATGATACTGGGTGGGGATCTTTGGCCACCAGTAATGAAACATGACATTTACAATTCACCAAGTCCCTTTGCAATCAGATTTTTCTTTCTGAATACCTCCCATGGTATTGTTTCTTTCTGCTTGTTTTCCACTGTGATTTGCTCTTTCCATTTGGTAACATACCTCAAGCAGCGTTTTGTCAGCCTGCCTAACAGTTGCTTTCCCTGTCTTCTGTATGTCCAAGGACTCAATCCAATACTTTGTGTCTTTTGCTGGTTTTCATCCAGGTGTTCTCCAGCATTCTATGAAAGATGAACTCCCTACCTTGTACTCTCTAGCCCTCATGTCTAGCCCTGAAGCTTCTCTTCAGAGGCTGAAAATCTAAAAATTAGGGAAAAAAAACCCTCTTCAAAACCAACTTCCTCAATGAATAAATCAAGGCATACATTTTTCAAAACTGTCTGTGGTGTTTTTGGAGGAAAACTGGAATTGCTCTGTATGTGTATTTGCTTTGCGTGGTGTTTTATAGAATTCCCAGTGTCTGCTGTAAAAAATGCAGTCTCAAATGCTGTACAGGCAGAACACTGGTTATATATTAAATCCTAATTTATGTCTGACTGCCTTTGCATGCAGTCAGATGAGCTGCAATTACAAATAATTGTATGGCCAGCACACTGTGCAATGCTCAGAATCCAGACCACAGTGTTTGCCTCTGAAATTCTCTCACTTCACAAAGGAAAAAAAGAAAAAGAAAAAGAAAAAGAAAAAGAAAAAGAAAAAGAAAAAGAAAAAGAAAAAGAAAAAGAAAAAGAAAAAGAAAAAGAAAAAGAAAAAGAAAAAGAAAAAGAAAAAGAAAAAGAAAAAGAAAAAGAAAAAGAAGGTGAAGCTGTTGTTATTAATTGAACTGCTTGCTGTAAACTGCACCATGTTTCTGTTCTGTCCTGGAGTCCATTAGTGAGATTCTAATGACACTGCTCCAGCTGCAGGAATCTGCTCAGTGAAAGAGAAGGAGGAGAAGGAGAATGGCTGCTGGCCATTTTTGTTTTCTAACGTGCATGGGTTGAAGAAAGAAGAATCCCTCATGGGATTTGATTTAGATGGTTTTGGCAGCTGTAAATTACTCACAGCATGCTGCGGAGTTTGTGCTACGAGATATTTTCAGTTCCGTTGAAATCTCATGCTAAAAAAAAACAGCCTCACGAAACTCGAACAAAAATAAGGCAGTGGGACAGAAGATTGCTGCAGATGACTTTCAGCTGGCTCATGCCTGCCTGCTCCATAGGAGGAGTTTCAAGGAGCTGGATTCAACACTTAAGGAATCTTGAAAAAGATTGTGAATCTTTTGTGAATCAACTGTGAATGACACCGAAATGTTGTTTTTCACCCTTAATGGCAAAGAAAGTGTTTTTTTTAGACTTTGGATTACATTAGGTTACACTGACGCTCTGTCTTAAGATAATACTGCACAGGTTTTTAGAGGAATTGAGTTAGTACTTTCTAAAACATTGTTTTCTTCCATGGTTATGTCCTCACATTTAAGACTGAATCTTAGTCAGAGAGCAAAACTGCTACTTATAAAATCCACCTCCACAAACAAACAAACAAATAAACAAAAACCTGTACTAAAATTAAAAATCTCTTGTAATCTTTGGAGCCCTGTGTGCAAATACCTCTATTTTATGGAGGGCTGCCCTTAGAGGGAAGTGAGATTACTTTCCATTAAGAAAGGTGCTGCTGGAATTGAAAGAATAATGTCTTTTTCAGATGAAGGGAATGCCTTGGAAGTACTCAGCTTAAGTTTCACATCCCAGGCCAGCTTGAAAGGTTAGACTTCTCCCGAAAACATTTGAGAAATTGAATAGATTTGACCTGGAGATGATTGAAGAGTGGGCAATGCAAGGTGTCCTCGCTGACCTTTTAGTTTTTCAGAGCAGTTGTGCTTTGTCTGGACGTTTTACACTGTAGCAGGCGTGGGGTTGTACAGTCTTCCCACACCACATGGGGCCTCCAGCGGAGCAGAGCACCTGCAGAACTGACTTGTGGAAAGGGAACAAGAGCTGCTCACCTTTCCTTCCATCAGCTGGATCATTCCGCCATCTGTTCTTACAGATGCTCGGTATCTGCGTTATTTTTCTGTTTCCTGCATTACTGCACATAGTAGAGGGTAAAATATTTTAGTAAGTGGGAATATGCAAAACATTTCAGAAAATTATACCTGGACATTTTAATACTGACATTTTTGCAGATGTCAGTTTTTGGAAATGTATAAAAAGGATTCTAATCAAAATGAAACAGAGAATTAGACATAGTTTCAAATATGAAACAATATTAATACCTCTTGGATAACTTCTACTTTCAAAAAATAGCATTTTCTGAAGAAAAACTAATCCATCAGCAGGTTTTGACCAGATTCATAGTTTCATTTTCCCATCATTTTCTCAGGTAGAGTAGAACAACAGACTCAAAAAAATGCTGGTATCTTGTGTTACTTAATCAGTGTTTATGAATGTGCAGCCCCCTTGCTACCCTCCCCCTCTTGGTGGATCCTTAGCTGCAGATACAAATGCACATATACCCACGCACCCAACCCTGAGGCTAAAGCCAGTCTGCTTTAGGTCTTGCTTGATGACAAGAGCTTGGTCCATGTGCTCTCATGTCCACCTTCCCCTCTGTGTGCTCTCAGGCAGGTGGAGGAGCACTGCAGGAGGAACCCTGCTTGGCCCCTGCAGACTGCTTCCCCAGGCTGAGCTAAAAGCCAAAGAAGAAACTGCATGTCAGGTATTCATCCAACATTTTCCCTTTGGGGCCAGAGCAGGACTTCCAAGGTTACTTTGGTACTGTGGGTTATGGTGGCCAAGCAGGGTGAACAGGGTTGTTGTGGTCCTCAGGTCCGTGGTTCAGCACTGTGACGATCATTTTAGGTATCCTGGATGTTTCAGTCACGACCTATGTTTTCCAAAGGCTCCCAAATGTTTCTGCTGCTGAGAATCCCCATATGGTGAAGGAAGAGAACATTTTTGGGGGTCATGGTTGCCCTGTATCCTGGTAAGACACCATGATTTTAAAGCTTCTCCTCAAGAAACTGATGTTATAGGACCATGGGACCCAGCCAATCCTTCTGCTCCTGGCCATTCAACCTCCTTTGATCTCTTTGATCAAGAGGTATTGGTGGATGAGGAAATGGGGAAAACAACACAGAAGTAAACGCAGCAAATTCAGTTGTTAATACTCATTTTGTGTGAGGCATCTGGACCTGCCCTCTCACTACTACCAGGGGAATTTCGAAGGTTGTGCAAAATGTTTTCTCCTGTTCCTCTGCTGGATTAACAGCTGCAAAAACTGGACCAGCTCAGCAGTTTTAATCCCTGGGTTCCTGTCTGTACTTTCTGATTTCAGAGGCCTCTGTTGGTAGAAAAAAGTCATACCTCAGTTTGGGGCCAAATTATATAATAGTGGTTATGGGATGTCATCTGTTGTCTTGCACATAATATTTGCATGTTTTCCCAATCAATCCATAATTGCTTCTATCTGAGCTTCCACAGGGTGGTGCGGAAAGTCCTGACTTCAGCTGCCTGTAAGTCCATTCCAAGGTCCTTGGCAAGAGCACTCTAATTTGAGATGGAGATGCAGGAGTGCTTCCTCTAGTATATCACACTGCAGAGCTTGTTCTCCCTCATTTTGCTGTCTGAGCTATATCTGTGTAGAAAAAGAGCACAACAGAGAATAATTAAAGATCTCCAGTATCACTGGAAATGAGGAAAAATGCCATTGAGGTAGATAATGTAACTGTTGTGATTGAGGTGGGACCTGCAATTCATTTGTACTGAGTTAAAAGTGCACAGAGAAATACTGTAGTGGGTTAAGAAACAGTAGTAGAGGAGTTTCATGGATTTCCTCTGTAATCCAGTTTATGTGGCTTTGTGCCCACCTGCACGTGGTTGTCTGTTTTGTGCAATGTGGGCATCTCCCAGAGGAATAAAAGTTATACCTGGGGAACACTGGTGAGGTGTTCAAAGTCTTTAGCATGTCAGAATAATCTCTGAGCTTCAGCCTGACTTACATTTTCCATAATCTCTTTCCTCTTTATATTTTTCTTTCAAGGTTTTATGCCTTTCCAATGTCCTTTTAATGCCTTTATTTTGCTTTATTACTTGCACTGTGCTTTTTAGAGCTGTGCTGTTATACATATTTGCTGTCTTTTCATCTCCTAATGTTTTCTCCCACTGATTTCTTTAGCTTTTTCCCATTCACCTTCTTCTGCGCCTTCTCCTGTCTTACTATTGTAATCTACAGAGTTTCTACCAGTTTTCTCTGAAGACATTTGAACTCAGGGTGGCCTGAGGAGTTTCATGGGTGGATATGAGTCAACAGGTCTTTTAGGGAAACTTAGAGTCAAAGCCTTAATTTTAGTAAATAAAAAGTATTGTATCCTTCTCTGTGACTGGAGAGGTGGCTCCTGAATGTTTGCATTAGCCACCAAGCCACATAGGAAATTCTTGAGAATGTTTTCAGTGATTTAATTTCTTGGTTACTAAGTCTGCAGACACTGAATTATTTTGAGTATGTGTGGGCAGATTTTATTTTTGCTTTATTTTTCCACTATTCCTTTATTTCGTTAAGTCTTTTGCCTATTGTTTTTATTTTATTTTCCTCTTCCATAAATTATTTCTCTCCCCATAACCTCACCACATCATCTCTTTCCATCTCTGTGTCCTTCCAAGTCCTTTTGATCTTGCTTCTTGTACTCTTTTTTCTCCTTGCATTCTTCTTTCTCCCATTGTCCCTAACAGATTTTATCTGCTCCATCTAAATCTGCTGAGAGCAGAGAGCACTATGCCTCTAAGGCTTTTATGATATTAAAGATTAAAACTTGGAGTGTTTATCTTAGGAGGTCAGAAGATTACCTTTCCCGAGACAGTAACTGCATTGAACCCAAAATTCACCCGTGTTTCTGCTGTAATGTCCTCTGCTGAATGCCCTGACTTTGGGAGCAGAGAAAGGAAACTGCCTGAGGTGTCTTTTCTTTGCTAAGCACTCAGGCAGGGTGCAGCCTTAGAGAGCACCAGTGGCTGCCCTTGCCATTGCCTATGGCAAGGAGAAATGGAAGACTGTGAAGGGATACAGATTGGGGGAAAGGATTTGCAGAGTTTGTCTGTAGCTGCCAGTCCTCAGACACTGTCAGTGAGCCCAGCTTCTGGGGGAGGGTTTTGTGTCTGTGCAGGGAGGCACAGACCTGCCCAGTGGTGAGTGCTAATACATTGCTGCTGCTTTGAGATAGCAAACATGAATTAATCATGGCCTCTATGAGGGAATGGCTCAGGTTTGAGCAATTGTCATAAGTGTGGTTCAGCTTGGTCCTCCCCAGGATGCTTTTAACACAGATGAGCTCAGGCACAGGGAAATATTCCTGGCAGGAGGTTGAGGACATTGTATGTAAGTAGATCTGTGTGTCTTTGCCCTTGCACATGTGCAACCCTTATGTAAACCCCCTCAAAACAACCTCGGTCTTAAATAAGTAAGAAATGGTTTGAGCTCATTGAAGAACTTGGAATATAATAGTTTTCCGTCAGAAATTCTGCATAAAATTGCTTTAAATTGTATGTGGAAAACAAAGCATTTATTGGGATATTGGGATCTGTGCTAAAACAGTCTGTGCTACCACAGAGGTTTTTGCTTTCTGATGTTTTGTACTGTCAAGGCAACCATGCTGCCTTATAAAGTTTAAAAGCTCTGCATTCTTAGACAGACTGTGCTGGCCTGTGTGAGTGATTTGTATGAACTGTAATACACTTTTTACTCAAAAGCTGGACATTTCTGGCAGATTCTTTTGAGTGCTTTTCAGACCTTTGAAATAAAAAGCTACGGACTAAATAAATGGGAGGAAATCACATGCAGTAAATCACCAGGAGTGCATAGACTGTCTCAGGACTGTGAAAGAAATAAAGTGTGAAATAGTAATGATACTGTAAAAGAGATACAATAAAATCAGAAAAAACAGTGGGTCAGGTGCTAAGCAGCATGAAGGCTGTTTTGCTCTGCTCCAGCAGCTCAGTATAGCTGTTAAGCAAATATTTTATAGCTGGAAGTAACACACTCAAGTTCCTCAAGCTGGGTCGTGTGCCCCTCTCACTCTGAGGGTGAAAGAGCAGCACACAGTCCTTGCACCAAGAGTCTGCAGAACTCACTCAGTGGGTCAGTGTGTGGGGACAGAAGCTGTTCTCACTGCATGGAGATTTTTGTGGTTGGAGTTCCTGCTTAGTTCCCTGCCAGTTCCCCAGCTGCTCTGCCCAGTCCTGCTTACAGCACAAGTGGGGGAACCCCAAGTTAATCCTTGCAAATGTTCACAAATGTAACTGTGGTGAGACTGTGATAGATTCCAGAAAAACGAGATTTTGCAGTGAACAGCACAGCAATATTGACAAATCTTATAATTACTGGTGGGTGATGAATTTTACAGCTCTATCATAAAAAAATCACAGGATTTGTTCATGTTGCAAGAAACTGTTTAATTATCTTTTGGTCTAATAGCCATTAGTACTGCATGTGACATTTAAGAGGGGGGAAAAAAATTATTGTGCAGAAGTAATTGTGGTCAGAGAAGAGAGGAGTGAGGATATGTGAAACAATTTTGCAGACACCAGGGCTGGTGAAGAAGAATGGGAAGAGGTGAAGAAGAATGGGAAGAGGTGCTACAGGCACCGGAGCTGAAATTTGGAGGTACATGGGGGAGCAGGGACCCACTTATAGCAAATGGAGAGCCCCATGTCAGGGCAAGTGGATACTGGAAGAAGGATGTGACCCTGTAGGGTCCTGGCAGGACCTGTGGCTCCATGGATAATGGAGCCTATGCTGGAGCAAGTTTACTGGCAGGACTTGTGACCCTGCAGGGGAGCCATGCAGGAGCAGTCTGTACCCGAAAGCCTGTGGAAAGGGATGAGTGCTGGAGCAGCTCGTGAGGAACTGCAGCCTGTGGGAAGGACTCATGTTGGAGAAGTTAGTGGGGACATGTCTCCTGTGGGAGAGACTTCATGTTAGAGTAGGGAAAGGGCTTCATCCCTGAGGAGGAAGCAGAAGCGACGTGATGAACCGACCACAGTCCCCACTGCCATCTCCCCGTGCCTCTGTGTAGCAGGGAGCTCCTGCTGATGTATGAGGAGTTGCCTGCAGGGTAGCAGGACAACAGCAATGATGCAGCAAAACCAGCTGGTTGCAGGAGGCATGCACTGGTGCGTGTACCCTGTGCTACGTGCAGGAGGGAACCTTGGTCTTTCCTGGGACGAGGGACGCTCTTTGTCACAGCCTGTCCAGGAGGAGGGGGTTGTTGTGGCTCAGGTTTCAGTGTGGGGGACAGCCAGTGCCTCCTGGCTGTGCTGTGGAAGGGGCACGCTCTGCCACCTGTCCCCCCAGAGAGGGCTGCATGGCCTCTTGCTGCTTGGAACACGAGGGACCCGAGAAGAACAAGTTCTGGAGCTGTGAGCCTGGGTGAGTGTGGTGAAGGCAGTGGGATACTGTAGGTTACCCCAGCAACATCTGGCACAGGACACTTGCCCTGTGCTCTGAGGGCTTCTCTGCACAGGAGGCTCTTACTGAATAGCTTTATGATTAGCAATCGGTGTAAGGAATTCTTTATTCAAGAAAAAACACAAAGTTGTGCTTTCTGAGTAATCCTATAAACTGACACTGAGATGCCTTCCTGGATTTAGAAACACCACAGTTATTACACAAAGCATGTCCCATGGATGTGACCTTCTCAGCTCCTCCCACTCAGTAAACAGAGAAATTGGTTGTTCTCTAGCTGTCTTCCTTTCAAGAAAGGCACACTGTTTAGAGTAAAATTCACATAAAATAGCTGTTTTTCTGTGAAATATTCAATATAATGAGTGAGGGTCTTGCTCTGGTTGCAGAGAAAAATACAGAAAGGCAGGGGATGTAATAGATCTAATGTTAAATTTGCTTTGCTGCCTTCTGGGGAAAACCCATTGCTCCTATTTTCAAGTGAAGCCAACAAATTTCATTTGTTTACCTTCCTGTAAATATCCTGACTTGTTTTAGCAGCAGAAAGGTAACCGTGGCTGCAAAACTGGCATTTTGCAAAGACATCTTGAAATTCAGCCATGGAAATACCCATTTAATTTCACCTAGCCACTTCTATTTTCTTTTCTTTTACTTTATTTGTTTGGTTTGTTTTTTTTTGGTTGTTTTTTTTAATCTATTCCTCAGTGAAACTTGCCTGCAACTGCTCTGTGTAAATGTGTGAAAGCATTTTAGTACTAGTTTCTTTGCCCCTAAAGGCCATAAAATTTATGTAAAACCCAGACTCTCAGGAGTCAAAAACAGAATGCCAGTCAGGATTCTGGGTGCTTTATGCAACAAAGAGCGCTCTGTTTAAGCAACCCCACATTTCCCTATTGCGTTAATGTTTTTCTCCATCATGAAATGGATGTGGGCAAGAAAGCTGCTGAGATGGGTTAAGAGGTCCCTCCTTAGCTGATGCACACAGGAGGAAATGAGCTGATCTGCTCAAGCAGATCAGACCTGCAGCCAGCAGTACAAAGCCAGACTGAAAGTCCTGAAGTACAAAGTACAAAGCCACACGAGCTGTGGAAAGGGAGGGAACGAATGGTGGGGCATCGAGAACATAGGCCTGGCTCACTGTCATTCCTTCTGCTGGGGTTTTTGGTGAGAAGGCTGTAATGCCTCCTGGACTGTCCTCTCTTCACAGCATTTGATGCCAAGGAGCCAATTCCACCCAATAAACTGTCCTAATCCCCAGCCTCTTCCCTCTCCTTTCTTACCCTGTACATTTGTTGTACTTCTATTTCAGCCTTGTCCTTTCCCTCCCTCTCCCTCTCCTCCTTCCATGGTGCATCTCACTGAAGAGCAGCCCAGCTGCATCTCAGACCCTGCTGGGCTCCAGGCTGGAAGGGGTGGGTCAGAGTTTCACTTTGAAGCATCGCTGTGGGGCTTCCAAACTGTACTGGGAGAGGAAATTGCTGCCTCCTCCCGTAGCCACATGGTCAAACTCAGCAGCATCAGAGACAAGCCCGGGCTGCTTTTCACATCAAATTTTACCACACAAGAAGAAGGTGACAGAAGTATGATTGAAAAGAAGGTGGAGAGCGGGGGAGGAAAGTATGTTCTTCTGAGACTTTCTTTTTCTTCTCCTCTTTTTCCCCAAGAGAACTGGTGGATCCCTTACTAGTTCAGCACTTCTCTCCAACCACTTAATGCTGCAGTATGGAAAGCGCTGAAAGAAAGTTTTGAGCCACAGATGGCAGCATTTCAGCAATAAGGAGGGCATGGGAGGATGCATGAGAGCACCACAGATAATAAATTAAGTGATGAAATAATACGTTAGAAACCCTATAAGGCATGTGCTGTCTGGCTGTTGTGCAATTATGCCCCACTCCCAATGAAACCCCAATGGCAAATTAAACTCTTTTTCCTCTGTGTTCTTCTTGAACTGAGCAGAAAGATAAATCTGCAGCAGTGTCTGGGAAGGATGCAACAAATCACCTGTATGTCAGAAAAGTCACACACTTTTTCATTAAGATTTTTTTTGAGGAATATGCTAAATGGTACTGGTAGGATGGACAGGCACTGAATTCTTGGTGTGTTGGTGTCCATGGGTGTCTTTCCATCTCTGAGCTTTAGTTTGAATGATTTTGACTTTCCATTCTGTGCATTTTCTGCAGTTAGCATACCTTCAGCTTCCTCTGTGCCACAGTTGTTTGTAATAGAAACCCTGAGTGGGAGAGGAGTGTCTCAATGTGCAAGCTCTGAAGCTGGATGGCAGAGTGAGCTTGAACAGGGCTTTTTGGAAGATGTGTGGAGACTGCAAATTCAATGTGCTATCTGTATATCTGTCAGTGCTATTTTAAACTTGTGAAGGCTAAAGTAGAAGTTAATGGTGATGTGAATTCTCATTTTCTATTTCAAAAATACGTGGAATATTTGCATTTTTAGTTGTAGTGGAGATTGAAATTTTGAGAATTTGGTAGATTTCCTTTCCACATGAAAAATTCATCCTTGTTTTCTAAATGAAGTCATTAATTAGAATGCTTCATATTTCTTTTTCTCATCTGCAGTAAGATACAGCAAGCCATTATTTCCACTATCAAAAGGCCAATTTTTTTAGAGAAAAGATGGTTGGAAAGAACGCTCAGCAGGCTCAAAATATGCATATAATTTTCCAAGTGTAGTACATGCTTTTAAAGGTTTTAAAAGAATGGGTTATGAAATAGTTTAGTTCTGCATGGTTGAAAATGTGTGGGTATTCATACACAGAAAATTACTAGCCCTGTTTTTGACATCCCTAAAGGGTGCTATCTGAGGTCACAGAAACCAGCTGCTATCTGAGGTCACCACTGATGCTTTGACATCACTGGTGGGGTAACCAGGCAAACCTGAGACCTTTGAGACTTCAGTGCTTCCAGACCATGCACATTCCAAAGGACATCACACTGTGGCATTCTATTGTTTTTAGTGTGCTGAACTGAGAGTCAAGCAGGCATGAGCATTCTGAATTAAAGTATTTTTCATAAAATACCAAACTACCAGAAGGTTTTGCCAACATTCTCCTTGAATATATCTTTTATATTAGATGTGGATGAGAGAAACAAAGGAAAACAGACTGGAAATTTCCAGTGTTCAGAAATGCTGAATTATGCAATCATCAGTTTTAGTCTTAAGCAGCAGGATGTTTTTAATTTAATAGCTATCTGGATATGATTCTCCATTTCCTTTTATCAGTTTTATTCTGACACGGCTTCTAACCAGAAAGTGGAAAAATGAGCCTCACAGTAGGTAAGGCATGTAGGCACAGGTACAGGTATGACTGAGAAACAGAAATATTTATTTTTTATATATACTTTATATATAAAGTTGTTGTGTGTAACACCTGTGAAGTGTTTATGCCAGAGCCATTCGTGGCCTGTTTTCAGAAGGACTAAGTAAGTACTTTTAGAGTAAGTGCAAGCGATTGGTTGTATTCCCTGTGTGTGCCTGTAAATGCCACGTTAAAAGCCCATACTTCTCTCAGTGAAGTGAAAAAGGTTATGCACCTCTTCAGTTGTACAGATGAAGTGCTGGCGAGTTCTGCAAAGATGAATGAAGTCCATGCAGTTTTCACAGTGAGCTTGTGATCGCCAGATGTTGGAGTGTGTGTGAACGCACTCTGGTGCATCTGTTGTTTGGATAATAGGATATACACGTGTGGGACAACTGTGCAGTGAAGGTGTTATGACACTTGGGACCACGGCTTCAGCAGGCGTAAACCAGGGTGGCTCAGTGGAAGGAACAAAGTCCAGCAGCGCGCGCTTCCTGGAATCAGCGTGTGTGATGGCATGTAGGGACTTGGACATGTGGGACTGCGGTTGGCACAGTGTGTCAGGATGTGACTTAGGGAGCTTCAGCTGAAGACAGTCGCTAAAAGAAAAGAGAAAAAGCCAAGCCACAAATACACATCTAAGGAGCACGAATGTTAAGGGAAAAGGAGAGAATGAATTCAGTGAGGCTGTTCCCTCAGGATAAGTGACCAGTTTTGTGCTGCTTTTCCTCCGTAGAAGTACATGGGAGCTGTGGGATTTTAGAAAAATTCTGAGGGGAAATTCAATTTATGCCTTGGCATGTGTATGTGATATTTCAGATTTCAAATTAAATTGTGTTTATATGACACAGTTGCTTTTCATAGCGCAGGCTTGATTGAAGTTCCTAACACATCTTTTCCAGGACCATGCACCATACTGTTGTAATACAGCCCTGTAACCTATTCAATCACTCGTGATTCTGCCTCCCATAAACTCATACCAACTCCATCACCTACCTTGCTACTTTTAAAAATAATTTGTTTTTTTTCTAGCTTGGTCTTGAAATACTAGAAGCTAATAAAACCAGAACTGTGCTCAGGTTCTTCTGGAGAATCTTTTGTCTCAATCCTACCTGCATGGCTCCATAGTCAGAGGTGGAAAATCGGCTGGTTTGGATGCAAGTCAGTTGTACATGAAGGAAATGAAATGTTTATAATTTGTGAAATTTCCCCAGAATCATTGCTTAGGAAAAAAATCTGGTCACTCTGCAGAGGTGATCAAAACAGCAAACAGAACATTTGATTGCAAGAAACTTCCCAATGGAAAGTACCATTGAAAATACTGTAATCTCTGCTGTGTGAGCCAGCAGCAGATCACTGATTTAAGCCCCAAATACATTTTTAGGAATTCAATCCCATACATATATTTATGTGTCTTTGTGTGTGTGTGTGTCTGTGCGCCCATGTAAGTAATAACAACAGGACAGATTGGGCAAGAGAACAATTTGAGTGTTTAGAGTCAAGGAGAAGCTTTGTCATGAATGAAATCTGAAAGGATTTGGATTACAGCCAAGAAGTTTAGATAGAGGGCAATCTAAATTGTACAAGGGCAGATAGTTTTCCAAAGTCTGGCTCAGAAAGGGATGTGGGAGGTCTGAAAGACAGCTTGGCTAATGTGGCATGTAGATGAAAAAAGTGCACTTTAATGATTTGTTGAACTATTACAAACCCAAACATCAGTTCAACAGGACTAGCCTGATAATTACTGTTTTCCCAAAAGAAAATTGTAGATTGTGAATGAAACAACTCAAACTTGAAACTTCAGCCTAATGGATCTGCATTTTTCTTGTGAAACCATTCCCATGGAAATTTCCTAATGATTTCCTTTCAAAATAGTTGCACTGAGAAAGGAAATACATAGAGTGGCATATATCTTGTTACAGCACTGCAGAAAATGGACAGTCATACTATAAAGGCAAATAAAAAGTACTTTTTCTCTTCTTGTGTGTGCAGTTACATAGTGGGACTCACTGCTGTGTGACAGCAGTGTCAAGAATTCAAAAGGACTAAGGGAAATATAGGACCTTTCTTGTTATTAAGATACCATCTGGCTCCCTGATACTACTGTCATGATAACCACCATGGTATAGGGAAACAAATGTAATGTCTCTTTCCCCACGGTTTGTAGGCCACCAAATATCAGCTTGCAAATATTTAAAATATTAAGCTTCTTCTGTTTGAACTGTGCTTGTGCCTACAAAAAGCGTTAATATTTTCTGGACTTCATAGTCATTTTAAATTTCCCAGCGATTTCACATTGGTCTCAGGAAGAATGGATACCTCTGCAGCCTTAATCTTGTGTCATGTTTGCTGTTTTTTATGAAGAATTTTTCTTTTCCTGTCTGGCAGAGAGCTGTCCAAGCCGCAGAATCCAGAAACAGACGGTCCTAGGGTTGGTGCCCCTTTCCACCAGGGAAGGGCCTGCCACAGAGCTGGGATCTAGTTTCAAACTCCTGCACAATTTGTGGTTATTTAGAGCCAACATTTTGGTTTGAGTTGGTCTCTAAATATTTGTTGTATGGTTTTATTTATAAGAATAATGACTCCATGTTTACAGGCTACAGCATATAATGTATCTAATGCCTGGTCTCTTATTTTTTTTAGCTTGCTCTAACTTTCAAGTGCATTTCCACTCTTTAATTTTACAGAGACTCTTGGACACTGGCCAGACAAATTCTTTGTAGTCTGTACAGTTCAGGATCTTGGCCAGATTAAAGTTGTCATCAATTTCACCTCCCTCTTCTTTTAATAGCATCCCACTTTTCTCCCTTGTACCTCTCATGTTTTTAGAGGTTTCCATTCTCTTCATTCTTCTGTATTTTCTTCAGTATTACATTCTTTTGTTTTTTCTTCTGATTTAACAGAATCTTACTTTTCTGTATGCTCTTTTTAAGCCCTGTATTATTTTAAATATTGTCTTCATAAATATTCACTACTCAGCAGCCTTTTCGTGAGGCTGTACCGGTGATTCCTTGTCCTAAGTCCAATATGAATGACAGCTGCAGAGAATCACCTCAGGGAATTTTAGAAATATCTTCATTTCTTCTATACTGAAATTTCAAATTGCATTTTCCTCAAAGCTAGTCTGACATACTGAAGGCCCAAGCTGTTCTTGTTTTCCAGAAGACAATAATACAACATCAAACTCTGAGTCCAACTTTTGCTGCTTTAGATGATTTTGTTCTCCTGAAATTCAGTTGCCAGAAGCCTCTGCTGGGAAAAATTATGCTTATAAAATTCTTTTAAACAAACAAGATACCACCATCCACAGATGGGAGAGTTTATAGAACAGGTTTCTGGTCATCATCTATTTGATGAGATAGTTTTAGTTGTGATAGATAGTCTAAAACATGGATTGATGAATTGCAGGCAGATTTACTCAAAGAATACGATGGGATTTGGTATGAAGTCAACATAGAAAGCCTACGCTGTGATACTACTCAGAACAATCTTGGTCACCTGGCTTACGCTTCTGTAATGAGAATTTGTGCTTGCCAAGGATGAGTTCAGAGCCCAGCAGTCAGCATCTCCATCTTCAGCTGATGCAGTTCAAAACTAGGGCTGGTGAATTGGAAGTCTGGTCCTAAACTAAATGTTGGTTGTAGCATATAGGTTTCCTTTTTCTCAGCATTCTTTGAAAAATTACAATAGACTGTGAGATAAAACCCCACTTTAAAGTTTAACTGTGGCTGATATTCTTTCTTCTGGCTGGAGCAAAAGTTAACTTTTAAGGGCAAACCCCCAGGGCTGAGTATACTAGTAAACTCCAGCTGCTTTGTACTTCTTTGCCAATATTGAGAAGTCATAAACCCAATTTAACTTTCTGGTTAAACCAGGCTTACAGCTGTTTTGCATTGTTGGAGTGGAGCAGAGCAGCTGGAGCATACCCGTGAATCAGGGTGATTTTTTCTTTGCTGAGTCTTGTGTCTCTTTGTTCAGTCTTACATGGAATAAGACAAGGCAGAGGCAGTCAGCTCTTGGCAGTGCACAGTCAAATTGATGCAAGACCTGCATTTAGAGCCAAAGCCACCATGGGATTTTTGGGTCTTTCTGCTTGTTTTTATATTCTCCTACTAGTTGTGTTTGCCATGGGGACATAGATGTGTGATAACTGTACTGGTCTTAAACTCAGTTTTGGTAAGCGCAGCATTTTTTGAGTGGGTTTTGCATGTTTTCTTGGCTCAAGTCATCTTACAAAAGTACCTTATAGCACTACATATGAGGAGGATGAAGAAGATTTTGAGGTTAAAGTGCCAGAGGAATTCTTCACTTCAGAATCAGCTTGTCTCTATTGGTACCACTTGTGATGGTATCAGGTCATTCCATCTGTCTATGCCACATTTCTCCATCTCTACGACATCTTCCACTTTTGTCTTTTTGAGTCTTGCTGATGTGAATACCATTTTGTCCTGCCATGATTTCATGGTCTTAGGCTAGAAATTAATTACTTGAATGCCTATTTTGGCTGCCTGAGATTGCAATGCAGCATGAATATAGATTAATTTCTTGGTTTGGACAGGTTTGTACTGTCCCCAAATCAGTAAACCTTGATGTTGGTTGCAACTTGCAGTCACGAATGAAATGATAATAAATATTACTGAGGGATACACTAGTTGAACTTTAAAAGGTTCCTTTGAGCAAACAAACTTTCTGTGACTCTATTATCAGTAATAAACAGGCTATAAATTCTAGCTGTATGTAGCCAATAATGGGCTAATGCTGGAAGAAGGGATGATTGATGTAGTAGGGCCTGTGAGTGAATGGAAAAGTTTAGGGGGATAAGAAAATCTATAAGAACACCTGCAGAACTATCTTTGTGTTATTTGTTGTGTGCAGTATGTCCATATGGTTACAATCACCAAGTGTTTAGAAACCTTTGCCTACAGCAAGAGCAATTGCTGGATCAGCTGTGCAAAATACACCGTGCTAATTTGAACAGCTCTGTTGAACTCCAGACTGCTTCACCTCTGCTGCTCCTGCTGCCTTTGCCACAGCCAGACTTCTTGTGTGTTTTTGAAGTTACTGAGATCTTTGGTTTAGCTTCTCCCCAAGTATTTGTTATCAGGGAAAACAGTTGTGTACCTGAAGTAGTTGCACCAGCATCCGCCACACCACAGCCAGATAAATTTTCATTCTTACAAACTGTTTGGACTTAGTGAGTTTCTTTTCTTTCACTTTTATGGGGTTGTGACATTTTGTTTCTAAATTCCAGTAATGTCACACTGCTTTATGCATGGTTCTTAGGCTGCTGATTTTGTGGGGTGGTAGTAGACAGTTTGAAAGTCATAAATCTAAAAAGAAACATGAGATCTGTCTGCAACCAGCAGCAAAAGCAAGGTGTCCACTCCACTAATTTCAGCTGGGTTCATAGGAAAAAAATAAAAACAACAAAAAAATGAAGTTCACCAAATTTTCTTTGTCCATACATGTCCCAGATTTTGTACCTTCTTTGTAATCTGCAGGTTCTAATGGGCAGCAAATCAACTGCAGGGGAGAGGGAAAGGCCACCTGTTGCACTAAATATTCACAAACCCTGCAAACAAAAATAAACAGTAAAAGACCAAACCCTTAACAGCTTGTAGCAGCTGCCACATTCCACCCAAGAGAAATCTTTATGCTAATGGAATCTGACAGGATCTACATTAGATATCTACACATACAGGGGAAAAAATATTAAAAAGAATCAAAACAACAAACCAAAACAACAAGAAAACAACAAACAACCCAACAAAATCATGAGAGAAAGAGAGTAAGTCTGTTGGGCCTCTCTAAGTATGTGAAGTTTTAAGTACGTAAATATTTTGTCATTGTTCCCACTCCTGTAATTTACATTTTTGATTGTTTGAAGTAAAACATTTGTTGAGTGCATGAACTGCATGGCCATGGACTAAATTCAGCTCTACTTCTTTTATTGGATCAGTTAGGGGAGCATTATCCCTGCTATGCTCCAGCTGCAGCAAAAAATTCTGCTGAAGATTCTTCTATGAAGATGCGTAGAAAATAGTCTTTTAATATCTCACATACCAGTTTGCCTCTTGTACCAAATTGATGAAAACCCAGGAAATTTATATGAGGAATACTTGCCAGCTGAATTGTAGAAGGAAGTCAGGCAGTAGCAGCTTGCTGATTTGTGTGGGAGGGCTCTGATCCCAGGACACTGGTGCTGGGAACTGGTGGGGTTTATTGTCTATCATCTTGGGGCACTCAGTGCAGATGCTGACCTCAGAGCCACCATCTTTGTCAGAACAGTGTTTTCCTTCCTATCCGCCAACAAGAAGCCTGGGGATTTGTGGATCAGAAAAAATTATAAGCTGAGGATTTCCAGGGTGATATGGAGATAGTAGAAATGTGAGAAAGGGATTGAGAAAGAAAAAATCTGAACTACTTTAATTTTCTTCTATAAGCTTAGAAATGGCCAAAGGTATCCCTAGAACCCTCTGGTCTGGTTAGACTCTAAGGCTGCTAAAAGTGCTGAGAAATTTCCTCTCCTCCAATTCTGTTAAGCTGCAGTAAGTAGCTGGAAGCATGGTCAGTGTGGTAAGAAGGGATGGCTGGAAGCCATCCAACGGGGCAGTAGAAAAGGGAACTGTCTTTTTGCACAGTGACAGTGAAAGAGAGTTATGCTTCAGGCCTTAGAGAGTTTTTCTGCACATTAAACACAGGGGTCTTTACAGTTTTTTCCCATTATATAGTTTCAACCTCCTTGAAATGCAGTTCTTGCAATAGCCCATCTGGCTTTGACAGATCAGTCCAGGTCCTACGGTCAAAAACACTTGGTCAGTCTGTTTGTCCAGCAAGTTGCCTATAACAAGGGGTGGTGCTTTAATATTTGCTCTGTATTATCTATAGGGAAAAACCTATTAGTCTGGAAGCATTAAGCATTGGCATTTCCCTGTGGTCACCATGTCTGTCTCCACAAAGACCAAAATGTTTGTGTTTTCTTCTGGCTACACATAACTCCATAGAGCAGCAGAAGTAATTGGTGGAAACGTCAGAAAAAAAGAACATAAAGAATGAGCAAGAGTGGAAATGGATAGTTTTAGAAGAAATTTGAAAGAATGGAGAAATGAAGGAAGCAGATTGATACTAACTGTGCAGTCAGCAGTAGCTTTGGAGATGTTCACCTCCATAGCTATGGAACAGCAGGAAGAGCCCCGCTTCAAGCAGACAGGTGAGAGGAACAACCTTGTAAAGAAAAGCAGTTAAGATCGGAAAGTGCATGTTCATGGGTTCCTGTAAAAGCAATAAGGAACATTTTGACCTGAGACAATTCCAACAGAAAGTCCAGTGAAATACCATAGGTTTAGAAATCTCAGTAGAATTACTCCCACTTTTGTAAGGGGTCAGTGATGGATGAGTTAGTTTTGAAGTATTATTTCTCAAGGACTGTAACCTAGCAAGAGAAAATCATAAAATTACTTTAACTGCTGCTTGTTTAATTTATGGCTAAAGTGGCACAAATTACAGATTCATCAGGGTTGAAAGAGACCTTCAAAATCATCTACAGTGATTACAGTGATACAGTGTAGTCAAACTAGCACCACTGTAGTCACCCCTGAACCATATCCCTAAGTGCCACATCCAGACACAGTAGGATTACAGCCCAACATAATGCAAGAGAGTCAGCATTCCTGGGGCTGAGGAGTCTGAGAAGGTCTCCTAACTCTGAAGGGAAGCCATGTCATGGGTGATCTGCCTTCCCCTCTGCCAGGACCCTGAGTTCAGAATGTGGGCTTTTGTATAAGACACCTTTTAAAGGAGAGATGAATACTCTTACCTTGTCACTTTGGAGCTAGAATAAACTTCCTCAGAAGTTTATTCTTACCTTCCTCAGAAATCCTTCTGTTTGTTGTTCAGTCATACACAATATGTAGTACCAGCCCCAGTCTGCATCTCTGGGTGCTCACAGTGTTACATATCCTGTTGGTGCTTCAGGAGCTATTGCCTGCTTTCCCTCTGCTCACACCAGTATAAAGTGAAAGCAATTTGAGTTTAGCAAAGTTGCACCCCACTGATGCTGGTGTGTGAAGAAATCAAGCTCCCAGTTTGAACACCAGAAGAATATTCATATGTTCCTGATCGTTTCATAGCGAGCAAGTATGTGCACAGAGTGGCTTGAGCTGTGCTAGCTGCCAGCTGGCACAATTAACTACTACACATGGAGACTGGTTCACCCTGCATCCCTCTAAGGATTGCTCACTTACAGATGTTCACACCTGTTCCTCGAGTAATTCAAAATCTTAGCACATGGAGAGAACTCCAGTTAAAAGTCACAGAGTCTTATAGACCTGGCTGTCACTAGGGTTGAATTTCATATGTCAGGTGCACTTAACCTCTTCTGAATTCCCTGGGTGTGGACTGTCTCCAACTGGATGACAACATTCAGGAGCACTTAACTCAGGAAAGGCTGAAGAAATCACAAAACATGTCTCACTGCCTATTGAATCTGAACTAAGAACAACAACACAATGGAGAGTGACTCTCCATCTCCTGAGTTAGAAGGAGAGGTAGTTAACTATTCTCTGCACTAACTTGGAGGTAATAATAGTTCACAACTCAGGGCACAAAGTAGTATTCTTGGGGGAAAAAGAGTTCTATTCTCCTTTCTGTGATACCACATGTGTAGGCAAATACTGGCTTATCAGTAATTAGTGAACTCCTTTTGCAATTTTTGATCTATACCAGCATAGAAAATTATATCCAAGGTTGTGGCTCTCCTTTGACTTCCATAATTATAAAAGGCCCCTCCAGAAGTCTGTAAAGTTAGTGGGATGATACCAGTATAAATCAGTGAGAGGGGACTTAAGCCTCTCATATTTAATTTTTTGCAGCATGCTATTCAGGTAAATTCCCAGGGATTCCCAAAGCTCCAGCTACATGCCCAGTTTGAAAGGCTGCCCAGGAAATGCTGGAATGAAGTGGGGACAGCACCTAGCCAGGAGCCATCTGTTGGCCGTTTACCATAGTGCCTCAGAGGACAGTTTCTGAGGGCCTGAACCAAGCACAGATGATGTGGTCTAAACCTGTCTCTAGATTCAGATCTACACTTTAGTACCTCATTTCAGAAGGAGGGCTCCTAGATCCAGTCGCTTCAGACTCCTAGCTTATCTTTAAGTTGGACATTAGGAAGAATTTCTTCACAGACAAGATGATTAGACACTGGAATGGACTGCCCAGAGAGGTGATGGAGTCACTGTCCCTGTTTAAGGAAAAGCTGGATGTGGCACCTAGTGTCATGGTCTGGTTGCCGTGGTGGTGTTCAGCGATAGATTGGACGGGACAATCTCAGAGGTCTTTTCCAGTGTTATCAATTCTGTGATTCTGTGATCTCAGAGAATGTAAGACTTCTGGTTAATCGTTTAGGACGTGAGCAAGTATACAAACAGATGTTACTGTGATTTGTGAAGCACCCTGTCTCTTTTTGTTGAAGGACAAATTGATTAACCATTCCTAGGGAGACCTAAGCATAGTGACCCCTACTCATGCTCACTTCTCCAATGCTTTGAGGTAGAATAATTTGGGCTAGAGGAAGAAGATAAGATTTGTTCCTGTGTCACTGGGATAGTGGAGCAGGGAGCAAATGTCTCAGCCCCTCTGTTCTCTCAGATTGATTATCTGTCCTGTGGCCACAGAACCCCAGAAGATTACCTCATATTATCTTGAATCACCTTGTGTGTAGGATATTTTGGATGTAGGGCTGGTCTCCATGTAGCAATTCTCCATGCATAGGTTTGTGCTACTCCTTTACACGGATGGACCTCTTATTGCCTCAGCCCAACTTGGAAGTGCATGGGAGACATAAAGAACTCCCTCTTCAAAATGGATTGGGAGCAATAAGTACTGAACCCTTCTCGTGTCCTGCAGAATTTCTACATTGTACTGACAGATTGTCTAAATGACTGACAGCTCACTGAAGACACCCCTCAGGCAAAATGTCCTCTGTCCAGTGACATCACCTAGGGCTCTCATGAAAGATAAAATCTTCCTGATGACACTTGGGACTTGAAGTTACCCATAAACCATCAGTCAAACAGTTTTTGTCTGTTCCACAGCAAAATGGATTTTCCAGAAATGTTCCATGTGGCAGGAGGTGAGGATGGTGGTTCTGTGGGTGGTATCTTCACTGCCTCCTTCTTAGCCATAGCTCTCTGCACTGATGTGCAAGTTGCTCCAGGAGACACTCTCTCAGACTTTAAAACCCAGACCCAGCCGCCACGATCTCAGGGTTGTTAAAGAGTTTCTGGCATTTTCTTGGCATGGAAGGAATTTTACATGCCATGATTTCATCGCATTTTTAGAACAGATTGTTACTTTCTGTCTCCTTAGGTTTCGTTTTCAGACAGAGATACCTCTTTCTTTCTCCAAGTGCAGAGAGCCCATGTAAATAGCTGTTTTGTTCATTCACTGGGATGCTTTTACTAGTGTGATCAGTGAGGACACTGTAAAATATTGTTTCTGTATATTCTCTGAAATCCACAGAGCTCTTCCTGAGCCATTTGATGGAGTGTTTCACGTAATTTCATTATTTTCTTAATCATTTATATAATATATAATTTTTATAATACTATTTTATTAAAAATAAGGTTCAAAACTTAACACATTGCTTTGTAGGATGTATTGCGCATTATTTTGATGCAATGCGGGTGTGCAACACTGCTATTTGCAAAATTCCATCTTAGCCCTCTGTATGAAAATGAGGACTGAATATATACAGCCTATCTACCTAATACATACATGAAATATTTTTTAAAGAAATGACCACCTGATTCAACATGCCAGCCCAGACTTTTCAACTAGTTAAACATCACTTTATTGTTGGTTTGTTCATTTTTTTGAGCAAACCTCCTTCTTCTCCCCAGTACTGGTGGTTGTGTCATGTGATCTTTTCTGCAGTTGGCTTCAGTCGTTTCCTTGGAAGCATATTCCATATGTTTACTATCACCTTTTTTTTGTCCTTTAGTAGCCTAGAGCATTTTCTTCACCAAAAGCTTCATGGTTATCCTTCCAGGAAATATCATTGCTCAAAAAAAGTTTTATAAGAGCAAATAAAACACATTTCCAGAACAGTGCTGCCAAATAGCAAAGTAAAAAAAATGTTCCTTGTTTTTGATGATGAAAATATTAAAGGGAATAAAATACTGTGGTGTTTAAAAATAACCAACTCTTTAATAGTACTGTAGGAGAATATTCAATTAAATGGAATGTAGTTTTCCAGTAAGCCCATCTTATCTTAGCTTGAAACAACAGGTTGAATTAATATTTTTCATTTCTGTTTTTCATCTATATTTTGTAATCCTGCCATTGCTGCTACTATTTATATTTTATGTTTAGAGTCTTTTTTTTCAGCTGTTTTAAAAAATTTTACAAAAGCAGACAGATATCATGTTAGAAACTCAAAGCCCCAAATCAGGCTGTAAATCACAAAACCCCATACACATATATGCCATATAAAAGGCCACTGTACTATTCCTTAGCACTTCCTGTGGTGACTTTCCTCTTAGGCTTCACAGTAGGTAGAACTGAAGGGTCTTACCTGGCTTTTTTACTTTGCAGACTCAGAACAGAGCACTGGGTCGGACACAGAGGTGCTGGCAGAAAGGACATCCTGCTCATTTGGCTCCCATTCTGACCTAACATCTGGTGGCTCAGGCCCTCAGCCTCCTCCACCTTCATCCATGGAAGAGATCCAGGTAGAGCTGCAGTGTGCGGACCTCTGGAAAAGATTTCATGACATTGGGACAGAGATGATCATCACGAAAGCAGGCAGGTAAGACATCTCTGGCTTTCTGTCTAGTTACAAAAGAAATCATAACCAAACAAGCACATTTTTATTTTAACTGTTTTTTTTTTTTTTTAAGAAAGATTTTTTTCTCCTTCTTGATAATCCAAATGGATAAACATGCATGAAAAATCAAATAGCTGTCCGAGTTTCTCAGCTGTGTCTCCCATTAGCTTTCTAAAGACAAGTAAAGTTGTTTCATATGACTGTTTGAATAAGTGGCTCCAAAGGAGAACTGGCAGCTGCAGGAAACCATTGGGGATAGCTGTTCCTTTGAGCAAACAAATCAGGAAACAATCATTGTACTGTTGGCTGAACTGAATTTAAGATGAGCTAGGAATTTGGGGGCCAGCCATTTGAGTTTCCTTTCAAGTTTCCATAGCACTTCATGAACTTATTGATTTAATCTCAAATATAGTGAAATTCGAAGTCACCTTTGCATCGAATGAATGTCTTCCTGCAGCTCTAAATAGATGCAGTGTAAATGACTTCCTGTATAAAAGATGTGCAAGCCTAATGCTTTCCTTTGCTATTGCAGTGGTACCACGGCAGCTGAGGTTAGAAAGAGCCACTGATTAGCCAGATTTTTTAAAAAGGCAAACCTCACCATGATAGGTTAGCCAAGGGGAAGCTCTTCACTGCTGACTACTATTTAAAAATGGCAAGGGGTCTGTTTCCCAAAACACAACCTAGAGGTACTTGTACATTTCTACAATCCTAACTAGGATTTTTAGGCACGTTTGCACTAGCAGGGCGTTTCTTTCCTCCACCTAATGAGGTTTTAATTCCGATTGAAGTGGAGAAGGAGGGCGTCAGCACCACGGACAGAGCCCGCCAAGGCGGCAAACACCGGGAGCGACCCGGGAGCTGTCCCGACTGTGCCGCAGAGATGCAGCAGCGACATTTCACCCAAATTTTGGGGAAATCCCACGGTGCTCTATTGTTTACAGCGTTGTTTCTTATCTGTGCTCTCAGAATTTGCCAAAACAGTTCGACTTGTTGTTTTATATGCTTGTGAAGTGAGTGTTATTGCTTTCTAGCCCCAGAAAGTCCAGAAAATTCAAGGAAAGTTATGCTGGACAAAGAACCCAGATGATCCATGAAAAATATTATCAGAGCCAGATTAGCTTCCAGTTTTAGATTTCAGTGGCAAAGGAAGAATTTTTCATCAGTACAGAGCAGGCTGCTGGTTTTGACCTTTTGCCTCAAATGGAAGAGGCAAAGTAACAGGAATGATATCACTTGCTATTGTGCAACACCTCTTCTCTGGAAATGTTAAAGCAGAGAAGCAGAGAAAATCATTACAGTCCTCTTTTTATAGGTGGTGACACTGAGACCTGAGCAGATCAAGTGATCTGTCCAGCATCATTAAATATGGCACTGGAAGAACCAACCTCCTTCTTTCTGAGTTTATCGTCCTGGTGCCTGGACCATGCTGCTTCAGAAACTTAAAATAATACATTATTACCTGTTAGACTAAGTATAATTAATTATCTGATGATATATGGACTAGATAGACTTAAAAGCAGAATAAAAATCTCTATGCCCACCATTTCAAACAAAAATGTCTGGAACTTAGTGGTATGAAGACGATCTTGGCAGCTCACACTTTTCTGAATGAAGTATGCGACCTTTCTGACATCTTACAAGCTCCAGTGTGAATAATTCTTTCACTTACAGAAGACCATGTATCACAATAGAATCATAACTTCCTGTGCAAATAATATATTCATTATATTCTGAAATAATATTCTTTCTCCTTGAAATGCTTGGAATTATTTGAGTACTGATGGCCAACTGTCACATCACTGTCCACAGAAAATCTATGTAATTACTAAACAGATGTGGTTTTTTTCTGCTTGATGATGTTCTTCTCCAGATGTGATGTTAACAATATTGGAGGGCTGCTGTTTTTTCTTTTTCTGTTGACTACATTTGTAGGTTAATCATAATGAGCATAATGAAGAGCTGGGCAGTTTCTTTCAGTAATAACACCTATTTATTGAGGATGGTCCTTACAGGTGTGATAGAATTGGCAAATTAAATGGCTGAACAGTTCAACAGGTTAAACAGTTTTCTCTCAGAGAAGATGTGTCTGTGATGGGTGAGAACTGAGTCTAACCATCCTGTTTCTCCATATGGGATGCATGATATATGATGCATTCCAGAGATTAGATTTTATTATTTCTGGCATAAATAACAGCACTAGTGTTATTCCCTGAAGATTTCTTACTACTTATTCAAATTGCAAGAGACACAAAGTGTAATTCGCATCTGCTTCCTTCCTCACAGAAGATTTTGCTCTTGTTGCTTTGTCTTTGGAAACCCTGAGTCCCATAAGGCCCTCTTGTTTTGAAAGCCATTATAATTACAGACTCAGTTGCCTATACAGCTGCTCCTTAATTTTCTATGACTTGTAAAGCACTGCCTGGTTCCTGCATGTCCCCACAATGTCTCTCTGCTCTCGCTGTGTAATGCTAATTTCTAAACTACGTTCTCATTTCAAACATATTTCTGCCTATGTCAGGCACACTGCACTTTTTGACTTTCAGACTCCTACTCTCACTCACTTTTACTCACTCTCAGTTCTTTGCTGTTTTTCTTTCCTTGATGCTGTGTTTATAGATGTCTTTTTTTTCCTCTTTAACTTACTCCAGTCCTCTTACAACTCTTCCTTTTTCCTTTCCACTGAAACATTTTTATTTAGATTTTGATCAGATGCTTATAACAAGCCTCCTTTGTTCCTTGTCTAAAAGATGAAAATGGCTGTCAGCTGCAGTCATTCAAATCTGCAATTTACCTTTATCTCCTTTTTGTTTGAAAGGCAACCTTGGACTCTGTACAAAATAAATTAATTCATCTTCAGCCCCAGGTCATACTGATTTCAACAACCAGTCCTAAAATAATTTTTAACTCTTTTTCTCTACTCTCCTTTACTAAAAGTGATCATATTGGCAGCATCGGTGGAGGAATTTGAAACCTTTTCCACATCCCTACAATCCCTATCTAATGTCCATGGTCACCTGAGCTGCAGGGATAAATCTGTTTGTTAACAGATGCATAGAAGTGCTGCCCAAAGTGGGAAAAAATGTGCACTTACTCCTGGGGGAATACACTATAGGGAGTGCTTGGAGTCCTCTGGAAGGGAATGGCTGCCTACTGTTTATGGAGGTGGTTTTATGGGTGCTACCATGAATACCAGCATGTCCAAGAGGTATCGTTCTGGCAACACAGGTTCTGCCTTAACAGAGCCTGGATCTCGTCTCAACAATGGGGGAAATGACCTCATCTGTCATACCACAGTTATCATGTGCTGCAGGATGGCTCAAACCAAAATGCTGATAGCCAGGATCGAGAGTAAGACTGGAAAAAGCCATCAGTGAGTGAAACAGGCGACCTTGTCCTCTCCTGACTTCTCTGTGCCTCCTGAGAGGTTAAATGGTACTTAGCCTGCAGTCTTTGCATCGCTGAAATCATGAGTCTGAGGTGTTTGTAGCATGCACTTGGGGCTGTACACATTACCAGGTGTTATTTTTTCTTTTCACTGGAAAGAAGGGTGGGTCCAAAAATGCTCCTCAGTTAGAGAGAGCAGCAGAGATTTTGTAATCAAGCTCTGTTGATGCTGAAGGGGTCCATGGAGAGGACTTCTCAGAGCAAGGCCTGGCAGGCTACAGCTATCAAACTGCTTTTTAGAGTTCCTGGCCTCATGGGCCAGATAAGCTTGCTCCAGCTTCCAGTAGAATGCCCCCTTTGAGAGCAACTGAGAAGATCTGTTGGTCTCCCTCTCCTTCATAAACAATAAATCCATTTGCTACCAAGCCCTGACCTCAGCTTTTCCTCTCAAAACATACATCTCTACATGATCTCATGCTGCAGAGGGAAACAGAAGGGCATTTCTCCACTGCCTTTCATTTCCTTGTCTTGCCTTCCTTTCCTTCACTCCTTACCACATTTGTTTCTCTACAGAAATGTACATTTGGCATCACTCTTAAATGCAGGGAAATATGAGATATGAAATAACAAGGTTAACTCCAGGTTGCCCGGTAAACTCACGCACATTGTAAACACTGTGCATAGTTAATCTGCAGACCTAAATCAGATTATTTTGCAAAGTTTCTCAACTGGATTTTTTTTTTTTTATGTCTGGGTAATGACTGCTCTGCTTATCACTGAAAGAGACACATTTTCTTTTGCTACAATTGAAGAGTACATCCCTTCATTTTAGGCTTTGAATTTACTAGATGTCACCCTTATACAAGTCTACTCTTATCTATGTTCCTAACTTAAGGGTAAGAATCTGAAGCTTTTTTCTAATGTGAAAAAAAATCCATTTTGGGGATATACCTGTGATCCTCCGCCTATGACCAGTTTTCTCGAAGTAAAATTAAACTATATTTTAAAAGAAAATCTTAAATACCACCACCAAAAGATATACTGCTAGCTGCCACAACCCAACCAATTTTTTTGTTGAAAGTTCCCCAACATGATTCTTAATATGAGTACACTCCTGCACTGGCAAATACTTTTTAACCAAGTTCTAGAGATATTTATCTATCATTAGCTTTCTTCACATTTGATGTTCATAAACTTCAATCTCATTATGGAAGAAAACAGAAATTGAGGTGACTGAGGCACATAGCTGTTACTAAAATGCTTTTAAAAACAGTTCTAAGTGATCCTAAAGCAGTAGTAGTAACTTATTTCATATCACATCATATTTCCCCTAAAAGGGTACTGTGTTTAAGTTCATAGTCTAAGTTTAGGAAGACTGTTTTCCTGCTGAGTGGTAAAGCTAACATATAAATAACTTGATCATCCCAAACTGATGCTGATATAAAACCTCCTACTAAAATATATCAGATGTCATCACATGTTCCCTATGAAAACAGACAGCCTTTGTGCCCGTAGCTGTTGACTATGAAGCTGACACCTATCTAGATGAAAGATTCTTGACTGTTTATTAACACAACCATATCCAAATGGCCTGAATTACTTCCAAACCTATGAGCCTCTTGTTTTCTATAAGACTGGTGCCTCTGGGCAACCAAGAGCCGGCCAAGAGGAAATGCAGAAAACAGGGACTTTACCAGGATTATACACGAGCACATCCCTAAGTGTCCACTGTTTGCCTTTTCCATTTCCCTTTTTCCACACAGCAGTGCTGCTGGAGACCTGCTGTGACAGTTCCAGCCACATCTTTATGGAAAAGGAACCTCAGTTAGTTTTCTACCCACAGAAAAAAGAAAAACAGTAATAATTTACAAAACTTTAAAGGTACACTTAAACCTTAGAGAAAGTACTGGGATCAGCTGAGCTCTCTCCGATCATTTTAGAGATTAGCCTCTAAGCCTGCTGAATGGTCTGTGGTAATCTTTTACAAGGTATTTCATAAGCAAACAACCCCACAGGCTATACTGCAACTTTACACGGGGCTGAAGATTTGGAGAGAGCTTCTTGGGACACACAGTGCATTCAATTTTCCCAACAGAGTGTGCAGACTTAGACCCAAAAAGACTCTGATTTAATCCTGAGTTTTTCATCAACCTCTGAAACATGACCTGCCTCTTTAGCTGCTCCCAAGCCACCTCTCTCTAATTAAAGAGAGCTGGACTGTAAAATGCCACATCCTGTACCCATTTGGCTTGGCAGATTTAATGAGCCATTGTGGCAGAAACAAGGTAATGCCCTCAAGCCATCGAAGACTAATCCATTATTCCTTCCTCACCTCCCCCCCAGTCATTCTACTAGCAAACTCACACCATCAGTTGCACAAATCGCTCTCTCCTTGAAGGGTTTCTGCAGACGATTTTTCTGACAGTTTTATGTCTCTCATAACTTGGGTTAGCTGTGCTGTGGCAGCTGCGGGGTGGTGCTCTCCCCACCCCCCACGATAAATGCCCTTTTCCAAAGCAGATGCAGTTACTAATAGGTCAGTCAGATCTTATCTTCTCAGTGTGGGCTGAAATAAAAGAGCTGTGGGTAGGGGCAAAGGCTGAGCATCAACTTCCTACTCCTTCGAACCCTCTTCTGCAAGTGGCTATGTGTGGCTTGGCTGGGAAAGAATGAAATAGATTCTCATGATCACATCCCTGTCGTGCAAAGTTTGAGAGATACTTCTGGAGATGTTGACACAATCTTTCCTGCTTTCTTCCTCCTCCTGCTGCATTCACTAGCAATACTTTGAGAAACAGAAATGTTGAAAGGAGAACTATATCTTTTTCTCTGCCATTTCACTTCTTCTCACTAAATAGAAGGGAAAGTGTCATGATGGTTTGTAGGGATGGCTCCTAGAAACATTTCTTGTACACTTTCCTACTATTTTGGCATTGTGATTTTAAATTGCCCTTTAATATCCTCCCTCCATCCGCATGCTTCCCTCCTGCAAGGATATGTCTACTTATCAGAAAGCAGAATATGATTTTGCATAAGCATCCAGTACTTTTTGGGGTTTCTCCTACCAAAGCTCTGTATTTTCTAGGCAGAAGTCATTCAGTTAACACCATCCTATAGGACCTCAGCTTAAGTTTTTCTCAGATAAAGGCTGAGAAGCCACTCGGCTAGAGCTCGGGTCTGAGTTAACAGTCAGTGAAACAATGCAGGGTTTCTTTCAGCGCTCTGCTCTGATTCCGGTGTTGCTAGAGTCCTTCTGCACCTCATTCAGTTCAGCTCCTTGGATTTTATGACGGTGTAAAAATACCACATTAGTTGCAAATATAATATGGCATAAGTAATTCCCTCAGCATGCTCTTTGAGGGAGGTGTAGAATAGAAATTGGTCTACTGGCCATCATAAAATTTTTAAGAAAGAGAAATTAGGCCATAGGCATACTAACACCAACATGCTTAAAGGTTGAAATTGTTCTGGTCTATTTTCTTCTGAAATAATTGCCTAGCTACAAACACTTCCACAACAGTGACTGTGCTTAGCAGAGCTTAACTTGTGCTCAGACAAGAAGAAAAAGGCTGGGAATTACTTCTCATTAGTGTAGAGTTCCATACCTTGTCTATCAGGAGAAAAGATAGATCTGGATCATATGGCTTAGAAAAGACAACATCTATTAAAAAGATTGCACAAAACACTACCAGGACTTCGAGGAAACCGTGACAATAATGCCAGTGTTTCTATTGAATATGAAATGCATTCCTAATAAGCAGATTAATTTGGGGAATGTTTTTTCTTAAGTAACTATAAACATGAGAATGAGAGGATCTTTCAGGATGATGTATTTGCTTTAAATATTACCTGAATGTTTTCAAACTCTATACTGAAATGTGGTATTCTAAAAAAAAAGAGAACTAAAATGATCCAGCATTTAATGGGATATGAGAGAAGGGTTACAAGTGTATGGCCAGTGGGAAAAACACAAGGTAAAAGGCACACTGCCCATCCTAAAAAAACCTTAGAGAGGATGATTTGTGTGAAGCGTAGCAGAACTGTCTGCTACGAACTGGGAACAGAGTGCTCGACTGTCAGTATTTTATCATTACTTACAGGTTGTTAGTGTGTTACCCCTTTTTCTAAATGAGAAAAATATTGAATATTCAAACCACTGCCAGCACAGTCTTTTCTACCCACACCAAGCCCAGAGGAGTCATGCCAAGGACTGGGCTGTGTAAAGTAGCATGCTTATGGTGCCAGAGAGAGGGGCAAGAAACCTCTTCAGCTTCCTTATTCACCATTTTCGTCATTATTTCTGTTCTTAATTTTCCAGGAGAATGTTTCCAGCCATGAGGGTGAAAATTACAGGCTTGGATCCCCACCAGCAGTATTATATTGCCATGGACATTGTCCCTGTGGATAACAAGAGATACAGGTAAGCTTTTCAGGGGCAGAGGTGGGAATCTCATAGCAACTTATTGTCAATGACACCTGCCATTTAATGACACCCACCATTGCAAAGGTGTGCTGGAGGAGACCCTGATGATTTACACCAACATAGCTGACTTGACCAGAATTTTTAGACACAAACCCAGAGTTTTAATACAATCTCTTGTACTTTTTGAATGAAATCTTTCTCTTTTCAAGTAGCAGTTTTCAATTGAGGAGATCTCTATCATGCATTTCGTGATTGACACGATCAGTAACAACTCTCTGAGGGAACCAATAACTGGAGGTACCAATGGGGGTCTGCAGCCCCTAAAACTACCTCAGCAAGAAAGGAATGGGCAAGGAGCAGCTGAACTAAGCCAGGCCCCTCAGGTCTGGCCTGAACTGGACTGGGTGATTTCTGTTTTAAAAGTGCTCACTGTCCAGCATAGCAGCCTCAGTGAATATTGATCCCTGACCTACAGTATGGAGTCACTGAGAAACTTTCCACTGCTGACTTAAAGACAGGAAGAAGAAATTTCTCTGATATTAATGGGCTTCTGATGTTAAAGAATACTCTGGAAAACTCATGAACCTCTGCATCTCAGAAAACTCTCCAGACTGACATTATTTATGTATTCTTATTAAAAGACCCCTGAGAGCAAGTCTTTTCTCCAGATAGTCTTGTTTGAACCACTTTTCAAGGATTCAGACTTGAACCTCTGCTTCAAATGCTAAATACTACATTTTTGCTCCCAAATTGTACAGAATTTTAATCAGGAAAATGCTTTTCCTGGGAAGCAGCAATATAGTGTTTGATACTCGGATGTTTTTCCTCTTATTTCTAAGAGTGTCGTTTTAACAACATTGACATTGAAAATACATTTATTTTCTTACCCTTCGTTTCTGTCCTTGTTAAGTTGCACAGCCACATAGAACAAACTAGCAGGAAAGGAAAAGACCCCTCTTTTTTTCTTTTTCCCCCCATTTCCTGTGAAAATACAAAAAATGAGTCACTGTTTATAGGTAAAGACTGAGACATCTTAGCAGAGACCTAAAGAGGGGTAGCACAGGGCAGAACTCAGAAGTGTCAGTGGAACTGTTTGTGAAATGCTTTAGAGGGAAGGAGCTGCAGGGCAGGAAAAAAAAAGTGTCTAGGCAAAGCTGTGGTAGAGAAATTTATGGCATATATAGGATGGCTAGATCAGGAACAAAAAAATGATTTTTCCCTCTAATCCCAGTGTATGTAACACTATATGGAATTTCCTGTTTTGCAACATTTCAAACCAGCAATTCTCTTTTATCAATTGTTTTAGCAGAATCCCTTGGATATTGCCCTTTCTGGGCGAAGCCAAATGTGTTTTCCAAAGTCTGGTATGAGATACAATGCAGATTTCCAGAAATTGCAGGATATTTATCAATATTTTCAGAGATTACTTTGTTTACCCATGTTTTACAGCCTCTTACTGTGGCTCAGAGAGGGTTAAGGAACTGAGAAGGCACATGTGGCAGAGTTTTACAGGGAAAATAACTGCAAGGTGGTTTTAATAAGAATTCAAGTCTGAACAAGTGGCTCAGGGGTAATCTGGCTTTCATTTAGAAGGTAGGAGGTTGCAATAAAGCACATTCTCCCCTGACTGCAAATGAGAGCTTGGGGTGCATGAGGGTGGCAGGGGAGGGGGAGCCCTGGATGTGTTCCTGCAGTGAGAGAGTAACAATCTCCTTTAGCCACCTACCCTCCTCTTTCAGGTACGTGTATCACAGCTCCAAGTGGATGGTGGCTGGCAACGCTGACTCCCCGGTGCCCCCGAGGGTTTACATCCACCCTGACTCCCTGGCTTCTGGAGACACCTGGATGAGGCAGGTGGTCAGTTTTGACAAGCTCAAGCTGACCAACAACGAGCTCGATGATCAAGGCCATGTAAGTTAGAAGTTAATCCTGGTGCCTGCTGTCCCAGCCTTGCTCCACTCAGACTTGAAAGGGTGCTGCTACTGCTTTGATGCTCCTGAGTCCTGTTGGGCACACGTGTCTGTGGCTGCTTCCAGATTTATGGAGGTTTTTTTGCTATTTCAGTGCTTTTCCTCAAAATGTTGCCTGACCCTATAAAGCACCTTTCTCTTTGCTCACAGCACAAACTTTGTCTCATACATGCTTGTAAGAAAAGGATCATTTCCTCCATATTAGTCCTTATTCCATCCCTGCTTTCTTGTACACCTGGATGTTGCATAGAATATTTTTTGGGAAAAATTTCCTTTTCCTTTTGTTTTCTTTTCAGATAATCTTACATTCAATGCATAAGTATCAGCCTCGTGTTCATGTCATCCGCAAGGATTTCAGCAGTGATCTTTCTCCTACAAAGCCAGTTCCTTCAGGAGATGGGGTGAAAACCTTCAATTTCCCTGAGACAGTTTTCACCACAGTGACAGCCTACCAAAATCAACAGGTAAATCCTTTGCGCTCCTTTTAAGTTGTGCATTCATAAAAATATTGGTGTGCTCTTTGTGACTGAGACACTAACTTCTCTGAGAAACATAGAAAAGTTGCACTTTACAAGCTAGAAAAGAAAATGCATGCTCTGGGGTATTGTGTAGACATGAGGTATCTAGCCAGGAAACCACCTTGAAGATGTAAAAGCTGTAGTTTTACTGTAAAATAAATAACTAGGATCAACTGTAAAGAGGTGCATTGTGTTCAAATTTCTTTGCTACCTCATGGTACAAAACTAGAGTATCCTGTCCTCACTATCATTTTAAGGCAGTGCAGATATTCTGGATCAGTTATCTTAGAGACAAAGCAGTTGGGTTTTTTATAGTAGTGAAGGAAAAAGTTTTGAAGAAGCCAAATCTCATCAGTTTGTTGACAAAATAAGCCTTTGAATGCATGTATTGCCTATAAAGCGAAATTCTCATGCATGAATGTCCTGAGGGATAGGGGTCAGGTAAGGAGTTAAGTTATACACCTGAAATTCAGGAAAGTAAACGTCCAGCTCTGCAAGGAGATGGTCAATAGCATCTCCTGGGAGCCTGCCCTTAGGAACAGAGACGGCAGATCTTTAAGGAAGTCGACCATACAGGAAAACAGCTAGCAACCCCCAGGAGCCAGAAATCAGACAAGGAAGTCAAAAGAGTAGAGGCCTGCTGGGCAAACCAAAAGGAAAGGAACAAATGGACAGGCAGTGGAAACAAAGACAGGTACCCTGGGTAGGGTTTGGAAGAAGAAGGCCATGGCAAAGTTGCAAAGAACAACAAGGAGGGCTTCTACAGGTAAGTTAAATAGAAAAGGAAGGTTGAAGAAGATGTACCTCCCCCTGATAAACAATGCTGGAAAACTGGTAACAACTGATGAGAAGGCCAAGGTGCTTAACAACCTTTTTGCCTTAGTCTTCAAGTGAAAGAGTCATCTCTTCTCATACCTCATCAGAGGATGGACAGCAGGATGACTGGGTAAGCAAATGCTTCCCACTGTAAGTAAGGATCAGTAGAGAAGGCTTTGGGGTGACCTAACTGCAGCTTTCCAGTACCAGAAGGGAGCCTACAAAAAAGATGGAGAGACCTTTTACAAGGGCACGTAGCGACAGGATAAGGAGGAATGGTTTCAAACTGGAAGAAAGAAGGTTTAGACTAGATATTAAGAAGGAATTCTTTACTGTGATGATGATGAGGCACTGGTACATGTTGCCTAGAGAAGCTGTGGGTGTCCCATCCCTGGAAGTGTTCAAGGCCAGGCTGGATGGGACTTTGAGCAACCTGGCCTGGTGGAAGGTGTCCCTGTTCATGGCAGGTGGGTTTGAACAAGATGATCTTTGTGGTTCCTTCCAACCAAACCATTCTGTGATTTTATGATAATTTGTGTTTGATTTGGGTCTTGCATAGTTCCCAGTGATGACACTTAGTATTGAATTTAGATACCATAAGGAAAATATGTTGCTGCAGCAGGATTCTTTCTCTAGGGACCTTGACTTTGTTTGTGATATACCCTTTTCTTAAGCTAGACTTTATTTAGCATTTATGGACTGAAGGAAAGACCCATATTAAATCAACTTAAAGCAGATTGCGATATTAAACCATTTTTAACAATTGTGAATTCTAACAATTTACTGAAATGTTATAGAGTTTTTTTTATTTTGCAACATGTAAGAGAGCACATGTGCAAACAGTGTTCCCAAGACTGCCTCTTTTTCTTCCCATGACTCCCAACTTTTTTCCTCATTCTGGTCCCCTCGAGCTGACTTAAATAGCAATCCAAAAATGGATCAAAAATATTGCAACACACTGGTGGGTTTGCTATCATTGCAGTATGGGAAATTTCCTGTCCCCCGTGCCTGAATGCAGATACTCCACAAATCTTAACTGGGGATCAGACAAGGAGAGAGGATAGGGAAAGGAGAAGAAATGTCAGGAAATAAGCCTGTCATTCTTCCTTAATGACCAAACTTATAATTACACAGGGAGAGAGATGCTAAAATAGGGATCCCTTAGCATGATAAGCCACCTCACTGTAAAGAAATGCTGACATTTCTGTTTCTCTGAATTCCAAATGTTTGGGGATTTTGTTAAAAAAAAAAATATGGGGGACACAATCACATTTTTATAATACCAGTAAGGAGATTCTGGTGGGCTGGAGAAACCTTTTCATTAAAACCAAATTTAAATCCCCTGAATCTGCCTGCATGCCCTCCAGTGGCTGCAGAGCTTTGCCTTACTGGGGGAAGCGTCTCTGGAAACAATTGTAAAATGTTAGCAAATCCACCACAGGGATTCCCTCTGCTGTAATTCCATCCTCCACAGAACATATCTGTCTCTGTACACACAAGTCCCAGGACAGCTGCAAAGTCAGGCTAGCGGAAATTAAGTTCACAAATTAAGCTTCTGCAAAAATAGGAGCTGCATTCCAGATCTGAGGTTAATATCCAGAGTAAGGGCTTGGTTCTGACAGAAGCAAAACACCTGCAAATCCCCTTCAGATCAGACTGTATTAAACTAGTCCCTTTTGAGCAGTTTCAGCAAAACCACCTCAAATTTGGTAGGATCTGGAGATCTCACTCTCCTTTCATTCCAACATAGAATCTCTAGGACAAGCTGAGGCTGGCAGAGGGAAGCTGTTGTGCTACACCAGGTTGTGGAATAGCCAACAGGGAGTATATAATACCACAGGCTGCAAGGTCAAAATCCCAGTGTTATACTCCATATTTACCAACATGGAATTCCTGCTTTAAAATAAAGCACGAAGGAAGATTCCTCCAAAGCACTCAGTCTGGCTGTTACCTCCTTTATTTACAGGAGGAAAAAAACCCCAAAAATGAAAAAAAATGTAATTTCCAGACCAGAAAACTCTCGAGGATTACTCAGACGCTGACTAGAACAACTTGTCTGTGTGACTGGGTGGCCACCTGACATCTTTGGGGGCTGTAGCCTGTGTTTTGCTTGGCCTTCTCTCTTCAGCGTTGTTTGAAGGTTCATGAGTTGCATCCAGCTGCTGGATATCTGCTGTGTTGAGGCTGAGATAACTCAGATAGCAGCCAAATTTGAGCAGTGCGCCTGCTTCCCAAATCACATGGCCACTGAAAAATTTCAGCTCCTGGTGTGCTTCTCCTTCAGGAGCAGATTCTCAGCCCCAGCACTGTGCTAAGTTTCCTAATGCCACCACAATTTCTGTCTCCAGTGCCATTTTTTATAAGCAGGTTATCTGTTCATGGATAATGGAAGGGCAAATCTAACAGAGGTCTGGGGAAATAAGTATGAAAGATCATTGTAAAGGTGGTTTGGGCAAGAATGGTAACAATCCATATTTTTCATTTGTTCAAAGAAAAAGAGTTGAAGATATCAACTAATTCTCTTTTTCTTCCTTTTTAGATCACCAGATTAAAAATTGACAGAAACCCCTTTGCCAAAGGTTTCAGAGATTCTGGGAGAAACAGGTAACAGAAGCTTGTTTGTGTTTCCTCGCTGATCTCTTTCCTCCTTTCCCTGATGAGTGCACAGGGCATATGTCTGAGGTTGAGAAAGGCAATATCTTTTTTTATTAAAGCAAAGAACAGAGATAAATTTATAAATAATTTATATTTATAAAATTTGTAAATAAAGAATAACTATTCTTTATTACAGGTAGGTTGGCTGAAGGGCATTTTTAAACTTTAATTTTCACAGGAAGTGACAAAACTTGGAGTGCAAATGCTTGCTTTATGTTAGAAGAAAAAACTAGTTTCCCGTAGGTGTGCAGGATAAAAGTGCAGAAATATTCTAGTTTCAGATAATTTAAATTTTTCTCCAGCAATGTCCAACTGTTTCACTTTGACTGTGTTGCTTAATTTTGTCATGATTTTTATAGAAAAATTAAGTAGAACACCTTAAATATTGTTTAGAAGAAATTATATTTTAACAGCAGAGTAGTTAAAATGGAGCTTTAATCAATCCTCCCATTGTATTAGAAAAAGACATTAGAGTTATCAAAAAAGAGTAAGAAAATTCAAAAAATATTTCAGCTTTTTCTGCCGTCATGAATCCTGCAGCAGGATGTGCAGATCTAAATATTTCAGATCTAAATGATGTAGGTATCCTTTAAATCAGTGTAACAAAGGCTTTAAACCTTAATTATACAATTAGACATATATGACTACGTTACAAGAAGCCTGGGGCTGTAAAGCAAAGCTCTGAGTGTGCAGACCAGAGCAAAAGTTGTGTGCATAGCCCTCATTTGCTGTCCCCATGGGCACTGTAATTCAGTTTTACTTGCATGCTCCTGTTGTGTGTGTTTACCAGGACTGCTGTCTCCTTCGTGAGGAGGTTTGGTAAGGTCACTGCTCATGAATGGGCAACTGCCCTGTGTTCTCCACCACTCTCTTTAGTGGTTCACTCTCCATGATCACAAAGAAGACATTTAACTGACCTAGAGACTTCTGAGCTCAGCCCCTCTGCTCTCATCTTACTGAAGTTAGGCGTAAAGATGTTGCCACTCTCATTTAATCCCCGCTGTGATCATCAGCTCTCCTTGAGGCATATGTGACTGTTTTTCTGCTCCCCCTCTGCTGTGTGGGGAAAGCAGTGTGTGTCCTGGGTATGAGACCTTCCCTGTGTGCACAGATACAGCTGCGCTGGGGGCTGGGTTTGGGAGAGGGATTGATGCAGTTCCAGGTACATGGTGGGCTATATTAATGTGGAAGGCATTAATAAGGTCCTAGCTCAGTGAATTTGGACAGTTTCCTGAAAAGGTTGGGAATTACTGATCTTTGTAGCTCATTGATTTAAGAAAGGGCAGGAAATTGCTACACGGCTGCAGCTGTGGGGAGGGCTCAGTAAGGCTCTCTGCTGATGTAAAGAGGAATTAAAATCTTTAAGGTATTACACATCAAAGGGAGCAGCCTGAGGCTTTAGGAAGAAAAAAACAGGCAAAGGTATTTGCAAGCATATATAGCAGTCAGGCGCCTGCCTCACAAGCAGGGGTCTGCCTGCAGTTGCACTGCTGTTGTCAGCTAGGGGAGGACACGAATGCTCAGCTGCCTCCTTCCCACAGGACACATACACAGATATTCCCATAGGAGGGAGGAAGGCATTGAAGTCCAAGCTGTGTATGGAAAGGACTCTCCAAATGGGAGTTTTCTAAACTGTGTTGGATGGCTTTTCTCTCCCTTGTGAATTTGTAATCTCATTAGGATCAAAAAACAATTGTGATACTCTGCAACTTCCCACGTCCTTCCCACACAGCTTCGGTCAACTGCAGCGCATCAGACTGTGGCTGGAGAAGGTCCCACTGGAAATGTAGGTCTCCTTTGCAACAGAAATGGGTAATTTGAAGAAGGGCCATTTGTGAATCAGGCAAGTGAGTGGTATATGGTCAAGAGGTTATGTAAAAGGTCTTAAAAGAAAAAAATTAAAAACAAAGGTATGGAAGTAGCAAGAGACACAGAATTCTGAGGCAGCTCTAGGACATCCTATTCCAGTGACATTGGATACTAACTCAGAGCCATGGTTAGAGTTTGCCAGAAAATGATGGAGGAAAGAACTCCCAGGGAAAAAGCAAATCATGGTGAAAAAAAAGGGATTCTTAAGCCGCTTCTTTCCTAGGACATTTCCTTTCTGCTTTATGTTGAGGCTCTTCCATTAAATGGAAATGGATATTTTTCCTCCACTTATTTATTGTTAGTGCTTCACACTTGTCTCCTGCTGCAGAAATTATGGAGGTGACTGTTGTTTTTTAAACAAGCTTCCATTTCATCCCTTTCACTTCCACCAGCTTGCAGCCTCCCGCTTTATTTCCTTATGACTGTGGTCTCCCTTCATCTGCAAGAGACTGCTAAAACCCTGCTACTCTGGGGACACCCATCATGATGTGACTGACTGTACACATATGGGGGAGAAATCTTTACCCAGATACTCTCTTGGATCTCTTTCAGTTATTTTCATGAGTGTCTCTCTCCAGACCTTACTGCCTCAGTCTTTGAGCTAGGAGGAGGAGCACTGAGGTGTTTCAGAGGGAAAGATGGGAACAGCCCAGCAGCTTGCTGATGTTTTGCAGTCTTGGAGCACTCAATGTTAAGTAATGGTGTTCAGGAATCTCACCATCAGCCTTGCTGGATTGCAGAGGTAGCATGTGTTTGAAGGCCAAGTCTTAGATCCTGTTTATTAGAGATTCCCATTACCTGATTTTTGGGCCTTTTTCACTTTTCACAAAAGCATATGAAATATTTGTAGAAATGCAACAAGAGAAGTTCCTGATGTTGAAAGTTTCCTGGTGGTGAGGGGATACTCACATAATGTATGAATAAGGCAGGCTATTACTTGGTTGCTTTCCTGAACTTCAAGAGATTGAGAAACCAGTTTTTGACATATGGAACTCAGCTAGCCAAATGTTTTGGTGGTGAGGGTGCAGGTTTAATGCCACAGAGATTATTTTTAGAGACTGGGTAAAGTTCATCTGACAGTGGGATGCTTGCAGGAGCTCCTTATCCAAGAGGAAGCCAGAAGGGGCAACAGTCAGGAAACTCAACAGGGGGATGGAAGAAAAAACCCCTAGGCTGAAGGAAAAACAGCACTTTCCTTTCAGATGTGGGCAGCTGAGGTGAATAAAAGTTGTTTGTGTTGGAAATGCGCTTTGAGCTTTTGTCTAGGATAAGAGAGCCAGGAGAGCACTTGGAGCCAATTGTTTGGCTTCCCCAGCAAACAATGAAATGATGTCCTGAATCCTATGTGCAGTGGGAATGGCAAGACCAGCCATATGGGATGGATTATGGAGGTGCACAGATAGCTCGTTTCATTTTTCAGACAATGGAACTGTTTCATTTATTGCCTATTATTAAAATTTTATAGTACTAAAAATAAAAGAATGAATGAAAAAGAGAGGGCAAATTTTGGATACCTTTTAAAGGACTGACCTTATTAAAAAAATGCTGGCAGTGAGACCTCTTCTGATACTTTTTTTTTTTACTTCCTTCATAAAGATGGTGTGAGAGGGAAGGGTTTATGACCTGATAGATAGTTTGAAGTTAATTTTTCAGTGCGGTTCTTTGGAAGAGAAAGTAGATGCCACATGGATACTGTTCAGCACACTTGGTACCAGCAACCCTCAGGAAAGGCTCTCCAAATTTCCTGACATTTCAGAAATGCTGAAAACAATTATTTTTTTGGTCAGCATTTATTATTGTCCCAAAATGTCTCTTCATTGGCCAGGTGGGGATTCTTTTCCGTGTTAGTGTGTGGAACACGCACACAATGGCACTCCAGTTTTTCTGCTGACTAGCAGAGCACACCAATGTCATAAACTGCTATGGGAGAGACATATTATTATTTGATTGACAGGGGTTAAATTTCTTGATTCCCACCTCATCACCTAAACATTTTCTTTCAAAAATAGGAATGCATCACAGACAGAAGAAAGGCTGGGGATAGGGTTGTAAAATCAGTACACAAAGGTGGTGTGCTTTCTCACCAAGAGCTGTTTTTAGCATGACTGCATATTTTTCTAATGCAAGACTCCATATGTACTGTGGTAGGTGTCTAGCAGGTTAGCATGCAAAGCTGCTGTCTCATGGATCTTCTCTGACACCTGGAAAGATGTGAAAATTCAGTAAGGATGTGTTCTGCTTAGAAGCTATTTCAAAAACACCTACAACATTTTTTTTGCACGGAGAAAAAGGGCTCCAAAAAACAGAAACCAAAGATAAAAAAAAGAAAAAGAAAAAAAAAAAAAGAAACCCACAAATGAACTGGAAAAAAGGTTGGTCTAGTATCTAGAGGCTTGAATGTGTGCGTAGGAGAAGTGGACGTAAGTTTGAGCTCTGTCACCCACATGCTCAGAGAGGATGTTTTATACACATGTTCAACACATGCAAACTTGTGGGGAGTAAAGGACTCACATTTGGGGTAGGAAGAGCCAGCTGTGGAGTTTGACATTTATTCTTCAGGTACCTGTGACACCACGCTGGCCTTGGCATGGCAGGGCTAGGCCACAGTGCTGCTGCCAGCACTCACAATGTGGAAAGGGAAGGGTGACAGGAGCTGTGTTCACAGCAAGGGGGCTGTTGTAGAACTGCTCCCCTGGAGCAGGAGGAGGTAGGTCCCTGTTGGTGTTGGCATCTTTCCTTTCCCTGACACACAGGGCAGGAATAGAGCAGCTTTACAAGCTGCTCTGGCACTCCCAGTGCTGCCATTTACCCTCTATCAGCTCACGGACACAGTCAGGTCCAATCCTTGAAAGAAGTATATTATTCCTGATTAACTGATTAATTATTTATTCTTTTTATTATGGCCTGGCTATTCTCTTTTTTTTTCCCTTTTCTTTTAGAAGTAGAAATTACATGGTGCCTGTGAGAACTGTATTGTTACAGGGGAAAGTGTTGGATGGAGAACTAGAAACTTTGAATCATGAGTCAATTGCTGAGCTGATAATGATGTAGGCTCCAGGGAGGGGCTGGGGTAATAGCTTTAGTCTGCTTTTAGTGTCTCCATGAGCCACCTCTCATTAGGGACAGGATTTTACTGGAAGGGAGTTGTGAGACCAGAGCTAGAAGCCCAGTGCTGGTGCAGAGTGGGGTTGTGTACCTGGGGATCTGATGACTGAGCCAGCCTGTGTGCCCACCGATTCCAGTAAGCTGGCCTCCCTGCTTCCCCATACGATCCTGTGGCAGACACAGAGCAGCTGGAGTAGCACAGCTGGAACTTTCAGTCTGCATTTCTGTTATATGACGTGGTCCTAATCACCAAGGCAGGTCCTTTCAACAGCAGGTCTGGTTGCATTGCAACTTGCTCAGGGCATTTTATGCCCCCTGGATATACAGAACCAGAAAGTCTTCCCTCAGTGTTTGGGCTGGGGATCGTTTCAGTAGGCTGCATTCTCTTCCTGGCTGTGTGTGTCGAGAAGCAGATGGAGTCTGAACATGTGTGACTTTCACACACAGGGAGCAGAGGAAATCCTGGGGGTGGTACTGGTACTCAAAGGGCAGCTTTTGCACAAAGAGCCCAGATTAGCTGATGGGTTCAAATTCTGCCCTGCCTTGTTGCCTCTGAGCTCCATGAGCTGGCAGAGGCCACTGTATTAACCAAATAGTTTTGTTGTAATGTGCTCAGCACTAGTGTGAGACTGCTATGCAGAGATGTCTTCTGTTTCTACTTCTAACAGCTTAGCAGCTAATAAACACCATGCAACAACCTCTCTTCTAAACCTCCTCTTAAAATACAGAGTTTGGTTTGCCAACTCCAATGTATTTAAAGCATCCAAGCTTCCGGGGAGACTTTGGAAAGTTAACTGAGTGAGTGGAGGCACGTGCAGAAAGACATTTTCAGAAGCAAAAGGCAGCTCCAGTGTCAGCTCAACATCTGATGAGAGGCTCTGGGGATGTTGTGCCTTTTGCATTGAAAGGGGATATGTTCTCACATTTGATGAAGAATCTCTACTGGTATTCAGTCAGTGCAAGGGCTGTAACCTACTGTGGGAAAACAGACAGGGGAAGGTGAGGAATGGGGAACAGAATGGTGTGCAACTTCCACTGAGGAGAACTTTTCCTGGGAAGGAACTCCAGTGGATTTGATAATACTCCTATGTCCTCACTGAGCCCATGGTGCTAAGAGACTTCCAGCAGAGCTAGGAGTTTGTGGTGACAACAAGAACAAATCTGAGACCCGAGCCCTTCAAAAAGAAAAATTCTCACTCAGTTTCTGTCTTTTTCTCTTTGATATGTCTTTGTGGTGAGTTAGGGACCCAAAGCAGATATAACACTGATCTTTTAGAAAGAGCATTTTATGCATTTCTAGTAAAAGTCCAAAACCAAGAAGATTCCCTTTTCAATGGCTTCTCGGAGCACTTGGGAACAGTGTCCAGCACTGTGAAGTGACAGGGAAAGGCAATTCTCAAAATCTCTCTGATTCCATAGACTGAATCCCAGGCCTCCTTTATTTGCATGACGGGTTACATCCAAAAAGTGTGGAGGGCCACTCAATGAAAAATTAAGTATGCCTTGAGGAGCTGAAAATTGTGTGTCCCCTGAAAAGCAGACAGAAGGCTTGAGATTCTTGCTAGAAAGGAAAAAGGCATTGAGAGACTGTTAGGAGCTTTTGAAATCCTGGGCTGGGGAAATTTCATTTTACTCTCGTGGTCAGCACCTGTGCAGGAAGGCTCACTTGAGGAATTCACAGATGCCAAGGTGACCTTTCAGTGGCCACTGGCAGCCTGCCAAGCTGGTCAGAGCCTTCTTTCCTCAGTGCCTGTATTCCCCAGCTGACTGATGTTCTTATTCACTCCTTGTTTCCTTTCCTTTCCACAGGACGGGGCTGGAGGCCATCATGGAGACCTATGCCTTCTGGAGGCCCCCCGTGCGCACTCTCACCTTTGAAGATTTCACCACCATGCAGAAGCAGCAAGGTGAGCAAACAAAGAGGTTGCAAAGACCTGTAGAAAGAGCAGGAGAAGAGGGCATAAAAGCAGCAAAAGAAATGCATATGCACTTTGCTGTGTGTCCAGCGACTGGAATGGGGTTGTCACACACATTGTTGAGCTCTTGGCTGAAGTGAGAGGACACAGAGCAGAGGTGGATGGGAACAGTGGGTAAGCCATGCCTTATGAGATGCAATGGAACTGCTTGGGTTCCCTGGTCTCCCCAGAACTGGAGTCCTAAGAGCTAGAAGGAGGAGAAGGAAGGACTGTAGGTTGGGCAAACCAGCCCAAGTACATAGCATGAGTTAAATGTGAAGAGAGCACAGAAAGGCTGAGGAAATGCTCAACCATGTCAGACACATTGTTCTCCATTTACAGTTTACATTTGCCATTTGTGTGCAAACACAAGGGGAAGGGGGGGTTTGCCCTCTGGAAGCTTTAGGAGACTAAGAATGTGTCTCCCTTTGGGGTCATGCTACCTTGATTTCAAAACCCAGTGGCCTCGCTGGAGACACTTTCTGCTGGTAAGAATCTGGGAGGAATTATTGGATAGGCCAAGTGTTCATGCTGTGTCTTTTCATAGCTTCTGCCCTTTGCATATCTTGTTTGTTAAGTAGGGCTTTCATCTCTAGTTTCAGGCCATGTTGCTATTTTGCTTTTTGCAGTGGTAGGTCTTTCCCATTCACTTTAGTGCAGCTATTTCTAGTTAAAAACAGTGATCACTGAGAAAGAGATATCAAGGCACCAGCCTGATACTTTTTTTTATTTTATTCCAATGTATATGCAAGAAAATAAATAATTCAAAATGGTGTTCAAATGTGACGCCAGCAAAGTTAAACAATCAAAACCAAATGCCTGCCCTGTGTAGCAGATTCTCACATTCAAGCCTCTCGCATTCAAGCTTGACATCAGCCCCAAAACTTCCTTCCAGATCTTGAATCTGCCTGGGGATGGTGTGTTCTTCTCCAGATGCAGGGAAGCAGTGGTTGGGTTGGCTGTTGGGGCTGCCCATCCTCAAAACAGAATCAGAAGGGCGTCCAGCAGAGGAATCTCTTCTTCTTTGTTGACTCTCCCCCATGCCAGCTCCACATGCAACACCCCAGGGCCCAGGTCACCTGCTAAAGAATTTTTCTGATGGCACAGCACAGGAGTAGGACAGAGCACACTCCAGCCAGCTCTGTTAGACTCCCCATGCATGGTCTTCACTTGACCACCCAACTCTTCTTGAATACCACAGCATGGGGCAGGAGAGATTTTGCACAAGCTCAGGGTTTTGTGTTGAGGATCACTCGTGCTGGGGAACGTGGTCAGAGATGGGTTAAAGCAGGGATTTAGAAATGTTTTCATCACCCACCTAAATAGAAACATAACAGCCTCTCCTCCTGGTCACAGTCACTGAAGCAGCCTCTCTCCAATGTCTCACCCCCTGTTCGGGCTCGCCTGCCTCCCTCCCCTCAGTTATCAGATAACATCCTAGTGGCAAGTCCAACTATTGCTTACGTGGTAAGGTAATATTAGGAAAGGAAAATATTTAATGTATTTTTAGCTTGTTATAGTATAGTTTGGCAGCTGAAAAACCAGGAAGCAAGCCAGGAAGCATACCCTGTAACCCACAGGCCCTGTGCAGACCACCACCACTGCACCAGAGACAATAAAGCCTAGGGCATCCCTTAACTGTAGCTGTGCTCACAGGTTGATCTCAAAACCTAACAATTCATTACAAAAGGGTTTTTGAGCTCTGCATTGAGCCATGTGAAATAATAATAATAATAATGTTCATCTCTCCAGTAATTGCTGTAACAAGCTGACCCCTGGACTAAAAAGTAGGTGCAAAGCTAAGGTACAAACATGCTCTATTTTAATTTCTGGCTGCTGGGACAGCCCCCAAAGGCAAGGACAAACATGCTGGTATGGGGTCCTTAGAACTGCTGGCACAAAGAGCAAAAAATGCTGAGGTGGCTTTAAGCCACATGTCATTCCTCCCTCCAAATGTAAGACAGTGAGGACATATCGTGCCCACACCTCTTTGTCTCCTTGCTTTCAAGCACATGAACTGGGTGGCAGGTGAGTAAATCACTGCTGTTTAAGAGCTGAAATCAGCATAATCTATTGAACCTCAGATCCTCTGAGACTTTACATGGATGTGACTTGCCCCAGAGTTTCCTCTTCTCCCCCATCTGGAGCTTCAGTGCTCTGAGCTGCATGGTGTCATCTCATATCCTTGCATATTTATGAATTAGAATCTTTCAGGTTTTTTGGTTTTTTGGGGTTTTTTTTGATGAACTGATACTTTAATTCTAGATCCTGCTGGTTTCATCAAAGCTGGGTGAATATGTGACATTTCTGAATAAACATTTGAGGAAATGCAAGCTTTCCTTTTATCCCCTGAAATGTTTGTTGGGAAATTGCATGGCGTGTTACAGGAGACTTTTGGGAGTAGATGTGTCCACTGCAGCTAAAGAGGATGAGTGAATTCTTACTGCAAAGAGACAAGATGAGGGCAGAAAGAGTGGCCACGTGCCTAGGACTGATAAGGAGCAGGCCATGGTTGTCCAGCCCGTGAGGAGAGAGAAAATAGTACTAAAATAAGATTCTGATTATGGTGATAGGAAAAAATACAGTAGGTTCCAGTTACAGGAAGTTTAAGGACGTGCTGTAACTGTTTCCCTGTAGGAAATGTGGAATTCAGTTTTGATTTTCTAGAGTCGGATCCATCCTACTGTAATAGGAAAAATAACATTTTCTGTTATCAGAAACAGCATCAGCAGCATAAATATGGTGTCTTCCTTGCTTTCAAGCTAAATTTTTCTGTGCTATGGATTTCTATAGATTTTAGCTTTTCTTTTGTCACTTGGTAATATTTTTCATTAAATAAAAGTGCTACCTGACTTTTCCAAGATACTTTTGTCTATCAAATCCAACTGAATTATTTGGCCAGATTAGAGATTTGACTGCTAAAAATAACTGTATAGATGTGATGATTTTTTTGGAGAGCGTTTAATTTACTGCCATATGTGCCAATTTGGAAAAGTTAGCGTGTATTCTGAAATGAGGAGCTGTCTCATCTCATAGCTGATAGCTCCAGTAAGGACAATCCCAGTATTACTCTGCAGAGTCTGGTTCCAGCACTAATTTATCCGGAGCTAAATGAATTAATGCAGTTCCTAAGAGGTACAGATCCTGAAAATATTGCAAAATATATATACTGTCAGTAGTGATGGGGACAAAGGTAGCAAGGGCAATAGAGATTGTTTGGTAACCTGCGAGCATGCAAACATGCTTCAGTCAAGAGACTAAGTTTTCTGCTCTAACTAAATGTTTATCCCGTTTTGTGGGGACAAATTTCTTCTCACCCACCTTCTTCATACATTCAATTGTTTTACAGGTTTTTATCTCCCCCTTCTGTGCCTCTCAAAGTGAATAGCACCAATTGTTTAATTTCTCTTTTAGTGGGAACTTTTCCAGGTTCTTAATCATTTCTTTAAACACAAGTCTGCACAGAGTATTCCAGACACATCCATGTGATACAATTATCTAAAGACATTACAATTTTTTCCACATTATCCTTTGTGCCATTCGACCTGCATCTTAGTGCTCCGCTCATTTGTTTGGCCCAAGCTTTATGTGGAGCAAGGGCTACACCGACACACCAAAATCGATACTTGGTGTGCTGGATGCAGCTGTTTCATGCAGGGATTGAATAACTTTCTAATCTGCACAATGATAGGTTTCAGCTGGCACGCAAACTGGAGAGTTTGATGTCGCACCCAGCTGCAGATGCCTGGTGCAGCTGAATCTCATGGTCCATGAGCTTGAATTGCACATGTTCCCATTGAAGGGCAGCACATCAACAAGTCCCTGCAGGTCTGTGACCTGAGTGGTCACCATGTTGTCCTATCAAGGGAAAGAACATGCTGCTTCTGTTAGTGAAATCCCCTGGCTTGAGAACAAAACCTCTCTTTTGGAGTGCATAATCCAAAAGTATCCGCAGCTTCGCAAGAGTGAACACCACGCTGGACAGCAATCACAGCAGATCTGCAGCCAGTTTTGAAAGAAAGAACTTCCCCCCCGAGAAAAACCTTTGCACGAAATGCTCCAAAAATGGGAATCCAGGAGCAGGGGACCTTCTGGGGAGCAGTATCACCCACACTGCAGTCTGTGCTGCTAGTGAGAAAGGAGGCTTGGGGTTATTGAATGCATATGGCAGTGAGACGTGCGGAAAGCCAAGACTCTATTAAAGTCTTTAATTGGAATATATTTTCAAAATTTAGATTGAACCTCATCCAGATTCTCATTATTAAAAATTTGTGGCTCAGTTTCTTGATTTTAAAAGGGAACATAAAAAGAAAAAAAGAGGGAGAGGAAAAAAGAAAATCAGAGTTCCAGTAACTCTGCATTATGTCACTAAGAGTAAAAAGAGCTATTGCTGGCTCATTTGTGATATCCAATTTCCCACAGGATCTTGTGATGAGCAGATCACTATCAGTGACTGTAAGTTTTGCGAGAACATACGAGATTAAAAAGGCACTGGGGCAATATTAAAGAGTGGTCAGTATCTAATTCCTCCTACTAAAGCTGATGACTTATCAAGGAGTGAAATCAAAGGTACCCTTGCAGCTGGTAGGAAGAAGCACCTCTGAAGCAGAATTTCAGGACCAAGTTGAGTCACATGCTATGATCTGTCACTAGGCTTGCAGTACATAAAAATTCCCTTCATCATTAAATTGCTGTTTTGACACATGCATACCAAATCCACAAGAGTCAAACATCTTGAACTTGACTGGTCAGCTCTCAAGGCAGCTTTCCTTTCAAATGGGCTCTTTTCTTGAATAAGAGCTTTTGCCAGGAACTCCACCAAAGGGTAGACACAGTAGATTTAACCACTTCTTTATCAGCTTGAGCATCTGCATTGATCGTGGACTGGAGGTAGAGACTAGAGAGTCCACCTCTCAGAGGGTCTGAAAAATTGGCATTAATGGTTCCTGAGATTAGCAAGGATACTGGAGGGAATAGGGGTGTGTTCCTCGCCGTAAGACAGCTGGTGCTATCTCTAGAGCAGCATGCATGTACAAACTGATTGAGTACAGGTCCTACTCTCTCCTTCTGAGAGGGGATTATCTTAACCCTGCAGTCTTCTGTCAAAAGGACAGGCACAAAAAGCTCCCTCTCCTCGGTGTGGAAGAGATTCCAACTTCTCATTTACTGCTGGAAGGGAACAATGTTTTCTTGCAGTAACGATGTTTCCAGACAGACCCTAAGTCTGCAGGGGCTACCAGCAGATGCCAGACAGATACCCTGAGCTGAGGTGTTGCTGCTTTTCCAGCTTCTCTGTCTGTAAACATTACCCTTTCTGGGCAGGCATCACTTCTGTCTTGCCAAAGTTTGTCTGTTCTGCCTGTAACTTATTCAGTATAATACTCTTCCCCCATGGAAGAGCTGCTCTGACTGCACCCATATGAAAAAAAAATTCCTGAATACACAAATGTGTACTGGTGTCAAGTGGAAGGAAGACAGCCCTCCAGAACTTCATCTGAAGGCAGCACAGGTGCCTGGAAGCAGGAAGAAGTAAATAACTGCTAAGATCCATTCAGCTTTATCTGATATCCTAGATCCCAAAATCAGCGTCTCCCAAAAGAGTGGTGCTGCTTTTGCCAAGGGAGGTTGAACCACCTACAAATTCATCTGACTGGCCCCTTGCCTCCCAAAGGTAGCCATCTGTTCTGTCAGCAATGGCACCAGGATAAACTGGATGCTGCTTCCCTTTCGAAAACAATTGTAAACAGTCTAGGCTACTGGCAGAGGTCAGAGAGCTGGGTGTGGACTCAATTATCTGCTTGATTCTTTTGACCTTGAAGAGAAGATTGGAAACAGAGAGGCTGTTGCCACAGCTATTGGGATCAAGTGCTGGTTTCTGCTACATGCTTCAAATGGCTCATAGATTGCCTCATTTAAACAAAGCACCGGGGAACAAACTGTTCCAGCTTCTTCTAGGTTGAGCTGCAGTTTTCCTTTAGAGAAAGGGCAACAAAACAAAAGTTTCTTCACTGGAAATTAAAATGCCCTCCCAGATGTGACACAGAAAAGTGGAAGTCAAAGTCTGTGCCACTTCCTGATGACCTGAAAGAAGCCTGAAGTGCGCTGTTACTCCAGAGGTGTTTACCCTGAGTTCCAGTGACTGAAGCCTAAGTCTCTGTTACCTGATGAGTGGTGATCAGATTTCACATGAATGACTAGAGGTGGGGAATGATACTTTTAAGATCTGCAGTCTCCTAAGAGTAGTACATAATTTTCTTATTACTAGAAAATTACCTTTTCCTTGAACTTGCCACAGTACTTTGATGTTTTTCCTCAGCTGGTGCTCTGGATATGGATGGGAATGGAAATCACATATCCTGAATCATATTTTTTGTCCACATTAGAAAAAAAGGGTTGGTTTTTACCATTAGATCTTGAAAACATTTTATCTTGGAGGATGACCGAAGCAAGTTTTATCTCTAACTTTCTGACTGCTCAGTTTGTCTTGCAGAAATTTGTAAGATGTAAAGGGAAGTAAAGTGTTATTCTGAGTTGTTCTAGATCTACCATTAATTCCAATGATTCTTGTACTTTGAGGCAAATTTATTAAAAAAGTCCTTCTCTATAATTTACTAACCTTAAACAAAATTTCCTGTTATTCCTCACTTTTGTGCCATACAGTACATACTTTCCCCCTTAAATCTATTGCAGTGATTATCTTTTTTTTTAATGTACTCTGTGAGCTGTATCCCAAAGAACTACAAAGCACTCTTTATGTTTCCTTTACAACCCAGCAACTTGGCATGCAATAGGTTTTGAGTCTCATTTGGGCCTTTTAAAGATTTTACCAGCGGATTCATAATTTGATAATTGGCCAAGGGCTCTAGAGAGAAAAAAGGCAGCTACACTGTGTGAAGAGAGAAATGGCTCTCATTCCCATGAAAGTGGGAAGTTTTCATTCCTAAAAATAGGGAAGGAGGGAAGAGAGAGTCCAGCATGTCACAGACCAGGTGGCCCTGCACTTTCTTAGTGAGAAGACAAGGAACAGGCATCAAAGCCATTTAGTTTTCCAAGGTGGTGAAGAGGGAACTCAGAGGGGTAGTAACGGCGAATCTTTCAGTCCTTCTGAAGGTTTTAGGTTTGAATTTTGGAAAGCAAGGAATGAGAGCAGAGACCTTGGGCTGCCAGTTGTACTTGCAAGGAAAAAGTTGCCATGGTAGGTGAGAGCAGAAGTGACACCTGATATTGTGGCATTCAGATGTCTGAAGACATCAAGCAGGACTGAGGCATGTGCTGCTTGGAGCAGAAATGGATCCAGGTTTGTGCTACGCCTGGCTCCAAAAGGACATGAGATCAGATAGTTACAGTGGCACACTCTGGCCTCATAATCTATCAGTCAGACCACCTGGCAATCTGCACAAACCCTCCCTCCTGGCCTCATTACTCCCTCGGATTCCCATGCTTGGGCAATTAACAAATTTGAATTTTATTCAGTGACTAAAGGTGAAGTAACTTGGAAGGCAGAGAGTGCATTTCATATGCCACACTTAGTGTGCATGTGTGTACACTTGCACTGAATGGAAATGGGATTTAACTTTTTGTTCAATTTTGTTTTCCTGCTTGCATGCCATTACATTTATTTACTGTTGTGTCCGAGAATAGAACACTGCAAAACGCTGGTAAGAGCTGCTCTTTCCCGTGCTTTATAAGACTCTGTACATATATGTCCAAGACTGTAGAGTCCTCACAAAACCCAGACCTTTCAGAAGTGACCTGGAGTACATCTGCATGGACAGGCTCCTCTGTGCTCCTTGCTGGCCAGACACATGCCAGCTCCTGGCCAGCTCCATTTGGAAAGCTGGAGAGTTGCATTATCATGGCTCTGTGCCCATGTGAATATAAACAATCTCTCAGGAGGCCTTATTTCCTGAAGTTAAGTGCCAGGAGGAGAGTTGTGAGCCAGGAGAATGACTAGTGGCCACGGCCCCTTTTTCCTGCACCCCCAGGTGCTAGGACACATGCCTATCACATGATGAAGGTGCCAACATCTTGGGCAGGTGTCAGAAGAAGGGCTGTTGCTCCACCAGGAGATGCATAGGTGAGATTGTGCACCTCTCAATCAGGTCCTGTTCACATGTGGAGGTGGAAGGAGATGGCCTGGCTGAGGCTGTGGGCTGGACACTGTCCTGTGGGCTCCGCACAGCTTCCAGGGCTGGCCATGCTGACCCCGAAGTTTGTGTCTGGCCAACAGCTAAACTAGCTTGTAAGTGGGAGTGGGCTAAGCCCTCTGAGAAGCACTTGCACTCAAAGAATAACTTTGTGCTGCCTGACTCATCAAAACCTAAAATATTAAGACAAACCACCTTGCTGTTCCCATCCTTGTTAGAAAGTAAGGGACAAACTCCAAGGACATGCAGCCACATCTGTTGCAATGTGACAGGGAATACCAGGTCACCCGTGTGTGACACCAGCCATGCTGAGAACTGCAGGCTGTGACCAAGTTTCCCAAACTTCTCTAAAGCTCTTGTCTGTCTGGTGAGACTGCCATTGCACAGGATATGACATTCAAGCTCAGGTATGTTGTGCTGACGGCCGCTCTGCACTGAGCAAGGACTTCAAGGACCAAGAGGTTTGTATGGAGGCACTGCAGGTGATGGTAGCATCCAATGCCTGGAAACATTAGCCTGGAAAATATACTGCAGTGGAGTCCAAAGTTTGATTTATGTGCACCTTTCAGATAAAGGAGGTTGGATAAGTTGTGGGTCAAGTGAATAGTATGGTGTCATTTGTAAGAGAGATCCCAGAAAATTTTCCATGCACAATTGCCTCAGACTCCCTTGGCACTGATGCTCTCCCCACTATCTTGCTGCTGCCAGAAAGCTCCTTTGGCTAATGCTGGCTGCTGGCAGATGTGCTTTCCATCTACACTCTATGTGACCTGCCTTCTGTGGAAGAGGTCCCTGTAGCATTTCGGTTGTCTTGGCATGCTGAATGATTCCAGAATATTCCAACCCCTCATTTTAAGGCACATCATACCTATGGACTGTGTATATTTGGGCTGCAGTTTGCCCTGAAATTGTCCTTAGCACAAGCTCAGTCTAGGTAAAAGCAAAAGCAAGGGCTTATTTGGAACATACAGGAAGTCAGCTCCATTACTGAGGCCTAGATGGACACATGTGGCAGGAAGGAAATACCAGTCATAAGCTACTTAAGATGACAATTTAATGGCCTTCTTGTTGATACCCAGAGGAAAAGCTGTAATTTCTTCTCTAAGCCTTTTGGGCATGTATCTGACACTGGTGCACAGACAGCATTTCTATTTGGTGTCACAAGAGGAAACACTGATAAGAAGAGGAAGGTTTGCCTTTACATTCCACCCTTTTTTCATGGTCTCCCCATCTTCCACCATGATTTCATTCTTCTTTTTTCCTACTTCTCCGTCCCAGTTTGCAAATTTTGACTTCCCTTGCACTTGATTGTTCTCCAGTTCCCCTCATTGAAAATGCTTCTGTCCTTTTGATAAGGTGAACTTGGTTATTACTTGTATGCCCAGAGAACAAGCTCCTTTCAGGATGACAGCATTTCTTTGGCTAAGCCCTGGACAGAACAGCAGGACACTGTGAGGACAGACACTTTCACCTGCCATGTGGGGCAGGGTTCAGATACAAAGGAGGGGCCTTTGAAATTCTGGACCTTCTATTTTATGCAAATGTGACTCGATAACTGCACATATGTGGGACCAATGTCTGCAGAGCCAAAAAATTATCTTCTGGGAGCTGCTCAAAATAGTAATTAATCACGCTGTAATCATGGTAAGTGTGGAGGTGAGAGGTACTGTGACATTGCTGGTAAATTATTGTGGTGTTGGCAACTATTTCCAGGGCAAATGGTTGGTAGAGAAAAGGAACAGAGGACAATTATTGAGGGACTAAATTTATTCTTGCTTAAATGTGGTTTCAGTTGACTTAAGCCAGACCTAAGGTAGTTCTGTGTATCAGTTTAACTAGATTGGTTTGTATCCATGCCTTCCATTAAAATGACACACACATATCTGTGTATCCAAGACCGTGGTATGGTGTGGATATATTTTCTGGGCTTGCTGCCATCTCTAGGGAGATTTGGCTGACTTTGTAGCAACTACAGACCAAGTTATAACACCACAAAAGTCGAGGTTGTGTTTGGCCCATACTGCCAGCAAAGATGGCTAAGAAATATCCTTCAGAGCAGAGCGGAGCTGGTCCAAAGAGAATGAGCTGAGACAGGCCTTGCTTTGAATTATTTCCTGTTCCACTTAAAGGTGTAAAGATTACTCTGCAAATTATCAGGAACTTCCTGCTTCTGCATTATGCTCCATTGCAGCAGAAGTGTGGTGTGTCCTTGGTGCGTCCTGTGCTTGTGGTTGGCATTGGTATCAAAGCATTCTTGAAAGAGAGTTGTCAGGTTTGGTATTTGCTCCTGTTGATAGATGTCCTACCTCCTCAGAATTTTGAAGTTACAGAGAAAAAGAGAAGTATTTTTTACTCTGTTTCCTAACTGTTGTGTTGTCACTTCAGGGTTTTCCTGTTGGCCTGCAAAAAGGGATTATTCAAAGCTGAATCACTCAATCCCTCTATGTAGGTGACCTGAAATGTGAAATTCTCAGTTTTGGAACCATTAAGCAATCCTTAAAACTGCTAACAAGCAAAACTTACTCTTTGTGTATCAGTTATGGGTACAACTGGATCGTTGCTTCTCAGCAGAATAAAATCTAATTCTTCAGATAACTGGTGTGTACAGTTTTCTCCTACTGAGTTGATGGAGTTTAACTCTGGGGCAAAGGAAGACTGAAATTAAGACATTGTATTTAATAACTTATTCTATGTATTGTATTTCAATCAGACAATTAAATACTCATACACATATGCATAAGCATTTTTACTTATTCTCCAGGCCCTGTCAGCAAGGGACTCACTTGCTGCAGTTTGTTCATTAAATAAATGGTGTAAAGAGTAAAAAGCAGGATTACTGTGGGTTAAATGCACCTCACTTTGTGCTCTATTTGTTATGTGATTATTTGACCTCCATATTTTAGGCTTGGATAACTGCAAGATGATACATGAGTTCAGGTGTCTGCCTGTTCTCCCTGTTAGAGGTTGTGCTCTTTACAGCAGAGATAACAAAAAGTAGTATCTGTGGTTGTGTTCAATCTCACCTTCATCAGCAGTTTGAACTAAAACAGTCTGCAATGGAACTACTTGTACAGAAGCCAACCTTCCCTTCTGCTGGCCCTGCTGCAGTATTGACAACCTTAACAGAGACAGGGAGAAAGGCTGGAGGAGGTACCATCTTTACTTACCACAGCCAAAATAGCTTGACGTTGTCTGACAGAGACATTAAATTAACCAGGGAAGTGTAGCCTTTAAAATAAATGCTAAATTAGAAACTTACACAACAAGCCTTTGAACTCTGGAGCTAAAATATGTGAGCAAGTTTGAGCATTTCAGTATTGTCAAGAAGTGAATGCAGAGTCCATGGTGGCATTTGAAAATTCAATTTCTCTCAGTTACTTTAATGGAGATTTGATGCAATGCTTCTCTTTTATGCTTCTGAATGAATGACAAAAGGAGTCAGTGGCTCAGCAGTAACTGGTAAGCATTCATCCCCATTGCTGGAAATGGGAATGCCTGCCTTGACTTAGCAACACAGAAATTTGCCTTTTGTTAGTGTTTCCTGGGTCAGCAGCAATCACTCCAGGCTGTGCTTACCCAGTGCTGTTTTTCTTCATTTTTCTGAATCTGGGTCCAAAAGAAAGTTAAATTAAGAAAATCACAATTATTATTAATTGTCTCAACATTACATTTTTACTCCCCATTCTGTTTCACCCTAGATGTGTCAGAAAGAGTCAGATATAATCTCACTTTCATTCTCACATCATATACTGACACAGAACACATCTTTCTAGTGCATCTCTTAACCACTAGCATCACCTATTCTCTTTTCATCAAGCAACACTGCGTTTTTTTATTCTTTTTTTAAATTTTTTTTTCAGAAGACCTAGATGGGTCTCAAAGTCCTGCTGGATTTTTTTTCCATAAGGTGATACAAGAAAAAGCTGTCCTTTATTTTTGATCCTCAGTGTGCAATCTCTGCCTTGGAGAAATTTCATCTGCTCATTCAAACACTAAGTCCCTTTGCCTCTTTTCAAGTCCCTTTGCCTCCATCTATAATCTTCTACCTTGCTGGAAATGCTGCCTCCCAGTTCCTCTGGGTCTGTGTATTCCCTGGTCAAATATTTTCACCAGAACTTCTCTGGTCTTTTTACAAGAGTCTCCAGTGCTGGTTGCCCTAATGCAGAAAGGGCATTTCATATAAAGAGAATAATAAAATGAAAATAAAAGGTTTCACATCTGAAAATGGAATTCTTTTAAGCACAGAACTGATTTTCCCGGTTGTTTAAGGAAGCTTCCTCCAATTCAGAATATTGACTATAAATAATCACTTCTTAAGCTCAAAACTGTGCTATCATCTTTTTCATAACACTTACTTTTGGTTTGCTACCATTCTTGGTAGTATTACACAGTATTATTTTCCCAGGTCAGAGCATGTGAACATCCCTGCTGTGCAGAATGGTCAGTTCCATCATTCATAGCATAAATATTGTATAATGTGCTGATACTACTGACACGCACATATATCAATATTTTGTTAACGCCAGTGGTACAACATATGGAATCCCTTTTAAATTTTAAGCACACAACTGAAAATCCTGACACATTCCCTTTCTGCCCTCTATGGAGCAGGATACAGCTTGAAACTCTGTCCCTTAATTTTAGTGTTACTCCTGGCTTGAATCAGCACCACTGCACCATGAGCCAGCTGACAAAAATGCTGAGTGGTGCAGAACACACTTTCAGCCACTTCCCACTGCAAGCTCCTGTGCAGATGATAAAGCAATAAAGGTGATAAAGTTTGCAATGGGACCATACAGTTCACTGACTGGTGGTCTTCCTGCAGACCAGGAGAGAGGAGAAATTACTTTCTCTTTTTTTTTTCCCCCTAGACAAACTTGCCTGGAAATGTCAGATCTCCTGACTGATGTAGCCATCCTTGCTCGCAGCTTTTCCCAATGCCTTTGGTTACTCTGTGGCAGGCTTGCTTCCCTCTTCCATTTTAAAAGGGAATGAAACATCTGTTGAAAAACAAAGTCCTAACAAAAAAGCCAAAGGAAAGAACAAGGGATGCTACTAACAAAGTGAGGACTCTTGCCAAGAAAGGCTGTTTTCCAGTGGCCATTTTACCAGCCTTGCTTCTTTATTGAAGTAAGCTGGCTTTCAGTGAGGCCATCTCATGTTGCAGATGTGGTTCTGGGTGCTGAACATCCTCCCATGTGTTTTGTTTTGCAGGAGGCAGCACAGGAACGTCCCCGACCACCTCCAGCACGGGGACCCCATCACCATCCGCTTCTTCTCACCTTCTCTCTCCATCCTGCTCTCCTCCAGCCTTCCATCTGGCCCCCAACACTTTCAATGTTGGCTGCCGGGAGAGTCAGCTTTGCAACCTCAACCTGTCTGATTATCCTCCTTGTGCCAGAAGCAACATGGCAGCACTGCAGAGCTACCCAGGGCTGAGCGACGGGGGCTACAACCGGCTGCAGAGCAGCACCGCTTCTGCCTCGCAGCCCTCCGAAACCTTCATGCCTCAGAGGACTCCCTCCTTGATCTCAGGAATGCCGGCTCCTTCCTCCCTGCCCAGCAACAGCAAGATGGAGGCGTACAGTGGCCAGCTGGGATCTTTCCCCAGCTCCCAGTTTCAGTATGTCATGCAAGCAGGCAGCCCTGCCTCCACCTCCTCCTCTTCACACATGTTTGGGGGTGGCCACATGCAGCAGAGCTCCTACAATGCCTTCTCCCTGCACAATCCCTACAACCTCTATGGATACAATTTCCCTGCTTCCCCCAGGCTGGCAGCGAGCCCAGAGAAACTCACCACCTCCCAAAGCACTTTACTCTGCTCTTCCCCGTCCAGCGGGGCCTTTGGAGAGAGGCAATACCTTTCCACAGGGATGGATCACGGGATGCACATGATCAGCCCTCCCTCCAGCAACCAGCAGACGGCCGCCGCCTGTGACAACAGGCAGTACGGAGCTGTTCAGGGCTCCTCCTCACAGATGTCTGTGCACATGGTCTAACAAGCCATGCCTCTCCTTGGCATTGAAGGCAGCTGGACCTTCATCGTTCCCAGGGGTGAACCCATCCCAGTACTCTTTTGCCTTCAAACTTATAGCGGAACTAGTATTTTAATGATAAACAAGAACATAAGCCATCTAGGTGTGTGCCCCAGAACCTTCTGGAGAGCCTCGACTGACAGCCATCGCAGCTGGTAGCCCAGGGCCTCCAGATTGGCATGGAACATCTGCTTTTTCTGGACATTGCAGAGAGGAGGGCATGATTTCAACGAGAAGCTGGAGAGAAGCAGCTGAATTTACTGTTTATGCATTAACTTTAAGCAGTGTGAGCTTTCAGCGTGGAGGGACCCATTCCCTGTGTTGTCTTCTCTGAGTGTCGAAGAAGAGCAATCTCCCAGGGCTTCATCTTCTGAAGCTGCACTGCCCATAGCACTAAAGACCTCCTCCTTCCCAGACAGTTTCTCACTGCCAGAGTGCCTCAGCCCTTTTCTGAAACCAGCAAGGCCTGTGGGTCCTTATTCCACTGTAGCACAGAAATGGCACTGCTGGGCTGGAGCTTCTGAAGAGGAAGAAGTTTCTAATTTTCACCATGGCTCTGCCCATCTGGCTGTTTCTTTATGAAGGCTGAGCTCACCAGCACCCAACCTGCAGATGGAGATGGGAGAGAGAGGAGAGAGAAAATTTTTAGCTCACAAATGAGCCTCAGACAGAAGCGGGGATGGAACTTTGGAAAGATGAAAGGTGGGAATGGGCTCAGCTCCTGTTGACTTGACTGGAAGTAATGCAGCAAAACCGAATGGATGACAGCCTTTGTGGGGAATGTGTCTCCCACAGCACTCATCCCAGTGGGAAGAAACTGTCCAGACTGAGCTCATGGGGAAGAGCAGTGAGAAAAGACAGCTCTACAGAAGTGCAGCTGCCCTTGCATGCAAGAGTTGCCATAGAAAACCGTTAGCATTTCAGAAACAGTGAGGTTGAGTATTTGCCAACTTCCACCTGCCACGTGGTCTCTGTTTAACCAAATAGATCATTGCCTTTTAACATCTTTCTTTTCTGTTTTTTTTCTTTTTTTTTTTCTTTTTTTTTTTTCTCTCTTCAAATCCTTTAAAAATAAGAAAACAATTGTAGCTTGGTGCAAGCTATGCATTTAAGTTGTGTGAAAATGCAAATACCAAGTAACAAAATACAGATATTATTGAGAGTTGTTGTGAGGTGTTGTAGATAAATGTATTTATATGCCTAGTGGGGTATTCAATATTATGAATATAAAAGAGGGCAATAAAAATGGTATGTAAAATATGTATGAAGAAAAAGCTGTATAAAGATTTGCCCTATGCACGGAACTCTGTTTCTAAGTGCCAAGCACAGAAAGCGCTAAATAAATCTTTGCAATTGTTCCCTCTGTGTTCTTTGTTTGTGAGGCTTCCTCAGTGGTTTTCTAGAGACAGACATTTTTAAAATACTGTCACATGTGTTTGCACAACAGAGGGGGTGAAGTTATGGTGCTAGATTGTCCAGGCAATATTACAATAAAAATAAAAGTTCTGTCTTCTCAAGAAATTTAAAAAATTGAGTCCTTGGAATTTGTTAGTTGCCTTCCTCACAGGAAGTGTATCTTGAAAACAGCTGGAGTTGTTATTTTGTTTATTGAAGAAGCTCTTCAGAAAAATTTTTCACTTCCCTTCACTTTCATTTCAGTCAAAATTACAAGAAAATCATCAAAAGTACAGTTAAAATAGCAATATATTTTATTTATCATTTAAAAATAATTTTAAAATGTAGTTTGGGAGTATGTGTCAGTTTTTTATTTGCACTATATTTCTAATATGAGATTGAGACATTAACACCAAAAGCTGCGGGGAATCTGAAGCCCTCTCAAAACTGTCTGTAAATTATGGCTGCAGAGTTTACAGCTTTGCTTGTGTCAACAAACTTTTTTTCCCCCTGAACTGAAAAAGCACCAGAAAGCTAGAAAGACCTTTAAAGAGCAATTCTGCAAGCATTTCTTGATTTTTGTTTTCACAAGGGAAGATAAATACACCAGTGTCATTCCCAGTTCTGTGCCTAGTCTGTCTGACTGTATTCTGGCTTTTACTGTGTCTAGCCTTGGCTGCTGCTGAGAAGGGTAGGGAGGATTATGGATGGGGACAATCTGTCCTTCACCTTGTTGTCTTTTGTTTACCCCTAATAATGAATTATTGGTTTAATCTTGACCAGGGAGTTTTAGAGCCTTTCTAAAACCCTTTCAGAATCTTTCAGAAATGCCCTTCAACCTGTGCTTTGCCGTTTGGTTTTGGGTTTAATTCCATTTTATGGCAACAATTTCTACAGGTTAATAGTATGTTGTGTGAACCAGTATTTCCTTCTGGTGGCTCTTTGCATTAGATTGCTGTTTCTTATTTAACCAATTTAATTATTTGTGAGTTGATCTGTATTTCAGCTAGAAGAAGAGACTCAACAAAATCAAAATCATTGTCTGTATCAAAATACGTATGTCTAACCTGGATTAAACAACAACAAAAAAAAAAGAATAAAAAATGATCACTGGAAACAATAGCTCAAAAAAGCAAAACACATATGCAGAGTACAACTTCAATATTAGTGTGAAGAACTGATATCTGTTTCCATGCATTATAGTAGGAATCCTTGGGTAAGAGCTTTGGAATGGTCACCCAGACTCTTCAGCAGTGTGATCCTGCATGTTATAAAGTACTTTTTCCCTGATCCAACCATATTCTTCAGAAAATCTTACTGCATCAGTATGAATTGAAGTTGCTTTTGGTATGAAGCATGTTGACCCCAGGGTGAGAATTCATGGATCACATTTATAGATGTATTTATTTAACTCTTGTGGGGCACATATATAAAATGAAAGAGCCTACTTAGCTAGATAGTAGTTATTCCTTAGTGTTTTATTGCTGCAGGGTTAGTCAGCATCAAAAAAAATTAGGAAAAAAAATCTGAGAGAAGCTTCCCTGTTCCAAGATGTAAAGTTGTAAGTACACAAATAATATTTGGTGTGAAAGTTACACCAACAGTTTATGAGGATTAAAAACAAGCTAATACTCAAATGGGCACAAAATATCACACTTTTTCCTTGGTAGTCCTCTGAGCAGATAACCTGCCTAAGGCCTTGACACCACCCCAGAAAGACGAGGTGAGCATTGCATTTGAGGTGGACCCAGGCGTGACAGGAATCTCCTGTACAGCAGTGACTCTTCTCCTCCTGCCATTTGCCACATTTTACTGGGGCTACCCAGAGAGAGGTGATAGCAATGGAGAATGCCAAGGACATGCTGGGACCAGCAGGAGATCAACCAGGGTCCAGCTGGCCGGGTGGGCAGCCTGGGTTGCAGAACCCAGAGCAGCCACTCCTGGCAGACTCCCTTCCTTGGGTGACTGCCCCAAGAACAGGGCTTGAGAGCCCTCCTGGCACAGTCCCGCTCTGATCCAGGAGCCCTCTGACTGCTCATTTGCAGAGCATGTGTGTGTGGGTGGCAGAGGCAGCAGTGCTGTGGTTCCTGTCCCCTCCCTTCCTTCCTTCCCTACTTTGCCACCAACATTTGAATGCTTTGGCCAGCTTTAAGCAGCTTCGGGATGGAAGTTTGTACACATTTCTTTAGAAGAGACAGTGGAGGGCAGGGACCTTATTAATTTTCCCAGTGCAGGGAAGGCCAGAGTGTAACATCTCATTCAAAGAAGCCACACTCGGAACAGGTGTCCTGCATACAAGTCCCCATCCACAAGTTTCATCTGGCATATGGATGTTATTTAACACCAGAGAATCTACTCAGAGCTGCAGAAGCCAGGGGTCTCAGCTCCACCTCTCCTGGGCTGGCCCATCTGGCCTTAGCCCATGCAGGCTTCTGGTTTCCAGTCCAGGAGAAAAGAAGACTCTGCAACTCCCAGCTCCATGCTGCAAACTTAAAAGGTCAGATATCATGTATGTCTTTGAAGAAGTATCCCTTTTTAAAAGCCTAATCCAAGTCACAGAAAGAGCAGTGGAAATCTCAATGATAGGAGATCCCTCATCTTACACTACAAGCTGTTCCAAGTGCAAACCTGACAACTTGTTACAGAAATGAAAAGAATGGCACAAAAATAATCAGGGTACATTTGCAAGCTCTACAGAATTTATTTAGCTTCATTCCTTAGCACACTGACAGGCACAGGACATAAATATTACCACAGTTAGTGCAGCTCAGCAATACTGGGACACTGCAACCCAGTGCAACATAGTGCTCCCAGAAGTAATGTAATCACTGTGTGCTAAAGCAAAATATTCAGGGCACAAGCATAAATACAAATTAAGTTGCACAGGCTGTGACATTCTCTGCAATACATGAGAGGCTGGAAGCATTTCTGGCTTGAAACATTCCGTGTGTGTGTGTGAGGGGTAAGGGCAGGTCGGGCCTTGCCCCAGGGAGGGGATGCCCTGCCCTGCAGACCCTATTCCTAGCGCCTGTATCCCAGTCTGGCAGTGGCTGCCAATCCCTAGCACACCAGAGCAATAAATTCATCTCTGGAGCCCTTAATCCAGCCCCTAAAATGACCAGAAGTCCCACATGGGGGAAGGGCCCAGGAAAGCCAAAGGGGACATGCAGCAAGGATGTGTCTTGACCCTACATCCTCTTGTAATTTCTATTAGCTGACCACTGCAGGAACCAGGAGTGGTGGCTATATTTGTCCTTTTCTATGCCTTTTCTGTCTTTTTCTCTTTCTTCTTCTAATTCCCTCTTACAGGAATTTTGATAAACTTCAAATCGAATGGGCTTAGAATTTGCTGAGTTTAATGAGCCAAGTTAATGCTTTGGGAAGTGTTTTGTATTTTTGGGGCTTTACACTACAGCAAAAATTGCAGAAGATGATCTGCTAGAGTGCCTCATTTATTGCATACTGGGTAAATTTTACTAAGGTGGGTGAGGGCTGACAGATAGCATCTGCCATTAAAAAGTTAAAAAGCCTTCAGATTATTTTTTTCCCCAACTTGAATAGGTGCACTGACCTAGAGCACACATCCCATGTGAGATCCTCACTAGCAGATCAGTTTTGCTGGGTGTTGCTTGTTGGGCATCATTCTAAATGAAACAACAACATGAAAATGCAGCCAAGGGCTGGGCAGAGGAATGCCTGAGCATGGCCATTGCATGCTGCAGATGCAATTGAAATACACCTATAAAAGCAATGACAGGACTTCACGAGGAGGGAGCTGGTGTGGCCAAGGGACAGTTTGCTATAAATAAGTCAGTTCCTGTCCAGAGAACATCTGATTCCTTCAGCACTTTTTCTTCTATAGAGAGCCACACTGCAGGAGCAGGCTTTTTTGGCCAAGTCTGTAGCCTAGCATTTTGAATACACAGATGGGATCATTTCTGAGAGCTTCTCTGTGGATCAGCTGGGAGGGGCTTCTGTTGCCTGATGCTGAGCCACAAAACTTCTGCTGGAGAAGTGGCTCGCTCAGTTTTCTGACTGCTTCTTATAGTTTGTGTGTAATTGCTATCTAGAGAATTGTATAGAATACAGCTAAAATCCTTTCAAGGATTTTAAATTTTAACTGCTTTCAAGGGTTACTTCTCCACGTCAGTCACTGTTGCTTATCACCCCAGAGGCGTAACATGGCCACAAATTACAGGAGCAGTGTACAGCTCTTTAAATATCAGCTCCTTTCTACTAAAATAAAGACCTCCAGCAATTCTAGCTTGCCTGAACAGAGGATGAGGCTGGAAAAGAGCAGTTCCCATGCCTGCACGCTGTTGTGTTCTGACAGCACATTGGTGAGCGTGGCTTCCGTGCTGGATAGTGGTGGGCACCAGCTGATTTTGGGAGGAGTGATAAACCTCCACAGTGGGGATAGTTGTGCAATAGCCCATCTGTGGAGCACTGAGCTCGTTCCTTTTCTGACTCAATGTGGAACTCATTGCATGCTGTGGGGGGAGAAGGATTAGGAGCCTGTAATTTTACACTGTTTGAAGTTCCTACAGATGCTGTTCTTATTCCAGTAATGTTCTGAATTTGTTGAGCATTTTGGAAGCTCTGACATTGAGCTGGATAATGCCCTCCTCTGCTGAGATAGAGTGACTTCTGTGGGCTAACCTCAGATGCTTCCAGGAGCAGTTCCAGGTTTTGTTTAGCTGGGTCTGCCCTTGAGCATCCAGCACTGTGCACAGCTCAGGGCACTGTTTTCCAGCTGACTGGGTGAAGCTGTACTGCAGACACACAGAGCTGGCCCAGGTGGCACTGCCAGCAGAGACCATTGCCCTTGTTAGGATGATGGAGAGGGTGGTGATGCTTCAGCCAAGAAGTTGGTTCAGCTGTTAATAAACCTGGAGCTTTACTCACATAGTTATTCTCACTGAAGGGGCCTGTGGCTGGGACTTTTCCCTCCCAACTGCACTGATGGCAGCCCTGGGGACATTCTGCAGCACCCACATTCTTCCCAGTGTTTCTTTTGTAAGAATTAGGGGTGCTCAGACACTTGCAGGGAGGTTGACATGGCCTTGGGTTCTTCTTATTGAGCTGGTTTATTACACTTCCCATAATGTGCAGTCAGGTAATTGCATGTGAATACAGTTGAATTTAGTTGGTGTGACCAACCCAGGAACAGGCACAAAGGAAAACTGCAGTGGCTGAGCTATATTAAATAGGTGATGTGCTTTAGTGGTTGGAGACATGATGTAATCACCTGCATCTGTCTCTCTCAGTGAAGCTGGAGCAAGTTGCAGTACAATTAACCCTGCATGAAATGGATTTATCCCACCAGCCATCCAAGCCAGGGCCGGCACTGTACTCCATTGTTTCTATTACCAAAAATCTGTTTACAGGAATATGAAGATTAGTTAGAAAGAAGCATGAATGCAGAGGGGTGTTTAAAAGCACTAGAGGAACAAGAGTGCAAAGGTGCAAAGAACGACCTGTACTGATAGCCAGGGACATGATCAATGGCAGTGAAACTGGTAAGCTCTGAGGAATGTGTTGCTTTCACCAAAATCACAGTATGGGTGACTCACCAGCAGAAACCCTGCAAGCAGCAATGGGAGGGTGGCAGCGAGACTGCAGTGCACTGCTGAGGCATTTTTCTTACTGTAGCTCCAACAAGAAGTCTTGATTTGCTAGCAAGCTACCCAAAATGGGGAAGGAGAAGACAAGAGCAGCAATGTCACCCAAGATTTACAGGGGATAATTAACCAAAATTCAAAGGTTAAAACTCAATACCTGGGACTCCTGAAATATATACAAGGTCTGTCCAAATGCCAATACATTATCACCAGTGAAAAGAAAGCCAGAAGATGAAGAAGCTTCAATGGCAATCACTCCAGAATACTTGGAGACATAAATTTTGGAGCTTGTGAGTTCCATATGTGAGTTGGTAGTGTCATATTTTTTTTGAAAACTAAATAAAAATCACTTCCACTTCTATACAGTATTGCACTTTTTTTATTTGAGTTCCTACAACTGCAGTATTATCCATAAAATACCCAAACTCCTAATTCTGTAAACACTACAAAGTCAAGTTTCACAGAAGACCAGAGGAAACCAACACAAAAATTTGGTGAACTGTGGAAATGGTAAAATAAAAAAATGCTAAAGATTATGTAAAAGAAGGTTGGTCTAACTGAAGAAACCTGTATAAAAAAAAGAGAAATATAAAGTGCATGCATCCAAAACAAGAGAGAATTGGCTGTGGTCACATAGAAAAGGGACACCATAGTCTGAAAAGATATTCTGTGAATAGCTCGGCTACTTTTAGATAATGAATAATAAGCTGCTTTCCTTCTTGAATGGACAATTTGAACTTATCCAAAGGTGCTTGAGATGCTCTAGCTTCTGACCACACAGATAAAAAATCATATCAACAGGAAAATGAACTTTTGAAAAGAAACACATTCACTTCTTCAATGTGAAATGTGCTGTATTAAATGTTGTTTACACTGTATACACTATTTCAGGCACTATTTATCATTAAACACAATTAAAAGCACATAAAACTGGTTATATTGCCTATACACCAACATAAATGGTTTTAGGCAAAACCTAACTGTTCTTTCTTTATTTAGGGTGACAAAACCACCCTAATGTTAGGAAATGTTAGGAGTTATCTCAGCTGTCTTCCCCTGTAACTTGGAAAGACTTTTCCATCACTGCTGTGATCTGGGGAGGAAACAATCTGATCCAAAGAACTTGTGAAGATAAAAACCTATTTCTTAGTCATTCTTGATTTATCATGCTTGGTTTCTGTCAAAAAAAATTGAGACCCTGACTCCTGTTGCATGTCTACTCATACAGAAATCCAAACTGGGGAGCTAAACAATTCTGGGTCCTGTGTTTTCCACCACACTGGGCATGGTGGGGAGGTCCTGTAATGCCATAAGAGAAATGTAAGGCTGGAAATATCTGCCTAACATGTCCAAGCTGTCAACTCAGGCTTATAAATAATAAAAAGTGAAAGAGGCAGAGAGGTGGAACAAGGTGTGGCTGTCATGTGGCCTTAGTTCTTTGGCTTCTCCTTTCTAATATCCAAGCCATATTCACCCTGTGAATGTCTGAGTGTGCCATGATATCTGATGTGCAGGGATCCTTGGATGTCCATCTCTTTCAGGTCTAAGCTGGAACTATTCCACATTCACAGTATAGACACCAATGAGATATTCATAAGAAACGCAGTCACAGCCTCATACAAATCCATGTGACCCATGCTCAGGGCATCCCTCGACACTGTTTCAGCAGTGATTTATTTTTCATCTTATACAAGTTGTGAAGAGAAGATAGAACAATAGAAGGGAAATGCAAGGGGAATAATAAATGACGTGGCTTTTCATGCTGAATTTAGCTCTGGAATAAAATTGCAGCTGTAAACCTTGGGGAAGCCTATGGGGTCAGTCAGTCCTGGGTGTGCTGTAGGCCTGGGTGGACTTGATGCCCAGTGTTAAGGCTATTTTCCATTTCTAAGCCAAACAGTTCTACAACAGAAGGAGTGACAGCATCCATGAGTTGCCCTTACAAGGCAAGCAGGCAAGCTCAATTTCAACTGAGCTTGAATCCAAACCTAAAAAATTCTCTGTGTTCATCCATCCATAATATCTATTTTTTTTTTCTCCCTTCATCTGTTGCCACAATTGTGCCACTGGGGGGTTCCTTAACTCAGTTCTTGTCTACTTTTACCCAGAATGCTGGCAGCTGCAATATAATGAGATTATTTATGATTTCTAAATATCATCTTCTAATGTATCTCCCAGGCCAGCAAAGAAACAACCCAGCAAATCTCACTGAACCAGAGCTGCCTGTAGCAATCCCAAAGTGTCTAGCCATCCATTTCCATTTCCTGGTTTCACTGGTTTCTCACTGGACTTTTTCAGATTTCCTTCTGGACTTATTTTTATTTTTATTTTCACAGCAATAATAGAAAGAAAAATGTAATTGGCTGCTGGTGTTCAGTCCTAAAGAGTTGTTGCAGATGGAGCCTTTTTCCCAAGAATATTTTGGTAGTGTGCAAAGTAAAATGGGAATTCTGTCCTCGCCATTGTCCTGAGACATGGACAAGGTGTCCTTGACCCAGCAGTTCCTGAGAGAGTCTGCAGTGACATGAGTGGATGTGCTCCCAAAGGTGTCGGGTCTCAGCAGCTGGAATGTCTTCTATTCCTGCATTTCCTTCACTCACTTGGGGCTTTACCTTCTCAGATATGTACATACTTTAGTGTGAACACATTTCTAATGCAGCAAGTAGAAACTCATCTCCTTCAGTGTGAGAATGAGTTGGCTGCTTTTCAGCAAATTTGTTGGGCATTTATGTCTAAATATAGACTTGCATATTGCAACAAATTCTCAAAATTTTATTTAATTCTATTTTATGTTGATTAATTTTTAAATACATTATTTTTTTTCTCTATATAATCAGGAAGAAAAATCGCTGTAACCTCCTCTTTGTGACAGTATTTCAAAATGATCTTCAGCTTTCCATGGCCAAAGCAGTTAGAGAATAACCGTGAAATCCCTGTTGCTCACTTGCTGGTCAAGGAATTGTATCCCCATTTTACAGATAGTAAACTGAAAAAAGGGCTTGCCCTTGGCCATGTGTGCCAACCTCTGCTGCTTTATTGCAAAAGTGCTATCTCTGGCAGAAGCGATGACAAAGTCCCCATCTTTGCCAATTTGGCACTGTATAAAGGTAATGTAGCTGGATTTGTACTTGAATATTTAAGTTAGATGAGGGGAAGAGCGTGCTGTGTGATTGCTGACACCACCCAGCACAGGTATCAAGTCTGAGCTGCATTTCTCCCATCGCTGCTGCAACACAACCCAAACATGCAGGCTTAGTGGCACCAAGCTTACTATTCTATCACTGACCCATGGCAAGGTGGAGGTGGTGGAAGAATTTCCAGCTGAGGCTGCAGTGCACAGTCAGGAAACCTTCACCAGACCAGTCCTGCTGCTGGCCAGCAGAAATCTCCTGGACACAACTCCTGGCTCCTTACGAGACTGTGGAGCTGAGAAGTGTACCCTGGAAACCCAGCACTTGTGCTCTGCAGTTTGGGTTTGTTCTCCCTCTGTGTGCAAACAAGCACCGCCCTGTGCCAGCAGCCATGTGTAGGTGCACAGAGAAAAAGAGGGATTTGCTCAAACAGTATGGAATGGAAGGCTGGGGAAAAGGATGTTGAAAATGTAAAGGACATTTATGTTAAAGGAAGGTGTGAGAGCTGCAGGAAGAGCCAAATTACAAAAAAAAAAAGTGAGTACTTCAAGCAGCCAAATTAAACAAGACACAATGGGGGCCAACTTTGCCTCCCAGGCATTTCACAAGCCCACACCCCGGAGTTCAGGGGGTGCTGGGGGGAGAACCACGTGTCCCTCCAGGTCTTATTTAACTTGGCCACATGTAAGGAACTTTAACTCTTTTGTGACTTGCTGATTTCTACAGCACTTGATTATTTCCTTGTTTTTCTTTATTTCTGGGTACTTTTTTATTGTGTAAGTTTTAAATCCTTCAGAAAACAAATTTTTTTTGGTTTAAAAAAATAGTCATTGGAGACAAAGCATAAGGTCATTTCAGTCATAGTACCTTGGAAGAAAATAGATACAGTATTTTGGAAAGAATTTGAAATGAAAACACAAAGCCTGATGGGATTTAAATGTAGAAAACCAAAAATTCAGCTTGCCTCCTCTTTTCCCTTCCCCTATCCATGAGGTCACTATTTCTCATCTCACAGACTATGGCATCTTGCCGGGATCCTGAGGCAGCCACCAGAAAAAATATTCTTGCTCCTGTGGGCACAACACAGGATCAAGCTGGCCAAGTGAAAATACTCAGAATGGCTTATTTGAAGTCACAAAGAGAAACTTTGTAAAACTAGAAAGAAAAAGACATCCAGAAAAGGCAGGCAACCTCTTTTGTGCCCCAAAAATCTGTTGCCTAAGCATTTGAGATTAGCTGAAAGTGTGTGAAATAGTGGGTGTGCATTGAAATTTGGTGTTGCAAACAGCTTGATTGTAAAGGAACTGGTTGTGTCCATGTGTGCAGGGGGCATACAAAGAATGAGTGTGCATGTCCTTGAGACATGGCAGACCTCAGTCCAAAAAATTTAACTTTAATCCTGCTTGGAAGCATTTCCCTGTGGCAGGCTGGGCCTCTGAAGGGCAGGGATTGATGCTGCTGACATGTCAGCTCTGCTGTTTCTGGGGTGAATGACTTTTCTCACGACATGACTTGTTCTGTCTGTGCTCAGACCTGAGGAGGTGCTCCTTCGCTCAGCCCCGGCATGGCATGAGCAGGAGCTGAGCTCTGCATCCCATGTAACCCTCAGCCTCATGAAGAAGTGATCACTCTCTGACACTCTACTGGCCTCATTCAACTACAGGTGTTTACCTTTATTAATAAAATGTGAAGCCTTTGGGAGTAAACCTAGAGCACGAGGGGAGTTGGGACTGTGAATGTTCTTCTCCCCTTACAGATTTCTCTGCAGCAAGACCCTGCAAACTCAATGGACCTCCTGGCAGTATTGATGGCTCCTACTTGCTCTGCCACAACTCAGAACTTCAGAATATCTCAGCTTGGAAGAGACCCATAAAGATCATCAATTCCAAAACCTTCCATCTCTCAGGAATACCTAAAACTAAATGATATTACTGAGAACATAATCCAGATGCTCTTTCTAGAGGCTTGGTGCTGTGATCACTTCCCTGGGGAGCCTCTTACAGTGACTGACCACCTCCTCCATGAAGAACTTTTTACTGGTGTCCAACCTGCATTTCACCCCATGCAGCTTTATCCCATTAAAGAGAGTCATGGCTCACATTAAAACTTCTCCATGAAAACATCATGCTGCTGGTCCCTGGTGTTTATTTCAGGTTCCAAAAACTGTCCAACTTTACTTATCATAGAATCATAGAGTGGTTTGAGTTGCAAGGGACCTTTAAAATTCATCTAGTCCAACCCCCTGTAATAAGCAGGGACATCTTCAACTAGACCAGGGTGCTCAGAAGCCTGTCAGACCTGACCTTGAGTATTTCCAGGTATCAGGCATCCACCACTTGTCTTGGCAACCTCTTCTAACGTTTCATCACACTCACTGTAAAAAAACCCAAACAACAGATCTGCCATATATCTAGTCCATATCTACGCTCTTTTCATTTAAAACCATTACCCTTTTCATATCACAACAGACCCTACTCAAATGTCTGTCCCCACCTTTCTTGTTGACCCCTTTAGGCACTGGAAGGCTGCTATAAGCTCTCCCTAGAACCTTCACTTCTCTATGATCAACAGCTCCAACTCTCTCAACCTTTCCTCACAGGAGAGTTGTTCCATGCCTCTGAAAACACAGCTCAGCTTCTGGGACAACAGTGGCAAAGTGAATTTAACTCTTACCAAAGTCAGGAACAGAAATTTTCAGTGTAAATTTCTGAGTTATTCTCTTGTTACTTAAATCCAGTATGGACTTGAGTTGACAATCCTGTACAAAAATGTGTCCTCATGACAATTCTCCAACACAAGAAAGGAGGAGAACTTAATACAAAGAAAAAATTCTGCCCATTAGAGAGACAGATTTGTTAAATTTTGGATCCAAATTGTCTCCAAGGAAAACTGACAGTGTTAAGGGCATGAAGCCAGTTTGGCAAGATGGGATAGTCCTCTGGAATAGGGGAAATGTGCTCATCAAGAACATTCCTAGTATTCTACCCGTACTATTATGGATGTCCAATGCCAAAGGCAGCAGCCAGTGTCAAAGCACACGAGGTGCCCAAGGGCATGAGGCAGCAGAGAGGGGCACAGCTCCTGCCTGGGCACTTGCAGAGCTCTGTCTGAACACCACACTCACTTTGCTGCACAGGACAAGACAAGCTCCAGCTGCACCTGACAAGACTTCCAGCCTACCCTAGAGTTAATCCACATCATTCAGAATAAAGTTGGGGGAAATTCCTCTCAGTTTTCCTGTCCAGTCTGAAAGCCTCCACCGAACATTTTCTTCTGACTCCTTGAGTGTTCACTCCTGTGCAATGCCATGCAGCACCTTGGCTTGAAGCGGTCCCATACACGCCCTGGACTACACACTGGGACTTCCATCCAGGTCTGCAGTTCTCCAGTTTCTCTGAAAACCAAATAATTTGGGTTTTATTCTTTTCTCATCCTCTGTTGCTACTTGTGTCCTGGATCAGATGGAGCTCCTCAGGCTTGTAGTGATGGTTATTCTCCTTATACCACTTGCGGGAATGCAGGGATGAGCGCAGAGTGTCTGGCTCTGACACTGACAGATCTCATACTGCTCCCAGGGAGTTGCTCAAATGCTACAAAGATGAACCATATGGGCAGCCCCAGCACTTGAGGCCATTAATAGGAATTTTTAAGCAACTGTGATTGATGAGGCAGCTCTTACAAGTCTGAGATCAATGAAAATGCAACTTGATCTTTTGAACCCAACTCCTTAATTTTTTTGTTCCTTTTTCTGCAGAGAATCCCATAAAACCATTTCTGTGCAGACAAAAGCTGTCTGGGACACTTCATGTGGATTTGTCATGCATTTTCCTTTTTCTTCCCCCTCCACCCTGTTTGCAGTTTCATATGCAGTTTGTTTTCGAGTCATTCTCCAAGATTCGTACAGCTCAAGGCCAGCTTTTTCTATAATTGTAAATGGGCATTTTCTTGAGGGTGTTTTTTGAGACTCGTTATTTTTCTTTGTTTTCAATTTAGATAATTTACCCCTCATTATAATCTGAACACGAGGGAGAAAATAGCGGTAAGGAAAAAGAAAAGCAAAAGTCATTGAGGAGAGAGGAAAGGCTGAGCAACCATCAGGAGAAAGCAGGGAGCCAAAGCAAAGAACAAGAGACCATGTCTAATGAGTCTTGAGTTACCCAATATTGATGTTTTTCCCTCAGGATCCGTTGACACAAATTGACAGTAACTAAAACAGCTCCATCTTCCAACATTTGCTATCAGACTATTGACCAACAGAGCAGTTTTCCCAGTAATTTTGGATTGAGGCAATCCTCAGCCAAGATGCCAATAGTCTTCTACCTGGATGCTCATGGAAATGAAAGCCTCTAAGGGGCAGCAGGTCACTTGGAACTAGAGGAGAATGAGCCTTGAAAGGCAGAGGGAAGGGAAAGCTTCTTAAAAATCCAGACAGGGAATTAGGGGGAGCCTGAGGAGTAGGGGCAGGGAGAGAGGGCAACATGGGGAGCTGTATTTAGCTAAGGTGCTTGGAGGCACACAACAGGGTCCAGAGTGCAGGAGGGAAGAGGCTAAAACCAGTGCAGTGAGTTTGATGGAGCATAGAGAATCATGATGCAAGAAGAGACTTGTCCAGAATGAGGATGTGAACGGCAAAGAGCTGCAGAGGAGATGAGGTGTGCACATCATTGAGGAAAATTGTGAGAAAGGTGAGGGAAGAGGCTTGGAGGGGTTGGGGCTGCTTCCCTGCTCTTGATCACCATTGTCAAGGGGCAAGGAACTTGACAGAGCACACAATCAACACGGAAAAAGAGTCACTGAGGGCATTGATTGGGTTGGGAGCACCCAGTTCTTCCTCACCTTTCAAAAGCACAAGGAAAATTGAAGATGTTCCCAGAACCCAGCAACACAGCTTGGCTCTGGACAGCTGGTAACCAAAATAACCTGGGAACTTACTAACTATGTGACAAAAATTCCAATACCCTCTTATCTCTCTTTTGCTAGGGAAAGAGTCAAACCTTTCCTCCAAAAAACACCTGGGGTTCTTCCTAACATTATCAGGTTTCCAAAACTAATCCCTGCAGGATATGATCCTTGGCAGGCAGAGGGATGGGTGGTTACAGCTGCAGGTTAGGAATGACTGATCCAGCCCCCTCCTCTGGAGCTTGCACCCACTTCCTGGGAGAAGGATAAGCAACTGCTAAGGAATGGGAAGTACTTGTGCCCTCTCCACACCTCAAGCATCCTGATGTGTTCAAGCACTTTTATAGATTCTAGCAGTGGACACAGATCCATCGGCAGCTGTGTGCAACCCAGAGATTTGTATCTTCAAATAAGCTCTTTGATGGTGTCACAATGTGGGTGACTTCCAGGGTCTTCTAGAGCACCCTTATCTCTGGCTTCCCCTCCATATTTTACAATGTGGTATCCTCAGAGATGCACTCACACTTGATGAGTTCTTCCATTAAAACCTTAATAGTTGAAAAATTCAGTGCTGCCTCAACAGAAACATTACACTCATTTATCTGATGGTAGTGACTCAGACGTGCTTCAAGCTCGGGAGCGTGCCAGTAGCAACGCTACAAACCTGAGTGGTTTGGGCTTCACAGTCTTTTCTTTGTAACTAATCCCCCTGATTAACATTTTCCTTAGAAGCCATCAGCGGGGCAGCAAGGAACAGCAGCCTGGCAGCATTAGAAACTGGAGCTGGGTCCCCAGAGAGCAGATGTAGGCTGACAAGGACAGGGCCAGCTTCTCACACCCACACAGGGCTCTGGCCACACAGCTTGGCGTCACATCCAACTCGGAGTGACAGCTTGGAGAAGTGAACGGCGAGCTCAGTTGCCACTTCTTCCTCAGATTCTGCCTGAGATTACTGAGGCTGCCAAAAGCCACAAGAAGGCAGCCAGATGCCCTCCCTGCATGCTGGCAGGGCTGTCTCCTATGAGCACGTAGAGAAGCCCCCACTTCTCTTGGTCAGCTGCAGCACAGGGCTGAGCTTTACCAGGAGACCCAAAACAGCTGCCCATTGATCTGTCTCACCTCCCCTTGCAGACAGTTCCTCAGCTGGGCACTACCTGAACCCAGGTGAGTGTTTCCTTCATTGGAACAGCAGTAGGGTCTTACACAGTCTCTGGAACAACTCATATTTACCCTTTCTCCATCAGAAGCATCAGGGAATGTCTAAATGTTTGCTGGGAATTTCCTTTCAGTCTTGCTCCCTCTGAACCCCTGTTTATTTCTTTCATTTCTATTTCCTTGAAAATGACACTGACTCTCCTACTTATAGCCACTGCTCTGGAGCTCAATCAGCCTTGTTGATCCCAGCTGCAAGTGACAACACTTCTCACTCTTTTATATATCAGCTTAACAGCCTGATAACCACTGGGCAGGAGAGGATATTCCTGGCACTCTGAGCATACTGTGCAAAGCTTGTAGAGTGGCACCAGCTCTATTTTGCTGTCTCTGGCTCCTGAGCTGTTGCCTTCTGACTGCTTGAAAATTACTTACGAGGTTCATATGGTCCAAATTAGGTGAATGGCCAAACACTTATGATGCTGTGGGTTACTTAAAGGATTTTAGGCAGAATTTTAATATTTCAATGTATGACTGCAAACTCCTGAGATTTCTTAGGAAACAAAACACATGTTTTGCAAACTACAGAAATCTTTCATCAGCTGAGGCTCTGAACCCTACTTCCTAACTCATTTAATATCTTTTGTAGCACACTGTGGCCCATACAGATATAAAGCAATGTTTTTACAAAAACATTGTTCAGTTCTCAAAGGCATTTCTCCATTTTCATGTGCTAGTTTAAGGCTAGAATTGTTCTTCAGGCAGTGAACATTTTTCACTAGGTGTTCCTTTAAAACACATGCTAAGCACCTAAGACATTGCCATTATCTTGGGTTGCAGAAGATGTTATGTGCACAAAAATATAGATTTTGAGCTCTGCTTAGCAGAGTTATCTCTTTTGCCAGTAGTTCTTTCCAATCCATCTGAAGAGCTTCTCCCCAGCCACTGTCCCTACTCTTAGCCTGCCCACATCAGCAGTACTGGTCCTTCCCTCCTGCTCCACCAGCTCTGCTCCTCTTCACCAAAGCAATGTTCAGGCACGTTCCAGAGCACATTTGGTGACGTGAGTTGCTGAAGAATGGTAAATGCTGCTCCTGGTGTGCAAACTGCTACTGCACTCAACAACACTTTCCCAGAGCTGCTGCTAAGTGTGTAGCTGAGACTCAAAAAACTTAGGGCAAAAGCCTTGGCTTCTCTATTCTCCACTACCCTAGACCACTCACCTGTGCATCATTTGGGAGCTGTATTTTTTGTCTTGGAAATCATCCTAGAAACCCAGAGTTTTCGGGGTAAAAAAAAAAAATTTACTCTTCTCTAGGTCTTCATTCTTTGAGTCCCCAGCACTCCCAAAGGGAATGCCTTTTCAAAATGCCTTTCACACTTGGACTGTCCTTTTCAAATTTTAGCAAAGGCTGGAGGGTTTGCCAGTGGTTTTGCTTTCCCAGCATGAGCCAAACGTGCCTGCCAGATTTCTAAAGATGGGATGTAAGATTTTCCAATTTCCAAATAGGCCAATGAAGCATTAAAATATCAAAATGTAACATAAATGTGTTTTATGAAAGGATTCTCTGTTGTCAAGGAAGGAGGGCTGGCTAACACCTGAGGGTGCCGGGAACTTCTCTGCTCTGTGACCCGAGGTCTGCGGGAAATGACCTTTACCAGCCTGGAGGCACAGGAATGAGGTGGAGCCAAACTTCCCCTCCACGTGTTGTGGGCAGCTTAATGGAAAAACCTGTAAATATTGCAGAATGTCGCTAAGTGTTACTAGTATCACTGTGCCTTTAGGTAGGGGCATGTGCTGTGCATTTTATTCTCAGTAACTCACTTTTTGTAACAGTTAACCACTGTCAGACAAGGAAAGAAAAGTCAGAGGTTTCATGCTTACAGGAAGTATATGGTGTTGATGGATTTGCATAGTATTTAGAGGAGCTAGAGTTACATGGCAGTGACGCAGTTCTACAGCACTTGCTAATTCCCTCTTCTCACTAAATACTTCCTCCTGCCTCCCACCTTTGGCCCTTTGGACCTACCCACCCTGTTATGTCCCTCTCTCTGGGCTGTGTCTGGAGTTACCGAACAGCTGCATCAGGTATGGTCATCCAGATTCTCTGGATGGCAACCCCAGACATTTGTCTTTTGATATGTCTTTCCATTTTCCTTTCCATATCCACCCTTTGCTCTCCATTCTCACATCTATCTCAGCAACTGCAGCAAACCAGGTCTTAAAATCCCACCTGACTGTCTAGCAAAGCAGAGCACAGTGTTCCTAGGAGAGTTTGTGCAGTGGTGATCTCTACATCAGACATGATTTATATTTGTCATATTTCTATCCAGAGTTCAAGTTTCATACAGATATTGCCCCATCCTTACACACACATGGCAGCTTCTTACTCTGCAAAGCACCCGACAGAGGCAGTGCAGCTGTTGTACAATCTTCACCTCTGATTTTGGCAAAAGGGCAAAAGCATCTCATGAACCATCCAACAGTTTAGCAAGGGTGACCCTGGAAAACTCCCTGGAAATGCCCTTTCCTCTTTCCACCTTGAGAGCTGGTTTCAATTGCTCTCCTTTTGTGGCAAATGGGGGTAGAGGTGGTGACATCAAGCCCTTCTTGGCAGCTCCCTTTTCACAAGGAAGCATGCATTCAATTAGAGGATTTTAATTAAAATACTTTTCTGTAGCATCCTGTTTCCAGGCCCTGCTGTAAATTTAACTTGACGTTCTCTCATTTAACAGGTGGGTGAGATTATTGTGAGAGCTGCCAGATGGAAGAAAGCAGAAACAGGGCTGGCTGTTGAGATAGAAGAATGAGGAGAGGAAGAGAGAGAGAGCAAAAGAAAGGAGTGGGACAGAAATCTGCTGCATATCTGTCAATATTTACTATGCAACATGCGATCCTGTTCTGTGATGGTTCTTCACTGCCATATGCGCGTGACTTCTTAAATGCCTTTTGAAGGATAAAAGCAGCAAACGTGGGATCAACACAGTTGCATTTGATTTCCTTTCCTTTTGGATCAGAGAAGTTCAGGAACAACCAATGAATGGCAATTGATGCAATATTCAAAATACCTTCACGGCTATCCTGAAAAAAGGAAAAGAAATCCCACCCTTTGAGCTGGCAGCTGAGCATAGTGAGAGTTTTTGGGGCTGCAGTGGCAGCCCTGGGAGTGGGCAGTTTGCTGGAGGTTCCTTCTGCCACTGCAGCTGTGTTACCACCAGCTTCCAGATGCAACAGGTTAAAGGATATGGGAGAGGTTGTTTTCAAGAGGTTAAAACTCAGCAGGAGCTGAGGAATGTGGAAACCTGCCTCAGTTGGGAATCTCAGAGGTAAAAAAGGATGGGGATAATGGGTGGCCCGGAAGAAAAATGAAAGGGACCAAAGGAAGAGGAAAAAAAGGGTTAAGATAATTCTGGAAGGAGGAACCTTAGGGAATGGGAGGGAAGAACTGCTCAGGGATTCTGAGGATAGGGAGAAGACTGAGAAAGCCACAGAGGTAAACAGGGATGAAGAGGAACAAAGACCCTCAAACTCTCATTTTCCCCTTTGAAAGCAACAAAACCTATGGAACCTAAAGACCAAACTTGAAGCTAATGTGGATGGGTAAGAGCACTGTTGTCCCTCCACGGTGCTGTGTTGGGCTGTAGTACTCCAACCCACCCACCGCACAGCATGTGCTGCCAGGGGTGAGACCTCCGTGACAATGCAGGGTGGAGACTGCCTGTGGTGCCAGCAAAGAGGGTGTTATTTATCCTCAAGAGCCTTGCTCACTGCTGTCAGAAGCCAGAGCACTGCTGCAACTAGTCTTGTGTTTGCATTGGTGGCCTGAAACAGCTGTTTTCAAGAGAGAGTTTTGAAGTAGAAGGCTTAGCAGATAAGGTGCTACTGGGGAAAGTGCCTGGCAAGCTCTGTCTTTCCATTTGGTACAGATTGGTTTAGGCTCCAGCTTCAGAGGCCTGGAGCTTTCAAAGCTATTGATTCCTTCTTTAGTTTTGCTGTTCTAACTCCAGAGGCCTGCTGAGTAAATCTGCTGTCTGAATGATTTGGTTGCAGAATGATAAACTCAGAATTGTTCAAGTAAGCACTGAGAATCCTCATGATTTCCTCACAAAGAATAGAATTTCAGACACAGCTATGGTCAGGCTTTGCCTCCATTTAGCAAATTGAAATATTTCAATATACACCAAAACTGAAACATATGGTTTTAATTCTCCAAATGGGAAAAATCCTGTACAAAACCAGCTCCCAAAAAAGAAAGAGAGAGAGAGAGAAACCCCCACAGTTTCAGAGGAAGGTTCCTTACCAATGATTGTAGACATTTGTACAAGTTAAAGCTTACATCAGAAAAATATCGCACAAAATCAAGTGCTTAGGCCAGAAAACATACTTGTATCAGTCACTTCATAATCACTCTCTAAAAAGGGATGTTAATTTTTTCCAACAGGATTTGCTCTCCATATTATGATACCAGTGGTATTTAATTGCATCAGTATCCTTTAATTCCTTACCAGACATGTCTCCTATGTGTCTTTGTATAATTTTCCCTGGGATTGATGCCAGGTTAATGTGCCTGTGTTTGCTTGAGCAATCCCATTTATCCCCTTGAACGTAGGAACAAGAACAACCTTTTTCCCCAGTTATCTGGAACTGTCTCACTCTTCCAGGACCCATGAAATAAGAAGAGGAATAGCTCAGAACATTCTTCAGCAAGTATTTTTTAAGCTCTTTGATAAAATGTACCTGGTTTGTGGACCTGAAAATATTTAATTTTAGTAATTGTTCAGAACCTCCTCAAGTTACTCTTGGGAGTATTTTCACAGATTGACAGGGAAGAAGGGCCCACCAGGCTGTCTGCTGAGACCTCTTGTGAATCACTGACCTGTGGTGCACATGTTATCTACATCATTTCACATTCAGTTCCAAGGCCAAAGCCTGAACAAAGCCAAGGACAGGGCATGGCAGAACCTTCTGACAAGCCCTGTGCCCACACCCCAACAGGAGCAGGGAAGCCTCCCTGAACACAAGTGACAGCCCTGCAAACAAAGTGTGCCCTGTGCTGCAGAGGGTGAAACCACCTCCCAGACTGTGCCAGAGCTTGGGGAAGCCCCATTTGCACCTCGAGTAAGCCAGGGACTGTGACCCTGGACAAAGGGGCACAGGGATCACCCCCAGGCACCTGCAGCAGAAGTGCTTTGGAGTACAGGCCAGCTCCTACTCAAAGAGCTGCCTTTTATTTTCTGTGGTTTCACAGCCCTCAGGAAAAAGCAGAGCAAGAAGACAAATGTTACTTCTTACCCCAAAAGCTCGAAAGCACACTAGAACATGTCTGGTCAGCAGAACACCAGAGAGAAACACCATTCTGATACCTGCAGGGAACTAGGAAAAATCCAGATGAACTGAATTTGCTTTCAGCTCTTGCTCATTTACAGAGTTATACAGAACTGAGGGTATTTGCAGCTACTGAGGGCAAAGGGAGGTAAGTTTTTTACTGAGAAGTTCAATGCAAGTGACTTTTTCTGAGCCCTTGATTTACAAACTCTGGGCTCTCATCCTGGAAACTAAATGGCCATTTTGCAAGTTTCAAAATTTTCCCATGGCTCTATCCTTTCCTAACCCCCAAGCAAATGAATCCTCCAAAACTTTCAAATTTTCCCAGATTCACAAGATTTGTGAAGAGTATGATTCAGGAAGTTCAGAAAACTTTGCTGTTTAATTTAGGTAGCTTCTGTCTCACACCTTCCTTTGCTACAGACTGCAAATTTTTACTCCATCCATAATATCATACTTTATTTTGTCTGTATAGCAGGAATATAATGTGCACTGAACATTTCAGACTTTACAGTTTTTTCTGTTAAAGAGACCCATATTCAAGCAAGGCTTTGTGGGGGGACTATTAGGTATTGGTTTCTTAATTAGCTTTTACTATTCAGTTGTTGTTGTTGTTAATGTCATTGCTGTTGTTATTATTATTGTTATTACTGTTAATACTATTAGTGTATTTATTTATTAACATTGTCCTTAAGGTTACTTATTAACTCTTGTCCAGCACAAGAATTGATACTGACCTATCTCATCCCGGATGCAGGGCACTGCATGTAAAGAAATTAGCACATATTATTTTTAGACACTCTTAGAAGTTTTGTCATTGGTAACATGAGAAGTCCAGCAAATACTCTCCACGTTCTCCTAGGCCAGATGGCTGTCATTCCCCATCCTTAGTGAAACCAGCTGACCTTTATCCCACACGCATTCAAATTTTGTGACTCTAGAGCACATCACAGCCCCTCTGATGCCTGGAGACAGCCTCTCTGCTGCCATCCCTGCTGGACAAGTTGTGGCTGTGAATTTCACTGACTCTTCTTGGTTATCATGAGCAGGTGGGATAGAGAAACTTTGATTCATATACACAGAGGCATGTCAGACCTTGGACCCCATCAAATGGTTTGGGAAAGGTGCCTCAATGTCTCTGCTCTTGCACTTTGCAAGAGCAAAGATGTAAGTTTCTACATTTGTACATTTCTACATTGTAGAATGTACAGTGACCTCAGGTCATCCACAGTCACCATGGTCTGACTTGATGCTCACCCATCTCTTTTGAAGACAGAGATCTGTATGTGGACAAAGCTCAAAGGGAAGATTTCTTGTATCTTTGTAGGTAAAAATGTGAGCTAAAGTTGTTTTTTGAAGTTTTTGTGAATACAAGTTATATTTCTGATGTTGTTGCTGTAGTAACATTACCTACAGGATTAGTTAGTCCAGATGCTGCCGAGTTTTAAACATTTGGACTCTGTTTAGTGCCACAGACCACTGCTCAGACCTCTTCATCTCCCACAGTCTTGTTTTTTTCTGAGAAAAAAAAAGGATAAAGTGATTTAGGAAGAGTTAATACCCCCGAACAGATGCACCAGCAAGAGATGTGACAAAATGTCAACTGGAATGTGCCTGAGGGCTTGGAATTTGGCCATGGAAGCAGCAGATGAGTCCCCAGGATGGCATGTCCCCCAGAGGCCCGGCATGCTTTGGTGACAGCTGTGATTTTTATGACCCGGCTTCGATGACAGTTTGGGAGGGGTCAGCTCTGCTCTTTTCTGACAAGAATTCAGTTTGTCATCAGATTCTAAAATCCCTGTGATTTATGGTATCATCCACTGCTAGCATTTTGCTGAGATGCAGGTCCTCTCCCCACTCCCCGCAGACTGGGAGGTTAAGGTGCAAACCCTGATGTTCAAATTAAATTAATCCTGAGGAAAAAGGAAGTGGTAGGTCATGAGTGACAGGAGACACTGAAAAGCCAGCTCCAAAAATCTGGCATTAAGAGCACATCATCTGAAAACAGGCAGCTCTTCCACCTCCATCTGAGCACCATTCCATTCCATTCCATTCACCTCCACATTCCACAGCCTGCCAGACAGACACCTTGGTACCATATTGCCTTGTATTTGCCAGTGACACAGCAGCTTCCCAGAAAGGTGATCTGCTTGGATCAAAAACGATTAGGTGTCAAATGCCTCCAGCCACACAGGGGAAGGGCCATGTCAGCACAGCACTCCTCAGCTTCTCAGCTCCCACTCGCTGTGACCATGGTGTGCATTTCCATGGTCACTTAGCACCCAGCAGGGGACCCACGTGGCAATTGCAGTCAGTCATTAAGGACACAGGTAGTTTCTGTTTTCCTCCTGGGTTTTCTGAACACTAAATTTTTAATTTTTTTTTCTCTTTTTCCCCAGGCCTGGTAAGACCCAGTAGCACAAACAGCTCTCCTGCAAGCCAAGAGGCCAACTCCTACCTCCACCACCATTTCATTCACATCTTAAAGGAAGATGCTAGTGAAAAAGGAGAACAAGGCAGGTCCACTCTGATGACTCTCTCAGCTCCCTCCCAAAGGGAGGCTGCTTCCTCCAAACATCCCTTTCTCACTCTTCGCTTACCTTACAGGTACAGCTCGGTGTCAGCCAGAGGCATTGACTTCTTCCTGCTGGAAAACCCAGTTCCATTGAGGCTTCCTAGCAGCTGGAAGATCCAAGGGAGCGGGATATTCTTTGTGGAAGTGAGCAGAGGAGGCTGAAAGAGACCATTCAAGTATCTGAAACAAGAAGGAAGGACTGTCTGTGAAGCAGCCTCCCTGCAAGGGTGAGAAACACTGGCCTCAGGCTAACGCAGCTGTGATCACAGAATTATTTTAAAGTCCTAAAATGGGTACAAGGAGACACAAGTACATCCCCACATAAATGAATGATGGTCTGCTCCAGTAATTCTCATGAACTCTGCTATAAATGTGGCTGCATAGCCCTGGGACAGAGGATGGAAACTTCAGGGATTGCTTTTTGTGGAGATGACAGCAAATCATTCTAAAGCACTGGGTACCCTGTAGCCAAAATGCATGTGCTCCATGGGATCAAGAGGCAGGAATTCTCAGCATGGAATCTGACAGTCTTCTAGCAAAATAGATGTATTTTCTACTTGGATGCACCACCATTCTTGCTTGGAATCCTCCTGCCCTTGAGTCCAGCACGTTTTCCTCCCTCTTTCCTCCTTACATTCTGCCACATGGCATTATTAGCAGTCCAATTAAACATTCCTTCCATTTCCAGTTCTTTGCATGTTTTTGAAGGCAGAGTCTTACTAACTTTCCAGTGGTCCATTGGATTATTACGAAAGATGCCATTTACTATTGTAAATTTTTAATGAAGTGAGTAAAAGCTAAAGAAACAAAAATTACGTGTTTAACTCTTTCAAGCCAGGCTCAAAATTCTCATTGAAAGCTATCTGATTGCGGAGTTTTACGGGTAGATCCAGTAATTTCTACACAACTGACTGAAGGGATTTTACATTAGTATTCCCACAAAATTTACTTGAGATGTTTGGCAAGTTTCTCTTCGCCCAGACAGGGGAGAAAATATGAATATTCCCAAAAGTAAGAGAAGTAATTCAAATCAATCAAGTAATTCTTCACCAAAATGAAAGTGCCTGGGAGAATCACAGTGGAGCAATGGCAAGAGGAAATTCAACTCAGATCCTTGCCCACAAAAGATGCAGGGGACACAGAGGGTCCCAAGAGGTCTGCCACAACTCCTGTGGCCTTGCAAAAAAAGATGAACTGGCCCTTGCTGTGGAAACATTCCAGTTCCCCTTCTTTTTTATAAAACAGCTACAGTTTTGATCTCTGGAAAAACATTAATCTCAGTAGGAAATGTCAGGCAGAAGTCAATCAGGATGTCTCAATACTTCTAGTGCAGTGGCAAACTGTACTTTGTCATCCATTCAATAGCATGAAAAATACTTTGAAATATCAGACTTTTCTGGTGAATAGGTGCTAAAGATCCCAGCTGTTTTTATTAAGAGAAAGTTTTTTCTCCGTTTGCCATCGTAGGGCTCTAGTAGTCCTGTTAGAGCACTTTGCACAGCTAGCTCTGTGTGAGAGATGCATATGAATGGCAGTGGAAATCTGTTCCAGAGGGACAGTTCTGTTTCCTTTATGGCTATTTTGGTTTATGTTCCAGTTGTCATGCTAATATGCAACTGCCTAATCAGATAACAAATGCTCCCTGGAGGATGTTGCATACAGTTTGGGGACAGCATTGAGACAGGATAGGCCAGTGCCACATGACATAGAAGAATACATTTTTTATTAATAGTCTTTTTCCCCTGGCTTTCAAGTAGCTGAGTTCAGTAGACACAATTCTCCTGTTTCCTCAGTTAGAAGGACAGCAACACTGAGGCACAGGCTTTGGGAGAGGAGTGATCCAAAAATTGCAGGGAAAATAAATGACCAAGACCAATTAACTGTAATTTCTAACAAAATCAGAAAGAGAAAAATACTGTTCTGAGGGCCCAAAAGACTCCCAAGCTCTACAGCCATTTGCATAAGGAACCAGAATTTCAGTACCATCTTGGACTCCACAGCACTTCACAGATTTTTTTTTTTTTTCTTTGCCTGAGAAATGTTTTCCAGATTTCCTCTGTTTCTGGTTCTTGCCAGTGATACAAATACCACAAGAACAGACAATCTCAAAAGTGTTCTGGCAAACAATTCAGGTGCTGGCAAAGACTCCAATGTGCATTGGCTACATTAGGTTTTTATAATGTGTCAGCTAGTCCCTGATAGCTACCATGTGGTGATAACGATCATTCAGTCCAAGCTCTAAACGAGACGGAGCATGTGTAAAGTGTGAATCCATCTCTGCAACCACGCTCTCATTTCTACACTTGATATATTTCCTGGGAAAGGAGTCAATCCAGAGTCCTGGGCTGTTACCACTGAGAAAGGACCTGCTCTTCCCAGCCTTATATTTATGGGTTCATCACCGCTATTTGTCGCCACTATATCTTCACCTTTTTATTTTTCCCGGCTTACTGATGCAGAGGTTGTGGACAGCCTAACACAACTCACATCTCTCTGTAAAGCAGGTAATGGTCCCAGCAACTGCTGGAGAAAATTGATTGTGTCAGAGCATATAAGCCACTGCAGGGATGATGAACATCCCTGAAGTCGAGGTTTGCACGCAAGTGCCGATATTTTGGCATTGCACATCAGGCATAATTTAATACTGGGAACCCAGAAGTGTCTGACTGGGCTTCAGAGAGAACCTAACCACTCTGTTCAGCATGTCAAATTAACTACCCAGTAGTGAGCTACCCCAGCTAAATGATCACCAGTTGGCCAGATGCCACACCACAAAGCTCCCCATACAACCGTCTCAAAAAATGGAAACTTGTTATTCTGGAGCTGCCCAGTGAATACCCGTTCTGTCAAGGCTGGAGGGAAATATTTGGGGCAGGCAGGCTGAGAAAACAGAGAGGTGTTAGGTGTCAGAATTGATTTAAATGGGCTGCAGCTTTGTACGGGAGCAGGGGAGCTCAGCAGCCAGAGGATGGGAGGTAGTCAGGGTGGGGGGCTCAGGGGCAGAAGAAAATGGGTGAGATATAAGATTCAGATGCTTGAGATGGTCCTTTGGAACCAAAGACAGGGTAATGTCTGTTCCCACTTATCTTCCTAATCTTCACCAGCACTCAGAGGTAGCAATTGCCTGCTGGTGAACCAATAGGGGCCAGCTGACCTGGTGAGTGTAAGAGTGACAAATTCAGCCTCAGCAAATGTTACCAATCCTCACTTGAGTCAGTGTTGAAGTTAACAGTGTTTGGGAGGCCTTTCTGAACAGCTTCTGGGTGCTTTTCCCTGCAAAAACTCCTGTGTCCATAAAACCCCTGCATTATGCAGACCAGGAGAACTTCTGAGGCACATCACATCTCTCTTGCTCTAAAGAAATCAGGCTTGGATAGGAGTTGGTGAACACCAGCTGTCATCTAGACATGCAGTCAGGTCATAATCAGAGTGTGCCCAGGACCTGGAACCCAGAAAGTTGTAAATTGGAAAAGGTTGGACCATGACCTACTGTCGCCCTGAAAACTCAGCTTCTGAGCTTGCTGACATGGTTTTCTAAGGACTTTCCCAGGACAGTAACTATAAACATAGATATGTGTACATTCTTTCTGTTACACGTCTTGTGATGGACGTCTCTCATGGCCAGTGCAGTGAGAAAGTGTTATCCTGACCATCCAATCCCTGGCTGTGGTCAGAAGCCTATAAATCCTAGGAGGAAAAATAAACTTTCTCTTTCTCTCACCACACCTCGACCTATGTCTGTGTGATCTATTCATCTTCAGCGGCAACAACCTACAATCACAGAATCCTGACAACTGGAAAGTTTCAGTCCAAGCCTCTTATTAAACAGTCATCTGTAAGAACAAATCAGATTGCTCAGGGTTTGCTGTAGCTGTGCTGTGTAACTCCTTCTCTGTTCTTGGGAGAAATCTCTTTCCTGCTCTAAGTTAATGACAAGGAATACCACTCTTCCCCTCTCTTCCAGAAGTCATATGTTTCACTAACCCTACAGGTACAAGTGGCCAAACGCTACAAGTGACACCAAATGCTGCACTAGGAACAGCAACAACAAAAGCTATCCAGGTCCACAAGACACCTAGAGAGATTGGTGTGCAGACAAACCCAAGTGTCAACATGCACAATCGTGAGCAGAAGTTTACAGGAGTGAAAAGGACCATGAGGAGCTCCTCTGTCCCTCGTGGTGTGTGGTGTGACAAACTGTGCAGTCAGAGAGTACAGATCTTCTCAGAAACAGATGCCCGTGCCTGTCTTTTGGTTCATGTGGGCATATTCTACATGACTATTTCCTCAGTTATCAGAAGGTACTAGTTCTTCCCATTTATTTTCTGCTCCAATTTTTAACATCCACAGAATGTCACCTCCAATCTATGATATCTGAACAGATTTGAGACAAGCAGCAGGCATTCTAGATAACCATTTGTCATAAATGTCTTTCACCCCTCTTCTGAAACTCTTTCAAAATGGTTTCCACCAAATTTGGCTGTTGCCTACAATAAATAGTTTCTTTTCTACCTTCCAGTGAGCTGTTTTCTTCCTAGTTTTACACTAGTTTTCCTCTCTGTTCCACAGCCTGTTGCTTTAAATTCTAAGCATTTTCAGGTGGCTTTCTGACTTACTCCATCTCACAGTAAAAGATTCTTTACCATATTTTCTTCCTCTTTTTGATATCCAATAGCACTACATACAAGAAATTTTCTAAACCCCATTTTATATCAAGGTAGTCTAAGTCTAGTCATACACTGTGCTACATGAAATACATTGTGCTGTGTATCACTGCTACATATTTGCATTTACATTATTCATGTGCTTATAATGATAAAGATCAGTTTATCATAATTTATTTTAACTTTCCAAATATGAAGATACTCTACTCTGTGACAATAACTTTGCTGGCCACAACCTATTGTACAACAGTCTGATCTGTCACCCCATGAACGGTTGGGCTGTTCTTGTATTTTTTGTTACACCACTCTGTTAGCAGTCCTGGTGAGTTTCCTTCCTTTGCAAACACGTCACTCTGCAGGGTCTGTGAGTCTGATTAAGAGTGCCATAACTTACCAGATCTTCTGCTTTGGAGACACCCATCATTGCAGGCATGATGTGACGTCTCTGATAGTTTGCTCAAAGATCTTTTCTGAACTTGTGCGCATCACTAGTGGCAACATTTTAACATTTCTGGCAGGCTACTCAGAGAAGGTGCCCACAAATGTTTTGCTATCATCCCTGGCCTCCAGAGAATATGAATGGTCAACAGACTTGATAAGGCCACACTATTAAGCAGACATTGCACTGGTGTGTATCATACAATGGGTTTGAATCACACCAGAAGTTTAGAGGTCTCAGAATTTCTATGTATTGCTCCTTCAGCAACTAGAAGTCTACTTTAATATGCAATTCCAAAGTATTTGGGTAGTTACATATGTTTTTAGCTACTGTTTACATGACGAGATTGCTTTCCAGTAAAAGCTTTGTTATTTGCTATAAAATCATAGGTGTGGCTGACTATTTGATGAGGTGTTGTGTGCACTGTGTCTGTTTTGGAAAAACAAGAACTCCATTCTAAGGGAAGGCCTGAAGAATTTAGGCAACTATATTAACATCTGCAGCTATACCACAAAAATGCTCTGAAAGGGAAGAAGGTTGTAGGGTTTAATGTGGAAAGACAAAAAAAAATATTTTGATCACATTTGGTTTTTGAAAGTTCTGGATAAGACTACCATATGACAATTCAACTAAAGCAGAACCAGCAAGAATTCTGCTTGTTTGCAAATGGGTATTTCAGACAGAAGTATCTCAAGGACCCATAAAATTATGCTTGGCTATTGAATGTTAAAATTCTTCCTTTTCTAGTTGCTTCTGGGCGCACACTACAGTTTTCATGCCTGACCAAATGGGAATGACACGTGCCCTGCTATCCTTTCTGTAAACAAGCCTGTGAAATGCAATAATGGGAAAAGCTCCTTCCTAGCTTCTACCAGTAGAAAAGGAGTTCATACTAATGCTTTTAAAAATATTATTTTCCACTATAACTTCACAGAATCACAGAATATGCTCCTTTGGAAGGGACCCACAAGGATCCTCTAGTCCAGCTCCTGGCCTTGCATCAAACCATCCTCAAGAATCACACCACGTGCCTGGGAGTATTGTCCTTCAGCACACCCACTTTTGAGTTTCATTTAACTATTCACCCAGACTCAGATGTTTTTGTGACCACTACAGATTCATTAAGAACTACATGACAATAAAATCTCCTTAGGCTAATCTTCAAGTTGGAAGCTGACATTCAAATTCAGGGGTGCCCTTTGCTCTTGTTATCATTTCACCTACTCCATCGCTCCTTTCTGAACTGAACAGATTTAGTTTCTTCATGCATCTGGAAGTCTGTCTTGCTACCAACCATTTTTGACAGCTGACACAAACCCTTCACCAGAAGTTAACAGGAATTGTTTTTTACCTGGATATTTCCACCCATGTGGTCACAGAGAGTCTAGCAGTATCCAAATTAAAACATCCCACCAGATTTGTATTTACCAGCAAATTCTCATATAGTTAATTTGACAGAATTAAATGTAAACACTGGAAAACATTTCAAAAATAGCTTGTGAATTTTCACATGCTCACGTGAGCCATGTGCAAGTGTGGGATACAAATTATTTTGAAATAAATAAAACAAAGCCCAAAGTGCCATAAAATTCAAACACAGTAAGCTCATGTGCAGACAAGCAGCATAGACTATGTATTTGTGAACATTTTACTGGCTTTCATTAAGGGCCTGGCTCTATCTCTGCCTGCAAAATCAAATTATAGAAATGTGAGAGAGTAAATCTCTGCCCAGCAACTCTGTGCTTGCAGAACAACAGGTGCAAGTTTCATGGGCAGGTCAAGGTCACTTTCAAAATGTGGCCCTTCATGTAAGGCTATTAGCCAAAGATAATATTTTTCTTCCTAAGAGCTCGTAACAACACAGGCTCCCATCAGAAATGGAATCACCTTGCCTTTGCCAGCACATGACCCTTCTGTTTCATGAATCTACCAAACACCTGGTCCAAGGGCCTTCAACAGTTTTGCTCTAGATGAGGAGACAGCTTCACACACAAAAAAACAATTGCTCACCTGTCTTTCCCTATAGTCTACCTGACTGTATCTTTTTGGCCTTTTAGTGGCTATCACCAGGATGAGCAAGGTGGCTTACAGATGACACAATGAATTTTCACCTCCCTACTCTACAGCTTTCCAGAGAACATCATATATATATATATACACACATATGTATATATTTAGTATAGGTCCAACAAAGATATTTTCCATGCTGATGTTCTATGAGGCACAAATTAACTCTTTGCAGTCTTTCAACCTGACCATTATCCCTTCTCAACTCATACTGGCCTTTCCTTCCTCCAGAATTTCCAGGCTTTTCTCCTAAAACCATGAGCTACATCAAAAAGCCTCTTTTCTCCTAAAGAAGGTAGAAATTGTCTGGCACTGTTATCGCACTGCAGCTGCTGTCTCAAGGAAGGCATTCTCACAGCTTCCTCTCCAACTAACCAGAGCAGACCCTTTGCCTGCCTGCCAGGAGGCTCTCAGTAGGCAAACTGAACAGCTGATTTCAGAGACATGAGATTTCTGTGTGACCTTGTACAACACAGGAACTTTCCCAGCTTAGCAGTTTCCCCAGAGGTGTAATTCCAAAACACTCCCTGAAATAGTCCCGCTACAGCTGCTCTGAGAGCACTTCCCAGCCCCCACCATGGATTTTCTTCTTGGGATTCACAGTGGTACTACCCCAAACTCTGCCATCATATGCACTTTTCTTTTGTTGTTCTATTCATGTTTGGATATACTCCAATATATGTTCAATATATGTTCAACTGTTTTCAGCCTAAAAAGTAACCCAGTTTTCTTTGCATCCATCACAAACTTTCATCTTTATTTGTGATACCGGAAATCTTGTGCAATTTGCTACCTTAATTAGAAATGCTCTTTATACTTACTTTGAGACTATGAGGGAAAATACTCAACAGTGACATACCAAACTCAAACCTCTGTTGGACCACATTAGAAACACACACACCTTTACTGATGATTCCCCACTAGTAAATACTAGTGATATTATAAATAGTAAATAGTAAATAGTGAAGTTTTCAGTCTGTTCACTCATTTCTGATTTCTTTAATATGTGGAACAGTGCATTGGCAGGTTATTAGTTTTTAATCAGAATTCAAAATATTTTTAAGTCACATTTGGAAGGAATTGAGCTCTACCTTAACAGAATTAGCATTGTCAGCCAGGAACACAATCTTTTCAATGAACTAAGTTAATTTATTTTAGTAGAATCCCTTTTTCCATGCAACCTCACTAACGCTCATTGAATTCCTGTACTTTAACTGGTTTTTGATTGTGTCCCACTGCTATTTTTTCCCAGCATCAATATCACCCTAACTGACCTATAACTTCCCCTGTTATACCATTTATCTCTTTAAAATGTCAGCAAACTAGCTTCTTAATATTTCACTGGAATCTTTCCAATTCATCAAAACTTGAGAAATTAAATCCAGTATTCAGAAAGCTTCCTGATTCACACAAAAAAAACCCAAACCCTTGACTGCAAAGTAGTCAGATAATTTAATTTTAAGATATTTAAACTTTCACAGTTTAAATATGTTTGACTAAGCTACCATCAGACTGTGCCCTGTATACCAGGACACTACACCAATGCAATAGATCTTTTTTTGGGCTACTTTCCAAGTTTCATTTTCTAGGAACTTCACAGGCTCTTGGCTTCCTTTCAGAGGAAGATATTGTTTTTAGTTTTTGGATGTCTTCACATTATGGTGCCTGGTATGATTGTTATGACTACTTTGATTCTTCTCATGATGGTCAGTTTCATGCATAAACCACAGCCCAAACATTCTCCAAGAAAATTCCACATCCTGAGAGGCACGGCTTCAGCAGCACATCAGGGTGTGACCTATGTCTCATCTAACCAAAGGTAATTTTATTTTAATTTCTGTGATTTAATTTTATTTATGTTTTGCTTACAGTCAGGTGACAGCATGTGGGCTTTTGGCATTAGCAAGCACAAATACTGAGCAAGTCAATCTGCATTGGATATCTTAGATCCATCAGAACAACTTGGACAAATGAAATCTTTCTTATTTTACATGAAATCTAGGATGTGTATGTGTGTCTTCTCTATGTGCTACTGCATATGTATGTGCATCTACATAAACTACATATGATATCAATATATTATGCCTGTATTTTCATCACGGCAAACTCAATTTTCTCATTTTCCTTCACATTTTTTTTACTTTTTTCCAGTACTAAGACACTCTTCATAAGCCTAGGATACCAATTCTGCACACCTAAAAATAATGATAATTACCTTCCTTTAAGTTAAACCACCTGTTTTAAGCAGGAAGGTGGTGTTCACCAGGCACGGCACTAACTTGTGCTCTCCAGCCCCTCTTGTGCTCTCCAGGCCTCTTCCCTTCTTCCTGCAGTGGTCAGTGCCGTGTAACAGGACTCTGCTGAAGCCATGCAGCACTTCCCCTGCTCCCCAGCTGCATTATGTACATGCTCTGCTGGCTCAGCTAATCCCTGTCTTTCTCAAGAATGGAGGTCACCTCCTGGGAGAGGACTGGAGGGGGATTCCGAGGAGGAGGAGGAGGAGGAGGAGATGCCAAACAGAGCAGCACATGGAGCCAGTTGGTGCAAGTTCACGAACAAACTGTGGCACATAAAAAAGGATCTCTCTAGAAGTTGTCCTTCTTTTGACATATCCAAGTCTATATAGTCAAGTCAATAGTAATCACAAGATTACTATTAAAATGCAAAATCTGGACCTATTTCATTCCGTGACCGCTACAGGCTGTTAGCAAGCTGAGAACAAGAACGGAGTTTTCCCTGTTCTCATTTCTGATTCCGGAACTGGTGATCTTCCCTATTTGCTTCGGAATTATGTGGTAAAAAGCGGAAAGAGCTGGTGTCCCCTTAGTCTAGGAATACACACCTGATTTACTGGGTCTCTGTGCTGTCATGGTCTGTGATCCTCTTCTTTAGTGACAGTGTTTTAGGGATATGTACAGGGTAGTTTTCCAATATTTCTCATTACCATGCTTTGGACATCAATGTCAATGCCAGAAAAGTCTTTTAAGTAAACACAGACACAAACCAGCAAAGGCTTTGAGATGGAAGACAAAGGATTGGGTGAGAGGGTCTGTGTGGCATGCACATCTGAGGTGCTCTGGATACATCACCAGAGAAAGTGGGAATGGAACCAAATTCTTGAATCTCATGTTCTCATGACCTAGAAGAGTCAAAAAGAAGGGGAAGACAGCTGGTACTTTTTGTGAAGGTCAGAAGCAGCAAGTGTTAGGACTCTGTCTCTGGGCCAGCAGAAGGCAGCACCCAGAGCTCACACTAATTTTGATACAGCAAACCTCATCACTTCTGCTGGCAAAACAAGGCTCCTAAGAGGTCTTCTAAACATAGGCCTCCTGCCTCACAGCAGTCCTCAGGGAGACCTTAAAGAGGCATTAGATCTGACACAATTCTCAGTTACATGTAGGTAACTTATCCAACTAGGATAGTTCCCTCAAGGACAGAGAGAACAAGGTATTCTCAGACTGGGATGTCAACACTTTGCTCTGGAAAGGGCAGTCAGGTGTTGTGCATAATCCTACACCTGGTGTTGTCTGAAGCCTGGATCTCCATATTTCAGTGATACAACCATCCTATCCCTTCACAGCCTAATGAAAAATGGCCACGTAAATGGAAAGTCCCTTAATCCTAAACCCAGACAAAATCACTGTTCTGGTTTTCCACTGTGATTCAATACCTGCAAACACTCTCCATACCTCTTATATCCTAAGTGATACTTGCAGTGATGACTGGTCTTGCCTTTCCTCTTTTGGAGTGCCAGCCTTGGCAGAAGCCATCCTGAAAATCTTACCTTAACTCTGCTGTATCATTTCTAATAAAAGAAAAGGTCTTAGCTATGGTGTCCTGTCTGAAGGCCATGTAATTGCATACTGGATTCCTGTAATTTTATTCAAAGTCAACTAAAGTCAAAATCCTTTGTGTGTGTCCAGGCTTTATGCTGCACACTCCTGACACTCGGCTCATAACAAACTGTGTGATCCATCATCACCTGAGCACCCGTCCCACAACAATCTCTGCCTTCTTTCAGCATCACTCCAAGATATGTCACATTTCTGTGCCTGAGTATATTCAATCCAGAGCCGTAATGTAAATATTTTCCAAGCTTTCTGTCCTGTGTTGTGTGCTCATGTAATTAAAGACCTTACCAGAACACAACTAGCAGGCACAGACTCACCAAGGCAATTGTGACTCTGAATTTCCCAATATTTTGAAATTAATGTCTTACTTTTCATGGTTCATTATTATTTTTTAGTGTTAGAAACACCATTTACAATTTATCTGTTTCTGCCCTCTGGTTCCTCTGATCTACCTTTTCTCATGCCCAAGTGGAGATGCGGAAGTTTCAAGCTTTATTTGAAATTCAACAGATTCCCCTCATACTCCTGACCCAAGTGAAATAATTCTACCTAGGTGGCAGGTCACTGATGCTTTGCTACATCAAAAACTACAGTGCATGCTCCTGAGTAACCGAGAGGGAAAAGTGCTTAAAGCCTTGAAGGGAGAACTTATTTGTTAGAGGAGTTGTCAAAATTTATATGTTTTGTTCTACAGAAAGTTCTGATATCAACATTTATTTTGGATGCACATCTGGAAGAAATGTTGAAACGGTAATGTTTTCACTAAAAGCAAATGTGTCCTTTCTCAGAAAAAGTTTAGCTTCAGCCTGGTTTGATATAACAGTGGGTCCCTTGGAACTGCTGTGGTGCCTCATGAGGGTGATACATCATGTTGCTCGGTCGATGAAGTTCCCAGCCAGCGTCCTGTGATGTTTTGTGGCCATCTGACTCTCAGAGTACATTGCAAAAATTTAATGAGAGAGACGATTATGATGCATTATGGGAGTATGATGGCTATAAATTAAAATGTCCACAAGGCACATAGTAACTCTTGTGGACATAAATTAAAGCTGAACTGCCCCTTCATGAAATGTTTTAATTTGGTTTGACAAACCAAAGTATTTCAATTTAGATTGAGCTAATTCAAAACAAAGCATTTTATTTTTCCCAGTGGGGAGTAAAAATCTCCAGCAAAAGTGCCATAGGGAGATTCAGAGCTCTTGAAGACTAAATTTCCATTCAGAAAAATATATTCATGGGAAATATCTGACCCCCTATAATACATACTCCATATCCATGTTTATAAAAATATATAGACAAATATATTGCAACAAGCAAAGATATATAAGGCAGGATGGTTAAATATAGCTTAATATGCTTAATATACACTTGATGATATTTAAATTACAGTTAGTTGTATAATATCCAATACAAGTTGGACAGAGGAAGTCACAGAGCATTTATTTCTAATGCCTGTATGGATAATTCTGTAAGTTGCAAGCTCAGCTCACTAGAAGCTCTTTCTTTTTTAGTTTCTTGAGGGAGGGAGAGCTGAGAAGAAAAGGTGATACATTTCATCTCAGCCTTGATCTCAGGCAGGCCTTCTATTGCCTCATGACAATCCTGTAATACTCAAGCAACTGGGAAATATCTCATTATATCCAGTTTTCTGGATATCACAGTTTTCTGTCTTCCCATTTAAAAAGAGGGAATCTGCTTCCCTGAGACAGAACTCTAGTGCTGCATTGTGGCAGAAATGTAATGTTTATGTATTGCTGACAGAGGCCTATGCACACCTTCTGTATTACCACTGTTCACAGGGAAATATTCTACTTATTTTGGGCCCTCAGAAAAAATAATTTATACTTTTTCTCAAAAGGATTCTTGTTTCCCAGAAACCAAAGTTCTGTTTAGTCCCTCAAAAGGAGTCCTATCCCCAGGAACATGTGCCATCAGAGGTGGAAAGGTGCAAACAGCATCAAATCCAAACACCTCATCGTTTATAATGAGATTTCACCATGGCAAAAAGTATGAAATTACACTCCTGTTATTCTTATTTCAGAAACATGAGTCATTCTAGACCGATTCAGACACAAAATAATGGCAAAGCAACCTTAGAAATTGCTGGTAAGCATTCTCACAGTGGCACAGTTTGTCACTCACAGCTGCAATGGGGTTTCTGTCAGAAACACAGTGCTAACCTAGCCCATGACTCTGGAGAGCCCACAGCCACATCAGCTCTGCCAGCTGCTCCCTGAAGTAAGCAGGAATCCTGTAGGAGGGGATATTTCTGGGATGCAGCTGAGCCACAGGGATTGCAGCAGCAAAGGTGCTTCGAGGCTGTGCAGACTGACACGGGGAGAGCCATGTCCAGCGCTCGGCTCTGCTCTCTGATCCCACCTGTCTGTGCGGCCATATGGCTGTGTTGTAACAGCTTGTGACTGTGACCTGCTTCTTGATAAAAATCTGCACTGCTCATTTTCCATTCCTCATTTTCCATTCCTCATTGAGCTGTAGTGTCTGACTTGCTTCCCTGCCTCAGCCATTTGCCTGGAGTTATCCATCCTTGTGACCTTTCCAGAGTCTCTGCTTTCCAGGATGTGTGCCCACCTCTCCACCCTGGAGAGAGTTTTCTGTTCTGTCCCACTAGATGCATGTTCTGGCATTTGTACTTATTCAAGCTGAGTTTTGCTCAAAGGGTTCTGTTCAGGTGATCAAGCTTGAATCAGCAATCTGAATGAGTGTCCCCCTGTCCCCATCCTTCACCACACCTCCAGATTTGTCTCCCCTACACGCTTCACCAGCTGTGAGTTTGTACTTCTCAGGGCCCACTGAGAAACACATTTGTCCCCATTTGCTAAGACCATGTGTCTGGAACTCCCACTCAAAATTATCACTGTACATTATGAGCTGAATGTAAACAGAATAACAGCTGACAAAAGAAGCTGGAAAACTTTGCCTGTGGAAGAGGGATAGCAGAATCTGTTGTATAGTAAAACACTGGGCAAAAACACTCCAGGAGATACGGAAAAAGCTTCAGTCAAGCTGTTATGTATTGCCCTACTATTGTGTACCTTTCAGAGAGACAGCAGCTTCCAGGGAGAGACAAGGCTGTGCAATGCAGGTTGCCTTTTCTCCATGTCCTGAGCCCTTGCTACATGACAGCCTCACCATCTGTAGCTGTAATTTTGAGCTATAAATAGCATGAAACATTTTTTCCTTCCTCTGTGCCCGCTATGCCACTCACGCCACCGATGTTCTGCAACAGACCCATCCAGTCCTTATCCCATTTACCCTTCTCCTTTCCTATATTTGTGCCAGACTTATTTTGAGCCTATTTATGTGAGCCATTAATCATAGCATGGTTAGTCATATCAAAATAAAAAGAATTTCAGGTCTGTGGATGTGACAAATCATTTCCAGCTACTGAACAACTTGGGAAGAGATTTTTTTTTCTTTGGTTGAAAATATTCAAGACACGACAGGGAGGGGTTTTTTATCTGTGTGTTTTTATAAAAAGAACATGTAAATGTGTCAGAGGGGATGAGATGGGAAACAGCCAACTCTTGAGCAGTTGCTAAAAGATGACACTTTGTAAACTATGTTGATAACCCTCTGTGGGAGGAATAGCAAAAACTTGATTAGTCCTGCTATATAATATGAGAAGTCTTATTTTTAGAGTTATGAAATGAGCCTGCAGGAACTTCTTGTCCATAACCTCTTGTGTAGAAGTATGATGCCTTGCCTCCATGAGAAGGTGAGAGGCTTGACAGGGAATAAGGCCACCCACAGTTTCCTGTGACTTAGCTTTGCCCAGTCCATACAAAATGCTTGCTGACTTCTAGGAAGGACAAAACACAGGCTTGTAATTTCTGGGATCTAAACTAAAATGAAGAAGTAAATACTTTTGACATCTGGAAAAGAACCCAAACAATGAGTTGTTCCAGATCAGTTTGCTGCTGACCCCTTCAGTAATATAGAGAAAGTCTTTGAACCATTTTGTACTTCACCTCTGTTCTGGAAAATGGCAGTAACAGGAGCATTTGGGACACAGATGGCTTTTCCACCTTGTCCATGTTTTATGCTTTTAACAAATTTTGTAGGTTTTGCACTAAAACCTGTTAAAATTGCCCAAAAAAAGACAGAGATTGTAGATGAAATTGCTGGTAACAACATGCTAGTCATTCACCCCAGCATGTGGGTGGTTCAAAACAAAATCAAAATTCTCAGACATGTGAGCCCAAGTCTTCTCCTGTAAACATTAATACCTTAGCTGCCAAGTTCTTGGCTATTCTGGGTCAGTCCAGCCTCATTCTAGTGTGGAAAAGACTCTTCTTCTTTCAGATAAAGAGTTTTTCATTAAAAGTAACTCTAGCCCTGCAAAAAATACTAGTTTCCTGATAAGAAGATATTCAATTAAAATAGTCTTTCCAATTCCAGACGACATTTTGAAGCTTTCACTTTGGGCCAGTCTCATCTGGTCGCTGGGCTTTTTGATGATGCTTCAGTTGAAGTGCATGGGAAACATACTGTAAAGGTTTGCTGTCAGTGTCATTTGAGTACTACACATCTCAGGCAACCTAAGTCTTGTGGGATGCCCCTTGTTTCTAATGCACAACACAAGAATAAATCAGTAAAAACAAAACTGAACAGTGAAAGACACTTGTTGAGAGCCACATGGGACCACTGTTGTGGATGCCACTTCCACTGGGTGAAAAGTCAGAGACAGGACAGCTGAACAGAGAAACATGGTGAGAAAATCTTTGTATGGCATCAAAGAAAGACACCTAAAAATAGCCCAAATCTTTCTCTACTTGTTTAAATAAATCATCTTTCTAAGGAGAACTGACACTTTGCAACCTCACAACCATATTTATAGGAGGTGGCAATAAGTTTCAAGAATGGTCTAAGCTGGGAGGGAAGAAATTGATCTGAAGGGCCACAACAGATTGGTGATGACTGATTTAAACTGCAACATGGTTATCTGAAATTAAATAGCAGGGAATTTATAAAAATGTCAGTTGAGAAAGAGAAAAGGCTTTGAGGAGGTGTGAAGGATTCAGAGAGCTTTAGATGCATCAAGTCAAGGCTAGTGATCGCTTCTGACATAAGGCTTCTCCAGCATTGTTTGCAGCCCTGACAGATACCGAAGATGTGTCCAGGCTTCCCTCAGTGATGCTTTAGCTCTGCCTCCCTGCACAAGGGGATGCAGTCTTAAAACACCATAGAAAACCAGCCTGTGACATCCAAGCATTTGAGGATCTGTCCTTTTCCTACCCAGAGTAAGGCTTCTGAGCCGCCAGTGTTGGTGTGGTCCAGACCATTGTCAGCCATAGGAAGAGTTAAGCAAATGTCCCAGGTACAGCCTGCCAGTGTCCCGGCTGTATGGACAAGAAAAGCAAGAGAGCTATTGTTACCTTCAGGAGGCTCCATCTCATGTCCACCCTGTACAGATCCACACAGATATGGGCTAAGATCCTAACTCTGCAGCAAAACCACTTCAGTGAACCTGATGAAAAGCTGTCCTGCATGACACATCTCCATTGGGGGTCCCATTCCTGGAGCTCCAGTAGCTCCAAACACTTTCCATCATAACAGCTCCCATGTTTCCACTACACCTTGAAAGATAAATGAAGGAAAGCTCAGCTGTACCCAGCTGAGCCCACAAGAAGTTTGAATATAAGTGAAATATAAATGTCAGTGTCCTGTGCTGTCACATGAAGCACTGCTCTAAGCCACATACATCTGTCCCCTTTCTGTATTTTAAGGTCCCCCCTAGGCCAGCAGACCGTGTTGTGTTTCAAAAGCTGCCATTCATGGTCAGGCATTCACTGTCCAAGGAAGGTACTGAAGAACCCAGCATTCCCAATGAGCAAGACAGTTTTCTTGTGTGATGGGAATCATTTATACAAGCCTGTATCTAAGATGAGGAGGATTCTAGAGAAAAATTTGACTTTAGCTGTTAAAAATATTCAGCTTTATTGGAAATTTTTATCAGAGTAATATTTTACAGCCTGTAAAGTCATTCTTCCTGGAGATTTTCAACAGTGGGAATTTGATTCCATGTACTTTCATGCTTTAAACACTGAAGGGAGAAGAAAGTCATCAGAGATCAGGACATATTGAAACAGGTATAAGAAAATATGTGCACCTCTCCTCTTCATTTCCTTATAGTACTGTGCAAATGCTGCCTCCTAGAGACTCTCAGCCTCTCCCAAGTTTCATGGCTGTCTCTGTGAAATTGAACTGCTGCTGCAGCTGCTGCCTCCTCCTTCTTCATTTTCACTTCCAGTTTGGGCTCAGTGGTGGGTTAACAGCAGGGAATAGCAGCGTTCATCATCACAGCCATAAAAACTTTTAAAGAGATGCAAGAATGCCATACCTCAGACACTCCAATTCTCCTCCTGCTAACGAGCCTGCCAAACAGAAGGGCCAGGTTGCCTTGCAAAGAAGAATGGAGGGATGCAGCAGGTCATCTGATATCAGTGGCTAAGGTGGCATTTCTGTTTGCACAGCTGATCTTTGCCAGGTACATTGCATTTAGGGGTTTCCTGCAACGTAGTGGTGGGAGGACAACAGGCTAGAGGAAGTGGATCCATCTGCTTCTTTGGACCCTACAGAAGAACAGTGGAGAGACCCACTTATGGAAAAAAGAAGCAAACTGCTGAAGACTTCTGCTATCAGACTACTATTAGTTGTGTTTGGAGACACAGCCCAAGCTCATGCACAGCAGATGGGTGTCCAGCTGCCACTTGGGCTTGTAAGCACCCACTCTGTTGCGGCAAGCACAGGCCATGATTACTGCTAACCGTACCATGGAGTGGTTGCAAATGGAATTAGAACATGTCATATGCGTAGCCACTACTGTCATTGCTATGGCTTTTGGGGAAGAGAGTGGAGAAAAGGCCAAGTATAGCACTAGAGAACCCCCGAGAGACACAAAAGCTCAGGCATTTGTAACTCCCAGCTGGGAAGCTGAATTGTTGAAAGGAGACTGTGGTTTTAAGGAAGCTCACTGGATAAATCTGACAGAGTGATAAAAACAGTTTGTGTTTTTGCTCCATCTCCAGCAGCACCCGTGTTATTCCCAGCATAGTCATGACTTGGGTCTCAGCCTCCATCTGCCTGCTTAGGGGAGATCATTTAATTGTGTCAGCTGTCACAGATGTGCAGAGCACTGCTAACCTGCTGCAGCATTTCATGGCATTCAACGTTTCATGGCATCAGCCAAACTCTGCAACATTCCTTTACGTGCACTTATCTGACTGACAGCCTCTGCCCTGCCTTCCACATCAAATCCCTTTAAAGACCTATAAAGCACCCAGTGACGTTGCCTGAGGCTAACCTCAAAGGCAGCTGGACCAAACTGTAAGAGTATTATTCAACATGTCTAATTTCAGGTGTCTGCAAGGAAGCATTTTATGACTCAGTGGGTTGCTCTGGGTCCTCTCAAAGGTCACAAAGGGAAATAAATACTTTTAGGACCTGATCTGTTTCATTGTTTTAGACATTTACCTAACCATGAGGTAACTAGCACTGTGTAAAGGGAGGCTGCACATCCAGACATCCAACTCAGAGGAAGATGTCCACATGTGGTCAGCTGCATCCCACACGCTGTGACTAAAGGAAGAGAGTGCATCATACTTGCTCACATTCAAAATTTATACCATCCAAAGCCTTCTGCCAAAACCAGCAAACCTCTTCCTTCACATGAAGAGACAGTTCTCAGCGTTTTGTGGTTCTCCTTTACTCCTTGAAACCTGAAGAAATCAGAAACTGTAAGTGCAAGGAAGTCTGGAGTGCATCATCAAACTTATCGCACAAGTTTTTCGGTACATGGAAGCCCAGCTTCCACTCACAGCTTCTGGCTGATCGTTCCAAGCCCTTAATTCACTCACTAGCTAAAAACTTTGTAAAAGTTCCATATAAAAACAATGGATAGAATAAGGGAAAAGGAAAAAAAGGCAGGCTTTGCTCAGAGAAGTGGTTTTAATTGTTCTGCTAAAGCACAGTCAAATGCTTTGCCAAAGCAAGGCAGAATAAGCCTACAGCTAGTGTTTAAAATACCCCAAGTGACTAAGCAGTACTTGACCCAGCAGGACTGCAGCTTGAGGTTACTGGCAGCTCATAGCCTAGAAAATATTTAGGTGTAAATATGAAGATAAATAACTTATTTTCATTGCAAAGAGCAAAAGTGATTTTTGTGAATTAGTTGAATTTACCAAAATTCTTTCATTTCATACAGTATGAAGTGATATATGTAACAACAACACATAGTATTTCTAGCACATTTCTGCTGTGAATTTGCCTAGAAGGTTTCCTAGAAGGAAAAGCAAGGAAAATATATCCATATTGAATTTGACAGGCAGGGATTTTTCCATGCTCCATGACTCCAATTATTTCACTTGCATTTGAGCAGAATGAAAAAGCTGCAGAAGACTTAAAATTTACTAAAAACTCACGTCTTCCAACAGTTTTGTGGAGTGTCTCTAGGCACTAATACATCTGAGCTTCACTTCAGTGTTTCACTGGGGGATTTTGATGGTAACATGTAATTGTTGGTTCATTCTGGCTTGTGGCACCAGATCATTGTGGTCCACCCTGATCTAACTAATAGCGCCTTCTCCACATCCTGATTTTTTGCTGTTGCAGTTCTTACACTACTGGTTGCTAAACACGTGGTATCTGCCGTACTTTAAGCCCTGCAGAGAATCATAGGATATCTTGAGTTGGAAGAAACCCATAAGGATCAACTCCATAAGTGCAACACCATACGGACCATTAATTTATAGAACGGGCTTGATTCCGTGCCATCTCTCATCTGGAAGTGATGCAGTCCCTTTGCAGTGGAACAGACCTGTAAATGACAGGAGTGCCTGGGCTGGCTCCCTGGAGAGTGCACACCACTCCCTCACGTGCACACACACATGGTTTGCACTATGGAAAGAGGAGGTGAGCAGCCCACATATGCTGCACACTGGCTGTCGATCATATCATAAAACAGCATTGCGTGGGACAGTAATTTAGAGTGGAGTTTAAGCTTTTGGGAATGGTGCTGATGTGACACTGCACTGGGTGGAGATTTGTAATCAGGACAGCAGCACCAGGCTGCACAAGACACCCTGAGGAATAACTGTGCCCTGTTCCTGCTCTGCTCCGACCTGGCGATGCAGCACTGGCATGGACCTTGCTGACTGTGCTGGGCTTGCTGCTGAGGTGCTGAGCACTGAGTTTCAGGGCTACCACGCCCTCCTTCAGCCCCAGAGAGAGGGAACTTCATGCACCACTGAGTCAGCCACTCGCTCTGGCCTTTAGCTTAGGGCCCACAAAATTAAAATTCTCTCCACTGTGTTGACAGCTGGAATCATTTTGGTTGTGACTAGCCTCTGGCATCTCACTGCTTTTCTGACTATTCTAACTAGAGGACACTAAACCAAACTCAGCTGAGTGCTTCAGACTACAAACAGCTTTGTGAAACCAGAGTGCCCCTGACACACAGCCCTGGGTGACTGCCATCATTCGCTCTCAAAAGCCAGCTTCAAACAGCACCATCCATGTTTGATACGCCCTTTCCAAACATCAGGATTTATTCTTGGGAGCACACAATACCCTGGGTCTGTATTAAAGAGCTCATTGTCTGAATTCACAGGACTTAATAAATATATCCCAATCTTCAGCTTGCCATTTGAAAGGAAATATTGTCAATTATATAGATAAAACTAGGGAAAAATTGTCTCACACTTCATCTGCCTATGATTAACAAACTACACCCTGCACTGAGCTGGAGAAAGGGCACCATCCAGCCTGGTTGTTTTGGGAGCTCCTGCAAAGGACATGTGTCCTGGAACTTCTGCATGGCACTTGGCAGTGCGCACCATTGCTCCAAGTGCTCCTCTGTGTGGGGACAAGTGGCACAGCCACCCCTTCCACACCTGCATGGATCCATGTGGAGCTTCATTCTGAAGCTCTTTCCTCATCTTGTGCCTCCATGGGAAGCCAGTGTGGGAGGTGCTGGTGCTCTGCAGTCCAACACGCCTGCTGTCCGCAGCGAGCTCTACCCAGCATTTATTTCCTGAACTACCTCTGGCATTATTCAGCTAGATCCCTGCCTGGTGGAGACAAGTCTGTGGACATGAGGGACAGGGCTGAAAATCAATTGCAGTAAAGTTTTCTGGTGAGAGGAGTGCCACAGGCAAAAAAGGGAAAACACACCAGAGACATAGGGTGCTGGGAGAACATCATGCTTTGCTGAAAGAAAACTAAGCCAGTTTCAGGGTTTCAGCTCTAATTTTTTAGAAATTCTGTACCACCATTGAAAAAGGCATACTGTGAGAACTGCAGCCTGCTACTGTGTCTCTGCAGCACTGTCTGCCTCCAAGGTCAAATAGGCAAAAGCAGCTTACACTCCAGGCAGCAAGGCACCAGTTCGGGAGGGAGGGAGGGAGGGAGGGAGGGAGGGAGGGAGGGAGGGAGGGAGGGAGGGAGGGAGGGAGGGAGGGAGGGAGGGAGGGAGGGAGGGAGGGAGGGAGGGAGGGAGGGAGGGAGGGAGGGAGGGAGGGAGGGAGGAAGGAAGGAAGGAAGGAAGGAAGGAAGGAAGGAAGGAAGGAAGGAAGGAAGGAAGGAAGGAAGGAAGGAAGGAAGGAAGGAAGGAAGGAAGGAAGGAAGGAAGGAAGGAAGGAAGGAAGGAAGGAAGGAAGGAAGGAAGGAAGGAAGGAAGGAAGGAAGGAAGGAAGGAAGGAAGGAAGGAAGGAAGGAAGGAAGGAAGGAAGGAAGGAAGGAAGGAAGGAAGGAAGGAAGGAAGGAAGGAAGGAAGGAAGGAAGGAAGGAAGGAAGGAAGGAAGGAAGGAAGGAAGGAAGGAAGGAAGGAAGGAAGGAAGGAAGGAAGGAAGGAAGGAAGGAAGGAAGGAAGGAAGGAAGGAAGGAAGGAAGGAAGGAAGGAAGGAAGGAAGGAAGGAAGGAAGGAAGGAAGGAAGGAAGGAAGGAAGGAAGGAAGGAAGGAAGGAAGGAAGGAAGGAAGGAAGGAAGGAAGGAAGGAAGGAAGGAAGGAAGACTGAACAGAAAAAAGGTGAAAGATTACTAAATTAAAAAATAAGGAGTAAACCTGTGAGCATGGTTACAGAAGTATAGGCAGCCTTACACTTTGTGCAGAGTTCTGGATAAATGGGTAAATCTGATTAAAAGCCTAGGGAGAGAGACTACCCCCTTCAGAAGGAAAAGAAAGAAAAAAAATAAGAAGTTTTCCTTCCTCATTGTCAATATTATGCTGATTCTACTTTTCCTTGACTATTCCAAAAACTTGCTTTATGGTCATTGTTTCTATTAATTTGTATTCCTTTGCGTAGAAAACCAAGAGAACGACTTCACCATAGAGACAAGGGGACAACTCTTGGCCACCTGGAAATTTTGCTGTCTCTAGTGGAGAAGGTTTAAATAGTGAGAGAAGCTTTACAGCACAACACAAGCTCCAAACAAGACACTCCATCTTGGGGAGATGACATTTGCCAAGTTCTAGGCTTGTTATTGATGTCCTATCAGACACAACCACACCAGATGATCCTGGCAGGAATGGTAACATGCAGCACAGAAGGTGCAAACAGTTATTTTAACTCGCTGCAGGAACACATGCACTCACACACTACACATTTTGAGGATGTTATCCTGCGGAAGGGACACGTATCAGCTAAAGATAGGCATAAAGCATTTGGAGCCTTCTCAACACATGCCTCCCCAGTCATTCTTATACACAAACAAGCTACTTCATGAAAACAAAGGTCTGAAGCTCAGATGAGTATTTATTGACCACATACCTAATTAAAATGCTGGTTTTGCTGCTGAAGCAACAGACTCATGAAAAGAGTAGAAGGAATAAAAGTCCAGAACTTTTGAACTGAAGGATTCGAAAAGCAAAGACTCATGAAATCACAGAAGCTCTGAGTAAATGAGAATGTTAATTCTTGCCATTGAAAAAGTATATATAACATCAACTGTAGTAACATGTTTAAGCAAACAAAACCTTTCCAAAACCACCCTGACCCCTATAGAGTGCTGAAATTCTTGGGTATATATTCTCAAGGAATAGTTTTTATCAGACAGTAGCTGCATTACATTTTCTCAAATAAATAAATAAACCACATGTCTTTCTATTGCTACGTGAAAACAAAGTTACGTAAAAGCCGGTTATTTGCAGCATAACCTTTCTGAAGAAGCCTCAGCTGATGTCAGGTAGCTATTTGTCATTTGAATCTAATACTTTCCGCCTTGTGCCAAGTCATTTTCATGGGATCTGCAGGGTGTGATGCGGATCAGAAATACCTTTGCCATCCGTCACTGCTGAAAATCACTGGAGCTGGATCCATCTGCCTGTGTTTACCAGGCAACCAGAGTCGCGTTGCTAATGCGAAGGTCGCCCCATGTGAACCCATCAATCAGCAGGCTGGTGGTTTCAGCCCTCTGACCAATATCAGAAATAAATGCAAGGGAACAGATTTTAACCCCTCTCTGCTTCTAAAGGGCTACATCTCTCCTTCATGGAAGCAATTTTCAAAGTCACATCCAAAGTGAAATTCTGTGTGGATCTTTAATGCCATATATATGAGATACACCTGTGACCTGTCCCCTCAAAACTGCCATTTACCTGCTGAATACAGCTCAAGATAGATCGCAAAGCTAAATGAACTGTGACTGCTGGATTTAAATGCCAAGAAAACTCCTACATTTTATGTTCTAAACTGACCACCAGCTATGCTAATACAGTTTAAACAATTAAACTCAAAACTTGATGTTTTGAGTTTACATGTAATGAAAAGTACTTTTCAGTTTTATATAAGGAGTGTTTCCTGTATTTGTTTATTCCTAATATGATTTTTTGGGGATGTCTATGTCAAGATTACAAATTTAGTCAGCTGCTCAGTCATGCTTTAAGTTGATGTGCTGTGTGCCATTCTACTCTGTAGAGATCCATGCCTTCATTCTCTTTTTGTGATTGAAGCTAGTCAAACTAATAAATTCAAAAAATTATTTCTATTTCTAAATTGTCTGCAGGCAGACTGGGATTTCCACTTATTTTGTTCTTGTCTGAAATTGTTCAATGGATTCTTTGTCCAGGCATACCTCAGACCATAAACTCCTCGTCACTGACCTGCAGTGACTGATCCAACCATCTCATGTTCCCACTACTGGACCTGGGAGAGTTGTGTGTCTGTGGGTGGGTTGGAGCCCTTGACAGAGAAGGAAAGGGTTTGAAAAAGGTATGTGCTACTAAGATACACAACTGCAAACCTGAAGACGCTTATCTTAGAGCTTGTGGAAAATAAACATAGCTAAAAAAAGACAAGATCTTCATGTACCAATGAAGTGTATTCACCTCTGGGCAATAGTTCATAATAACAGCTTAAATTTCCCAGCTAGCTGATGTGAAAAATATAAACTGAAACTGCAGGAGTTAATTTAGACTGGAGGCAGTCTACCTCCACTAGGTGGGCCCTGGCCTGAATGCTGACTTTATAAAATTTTAACCCTATTAAAATGTCCTATATCATTCAGTTAAACAGTTGAGACTACCTATATTACAGCTAGAGCTAATAAAAACTGGTCTTTTAAGAAGTTCAAACCTGTTGTGTTCCCAGTCAATTCATAGGGAGACAGACAGTTAACGATGAAATAATGCATAGCCTTTCCCTATGTGTCCTAGATTATTTCAGTATTTGTTTTTTATTTATTTGCTTTTTAGTAAAACTCTTTTAAAGAATTTTCTCTTAAGATTTATTAAAAAAAAGTTGAGAAATCAATTGAAAGTCACTTTGTTTTGAGAAAAACAACACTGTCTTTAGGTGGTAGCAATTTTGTGAAAACTTGTGAGAAATAAGTGCTGTACAGCATGGTTTTTGTAGTGTCTGTCATTTGTGCTCAAGACCATTAACTTACATCACTTCTCGCCTGTATCGCTCCTCTAAAGCATTGCAATGGGAAGTGATTTTGGCTTCTTAGCTGTTTTGTTGCTCCCACAAAATCCAGTGACAAGTCATCAGAATGCCTGTGATGAGATGGAGGTCTCAGCAGCTTTCTGCAGCGGCAGGGATGACAGTGTGAGGTGCTAATACAAGTCAGTGATTAATGGGATATAAGAACCCAGATAGATTAGAATGGATTAGGCATGCATATGCTTCATTTAAATTTAAACCTTCACCAGATAAAAAAAAAAAATCCTGTGTTTTTTTGCCTTGCCAGACACACCAAGATATTCTCTTTGGCTTTCCAGTGTCAGGGAGCTTTACCTATAGGCTGACAAAGTAGAGTCTCTAGAATTGAATTCTTTCTGTCTACTACCTGTTTTATACTTGTCATGGCAGCAGCAAAAACAGATAAAGGAACCATCAGCAGGTTCCAGGGTGGACCTATTGCATGTTACACTGGTGTAGGCAAAGGTGAGATTTAAATCAACCAGCCCACATAAGCAGTCACTCCTGATCCAATATTAACCAGCTGAGAATCATCCACGCTGCAGCAGCAGCAGCAGCAGCTCAGTGCCATACTATGAAAATCAATGAAAATTCAAGCTGTATCACAGATGTACTCACTGTGCCTCATTTTTACACAACTGAAATGGGGCTGCAATGCTTTGCAGTTTGTAGGAACCTGTGGTTAGAATTGTAGTAATCTGTGGCTCTGTGTTATCATGCACTGGGAGATCAAGTGATCTCCTCCTTACAGACTCTTCCAAAATTTTTCTTTTCCTGCAGAACCCCTAAGACAGCCCTTTTTTGAGCTAGAATTTCCTGTTCTCCTCTAGTTCGTACATCAACCTAAACAAAGCTAGGTCCATGGAAGCACAGTTTAAGCCACCTCTTCCTTCCTGAAACAAAATGCTGAGTATCTTCCTATTATTTTTGTGGATATTTTGATTTAAAATACCCTGGGGTTTTATTTTTTAAAAAGTCCCAAGCGTTTTCTTTTTTTGTGCCAAATCATGTTCTCCCTTTCCCTCTCAGTGCGTGAAAACCAAGTGGTTTTAATGGAATTGCTGAGATAAGGAATATGGAGGATCAGCTCCTCCCATGAGCAAGAGAAGTGTGCTTTGGCCTTTAGATATTTTTTCCTTATCTGCTTCAAGGTCCTGGCAAACCTCTGCTGAAAGCACACTCTAATCTGACATTGCTTGATTCCAGGAAAATGCTGAGGGACCTACTCTGAGAAACCTGGCTCAGTCAGAGATAAAAGCACATCAATAAGCACCTTGGCTGGGTTTCCTACCACGGCTAATACAAAGGAGTTCATGGATGTGCACTGGGATGACTGCTGGAGATGTGGTTCCAGTATCACAATGCCCTTTGCAGCCCGGAGGGAAGAGGGAAGTAAAGGGAAGAGAGCGCAATAGGAACATTTAGAAGTGAATTAGTTAAAAAGTTCCTCTCCATGTGAACCTGTCAATCTTCAGTGGAGGATTATGCCCACTGGGTGAGTAAGCCCAGGCGTGCACACACACACACACACAAACACACACACAGAGACTTGCACATAGTATCACTAAGACCTTGTGGTTAATTATAGCTCTGAATCTGACAGAGAAAAATTAGAGGGGAGAGGGACAGCTGCGGGATCCTGGGGTGTAGGGTCTGATTTCCAAAGTAATCTGCAGCCCACCAAGGATCTTCACTTTGGAAAAATAAAGTTCAGCCATTTCTAGTCCCTGCCTGCTGCTTTTCCATTGCCTCATGCGTGCTGTGAGCCTCTGAGCTCCTAGCAGGGTCCCCATGGCAGCAGCCTGGCCCATGCTAAGCAAGAATGGTTTGTGCCAATGAAAAATGTATATAAGTTGGGACTCCTCAGACCTCCTTCTCTTTTTACCCTACTTTTTTTCCCCCTAGCTCGTTGCAGGAGATGAGTCTGTGAGACTATGCTAGTTTCTTTCTTCCTCGGTCTGCAAATCTCTCCTAAACCTGGAACTAAAATGAGGTGGTAAGTTTTAACCTTTTCTGATCACGTCATTTGACTCCCCTGGTGCCCAGAGCCAGAAACAATCCAGCTGATGTCACATTTTAAGGATAAGGATAATTCAAGGTCTGTGTATCACAGCTGTTTTTGTTTGGAAAACAGGAGACTTCAGGGAGTCTTGCTGCTTGTCTTGAACCTGCTTGCATGTAATGAACTCATATTTAAAAAAAAAAAAAAAGCAAAACCAACACAAAACAAACAAAAAAACAACACCCCCCCCCAAAAAAAAAATAGGAAGACCCCATAAAGTGGTTGCAACATGAGCCTAAAGGGTGAGTTTACAGATTGCATAAAATTGGGATCACTGTGTTTAAGGTTTGTACCTCTGGTCTGGGTTGCAGTGCTTTGAGAGACATTTTATTATACACAGGCAAGTAACAACCCCTCAGAGTTACTAAAGTACAGTAAGGAGCTGGAATCAGGTCTCCACTGCAGGGTCAACAGCACTGTTGGATGCGATCATAGCTTTTAAAGCATCTTGGAAGGACAAAGAAACTCAATGAACTGGAAATATTAGTGATGTGCCAATGCTTGAAGACTGTATGTGGCGGGGAATTATAGGCTGCTTAACTTGACAACAACCTGAGGCAAAATTATGTACTGGCTGATCAGAAGATGGAAAATCCTACACCACTTAAATATCTTCTTTAAGTTAGGAATTTCTCATAGCAGATCCTTTTTTAGTATTACCATTGTTTACCAGTATTCTCCAAGGAAGATTAATTTAAAACATCCATACCAGCTTAATGTGTTGTTGTACTTCCAGATGCACATTAAATACGAGTCATCTTCAACATAAGAATAAAGTGCAAGCCTCACACAAATGCAGACCCCAGACTCTGCTAGACTTCATTAGAAGTTAAGCACAATGCAAAGTGCTGTGCCTCTTTTGAAATCTGTAGAAAATTATTTTTAAATTTTGTAATTCTGTTTATCCAAGTCGTGATTTCCCCATTCACAGCCACTCATTCAAAATACACTACAACTTCCCTGACTTCCTTTAGGTAACAGATTTGGTCAGGCATAGAATCACAGAATTCTTCAGGTTGAGAAAGACCTTAAGATCATCAAGTCCAACCATAAACCTCACACTGCCAAATCTACCACTAAACAATGACCAGAAGTGCCACATCTACACACCTTTTAAGTTTTTACAGGGATAGTGACTCAGCCACCTGTTGGCCAAGGAGACAGGTATCTCTAGGACACAGCTGAAGCAGCTGAACACATCATTATCAACTCTGTTTCCTTCAACTAAAATTTCAACAGAGCTCAGCTGGCCTAACACTAACTGGATCTAACTCGATACAAAGGTAAACAGGCACAGTAGTCAAAATTACCTTTGCCAGTTACTTGAGTGATACTAATCTGAATTTGTCCTCACAAAAAGACCCAAAGACTTGGTTAGCCAGCTCTCTGGAGTAGATAATGAACAGCAGCATGGGTACAAACATAGATCAGATTGCTCGAAACCTCATCCAGCTGTGTTTTGAAAATCTCCAAGGGTAGAGATCTTAAAAAAGCCTAAAATGACATTTTTTCCTTCACAAATACCCATTCCCCTTTGGACAGAACATTTCCCCTTTGCTGGGCTCCTAAGAATAAAATCCTCTGTATCCATGTACTGATTTATAGCCTCTTCTGTATTCTGCTGGCTTTGCAAAACAATCCCTTTCCTGTTAACCCATGCATGGGGGCATGCCCCAGGGGGCACAGATACAATAACCTAACATCACCACCCACATGGGCTTTGCAGGTCCCACTTGAAGCATACACTCGCTCCATTTCAAAAGTTTTTCTTGCGGCTGGTAATAGCAGGATGAGAAGCCTTGCTCCAGTTTGGAGCGCTCAGCCAGGTGTTGGTGGGCAGCACACGTCACCGACCCATACAGCTACAACTGCAGTGCAGTCACCGTGACAGCCAGCCAGTGAGGTGGTTTCACCTCCCAGGAATGCTCTGGGAGTGCCAGATAGAGGCTCTAGTGAAAGGCTCCAGTGAGCCTGAATCTCCACTAACTTACCCCTTTGTGCTTTGGACAGAGAAACTGCTGAAGGTGTAAGGACAGCCTGAGCAGAGCAGGGAATCTGGTGCTGTAGGGCTGCTTTGAGTGCTGCTGAGCTTCCCACAGGGACAGAGGGTTACCAGAAAGGCAGGCCTGTGGTGTGTCCCAGGGCGAGTCAGGGCTGTGCACCTCTGCATTGCTACACTGCATTGAGACATTGCTTTGGAGACCTGAGCTAGCAGTCAATACTGAGACTAGGTCCAGGGCGCTGACAGACTCTGCAGCCAAAAACTCCTCAAGTACTTGCTGTTTTCTCCATCAGGGCAGAAATTGCTCCCTGTTTAACTGTTTACACCAAAGCCTAGAAAGAATGTAGTCTGAGAAATTACTGAGTGTTACAATGCTGTAGTTATCCCACAGCTCATCTGCTCTCATTTCTGCTTGCCTTCGTTCCCTTGTCTTCCCCTCAACCCCTTCATTCTCCTGGTTTACCCACCATCCATTCATTTTCTCTGCTTGGTGGGGGTTTTCTCCTATGCCTCCTTTTTACTCTCTTTCTCTGAACCACTTCTCCTCCCCTCCCCCTGCCCTACATTTTCTGGCAGAGGTTTGGTCTCTGAGTTCAGTGTTATTCTTCCCTGGAGAAATGACTTAATGCCTTGGCTCTAATGAGCAGTTTGCTAACTGTGAGCCCTTGCTGCTGCTTGGTCTATATGGAGATGTGCATGCCAGTAATTGGGAACCCCATTTTTCTTCTGCTTTGCTTTGCTTTTCCCCCACTCCCTTCTTTTTCCCCAGCCTCACTTAGCCGTGTGATGGCTGAAGAGAGCGAAGGGTCAGACAGCTGGGCAAGGCCATTTGTGTTAGATCGTTGCTGTTCACGTGCTCAGGAGAACGCAACAGCTCAGGGAGCACAGACTGCAGCACAAACAAGGCTCACAAGGGTACATAAGGTTTTTACCCCATGGGGATTCATTGCCACTTATTTTGAGAGCAGCTTGAGATGACCATGGGTTCTGGATGCTCTGCAGTGTGGACACTGCTCTGGGCTGCCATCTGCAGAGGCATGTGTCAGCTGAGCCCTGCTTTCCCAGAGCTGTGCTTGGCTGAAGGCAGTCCGTTCACCAACAACTTTCCAACGTTCCCAGCTCTGACCAATTCCCCTCTACCTCATAAACACAGGATTTCTCCAAGTTTTAAAGGCCCTCGGGTACCCTAACTTGATCTGTTCCATTCAACCACTTCCTGTAAACAGACATTTATGGTAATTTTAGAGTCCACCAGGGCCCCTTTTATATTCAAAGTGAACCTTTGCTCCCAAACGTCTAGTCTTTGACCTCCTCTCTCCCCAGCTTTCATGGTCAAACTCTGCTGTGATTCCCACTCCACTCTTTGCCTCTGAAGTGCCTGGCCCAGACTCTCTGATTCTTTCTTGTGGTCTTTGCAGCTGCTGAACACCCTGCTTGCAAGGCATGGGAAGACACCAGCAGCGGCAGTCAGCAGCACTTCCTGGATCAAAGCACCCCACCAGCAAGAGACCAAGCCTCAGTGCACTGCAGCTTCCCATAAAACAGAGGCTGAGAGCACAGGAGGAGCCCTGGCTGCAGCTGACAGAAGGTGTCAGACTTTAAAAGTCATTTTAGTACCTGAAAAAGCTCAAGAATACAAAGTTTCCTGATGAAAGTGACACCGTGTGCTTCTAAAGTGTACCAAACCACAGAGTTGGCCATATCCTAGGGGTGTCACATTTCTCGTGGATGACCCTTTCTAAATCACCTAGTGGCTGCTATCCTGCAATGAAGGGCTTCCTCCTGATTACTTTCTTGTTATCCACCAGGACCTAGTTCTTGGTGAAACTGCATGTACACCACCCACGTGGTTGGCCACTATGGCAGTGCCAGTAGCTATCCACAAAATCTAGCAAGCCTTTGTGCACAGCTATGTGCCATGCCATGGTTGCATCCAAGTCCCTGATTCATTGTCTAGCCTCGGAACCACATGCAAGAACTTCAGTCTGAGTGCATTCCCAAGAACTTACATGACTGTGACCAGTATTTTTTCAGTGTGCAGCCAGGGTTCTCTGTCTTGAAAGCACAGTTTTTCTTTGTGTCGTTCAATTCCACATCCTGCCTTCCAAGCCATAAACTGATAACAAGGCCTAAAGCTCACTGTCAACAGAATGGATAATTTAGAACTTTATGATTTGACCTGTTGGGTAAGCTGCCTAACAGTGGTCAGTTATGGCTACAAAGTCTCTTGCACTCTAACTTGACTCTGTAAATTGAACCAGGAGGTCAGTGGTGTTGATCTCAGGAGACAGTCAACCCTGTTCTTGCAGTGATTTCACATCTGAGGACTACTGCTGCTGCTGTTCCCTGGTGCTCAATATCTCAGTCTCTTTGGGAAGTGGATAAGGTGACTTCTGTCCTCCAAAGACACGGCCCATCACAGGTAATGCCCTCATATCATCATGGATCAGTGCATCAGTTTCAAGAAGTGGAGGTAATTTCCAACACCCTGAATTTTATCTTTCTTTTCCCCTGCCCTTTGATTTTTTTTTTCCACTTTGGCAGGTAATTAATATCTCTGATATCAGTTTCTAATTGTTTGGACCATTCTTGGCTTTCGTTTTCTACTCAGCAAAGCCTCAGAGAGTGACACACCATGCCGACAATCTACAATTTAACAGAGCTAAACAGGGATCACAGTCTGACTAAGCATTCTTCTTCAGATATTTTTATACCATTTCTCACCCATCTGATATATTTGGAATAATAGCAATTAGTAGTCCAAATTCACCCTGCAAATGCTTGAACTTGTGACCAGAGTTTCACATTAATTTATCAGACCTCACTGCACCAGTAATACCATGTAAAAGAAAATTAGATTCAACAGCTGCTTAAATTGCAATGACATAAACTGAGGGTATATGGTATTGTTTAGAATAAGAGTGCAGAACAAGTACACAGTGTTTTTGCAGATAGCACAAATAAACATGTGCTTACTTTTCCCAGTGGAACAATTATTCTTTTGCTGGGGGAAATGTTTCCCTGCTCTTTTGCACTTTTTAACAGGATGGATTTTTTTTTCCTGTAGTACATTAAAACTCAACACCCTCACACCTTTAAACAAAATTTCATCTTGCAAAGAGATCTTACCTCAAACTGAGGTAGGGGATGTTCTAACCATTCTCACCTAGTAGTTTGAAGAATATCTCCAGCTGTAGCTCAGAGTCCATATTTCATCTGAGAGCTACCATGGTTTCGATTTTATTTTATCTCAAATATCATCTATGCCATCTAGTTCTGAGCTCTCCTCCACTGTTCCTTTATTTAACGATCTGAAACAATTCTGAAACCACCAAATCTTTCCCAGTTTTGTCTTCAAATTGTACTTAAAAGAGAAAAGCATGTATGTATTGAACAGTATGAGAGTTACCAGGTCCCTCTTGGCAATGTTAGGAAGGTTTTATGGTCTGTTCAGCTAACACTGGCCTCCCATAAATAAAGAAGTGAAATTTTACACCTGTGGACTGGGGCCAAAGCTGCCTTCTCTATTTGAACATGCTGACGCTCTGTTTTTGTTGGTGTGTGTGACATACAAGCCTCTGGTTTCCAACTCTAACCACACTGGTATAGGAAAGGTTCACTGACACCCTCCTCAGAGGCATCTGTGGACAACTTGCTTTTGCATCTACTGTTCCAGCCTCCCAGGGCTTTAGGCTCTTCCATTAACTCCCTCAGCCTCCAAAGCTGTTGAAAGTTTGCACTCTGTGTCATCCTCTGTGCTTCTCTCTCAGAGGTCACTTCCTGCATCGCTTTCTGAGCCTCATGAGCACATCAGTCTTTACTTTCTCTGAGTCTTCTTCTGTTGCAGGCATTTTTGATCTGTCACACTCAGTGCCTAAGAGCTACTGGAGCTACTTCATGTAAATGAGGGAGTTGCAAACTTTCCTATACAGTACTTTCCAGTACTACACTGGTCCAAGGAAATCCTCTGTGGCTTCCTCATCTCTTGGGGCAGGAAAACTGGTGGTTTTCTGACCACCCTGAGACCTGTCATCACATCTTACTACTTTAAGATCTCTCCCTACTTCTTTTTTACACTTCAAAAATTTATATTTGCAATTTTTTTTCAGTTTTACTCCAGCAAAATGGCTCTTAAGATGCCTGAGGACTCTACAGTGCTCTTCTGCTGCTTTTCCCCAGATCAAAATGATGTGCAGGACCAATTACCTCTGTACTATCCCAAATTCACTTCACCCTCCCATCGAAAGACCTGGAATAATAAACTCAGCCCACATCACAGACCACAGAAATTGTGTCTCCTGAAGACTGTGTTGAATGTATATAAATACATGCTTTGTGTTTTGAGGTGCTCGTGCCAGAATCCTGCTGTGGCATCTGGCATAGAAAATACTTGGCATCACCTTTATCCCTCAATATTTTTTCTCCCTTCAGGTATCGGAAAACTTGCCTTTTTACATTTTCAGTACTTTTGAGGAACCACAGTTCCAAAGAAGTACTAACAAGTTCACTTGTCACCCCCAATACAATTCTCAGCATGACTAGCACATCCAAGAACTATTCTAAGTCTCTGTTTTAAGGCAGAATGAGTTTTCCCATTACAGTGATTCCTGTAGCACTGGATACTTGCAGCCCTATTCTTTACTGTGCTGACAGCTTCCCTATCATCTTGAAGATGTTCTCAAACTCTTCCTCAGGGTTTTGCTCTCCTCTCCCTCCAACAGAGTCAGCTTTCTGAGAAGACTGAAGATTCAATCCATCTTGAATTCAGTAAGAGCTGCTCTTACCCATTGCACTTTTCAAGACTTCAGATTTGTAACATAAAAACTTCGTTCATATATATACTTTTCAGTGGAGGTAAAATTACTACATTTCAAGCATCACCTATGTGGGGGGAATCTTTAACAGTCAGTGTCCAGTACAAAACATGTCTTATTTATTGGTTGGAAAGTCCATTCTTCTTGAGTGACTGCAAGAGCAGCCACTGTTCCTATGAAAGCGCAATCTCTGTGGCGCTACTGTTAGCTTCTCCTCAGTGCTGTGCATGCTCTGTTGGAATATGCAACCTTTAGCATATGGTAGGAGATGTCCTTTTTGTATTTTTGCCTCAAAAAATATCGCAGTCTGCCCTTTGATGTATTGGTTTTACTTGACTCTGGCTGAACAGTGCACACCTTTTTGCTTCCATTCATTTTTCCCCCCAGTGTAGTTGAAATCTCTGCCATGTCTGAAAACTATTTGCTTCGCCGTCTCACTTTCAGTAGCTTTTGCTCACTCACTTAACAAGGGTATTTCCAATCTCTGAATGGTTGTCTGAACTTTTTACAACTAGGAAGGATAGCAAAGCAATTTCAAGGCAGAGACACAAATGCTTCTAGAAAACACTTTGGAACTAATTTCATGATATGTTGATCTTCCCTGGACTTGGTAATTTATCTCTGGGGAGCTCCAGACTGAACTATGCGTAGTCCTTTGTGCAGTGTTCATTGTATTTCCTTATTTCCTGTCATTTTCTGTAACTGAAATCCATTACAGTCTTAATTATATTAGCCACTGTTAAGCATATCAAACCATGGAACTTGGTTTTTTTTTCCTTAATAATTCGGAAAATTTAATTTAGATTTTAACATGACAACATCAGCTACAGGATTAGTAACTGTGATTCAGTAATTTAGATAAAAGCTGCTACAGAGCTATTGCTCATTTAGTCTGTCCTTGAAGAATAATGAGAAACTTATTTTGTTCACATAGTAGATGATTTGCAATCTGCTTGAACTTTATAGCGGTTAATCACTGACCTCAACCATATCATGCTGGATCTGCTTCATGACTACATCGAGACATGAAAGTTTTAGAGATGCTATAAAACAACAAGAAAAACTGGCCTCAAAACCAGGAATAATAGATTTGTTTAAGCTGCATTTAATAATTTTTAAGAAGTGAGTATTTACTTGAGTGTCTAGAAATTATTCTTGTGTACAAATCCATGTGAATCAGCAGAAACCATAATCATAACTTAAACTGAACTGAGTCCTGTCTTTAGATTTTCTAATAGGATTTGTCAGTGATCTGCTTATTTCTAATTATTTTCCAATCATTACCGGGTAGAAAAAGTATGAGTAAAGGTCTCTGATGTCATTTGTTCTCAGCAGTGTTTTGTATTGCAATGTCACAGACATTTGTGCTCCTTCACGGGGGAGTACTCATGTCTGAGCAGATCTAAGTAAAACTTTATGGTGCCTGGAACAGCTCAAAGAAACATTTGGGACTCCTCTAATTCCTGTAAACTCAGGCATGAAATTCCAGCTTTTGAGGACCAATGGAGAAATTGAATTACCTTTGATTGTCCCTCTCAGACTGCCCAGCCTAATGTAGGATGGGTGGAGTATTCCTGCCTTATGTCCTGGTGGCTCAGAGCATTCTCCAGTATATCATGTCTGCAGTCTGGTCACAGCTTCCTCTCAAATCTACCAGCAGATTTTATCACGTTTCACTTTGAGACAATGGGAAACCTTTTCCGAACTTTTTATATAAACCATGGCTCTCAATTTCCCCAGTATTCCTGAAGCACCTGAGCAGGATTATAGTCTTAAAATGGGTACAGGCTTGTAGTGACTGCAAGTAGCAGTATGACAGAAAGAACTGTAAAATAATTTCCAGTGTAATGCTCTTCTAGCATACATATAAATATCTGAGATTTTCATTCAGTGGGCCAAAGCGCATCTATATTTAGTGGGATTCACACTGAAAGTTTTTAAAGTTTTCTTGTAGTATTTTTGGAAGAAAGGGAAGCATGTCCTCACTATGGTGCTGGAGAGATTAACTTGGAAATCAGCCTTAATCTTGGAAATGGCATAACAATGAGTCTGTTAATGAGGATTATGAGTTTTTCTAACTTTAAGGGAAATGACAAGATTATTTCTGTTTGAAAATGTACCTGTGCTTGAGTGCATAGGCATCAAGTGGAACTGTGAACTCCTAAGTCTGCGTGTCTTTGTTCAGCTACATTTAAACACCAGGTACATTTGGAAACAGTGCTACAGCTGAGATCAAAAATTGCATCCACAAAACCAGAACTCTACTTCCTAATATTATTAAAATCATGCTTTTAAATCCTTATTAAAAATGTCCAAGTACTGAAAGTCCAGGACATAAAACTGGGACCTGCTTGTGCAATATTTATGTGTGATTGAAAATTCATTTTGCCACATGGCACCTACATCCATCAGCTTCCAGAAAGCCCCAAGGCCCCACATCAGGAGGTGTCCAGAGTGAGCCATGAGGAGAACTTTATGTTCACAACATCTGCACAGGAGCTGAGAAGCATGAAGCAAAAGAAGGAGAGAAATATAATAATAAATCCTTTATAACATTGTGGATGTTCATAAGTTACAAGAAATAATGTAGGAATTTTTTTAAAAAGGAGAACAATTCTGGATTGTATACCAGATTGGGATGACCAGGCTCACAATTTGTCATTTGAGCTGTGGGCTTATATCCCCACTTGTTCCTCTGTTTCCCCCATTCCCCTCCACAGCCTGTGTCCAGCTCTGTTCTTTCTGCACAGCAGGGCTGAGCCCATGTGCACACCAAGGGCCACCTCCAGCCTGTGGTGCTGAACAGCTGCCTAGTGCCTGTTGTACCCTGTGACTGGGGATGCAAGAAAAGAAGCTGGAAGCAGGTGAGAGGAGAGAAAGTGAGGGGGAGGGGAAAAAACTGGGGAAAGCTCTGCCCCAGTCAATCTGCAACACCGGAGCTATGGGGCCAGGGCAATACCCAGAAAACACTGCGTATTCAGGAGACAAAGCTGCAATGTCTGCAAAAACTTCTCTTCAGGAAGCACATACATACTAATTTAGAGGCTAGCACATTGGTCAGAGCTAGAAAAATTTGCACAGGGACACAGAAAAAAAGCTCATATCATATATAAAGACACCCAGACCCATGCCGAATTTCACATCCTTATTTCAAAATTCAGACTTTCTTATTGAAATGTCTCTTCCTCTAATCTCATGTTTGGAAACTGTTGTTTCAGTTTAGCTGAAAGAGTTGAACCATTCTCCCAAAGCTGTCATTAGGTAGACATTTGGCATGAAAATCTTCCATCTGTACTGTTTGTATTCAGAAGAGCATTTCATGGAGAAGTAAAAGAGTATAGCTTTGGAAAGGGTGAGATGTGCCATACCCTGAGCTGTGAAAATTATTCAAGGAGCTCCACAAGACTTCATGGAATAATTTACAAAGCAGAGGGGGGAATGATTCTGAAAGCATAAACTTACTTGCTCAGGACTATAAAGAGAACTAACAAAAGAGCTTTGAACAGAGCTGCTGAGAATGGTTTCCCAAGCTTTTTTTTCCCCAACTCTTGATACTAAAGCCTTTTCATCTTGTCTCCTTTCTTGGCCTCTAATGCACATTAGAATCGACAGTGGTACATCCTTAGTGTGATTATTATGATTCCTGCATCTTGTGTTTGCACTTCTACAGGAGGGAGATTTCTGCTCAATGCAGGGAATTTAATACTGTAGTGGGGTGTCCTCAGGCCCACCTACATCCATCAGTCCAGTTCTCCTCTGGGGACCCCACACAAATTCCTCCCTTCTATAATTCTTCCCTCCCTTGCCCTGCTATGCCTGCAGCCACTGGGCAGACGTAGCCCCATCCTTTTATTTGAGTCAGAGATGTTGGCACTCACAGGTCCCTCCCTAATCCATGTGTTGGTTCAGGGATGGCAGCAGAGAAGAGTGATGCATTATGCAAAGAGAGCAAAGAAGGGGCAAGCTGCCCTTCCCCAGCAAGAAAACCACAGAGCAGTTTCCTCAAGCACAGCTAAAATTCCAATGGCCATATCACCAGAGAAGTAGCTCTGGCAGGAGATAAAAAGAAGAATTGTAAGAGATTGTTAACGCTGTCTTGGTGAGCAGAGGAAGGAAACCACAAAGGGTGAGCAATTGAGTGGTCCTGAGAGCATGTCTTAATTTACCTCAGCAGTGAGAGTCTTCTCTCTTTAAGAGAAGAGAAAAGAAAAGCCACCAAGAAGTCCTAGATTATAGGATCTGCACCTTCTGCTTTGTGACTTGAAAGTGTCCTGGGGAGTTTTCTCATCCAGTTTGGGGCTGGGACAGGTGAAGGTTGCCTCATGGAGGAATGATGGAAAGTACACTTCCAGTCTTCTCTTCCACAACTTCTGGCTCTTCCTAGGCTATGAAATAACATTATTTAAAGAAAGAAAAATCATGTAGCAAAAAACATTTATCCAAACTGACTTTCCAGTCACAAGAAGGTCAACACAAGCCAACTGGCATGGCCACTGTGCAGCTCACTATCACTCTAATTATCTACTCCTCTTTGTCAATTTGCTCAAGTGATCTAATTGTCCCATTTGCAAAAGGCAATTTGGGGAATGCCTTTCCCTGTGTAGTTATTTATAAAATGTCAACCCAAGCTCAACAGTTAATGAACCTCAACCTGCACTGAGTTAAGGAAGGGTGATTTAATCTTGCCCCAACCTTTTTTCCCTATCCATGCCCACTGGATGTTAGGAGTTTGTTTATACTGCTCGTGCCTTTTCTCTCTGAAGCTGAAACTCTTCTAAATGTGTCAGAAGCATGGGAAAACACAAAAGGAATTTATCTGGCCTGCAAAAAGTGCTAAGCTTAACACAATGGTATCTAATAACAGCCATGCCAGTGTGACTGGCAGCTGTCCAGTATCCATACTGACTCCAGTGCTAAGCACAGCAACACATGCTGGGGCCTCTCTCCTTGGCTAAGCCTGGAGGCTTTTGCCTCACACCCAGCCCACATTGCACTTGGCATGAATGAGTGGGGAGACACTGTGAGGTCTGGACATAATGGGATCTCCGTATGCAGGCCTCTCTTTCTCCAGAGTGACCCCCTCCCCCTCCACCATTCTTCTTCTCTGCAGATTTAATTTTCTGTAAAGTTCACACTTTCCATCTCAACAGCCAGGATATACAAACATGAGCTCAGCTTCTACTCTTGACCAAAGCAGAAAGGAGATCTTATGTTATTGTTGTCATTGCAGAGGAAAGATTCTCAGCTGGGGAGGTGTCAGAGCAGGGGGCACAGGCATTAATTACTCCTGTGCATCGCTGTCTCCAAGCTGAGCAGACTGCCTGAACATGGGAAATGGGAGGAAGTTAGGGGAGCAGTCAGAAAATGAGGGCAATCTGCTCCAGTTTGAGAAAAGCTGGGAATTGTTATTCAGCATCTCCCCAGCTTCAGGCAGACCAACACCACCCACCTGTCCAAAGGTCAGACCCACCACCCTGCAAAGCCCTTGGCATTCTCTCATTTCCTGCTCCTGGAGGATGGAAGAGGAAAACTTTTCCTCCTGTCCTCTGGATTCTTTCCAGTCAGTGAACCGCTGCACACTACATGCAGTGCAGCAACGGTGGAAAAATACCACTGGTGTTTGGAAAGGAGCTAAATGCTCCCTCACTATTTCCAGCACCAATGGAGAAAAGATGGGCTGGAGCTGCAAAACCCTTGACCCAATCCTCTCAAAAGCACCAGCAAACAAGAGACATCCCTCCCCACAGTAAGGGGTGCTCCTGTTGTTTGCTCAGTCGGGAGTGCTCCATAAGCAGACAAAGTGGGGATCTACCCAGGACTGCTGAGGGTGGTTTAGCAACATAAGGAACCAGCTTGATGCAGGGAGACTTCAAGGAACCAGTTTCAAATCCCAGCAGAAGCCATTAAGTGCTTTATCCCCGGACAGATAAAACGCCTATCAGGTGGTTACTGCACTCAGATTTTTTTCAATGAGACTTCAGAGACTGAGCTCATTGCTGGGTTTAGTGGAAAGTAAAGCCCTCATGATGCCAGTGGTAAGAGCAGAAGTTTTCCTCAGTTTCTCTGGTTTAAGTTCTTTTCCAGGCTCCCTTCTGTGCAGGTCTGTGCTACCCTGCACAGGCCTTTTTTTTATGGCAGCCTAGTCCACAAAATATTTCCATACATATGCTGTGCTCTCTGCCATGGTCCTCTGAGAGGAACCCACTCCAGAAATATACAACATATTTATAATCAGATCAAACAGAACAGGTGTTGTTTTAAGACTGAGAAAGCTCAACAGAGAAAAGGCATTCTGAAAAAAAAAAACCCAAATTTCTTTCTCCCCAGATCAAAGGACCAGAAATGTATACTTTTTTTTTACTGCTGAAAAATACACTTCTGTCAAAAATGTCTCTGTCTGAGAGCAAACTTCATTTTCAGATATATCTTTAATATACAACTTCCTGGATTTACTCAGTCTGGCAAATTTTGCTGCCTATTTTTGTTTGGTTTCTGTTGTTATGTAATTCTAAGGCATTGGGTAGCTAGCCTGTGACTTCCTCCTTACTTTTTCTTTCCTAATTTTCTCCTTTCCTCCCCACCCAGAAAGAATTTTTCATAGATTAGAAACCTGAGAAAGTTGAGTATTTTGACATATTTGTTTCTTCTCCTGGAAGACAGATGCAAGAAAAAAAAAGTTTCTTTTTGCTTTTGCTTTTGACAAAACCAAAATCATAAGAAAAATTGCTCTGGTGCTTTCTTGCATTTTTCGAGTATGTGTGTTTCTCATTTTACCTATTTTTTTCCTCTTTTCTTCCTGCATTGGGAAAAGGAGAAAATGAGCAATGATCAAAAACTAAAATGTGTTTCTCTATAAATATAAATGAAAATTTCAACATAAAGTGAAATAAAGTAAACAGTTTTGGTTTGATTAGAATTTTTCTTCAGAAGAAGTTGTATGGTAGCATTGAATAATTTTTGAGTAGATTTTTACTATATAAAGTGGCTTTTTGAGCTAATGTTCCAGAGAAGTACAGCTGGCAACAGGCAGTCTCCAGGACACATTTCACCCACACATCTACAGTAGGAACATACTTTATGAGAGCAATTACCAGACATATAACTCTAACATGAAATCACTGCAAATCACAGCACAGCCATTAATTTATGCCAATCAATAATAAGTAACTGTTTAAAGCTCAGCAGGAATTTACCTCAAATAGGAGAGACAGTGTGAGGAAGGAGTCCTTTTATTCAAGGAGAGATGACAGATTTACTCATCATATTTTCTGAGTGCAAACAGGATGGCAAGATTACAGCTCCTCACATTTAAAGGACTGTAATAAAGACTGAAACACTGTCTATAGGAAGGAGATGAAATATTATCAGTAGGTCTTAATAAGGTTGCTCTGAAAAAGAACAGATGGTTTTACACAACTGGACTTGCAGCAAAGCTCAGCAAAAGCTGAAAAAAATAATTTTGGCTAGAATTTGTGTAACTTTCCAAATTAATTCACTGTGGCCATGCTTATATGGCTTCTTCATTCATTTCCCATGAACATCAGAGTGATCAAATTTTACCCACACAAATTCCTGCAGAAAGCACATTTTCGACTTGCTTCCTCACATACTCAGCAGTGATGTATTTTAAAGTTGTCTCCAGAGTTTACAGTCTGATACGAAGCTGGCCATGACTTAAGAAAAGCAGACAAAGGCTTCCAAAGCCCATTACCAGAGCTGTGGTGTTGCAGCTTTTCAGCTTATAGGATCTTACATTACGTCTTGAAATAAGGATCCACAACAATTTTTACACTGTGTGACTGATCACAGAGAAGTAAGAGAAACCCTGCACTTGTTCTGCTAAATTTCACATGAAGCAATGTTTGCTAGAGAATCGTGCTTTAGGTATCGTCTGGCTCACTGAGAAGGGTTTTTTTGTTTTGTTTAGGTTTGTTTTAAGATATTGCTCAGCAAACTAATCCGAATTCTCTGCTGTCTTTTGCCAAGCTGTGGTAGCTTGTTCAAGCCCTTCTGTTGATGAAGGCATGCTAATTAGCACAATATACAGCAAAGTGTAGCATAAACTATGAAACCAAGCGTAGCTAATTAACAATATGTCAACTGCAAAGTAATCCATAAGAATACAATTCCTTAGAGAGAGAGAGAGAGAGAGAGAGAGAGAGAGAGAGAGAGAGAGATTGAGAAAAGAACAGAACAATTTTCAGTGAGGTGTGCCTTGGAAGGAGACTGCAGTTGTTGAAGAAATGACCAAGAGATGGAGCAAGAAGCAGGGATAAGTCACCAACTAAGGTCTCATCTATAGCTTTATGAGCAAAATCTCATTTGCATGACCTAACCTGGCCAGTCTTCAGGGTGAATCACCTTTCTTTATATATATAACAGGGGCCAAGAGGTTTTCCTGGCATTTGAGACAGAGACAGCAGCCACCATTTTTCATTCCAGAGGAACTGCAGAACAAAGCTGTTCCAGAAGTTTTGCTGATTTGGCGGAGAGAGGGGGGAGGGAGGGAGGGAGAAGAGCAGATGTTAACATTACTATTGTGAGATTTTCTTCTGTGCAGTCAACCACGTATTGAGGATAAGGCACCAGTGAGTAAGAGAGCTGAGGAGAGATGCTATGAGCTCTTCCAGACAAGACTGATAAAGAGCCCTCTGGTATATCCTCGTCCTGTCTGGAGTGAGAAATGGAGAATGAAACCTTCATCCCTCTCAGAAGACACTGACACATTTCCCCAGAATGAGCCACTGCTGTCACTCCAAGGGTGATGCAGGCTTTCCAACACAATGAAAATCATGTGGTGAAACAAGAGCCACCAAACTAACTTGTCTGGAATGCTGAGCCTGACCCCAAGGGCTCTTTGTGAACATCACTGGCACATCAGCACCAGGGACCTGCTGGTAACAGCTTTGAGCCCTGGAGTGCTGCCCTGATCCAATCTTCTCTTGTTCTTGTCGTCTCTTTCTCCCTCCCCTTCCCTTTAGGGGAAAGGTGGTGGTTGTGTAAACATCCCCCACCACCACCTGAAGAAAACAAGACAGACAGATTTTTCTTCCATCTGCCCTCTGGAGACACGTAACCAACACTTTCAATGTTGTAATGTGCCAGAAGCATGTCAATTGTATTTGAGCATGGTGCAGCCTCGCATGCTGTGGCTGAGCTAAACTTGGCAAATGTCACACTGGTTTGACACTGGGGGCTGGTTCTTAGCCCTGTGGTCAGCTGCACTGAGCTCCTGTGGTCCCTCAGCATAGGGCAATCCCTTGGGCACCATCACTGATCCTGATACATTCAAGCCCCATCCAAACTGAACTAAAATTAGGCTGGAGCTAGTGCTGCTGAAACAATGGTCCCCCTCAGAGCACACTGAGCCCAGCGGGGCCCTTCTTCTGGCTGTTCCAAGAGGTGCACTGTGGGGCTCTGATGCAGATCAGCACTGCTGACCTGACTGAACATCTCCAGGTCTCCACTCTGTCACACAGCAGAGGCCATTTGTCTCTATCATTGGCCACCATTTTCCTCATCCACCTGCAGAGCACCAGGTGTCCTGTAAAGGTTAACATCAGCCCAATAAATCCATGCCTTCATTTCAACCATCCTCCCACATGGCTCTCCACCTCTGAAGGTGCTAAACACTTCAGTGGTGAGGAAGTCATTCAGTTATGTATCTTGGATCTCAAAAGAAAACCCCACATTTAGATATCCTTTATAAATGGAAAAAGACCCCAGTTCTGCCAAAATCACTATGTCTTACACTTTTACTTTGTGTGAGAGGTGCCAGAGGGTAAAGAAGGGGAGTAGTCATAGAGTTATAGAATGGTTTGGGTTGGAAGGGACCCCAAAGATCATCTAGTTCCAACCTCCTACACCATTGGCAGGGACACCTTAAACTAGACTAGGATGGTCAAAACACTTTGATACATCCAATGCAGCAAGAACAAAAGCCATCCTCCCCCCTGCCCTCCCAAGCCCCTGCCCCCATCTGTGCTCAGACACTTCTTCTTCTGCCTATTCTGTCTCCAAATCTCAAAAGGATTTTTTATCTCCCACCAGCACGTGGCTCAGCAATGGACAATGATGGAGCAGCTTTGTGCCCTTGCTTTTGTGGTGTGCCTTCAGGATAGGACTACACACCTCGACCTGTTTCACACAGACCTGTGGGACCATATGCTGCAGCCACAGCTTCCATCCACTGTGACCCTAGGGCGGATTTCAAACCATAATCTGGGGGTGAAAAGACATACATTCCAGCAAGCATTCCAGATCTCACAGAGCTGAGTTCACTGGGAAAAAATCTTGGACCAAGCCAGCATTAAAGGGATCACTTCAAAAAAGAAGGAAAATACAGGCTTAGTATCAGGAAATATTTGTTAGCAGGGAGCTTTGTTCAAGTGCGCAGCTTTCTCCCAAAGGAAGAGATGGAGCTTCCATCACTGCAGTCAGTTAATACTAAACCTGACAAAGCTCTGAAGAATAATTCACTTGTACTGGCTGGAGGGATGTATGGGATAGGATAAGAAGTCTTTTTTCCACTTCTAAATTTCAATTACTCCTCTTTAACCTTCTTTTCCTGTATGCTTGCTCTCTTCAGCTGCTTATTGCAGGAATGGATTTCAGTTAAATGAACACAGAGGAGTGGAAGAGGCACAGAGCTGAGTCTGAATTTCTGTGTGGGCCTGAGTCCAGGAAGAAAACAGCTTCCCAAGGCTGGATAATTAAATTCTAATTTAATTATCGGCTTAGTATCAAACACTTAAATACAACAGCTATCTGTGAATATTGCAGCCTGCTATTTTCAGGGACTATCTGCTTTAAAACTGCAGCTCTAATGCTGTTAGCAGATGGATGTGTGTTATTGCAGTATAGGGAACTGGAAATTCTCCATATACCAAGCTATAAATATTTCTTTGACATTTATTATCCTCACTTGAGTTCAGGTGCTAAAATACTTGGACCAAAGTCATGTTTGTAGCAGAAAAAGTCAGTCTTGGATCTTACCTTGTTGCTGGCTAAATTATTAAGAACAGACAAAGACAGCAAGGAAAGGGAGTTCCTCACTTAGCAGAGGTCATGCAACCTTTGATTCAAATTAGCTGGAGTTTTGACTCGTTTAATGACACTGCTTCCCGAGCACTCCTGCTCAGACAATATAACAGATCACTTCAGGGGGGCTTTTCTTATTCGTTGTCTCTCTCTCTCTCTTTTTTTGTCTTCCTTAGTGTGTGTGCACTAGGATTGCCTTTGTGGTCATGAATCTGAATCCCAGTTTTGCCAGCTGCATTGGATTGTAAAGTCCAAGTCATATGAATCTCAATTTTGATTGCCCTAAGGGAAGTGTTGGATTATGTAAACCAGGAGATAATAGCCCTTATAAAATCCCTCCAATAAAATAAAATCAAGGTGCATGTGTCATGGTGGATTAACAGACTTGCCTTTTCCCTTTTTTTTTTTTACTTTTTCAGGCTCCTGGTTGCAGTTGACTAGAAACACATACTACCACAGGGGGATGGAGAACATACCTTCATTTGTGAATCACACAGAAATGTGTGATAGCACTTAGGATGCTATGTCAGTTCCCTCTGGTGAAGATTAAACTGGAAATAAATCGAAAATTGTCTGTGTGACAGCACTCAGAAACTGCTGAGGTAGCAAAAAGTGGCTATTTGAAACAGGGTGTGAATGTTTTGGTGTGCAACCAAACTGAGTGGCCTGGCTTGGCATTTGTCTGGGACAAAATAATGGCAGTCTGGCCATTCCCAAAATGCTGCTCCCCACCACCTGTGGCACATCTATGGATGGCTGTGACCTTTCTGCTGAGGTGTTTCTTTTTTATGGTAGAACAGAGAATCATCTCTGACAGCCAAACATTTTTCACCAGAAAACACCAACTTGAAGAAAATCCTTGATTTTTGTTTGAAAAATCCAGGACCTGGTGGTTAAGCTCTTCTGCAACGCCCAGACAATTAGAGATTGTGGGACCTAGATCACCAGTATTTACCAAATTACCCCTGTGGCCCATATGATCTGTATTGCCTGTGGTACCCCAGTATGACAAGGAGAAGCTGCTATCTCCAAGAGGATCATGATGGATTTTATTAAAGTGAGGCTTTTCTTTTAATGGTGACCAGAGAGACCAAACAGCAGCATTCAGGAGGGTATATCAAGCAGCGTAAAGAGCTGGAGTGGTGATCCCCAAAAACTGGATGCCTGATCAACAGGTGCCTCTGCAGCCTCAGTTCTAGGCTGCAGTGCTGACATCCCAATCTGAGGAAAGTCCAAGTCTGCCAGTCCTGGGCCATGGGCTGCAGATGACAGCAGTGAGGAGGTGAAGCTCCATGGTAGCCTGCAAGGGCAGGTCAATATTTAGCTGAAAGAAAATGACATATTTTTATTAATTAAAAAGGAAAAAAGTGGCAGAACATTTTGTCCCATACAATATCTCAGCTTCTCAAATCCTATGGGTATTTTTTCTACCTCTTTTGGGGCTAGAAGATAGATGTCAACATCCACAGCAACAGTTCTGTCTGTCCATTCTATGGGTTACTTTCAAGACACTTCTGCCAATACTGAATCATCCAGACAGTAATTTGCTGACAGCATGGTTCTATCAGTGGTCAGGCTGCCTCTGCCCCATCTCATAGACAAGACTAAAAATGGCAAGAATGGCACCACTGGCATCACAAATAAAATCTGAAGAACTAAATAACTCTGCCTCCTGCCACTGTCCAGCACTGGAAGCTCAGGTGTTGGTGATGGAGCTACCAAATTTCGCCCTCCTCAGGGACATGGTTGTGCTGCAGGAATGGGACAAGGAACATGTTGGCATAGGGGGAACACAGACGGGGTTAAGTGTCCCTAAAGGACAGATTCAGATGGCAGTGCTTTAAAGTGAGACCATGTTTATAAGTCTGGTATAAAATAAAAAAATTATTTAGAGGAGGGGTTGATAATACTTCTAGCACAAAGAGGTTGTTGAATCTAGCTAGCAAAGGAAAACTAAGATCAAGACCAAAAGAATCAAGTAAGAAATGCCTCTGTAAAGCCCTGCAAATAATTAACCTCGGCAAGAAAATACCTTAGGATATGGTAAATTCTGCATGACTTGAGTCTTAAAAATCAAGAGTAGCCTGCTTTTTTTTTTTTTTTTTTGTAAGATGTTTTGTTCAGCTACAAGAAGTAGTTGAAGTTAAGGCAGGATTTACTTGGTGACACTATTTGGCATGTGGTATGTGGGAGGCCAGGCCAGAAAAGATGATCATTGAAGTCCTTTCTGGCTTTGCAATCCATTCAATTACTAACCTGAGAACAGAGACCTTGAGCTTGACCACATTGCTAGTGGGTGAAGCAACTCCTCAAGGTGTGGACAGACCTCCCAAAAGCAGTGATCACCCTGTTCTACAGGGTTCAGGTTAAGTGGTTTTATTCACCCATAAGGAATGCATGTTGCACTTTGCAGTCAGAGCATCTTTACCGGTGTTGAGGGGTGAGGCAGCTCTGTAGGTTAGAAACTCGTGTTTGCACACTCATGTGTTGTTTATGGCTACTGACATGTCAGCATTCATAGAGGTGCTTTCTCAACTCTAGGAATAGTTTGATGATTTCTTTTGCCAGACTCCTGCTGGCCATCTAAGCTTCATAGATAAAGGTTGGAAGCTGTCTTATGGGACATATTGCTTGAGAAAACGGGACACCGGGAAAACGGGAAACAGTTGGAAAGAGTCTTGACTTTTCGATCCCTGGCAAAGGTGGACCCTTTCTACTAAAACTTCACCATGAAACTTCAGAGAAATATCCATCATTAGCTGCTTGTTCTTCTCTTTAGAGTCCCCAGTTCCTATTTTGAACTCATGCCAATCTTCCTGAGAGACCACTTGTCCTATAAGAATCTCTGACCCTCTCAAATTGGGTCCTTCCCAATTTGGTGTATGTGCTCCCATCTCCCTTGGTCCTGACTAGTCATCTCCAACCCCACCTTGGGCTGCATCCAAAGCAGCCAGCAGGGAGAGGGAGGTGATTCTGCCACTCTGCTCTGCTCTGCTCTGCTCTGCTCTGCTCTGCTCTGCTCTGCTCGACCCAGCCTGGAACACCGCATCCAGCTCTGGGGCCCACAGCACAGAAAGGACGTGGACCTGTTGGAGTGAGTCTGGTTGAGGGCACCAAGATGATCAAAGGGATAGAGCATCTCTCCTGTGAGGAAAGGCTGAGAAAATTTGGTTTGTTCAGCCTGGAAAGGAAAAGGCTTGGAGGTGACTTAATTGTGGCCTTCCAGTGCCTGAAGGGAGCCTACAAGAAAGAGAGATTTTTTACAAGAGCATGTTGTGATAGGACCAAGGGGAATGGATCTAAACTAGAAGAGATTAAGTTTAGACTAGCTATTAGGAAAAAATCCTATACTGTGAGGGTGGTGGAATAGGTTTCCCAGAGAAGCTGTGGCTGCCCAGTCCCTGGAGGTGTTCAGGGCCAGGCTGGATGGAGCTCTGAACACCCTGATCTAGTTGCACAAAAAGGGAAGGCGTCCCTGTCCATGGCAGGGCAGTTGGAACTAGATTACCTTTGAAGTCCTTTCCAACCCAAAAAATTCTATGATTCTATGCTCTAAGATTCCATGATTTCATAAGATGCTTGCTCCCAACCCCATCCCCGCATCATTGCAGCTCAGGGGATGCAGGAGGGAGAGCATCTCTTCTACAGGACCATCAGGAAAAACAGAAGAATTTATTCCAAACATGGGTCCCAAACTTCCTTTGTGGTCAGCAAGTTGTCTTTCACTTACAAGTAGTTGGAGCTCAGTTCTCAACACAGACCACATTTGAAGGTATGTCAATCTTGGTCTGATACTGGTGCTAGAACTTTAACAGTATCTGCTGCTATCCTGGGAGAGAAGTGTTTTATTTCTCTTGACATTCCTCCAAATTAAAAAAGGCTATAATCCTAAAGCAGAAACAGTTTAGGTCTGGGGTTAAACGAATAGCTGGAGAATGATGCAAAATTATTTTACGGATCCAATAAGTTTCTTTTGAAAGAAAAATGTCTTCATTATTCCCACAGTTGTCTCCATCACCTTCTACCTACATCTACTGTCTGAACAGGAGCTCCTGGCAGTTCACAGAAGGGTCAGATGAAGGAAGGAAATAGGCAGTGATTAGGTCAACAAAGGCTCCAGTTTATTAACAGCTACAGGTGACCAAAAGAATAGCAGAGGGTGAAGCAGTCTTTATCATGCAAGTAACCAAGACATTTTCACTTGATTGACATAGAGATTGCACTGTCAAGACATGAACACAGCCTGAAGTCTACTGTGATTCCATGGCATGTACAAGGACTGGTAAGAAAGCAAAGCAATGAGGTACAGAGAAATGAAATGAAGGAGACAAAGAATGCTGTGCTCTTCCATTTCTGACCTCTGTAAATTTGAGATTTTTTAAAAAAAAAAATATGACTTTTTTTTGCTTTAAGCTAACTATATAAAAAATGTGGAAACTCTCACTGAGAGCATCCTTTTGAAACCTGTGAAATCTGCTCTCTGCGCATAATGTTGTCCAACTGTATCAGGGCTGTTTCTTTCTGAACATATTCAGCTGACTCTGTAAAGTGTGGGGCTTTAAAATCCCTCCTATGGGGAGATCTGCAGCTACACAGCCTCCCTGTGCCTACAGGGAACTACTGGGGGAAAGTATCCAAGAAACCATGTGCACAATCCAAACGATTCAGCACTGACCTTCTAGTGTAGTGTTTATTAGCTCTTAACTATTAGCATTTGCTCAGTGTGCTTCATTGGGTGAGACTGACATAATCCAAGAGCGTGGTGTGGCATCTGGATGATGTTATCACACATACTCTTGCGTGCGCAATCACATTCATCCACAGCTGTGTGTGTGTGTGCACACGTAGAGATATACAAGCACAGCTCAAAACGGGCAGCCCTGGGAGGCTTTTCTTTTTCTAATGTTGTGGGTGACAAACTGGACAGGAGTGGAATCAAAGCCTTTCTCTCCTCTCTTCTTGGAAAGGGCAACTTACTTGCAGCACTAGCCACAGAAAGCTACAGGAGTACACAAGAACTATAGAAGGAAACAATTTTGTGGAGCTGGAGGGTGTCAACTATTCTGTGTGTTTCTGGTCAGGCTTCAAAGGCAGCAACCTCTGACTTTCCACACTGAGATGGAAGAAGCCCTTTTATGTTGGTCTCTGCTGGACAGTGAACTGACTAGTGATTTACTCCTGGGCATGACCACATGTCTCCAGGTACAGCCCGTTGTCCCTTCATATAGGGCACCACAAACTGAGATGATAATCTGCTAATTGCCTTTTCTGACATTTCACTTGCCTTGAGAGGTTAATGTTACATGGGAATATTGCAGCCAGAGCTAGAAAGAACACCTACATTAAATGTTGCTCTGATCTTCCTATGACACCTTTCTTCTCTCTCTCTCTCAATGAACTGTGCTGAACCTGTGTCACTGTTGGAGTTGATGGAACAGGTTTCTGCCCCCCAAGGGTGCTGCTCAAGTTCATTTGTCCCAGGAAAATGACTAGGCAGAAAAATACTGTTTCATCCCTGGTGTGAATTTATGACGAGATTTTCACCAAGCATTTGATGCTTCAAAACTTAGAAATCAGCAGTGGTGGGAGCTCAGATGGAGGGGTAGATACAGGCCTGGGGGAGAGAGAGAGGTTGAGAGAGGATACTAGAGACAGAAGGGGAGGCTGGGGCTGAAGGAAGCAGCTGTTGAATGGAAACTGAGATGAAGAGGTGGAGATAAGGAGTTGAAAGTAGGGGAGGATGGGAACAGGACAAGGCCAGGCTGGAGCATCATGAAAAACCTGGAAGGGGAAAAGAAAACAAGTGCTTGCCATGGTTTGACCCAGGAAAATGTTGTTCCCTGTGGAGACACAGGCATTGTTGCACATGGAGTCCTGGGCCCTGCCAACCTCCCAGCTGCTCTGGAAGGGGCTGGGTGGACACCTCGGCACCACTGTCCTCGAGGTGGGAGTAGGGGACCCTGGCACCTCAGGGCAAGGCAGGGGGACCCTGAAAACTCGGGGACCCAAATTTCTCAGGTGGTCCAGCCAGGATTTCTGGGTCATCTGCTGTTAGAAAATTGGTGCAGCCTTCCTGGGCCTGTTTGCCTCCTTGTCCCTCGGTCCATATATAAAAATGACCACTTTTGGGGCCATTTTTGTGCTGCTCCCTCAAGAGGAGGAGGCAGGGAGGGCTATGGAGATGTGTGTGCCTTTCTGAGGAAAAACCACCACCACTGACTCCAGCATGTATTGGTATTACTCAACCATTTTTTCATTGCTATGAAAATCCTGAAAAATCTAAATGCTTCATTCAAACCCTTTGAAAAGGAAATATTTTGATTTTCTTCATGTGGATTTACATCTGTTGTAGTTTGAATCAGAATTATTAATATGTCACATGAAAAACAAGAAGCAGAATAAAACCACTTTGCTCGACCCCTGTGACTCTTTTACGTTTCTAAGAGCCACGAGCAAAGGAAGCAGTCATCCTGATAGTCCATGTGAGAGTAGTTATTGCCTCCCATAAAGAAATTCCCAAGTTGTTTTTATTTAAAGTTTGGTCTTTAAAAAACTGAGGAAAAAAAAATTCGAGAAATTTCCTCGAAAATTACATTAAAAGATCATTTAGGTTGTAAAACCAAACACTTAAAATTTAAGAGGGACCAAAATTAAGATACCCACGAAATTTAAGTTCAGTCCTCTTGTATACACATGCCATAAAAATTAATCAGGAACACAACCATTTATCTCTCTAGGATTCCCAGCTCATGCAATATGCAAATGCATGGTGCCTTGGCCATGACAGGGGGTTGAACCATGAAAAAAGTTGTTTCCTACCAGATTTTGCACAATGGCTGAAGAAGACAGAACCTTCAAAGTAAGTTTGACTCTCAGTGAAAAAAGTAGAGAGGCTGGAGAGGGAGAGAGGATCATTCTATGGGTTAGACAATTGAAAGCCATTCTGAGTGAGCTGGAGCCCAGGCTTGCTTTTGCCTCAGAGCCTCAGAGCAGTTCCTGTCAAATCACTCCAGCTGGGATTTTGGGTGGTGGTTGGCAGTGTACACTGCTCCCTGCTCTGTGTGCCAAGGATGAGAGGCCAAGCCCACAGCTCAGAGCTGAGCTCTGGGTCACTGGAGCTCTCCTCTGAAGGTGAGGGTGTGCCATCAAAGCAGTCACTTATTTATTTTGTTATTTATTTAACATTAGGCTTTCAAACTGGTCCCTTGCATGTGTCAGGAAGCATGTTGCACAAAAAGCCTCCTTATGGTCTGACAGCTTTGCCTTCGGACCCAGGGCTGAGGAGAGATCGGTAATGCAGAGCCAGGGAGTGCACACTGAACAGGGAGGAGGATTAAAAAAAACCACTGAAAAGCTTGTCAGCAACTGAACACCATGCTCTCAGTGAGGAGCATCTGTGCAAAGAAGATGATGTGATCTCACAATAAAAGACTGCTGCACCTTAATTGAGGAATTTCTTAACTTTTGATGCCAGACTCTGCAATTTTAGTATTTTTATAATCAATTTAACTTATGGTGGCAAATCAGTGTAGCTCATTTCTAAAGCATGTTAAGAATGTCCACATGTTCAGCTGAATCAGTGACAAATCATATGGCTTTTTGTATGGAGAGACCCTTGGATTAAATTCCTTATGGCCATCAGTTTTGTTGAGCTGCAAAATAGTCACATAAGGGTTTATAAAAGTTTAGATTCATAATTGTTTTAAACCAGTTTATTCTAAGCTGGTACAAACTTCTCACAAACATATGAGATGTGAGAAAATCTCTGTGGAGGTTTTGTGGGAGATTTCCAAAAGCACAGATAGCAGTTCAAGCATTTAACTCTGTGAGCGAGCAGCACACAAGGTTCATAGACATGCTGACCTTTTCTCGCTTCTTCTGCTCACAGCAGATCCATCTGTAATTGCTCAGCTGTTCTCAAACTGTGTTAGATCTACTTGTTTCATCACATTATCTTCAGGAGGAAAGCATTTGGGGAGCCATTTATTAACACAAAATTGTCTCTACTGTAGAAAAGTTTCACCTTAAACACATTTCTCAAACATGAAGGAATCTCTGCCATCATGAACCTATTTTAGCTGTCTCTTCTCTAATTGCTGCTCTGTATATATCTTCCTTTTCCTCTCTTTCATTTCCCTAATGTTCTCTTTGTTTTTAATTGGTGACGCCAGCCCAGCCATCTGGAAAGTGAAACAAGAGGGAGAATTTACAGAGGAACAAAATTTGGGTGCTTCTTCCCATGCAGTTCTCACCATAGGACTCAGCACAGCAGGCAGCAGTGGGTGCCTCAGTTCATGTCTTTGGAAATTAATTTCCTATTACTTCCAGAATTATTTATTTCCCAGTTTAGGCATATGCACAGTGCATGCCCAGACATGCATGGATGCATGCACACACACACACCCCACACACACACCCCCCCCACACACACCGCCCTACTCTCACTCACTTTCCTTTGCCAGTTTAATGCTGCCCAAAGAGTTTCCTTACTATACATTGTCATTCCCTAGTGCTGGCATTACCAGATCTTGCCTCTGACATGGGGCTTTCCACATCATGGTTTCAATCCTTATGTTCCTTATTGCCCAGGACACTGCTAGTCCTGTGTTTTCCCACCTCTCTTCATTGTCTACTAAGAACACCCATGCAGCCTCTTCTGCTCTTCTCCTGTCACTGCTCCAGGCTGAAACTGGCCAGCCAGTGCACTGCAGGTACCCTGACACCTGCCAGTCCCACTGGGATGCTGGCAGCTGGTGGCACTCTGGGGTTTTGGGGGGGGATGGCTGCTCCATACTCATTTCCATTTACCTTTGAGCATAAGTGGAAGTGAACCTGCATTCCTCAATTCACAATGAACCCCGGGCTGAGCATGGGGGGTGCACAGGGCAGAGCACTCCAGCTGGAAAAAATGAGTTGCAACCACACTTCTTAATGCAAAAGCTTCCAAATCCAGGTATGACTGAAGGTCTGGCATTGCAATGGGATGAGTTTTAGTGGGCTGGGCTCAAGGGTTTGTTCTGGCACTATGCAGTCCCACGTGCCATCTTTTCAGGTACTTTTATGGTGCAGTGGATTACAAGGAGGGAGGCTATATCTGCGAAAATATTCACAGGCAATACTCTCCAAGGAGAAAAAAACAATTTATAATTGCTAAATTATGTGCTCTTCAAAGGCAACAATATTCTCTGCAGCTAGGAAAAAGACTCAGCTGCGCTGTGGACAGTGTACTCCGTATCCAGACATAAGGATGAAATTTGCTAATGACAGGAAAATGGCTCTCCTGAGCCCACAGTCCCCTTTTTGTATTACACCGTGGGGGATGATTTCATTTCAATGCATGACAGGTCCCACAAAGGGAATGATGCTATTAACTTCTGAACCAAAATTAATATAATCATATAAATAAAACACACAGTTTCCTGCCTGCACAGTGCATAAAGCTAAAAATTAAAAAAGACTCACTCATTCTTTATTTTACATTTAAAAGACCCTGCAACCTACATGCTTTCTTCTTTAATCTTTTCTCTTTATACCCATCTCTGCACACAGAATCACACAGAGTCAGAGTTTAGAAACTTAGAGCTATGTTTCTTATAGCTAAATGTAAGTAGCCCTTGCATAGAGTTAGTGTAGTGATGAAACCAGGTAAATTAAACAAATTGAATTACTTTTCGACCTTTTAAATGGCTTCCTGAATTTATTATACTGATGTAAGCTTTGAGTGTAGAGGTGGTCCGTGTACCAGCATTTTACTTGCTCTTCCAGGCCAGAAGAGCAGAGCAGCCTTTCAGTCTTAAGCATATTTGCCTGCAGATAAAGAGAGATCTTCCAGAGTCCTTATTCCCATTACATAGTAAATAAAAAAAATTAAAATCAAGCAATCACTTCAGATAAAATCTGATGTCTTAATGTCTCCAAAGTTGCCTTTGGAGATGCATGTTCAAAACGTCTACTTCTCACACTGATTTCAAATATTCACCAGTTATTTTTGTCTCACTTAGTCTGTTTCTTTAAAAAATATACACAAATTGCATACATCCTGGCTGTACAATTCACTTTAAATATTTGAGTTTTCTGTGTAAATCTTTACTGACATATCCTGGGAAAAAAGAATGAACTCATTTACTAGTGGCATTCTTCAAGCTGTGCAACCTATTCACCTTTCAGCTGGGCACATAAGTTTGTTATCTGAAGGCAAAGAAGTATTTATTTTCTGATTAAAGGACACTGGCACCTTGCATTTCCTTGTGCTCTGGGGAAAACCACACAGAGGAACTAATTCCCGTTTGTGTGGTATTGTATGGCTCTGGTACCGCATCCGGGGCCTTAACATGTTACACTTGGATCTTTCCCTTCCAAACCATCCTCCTGCAGTCAGATGAAAACATATGGACAATTTAAAGGTTCCTGGGAAACCCTCTTCAAAACAAACAGATAATGCAGAGAATTGAATTTGTGGTCATCTGAAAATTGGCCAGATTGACATCTGTCAACCTTTTGGAAGGTGCATGGAGAATTATGAAGACCTAACAGCATCAGACTGCACTGGAAAGCTTTCCTTCAAGCATAGACTCAGGGAGATCTCAGGGACCTATTGTCACTGTTCAGATGCCACAGCCTAAAACGAATTAGGAAAGCAGAACTTCCAGACAAGTGTTTTCAGTCTCTGTGAGGCTATTGATATTTATCTTTTGAAGTTCTTTCTTTCAATTTGCTGCAATTAGTACACAAACAGAGATGCTGCTTTACATTGTAAGTGACATCACGAGTGCACAGTACCCATCTGGTTGGTGTGGAGTAGTTCTGTGAAGAATTTAGAGTCTAACTTTCAAGTGTATTTTCTGGTAGGATTAAAAACAACTATGAAAAAACTTTTAACTTCTTTCTGTGGAAGTTTATGAGTTTTGTTTTATTCTAATAATGTAGTTCTGATTTACCATGGAATGAGCAGAGAATCTGTACACTGTTCCTAATTAAAGCCAAAAAGAGGGATCTTGCACAGTGCTTGCTCTACTTTCCTCTGGCAGATGTGCCAGTCTGAATGCCTTAGGTGCAACCCTCAGTGCTGCTAGCAGCAAATACACTTGGAATAGCAGAGGGGAGAATTTTCCTTTCTGGATCAGGAAATAGTCATGGGTCACTGCTGAGAAGGTATAATAAGCCGTTTTGGAGTCATTGACAGGTTTCTGCTTATCACTATCTCAAATATCTATCATAAAGTGTACCAATCCAGGAGCACAACCCTTTTAACCCACCCTGCAGAGTGACAACATCACTATCACCATGTGCAGCTTTACCAGTCTTCAGGGAGAAGCATTTATCTAGCAAAACTTCATTATCTTTGTCCATAGCCATGTGAGGAATGGGACAAAGAGACTAAAACACTCACCAGTGGACTTGTGAACAAAGTAAATCTCAGTGAAACTATAACCTTCTTTGGTCCTGTTTGGTTGGTTGGTTTTTTATCTTTCTTTCCCCCCCCAGTGTATCTTCCATTGTAATTTCCACTGTCAAGTGTTTAAATCTAAAATGCAAGCCACAGGTGCAGAGGTTCAATACCCTTTTTTTTTTTTCAGCTCTACCTGCAGAAATCACCACCAAAATCCACTGTAAGTGAAAAAAGCCAAATTAGTTTTTTCCTCACCTAGACTGACTGTGTTGGTCAGCAGTTGCTGAGACTAGCCAGGCTGTTTAAAGGTAAGCTACTCTAAGTTAGGAGCTGTTTTAAGAATCTAGCTTGGCTTATTCTCTGTTATATTAACACTTCAACATACTCCATATGCTTACAAGATGGGTGTGAGAGAAGAAGAGAAACACAGCTGGCCCAGAGTGGGAAGAATGTAAGTTTAAACAACCTCACCCCTTCCCAAATGTCTTTCTGGCAGCACTTTGTGACTTTCTGGATATTTTCAGTTCTCGCTTTCCTTTACAAAAGCTCATCATACCCAATTTAATTTTTTATAATAAAAAAATGAACTGAGAATTGTTGCCAGCCCCCTTTACTGCTGCTGAAAGTGCACTGGTATTCAAGATTAAAAAAAGAAAGAAAGGGCCTGTAAGAAGCTCTAGAAAGGGAAACATTATCCATTATATTTAAATGTGAAGATGTTAAAAGTTGCAAAGGAAAGACGTTCTCGTCTATCTCCTGTTTTAATAGTTCCTTTTGATCCTTTTCCTTGCAGCTATTTATTTGAATACAAAAGTTTTATTATTTAAAACCTTGGGCTTTTTCTTTTGCAAAGGATATAAAGAGCCAAATTTAGGAATATATTCCAGAAGTCATTGCAATAGTTTGCACAATTTCTTGCCATGTGATCTTAAATTACATGCCCCAGAAAGCATATCCTTCCATGGCTCATTGCTAATTTCTTCCTTGGCCTGAGACAGGCCAGCTTGAAGTTTCTTATGATGCTTTAATCCACCCTGCCCACGAAGCTGGAGGCACAATGGGTGCCACACTCAGGAAGGTTCAGCCTCAGTGACTTGGAGCCAGATTACAGCCAACATTATTTTGCCATGCAACTTAGATTGTTCCCAGTGGTGTCCTAGGAACCAGACGAGAAGGGGATGTGGTGTCCTTCCAAGCTCCACCTATTGAAATAAATCCCAAGCATGCACCTAAAAAGAGCAGCTCACAGCAGATTTTATAGAGATTTAGGGTATGACGTGTGCTCTCTGGGATCCCATCAGCTCAGCTTTCACTGGATATGCCATGGGGCTCTTGACCTCGGCTCCTTTTTGACTAGGGGTAGAAACATAAGATGCAGTACCTCCCAAAAGCCACCAGTTAATGGCTCAGTAAACTGTGCAGTTCTGCAACTCTCCATCTTCTTTTCACATGAGTAATGATATCACTGACAATCACGACATTTAAATACCCATATTTAATGTAAGATATTATTTCGCTGGACTGAAGGAGGTAATCTGCCTTCCCAAGCTGCCTACTGACTCCTGTGGGTATCTCCTGCTTCAGTGTTTTCTTGACAACAAGAGTGTTGCTTTCCTTTCACAAGCTGAGATGATGTGGAGCAGAACAAGACAGATGCAGTGCACTGAAATCTGTTTCTTGCAAAACATTAAAGCACCCATTCCTCACCTTGCTTTTGTCTCTTCTGGCTGACCCTTTCCATGCTGTGTGCAGAAAAAGCAATGCAGGTTTCAGTCACAGGTTGTGGCCTGTCCTCCCATGCCTTGATAAATAGTCAGACTTCTTGTCTCCAGTTCTGCTACTCCTCTTCTACATGTGCAGGTTAGAAGGTGTTAATTCGGATTCCTTCGAGCTTTCTTCAACCAGGGAGACTGTGAAACAAGTGTGAAACATTTTTTATATATCCAGAATGGAGCAAACCTTCATCAGAGATGAATTTCACCAGGCTAAATTTCAGTTTAAAGCAAAAGTCAGCTCTTTATCTGGGCTTGGATCCAGCCCAGAGGCATCCCTTTTTTGAAGGAGCAATGAATACAAAGGGTCTGGCCTGCACCTGAAACCTGGTACTTTCTAGCAAGATGGGGTTTCAGGAAATAACTATGGAGACCACTTCTTGCCCTCAGTAATTCCCTATGCTTGTTACAGGGTTTCATGTTTGGGTGAGGGCTACGAAGGATTATGGACAACTTGAAACACTGAAGTCAGAAGTGCCTCAGGCACCAATTTTCCCCTCCAACTAATCTATCATTCCTGCTGTGATTTCAGGAAAGTGATATAGTAACCTGTCTCTTTAGAAGAAAGGATGGCCCACTGCTGTCTTTTATATTCTGTTGAATTATAACACTTTCCTTTTTCATCTGCCCTTTCATCACAGACTTAAGTGTTTTTCTTTCTGTGTATACAACTGTGCCGGTTTCTCATTCATTATCTGCACAGGGATGGACACACTGATCCCATATGCAAACCTTCCTCTCTGCTCCCATAGGACTTTCTGGGGAGTGAAGTTTTTCTAATTTGGAACAGATTCCCAATTCCTTACCAGAACCTTATCAACAAATGCATCTGATCTCACCACAGGCAGGAATTTCATGCAAAAAATGCAGCCTTCACCCTCATTTCCAGCCACCCGCAGCAGCAGACATCACACTATCTTCCAGCAGCATACTCAAGAGTTAGAGACACTCAGTGAAGGATGAGAGGTCAGTTTTTCTGGTCCTTCACTTTGCATGTGGTCAAAAAATTCCCATCAAAATCTAGGTATGGGTGCAATTTCAGTAGCTTTAATGTGTGGTTCATACTGGGCAGGGGTTTCTACCCTGACTAAGAGGTACCAAATATCTCACATTGTGACACCACATTTAAAGATCTTATCAGAGGTGCATGGTAAGATTTTATGGGTAATTCATTAAAGATTTGTTTTAAATGTGTCCTACTCCTTGGTCAAGCAATTACTGAATATTTGCTCAAGCATGGTCATAATATGAAGTCTCAAGAGGAAAACAAAGGCATGGGGAGTGAAGCATTTTTTTATTCAGAATGTACAAAACAGATTTACTTGTCAGGCAACAGGATTACAGTGAACTTGCAGGTATGTCAGATGGATTTTCTGAGTTTTGCAAGTTGCTGGCAAGGTGCCCTGCAGTCAGCTGGCTCCCTGTCTCTTATTAAATCCACAGGTTGATATTTTGAGGGTCCTTTAAATTCAGAGGAGTGCCTGTCCCAGCTCTTGTGTGAAAGTGCTTGGTGAGGATTCCTCAGAAGGGTCAGACCTACTGAAGTCACAGAGTCACAATGAAAACAGAGCCACAGTCATGAAAAACTGCGCAGCAGAGGGCATCACCAAGAACTTCTCTCTCAGTTTGTGCCCCTCTGTGCTCTGTTTCCCTGTCAGAGGTTGCTGCCTGTCGTGTAAAGCACCCATAGAAATGGATCAGGAGGATAAAGTATGGAGGTGTGGGAATACAGGCGTATATGTGATGCTTCAGTAGTTGTTCTGAGGTATGCATCTATTCCCCAACTTATTTTGATCAACCCTGCCTATAAATAGGCCTTATGAGGTCACTGTTCCTAAATTTTATTTATTTGAGGAACAGGCATCGGAAAAGTATGTGGTTCTAGTTTGGAAGTGTCTCTCAGTTTCAGTTCCTTAACAGTAGAAACCTGGCATGACCTGCACTTCACCTAACTCATATAATGCAGCTACCTCCACGTGAGCCATCAACTCTGGTGCTGTTCATGACCTATTTTGGATAATTGTTTTCTTCCTTAAACTATAAAGGGAGTCCAAACTATCACAGCTGAAGAAACCTGTATTCTTCACTTCTCAGCTTAGTGGGTGACAGACTCCACACCTTCAGCCTGGAACTCAAGTCTTGATTTTCACTGCCCAGTGCAAAAGAATTTTGCAGGAACACAAACAGGCCATGGTCTTTTGACCATGAGCTTCTTCATATACTGGATAAACCCTTCTTCTAATACTGGCACTCAATTCTTTTGGTTGAGCACAAAGACATTTTCTTCTCCTGGGCAGTCTCTCCCTTTACAACTGTTGATACGTAACACTGCAATAACCTCTTCTGTTCCCTTCTCACTATCTCATTCCCAGATGCTTATATCATGCATTGAATCTCTGTTTTTAAAGACCATTTCATGTGCTACCATTTATTTGCATTCCTTAAGTTCTGTTGTAGAACAGGTTTGTGTGTTTTGCACTATTTTGGGTACTTTTCTTACTCCTCTCTTCAGTAAAAACTCTTGAAAGTTTTGCTTGTCCAACAGCTTTGCTGATAACTCTGGGATTTTATAAATCGAACTCCCATACTCTCAGTAAAGACTCACATATCATGTCTAGAGCTGCGTGTCTGTGGCATATTCTTTAATGCTTTCCTGCACCTGTTAGATTCTCATGAGAAAAATGAATTTTTCATAAGATGATGCATTCTTCTGGTGGATACAATAGGTTTCAGTTTGTGCAATGATCCTATCAATTTCTGTGCAGCTGTGAGCAAGATCTAGATGTAACTGAAGATATATATACAGGACATTTGCAACAACTACAGTAAAAATAAGACTTATTTTTCAATTAAGAATATTTGCAAGCAAAAATTTCTTGGCACTGTTCATCACCTCTGTTGTTCTTCCAAATATACGAAGAAAAAAAATCCTATTGAAAATGGTACAAGAATCCCACAAAACAAAAAGCTTAATTCAGGATTCAATTTCGTGCTGTCTGGCCTCGTTAGCTGCGCTCCGTATGTTGTCCTCATCAGATACTGGGCAGGTACATTTCATGGGAAAACAAACGTCCCTTGTATCTGCACTTCAAATGATTTTCATTTTTAGGTGGCTTTAAGGAGCAAGAATGAGACCCTGCTGTTAAAATGTGTTATCCAGATCTCTGGCCAAGACCACTGGCATTTATGTGCTCTGGCACGTAAAGGCACAGCCACCAAGCTGATGGAAGCTGCAGAGCCTCTCCTCCAAGACTCATGACTGCCTGAGAGGATGCAAAGGGAGAGGAGCAGGGGGCAGGGTGTCTATTTATTGCATCCCACTACAGTTCCTGCATCACTGCTTGATTCCAAAGCAGTGAATTCAGCTGCATGTGGCAGGTCTGGATTTGGAGCCCCACAGAATGGAGATTTCTGTTCATCCACAGTGCAAGAATATCTGCCAAGGTTTCTCCCAATGCTCTGCAAACCAGACTTGCTTCTGGCTGACAGAAACCCCCCTCCCCCTGTCCCATGAGGACATCTCACAGAAGGCCTGTCTAGTCAGCTGGTGCAGCAGCAGCACAGGAGCATTTTGCCATCTGTTGTGCTTTGCCAGCTGAGCTGCTCAGACTGTTTCTGGGAACAGGTGCCTTTTGCCAGCCCTATCTGCTGCTTCTATCCTCAGCTTGCCTTGGCAGGATGATGAGCAGAGAGGTACAAACCTGCTGAGACCTCTTCTTCTCCCCTTGAGGACCAGAAGTGTGTGCACTCCTGACACCCTCCAGGTGTGGACCACATGGTCCCAGCCCATGTGTTTCATCTTCAGTGGCCCCAGTCTCATCTTCCCAAAGAAGTACAGTTATTCTCAAAAGAGAGGGGACTCCTCCTGTGGAACTGGTCCAATATTAATCAGTCAGTAGATGGAGATTTTCAAAATAGGTATACAGGCAAGCTAACCACATCATTTTGCCCCATTCAGGGATGTGAATCCTCTTTGCTCCTTTTTGTCACCTTCTGTTTACTGTCCCATCTCCTTGGTCCCTTAAATTTATGCAGGGGTGATTTCAAATCATGTCAGAGGGCCATGAAATGAATTTCCTTGTGCAGCAGATTTCAGGATTTTTAGCAATGACATCAGAGGCCATCTGGAAAGGCCAGCAGCAGCCACATATCATCCCAGAACACACACATACCCAACACCTCCTTCCTATGTGGAAAAATGCAATCAAGTCCTCCTGGCTCAATGGAGTTGTAAATGTCCTTTAAATCTGTCACTTTAATGTCCTCCCTGGAAGATGCAGAATGAGGAGGTAGTTTTTTTTTTCTTATGGCTCTTTATATTATAAACCAGTGGTATTCAAAGTACTCCATGGATTTGTTACAGGAGTTCTTTGAAAATATTTGGTTCTGGCAGGAGCAGCAATAAAGTTTTGAACTGTGTTTCCTTCTGACATTCAGGAGAGTCAGAAGTCAACCTGGCTGCGAGCAGCTGAGACAAGATAAATCTTTTGTGGCAGTAGACTAGCAAAGCCAGGCATGCTCTGTAGGGAAGGCTTTATTCTCTCAAAGCATGTGTAGGAAAGGTGTAAAAATCAGATTTTCCATCCCAGGGCAAAACTTCATGCTGGGAGGACAGGACTACAGTGCCTGCTGCCTGTGGAATATTTTCAAATCTGTCAAAAAATTTCTAAAAAAAATTACAATTTTAGAAAGGTTAGCCATCCTCACAGTCACATAATACCTCTCCAAAACTGTGTGAGCACAACCAGGGGTAGTCAAACTCAGTGTTGCTGTACCCCAGGGCACCAGTGTTTTAAGCACCTTTCCTGACCATTGGAACTACAATGGTTTATTATACTGAGTTAAACAGAGAACTGCATGCAATGAGGAGAACAGCACAATGGGACAAACAGCACACAACACATGGAACAACCAGCAAGCACAACGTGGAAATCATCACATAAGAAAGGTGCTGTAATGGGAAAACCAGGTATTTTGATGTTGACAACTTCAGACAAGCATTCTTTTCAGTTCAATTATTACATAAAAAATATTTTTTATTACATAAAAAAGTTACACTACATTAATTTTTTTTTTATTTTTTACATTTTAATACTTTTTCCCCCACTGGCTATTTATTTTTCAGTCCAGGCTTTTCCTTCTTTTTTCCTTTAATTTCATATTCCTCCACAGTTCATTTTAGCATAGTGGCATGCTTGACTGGTGTACCTGGCAGGCATAAAACATTCCAGGTCCATATTTATGAAAGCAATAGATGAACTGGTTTCCCTGCTCAATAGTTTCCTTAATTTTTTTTAAATTCTTGAGAATGCAGTAAAAGGCATAAGCAGCTTTTGTGTTTTGATTTTTCATAGATTTGTCTCTTGTAAACTTTTTTTGATGAGTAATTTCTTACTCCTTCTCTTCTTGATTTGGTCTGCAGTCAGCTCCATCGTCTTCTCTTCCAAGTCTGCAGTAATCATCATATGACCCTTCCTGTTCTTGCTTTTTGCTCGGATTTTGTTTTCTCATTCATCCAGAATTTTACTTTCATCCTTGTACTTACAAGCCCAGCAAAAGACTTGGACCTAAAGGACCCTGAACACAATGTTCCCACCTGAAAAACATGTCACAGCAAGTGCACAGAAGATCTGATCCCAAACATACATGTGGTGTTTTCTGTACATGAGTAACATTTTGGTTTCCTTCTGATTAGTGATTCTGAGTACTCATTTTTCTTAAAATAGTTTTGCATCTCAGCCACTGCAACCTCCCTTCTGCATCCATTAGAATTCTATTACTGTGGCTTTTTTCCCTCAGTTATTGCAATTTTCCCTTCCCTTCTCCCTTTCCTTTTTTTTTTTTTTTTCTTTTTTTGTGGTCAGTTGCTGTTTCACTTTTGTGTGGGCAGGAAAGGAGGTTTTGTGCTGACAATGTCAATTAATCAGTACAGCCACATGTTGGGATATTTTTAGAGGGAAAAAAATCCCAAGTTTTGAAGCAGTTTATACATGGATAATGAACAAATGGAAGTATTGTAACTTTAATTAATATTTAAGTGACCATTCTTAAAAGCAAATAATTATTCAGTGTAAAGGACTGATGAAATTAAAATGATTTTGAAATTTTCCTCAGCCCTTATAAAACTTTGGTTCTGGCTGTTTTAAAATAGTTCTGGTAAAACAGACTGGAAAGTGAAGGAATGTATACAGACCATGTAATTATCTGTGAAAAGGGAGAACAGTGAGAGTGCTATTTCCACAGACTGATTTCTTAATATACCTTCCTTAGAAGAAATTGGAAATGAGTTTTCAGGACTCAGTCAACTTAAAAATTACAAGCAAACACCACGAAGATCCCAGAATGCAAAATCTGTTTAGGCAAGTGGCCCCATGAATGCTAGAGAGAAGGGGCAAGTGAGGCTTTTAAATTCTTTTAAAACAAAGTTTATCTCCAATTGAAGTGAGAAATTTTTATGTTTACAGGGGAATTACATTTACGTTTGGCTATTGCAGGTCCACCAAAACTGTGGACCACTTTGATTTGCATGTGCTGATGTGACTTCTGTCACTGTTAAATTGGACTGCTGCATCAAGGGGGATGGCTTGGAAGCAGACAAACAATTACAACTCCTCAGACTTTTTCCTCGAGGATGTTGTATGGTCCTTTTCTTGTAATACCTCTCACTCTGCTAATCCAAAGCACAGTTAAGGGCTGTGTCAGCATCAAGTGCAGAACACCTGGAGGACAGCAGCCTCTGTCTTTTCAGTCTTTCTTGCATACAACATCCAAGAAGGGGTTAGAAGATCCCCAGCAGAGCAGAGGTGCTGGCATGCCTTTTCTACCTTTTCTATTTCATTGCATGATTCTCTAGGTGCTAGTGAGAGTACAAGCCCCAGGGAGGAGAATAAGTGAGGAGGGGGAGGCATGAGCTATAGTGTGCAAAAAATGAGTGCTGTGCATGTTTTCATCATGGAAAACCATGGGAAAATTCTTATTGTGAAGGTCCTTCTATGGGAAATGAATGTAACGACAAGAAGTGTGATCTGCAGGGCAGAAGTTTCAGAGCAATCTGAAAAACTCCAGGGATTTAAATCACTGTGAGCTGGTGGCTTTGTCAAACGGTTTAGAGGGAAGGAAAATATAAAATTTCACCGGTATTTCTAAGAATGCAGAGGCTGTGCAGAAGTATAGCAACTGTTTGTGGAACCTAGAAATCCTCTTCTATGTTAATTTCTTCAGATTTTGAAAGGAAGTGAAAAAGAGCTGGGGAACTGGAGATGACTGACTTGCTTCTGGACTAAAGAGAGATAAAGATTTTCTCCTTAGAAGCATATAGGCTTGTCTGTATCACAACACCGAGCACTCCTCCCATATTTATTTTCCTAGGGAAAGGTGGGTTCCAATAAGCAGGACACTTCTTTTGCAGCATTCCCATGATATTTGGGCATGTCAGCCTTACCTTTTCAGCACCTTGTTTCTTGCTGCAGTGCTTCAGTGAAAATGACCCTTAAGTATGCCAGGATAAATCACAGCTTTCTGCATCATAGGCAAGAACAAACCATAATCAGATTTTAACAGCAAAAAGCTCTGTAACACACACCACATACCTTCAAAACACAGGTTGCAGAAGACAATTCCCAGTTGCCTTTTCATCTAGTATATTTCTCCAGATAGGAATTCCACAGATGTTTATAAAGGGCCTACAGACTGTCCATGTTTCTTTAGTGGTGCTGCAGGCACCAGTTCATATCCAGAGACAGCGAGCCATCAAACTATGTGCAGTGTCAAATAAGTAAGCAAACATGCAACCTCCACACTAGCATTTCCTAACTTGTTATTTAAAGCTGAATTAATGACGTTTAGCCACATAACCTAAATTGCCACTTCAGAGAGTGTTGTGGGGTTTTTAAGCCTTGATGTTGTTATCAACAATCCATTGAGAATGCAACTTTTGATGTTAATTTTGATACTAAAGTTATCATAGAAGTATATAAAGAAAATAAATATAACAACATACCACAGCCTTTTCAAATAAGAATTATTTCAATAAAAAGTAAATATATAAATAAAAGTCACTTATTAATACCAATGTCCTTTAAAGCAAGTGTGGTGAATAGTGCAGGAGATCCAAAGGGGATAGGGTTCCTGGGCACTGTGTGTCAGAATGTTGTCACAGGGTGTATTACACGCCAGGAGTACAACCAACTGAAATTCATCAAATATTTCTTGTTGAAGAGTGGATTTACAAAAAATATATATTGGTACAACTCAAAGGATATTATTTCACATATACATACACACATGTTCATAGCAAAACTTAATTTTGTGGAGTTAATGAGAATAACTGCTAAGGGAGAAATAAAAGTGGTCTTTACACTGTGTAACTATTGGTTTCTGCCATTGTGTTGCTTGCATTTTTTGTCATCATTTTTGTCATCCTAGATCAGTTTGTGTCCCTAAGTCTGATTAAGCACTAACCCTTTCCCTACAAGACTTGTATTCTCATCCATACCGTTCTGCAAACCTTTCCTCCTGTTTGCACTATGGCAAGTGGTACCCAGAGGTGGAGAAGACAAATACCACGTACAGCATCTGCCCTCTCCAGCCATGTACCAGTCACCAGGTTGATGCAGCTGCCTCACACCTTTCTCTTCTGAGCTCAGAGAAGGTCCTTGAAAGAGCTGTTTCTTGGTCCTGGACATCTGTGGCTTTACAGGTTTTTTTAGCTCCAACACAAAGTGGAAGCATAGAAAAGGCCTTAAACTCAAAATTTGTGGTAATATTAAGATGCTCAAGTGAATAAACTAAAGAATTTCCGCAAAAAGGAGTGTGAGTGGTTTTATTCCAGCTTTGGGGGTATCTTTGAACACCCTGAACAGTAGAGCTGACCTCTGTTTCCTAGTGTCTGCACACAAAAAAATTGATTGAGGAAAAAAAGACATTCTTTAAAAAATCAACTCCTTTGCAACTTAATAGGACTCTGATCACCCATGTAAAATGAGTCATGTTTTATTGCAATCTTCTCTAACCCTGACCTCCTTCACTCAGACACACCTCATGGAAAGAGAGGTGGAAGCACAATTTCAAGGGCAAGAAGCAGGTAATAATATTAAATGGTCACGGTGGGACTGGAGCAATGGATTGAGCAGATTGGATTTGCCCAGTGCACCAAAATGCCCATTCAGTCCTCACTTCTTTACAGGCTGCCTTTCCAGTCCCTCTGTGCTATATTTCATGGTCAAATTCAGGTGATGACATGGACAATTTAGTGTCTGAGTTCTTTCTAACCCAGGACATGGTGTTGTAATTACACGCTCCAGCGCAGGCCTGCATTCCGAGATAACAAACAACCTTGTAAAAGAGGGGGGAAAAATCCTTTAACAGAGTGCAGTTCCCTTCTCCATGGGCTGAGAGAGCCGAACAGCAAAGGAAATTCCTCTGCATCGCTGGCTACCTGGATGTGCCAATCAGAATGAGCCCAAGTCACACCAGAAATTATGCACCAGGAGATAATGGCCACTTGTAATGGATTGGCACCACTAAAAGCAGGGTTTCTTCCTTTGTCCTAAGTGCTTTGCTACAGTCTTGATGCAAACACAATTTTCATAAGCAGCTCCTTCCCAGATGCATTACCTCTGACAACACTACATCAGTCTCTGGTCTTGCTTGAAACGCTCCTCATTGAGCATCAGAGGCTCGTTCCATAAAACACTTTTCACACAGGCAAATTATCTCCCAGCACACACTCAATAAATCTACACCCAAATTGTCTGTATTTCCATGTTTTGGTCTCAAGACTGTCGTAAGGGACTGCAGGTTAGGACTGAAAAGTGCTGTGGGATGCAAATTACAGGAAAAAATACCCATGTATCAGAAGGCAGAAGAAACAGAAACCTAGAAGATCACACAGGTTTTTTTTAAGTTATAATTAATGGAGACTTAATTGGAGCAAGATGAGGCTTGCAGGTAGCAGTATAATTACATAGCTGCTTGGAAAACTTGCCATTTTCTTGCCAGGATCAGCTTTAACATTCATTAAAAATGTGAGAGTCTTTGCCTGGTGTATTTGTTAAAAATCTTAGTTACCACTGCCTCAGCCACAGGTTAGATCTCTTTTTGGAACCTTCAGCTCTTAGTCCTTAGTCCAGATGTGAAACAAAACATTTCCACTTCTGGACTGCGTTGTCAAAGTCTATCCTTCTGCCATTTGCCTTTTAACAGCCCTTGGGTATTTGTATTCTTTAATTTGAGCCTCTTCCTACTTGCCCTTTTTTTTCTTATAGTCTATTTATACATATGAAGACATTCACAGCAAACACCCCAAAAATCAAGAAACAGTATTCATGTATGGGGAGACACTTCCTTTTTCTTATACTTTTGCAAGCTCTGTCATGAACAGATGTTATTTTATCTTCAGGTCAACTGGAACAACAGCTCTGAGAGGTATGAACCATATCATTCATCTCAGCACGGTGTTAATTCAGGGTTGATCTATACATAGGCTGGAACTAAAAAAAGACCAGTCCTATAAATCATACCTGCAGTTCAAGAGTGTAGATGAATATTTTGGAGGCTCATCCACATACTAACTTGATTTTGTTAGTAAATCATGACCAGAACAGGTAACAGACAAACCCCTGTGTTAGCCCCAGTGTTTCCAGTGAAAATCTTATGGAGATTAGTTTAACAGAGTAAGGCCACTCTGAATGCAAAAACACAACATTGTCACACCAAGATTCACTGGTAAGCTCAATTTTAAACCCAGGTTGCTATTTTGAGTCCAGTTTGGATGTACTGATGCCCTCCAACACCTGGAGATACCAGTTTTGATGCCACTAAAATTAACCTTTTCATTCCTGCTCCCAGGCCCCCACTACTGATTTACTGTGCATCACTCCATTGCCACACACAAACAGGCACAGGAAACACAACGCTTTACATCTCTCCTTGTGCTTCTTCATGAAAAACCAAACTCACCAGAACTCTGTGGCCTTCTGGGATAGGTCCTCAGGTATCATCCTGAGCTGGAAGGGCTGCTCTGGTACTCCAAAAGATGCACCTTCCTGGAGCCACCTCTTCTCCCCAGGCAGCTCCCAGAGAGAAGCAAAGACCGGACATTTCTCACACTCTTCCCATAAACATGTCTCCCTTTCTGCTGTACAGAAAATGATGGGAGAGGAAGAATGTATTTGGGGTTCAGGGAGGATCAAGGTAGTTGTGGGCAGAGACTGGAAGAGGGAGAAAACAGGGAGTGATCTTTCACCAGTGGATCTGAAATAAAGCAGCAGAGCAGCTGGACTGCTCTATTGAGGGAGAGGATGAAAGAAGCAGAGGCCAGACAAGAAGGGAAGGAGTTTGGGAATGCATGGCCCACAGGAAGGTGAGGGTGGGGATGAAAAGAAAATTAATTTCCAGGTGAAGATAGAGTAGGGAGGGAATGAAGATGAAGCAGGGAAGGAATTAATCTTGTGATGGCAAAATGCTGGTCCTAGCAGAGAACTGGCACTGCACCAGTGGTGATTAATTACAGTGCCTTTTTTTCATCACAGCCTTGTTCCTTTTGGAATACAACAATACATGGTTTCATTTTATGCAGACTCTGAGAACAAATTTTTAAAAAATGCTCCTCATCCACATTACTGCAAATATGGCTTCAGCACTCTGTGCAAGACCTGATGTGTTTTATGGGTGCTGAGCCTCAGAAGCTTGCTTGATACATAGCAGGATGTTTTTTAAAGACAGGCAGAGTGAAACTGCTGGTGATGCAAACAACAATGTTTACAATATTTATTATGTGATTGAGCACGTTGCATAAACACACCCAAGTTCTGTGCACAAGCAATCCCTGACATATTTACACCGTGACTCTGGAGCCCAAATGCAAACATGTACAATAAAGCAGCAGACTGAGACTTTCAGGCACGAGGGAACAATCAAGTACCGCGTGATGAAACAAAATTGGAAGCCATTACATCTTCTGGATTCTGAAAGCAGATTTTTTTTTTTTTTAAAGAATGAGATGAAGATGAAGAGCTAAATGCTACTTTGAAAGACATCATAAAAATGTGTTTTCAAATGAAAGAGGGGGAAAAAAATGATTCTTCCCTTTTGAAATGACGGACATTCTTAGGAACTGCACTTCAAGTTTCCAGCGAATAATATTGTATTGGCAAGCTCTTAAGTGGCAGGCTGCATTGCATATCCAGAACTGCTATCTGATGGTGATTTCACAGGGGGAATGTGCATCTCTGATACCAAGCCATTACCTTAAGCCTGTGATAACAAAACTGAAATGACTGAATGCAAAATGCATGCTGAATAGTAGGGATAAAGTTAAAGAATTCAGCTGGATGGTGACCTTGCAACTCATCTTAGATAAATGGGACTGTTTTTTCATTTGTTTCAATGAGCTCATTGATATAAGGTTTGTAACACAGCTACACACACACACAGAGTGCCATAGCAATATACATACAGCTACCAGATGCTGAAATTAAAAATGCACTTGTGAAGTTGCCTAACTTCAAGAGCCAGCTGAAGGTTAAGATGTGTGTACAGACCAGGAGTGAAGTAGATACTGATGCATCAAAAGTTCTCAGTGCTGTTATTGATATTCATGAGATAAGCTTAATACAAAAAATTGTCTTGATACAAACTTGTGGTATTACATGTTACAGTGTATAAAGAAGCATTCTGGATGAACAAGAATTTTAAAAAAGGAGACATGACACTGAGACCTTTACCAAAATTGTGTTGATTCACACAGGTTGACTCTTCACTTAGAGTGAAGAGGATGGGTAACATCTTCACCCAGGACCATTTATGTGAAGATGCTCCTACAAAAAGAAAGCACTTAACAAGTAAGGTCATTGATTTGCAACAACAAGCCGTACCTTTGTTAAGGCTTTGAAGAAAACAAGCCCATTTCTGGATGAGGAGGGAAATAAGGGACATTAATCAAAGAAAAAAAACCAAACAAGTATTATCAAGATCTATCCTTATCTTCTCTCTGCCATAGACTCTTTCTGCTCCTTCTCAGACTTTGTGTTTTTTGGTCATCCGGCTAAATAATCTGAGGCAAAAGAAAGAAAAAGAAGCTCCTGCCTTTCTTCTTTCTATATACCAGGAAACTTCCTCATCTTGAATTGCAACCACAGCAGTCTCTTTTTTTAGTGGCCTAGCCTCCCCAAACTTCTCCTCAATAAAAACAACATCACCTGAGATAAGTTCCAGGCCCATAGTTTTGACCACTAACCAGTGACATGCAGCCTAAGTCCTGTGAAGGGCCCTCCCACTCCTGACAAACATTCTCTGTTTCAGCTGTGGGTATGTGACGTGCAGGCTAATCCTGAATCAGGAGCCTCACTCCGTCAAGTAACTCATTTTTAATCCCTCATGGCTCTCACAGACACTGTAAATCTCCCACATCCAGCATCTATTTCTTGGCTGTAAGAAAAGCCAGCACCAGCCTCCCTCTAACATGCCCATGCTGAGGCAGTAATGCAGCCAGTGCAACAATTTAAGGGTCTGTTTGCCCAGCTTAGAGGACAGAAAAAAAAGCCAAGTACAAGAAGCCTGTTGCAAGAATTAATTGCTATAGCTATGACCACCAAGAGACAAGAGACCCCGCTCCCCTTCTTCCTTGGTCTGTTCCCACATTTCCCCAGTGTCTGCCACTTCCTGAAATGCAAGAACTCCTCTTAAGTGCACTCAAACTTTCCTTCTCTGACTTTGCAACTTTTCTAGCTAATCTTAAAATAAATGGCCTTAGCATCTTTTTCTAGATTCAACAGTGTTTATTACCCCACAAGAAGCTCTGTCAGATCGAGACTCATTACTCACTTGTCCCAGAGGCAAAAACATTCCCTGAAATACAAAACCAAAACAACCCCAGTGAAAATTCTCTCTCAAGAAACCTTTCTTCAGTGAATGTGGTCTCAAGAAGCAGGTAGAGAGTAGCCCAACAGCAATATCCACATGCCCTTCTGCTATTTTACAGGGCCATTTTCTTGAATAGCACATTTCCATCTGCCATAAACCTTTCCCGCTCCTCCCTTGTCTTACCCTGCATACACTGTGTAGTGACATCAGAGGGCATTTTCCCCTGCACTAATGCAAATCAAGGTCACAAAAAGCAGTGAAATTTTCAGGAGGAAGCCCGAATGGGGCTGCCATACAAGTGGAGATCCAAGGGTGATCCCAGCCCACAAAGAGTCATGCAGAAGGAGGCCAGTGCTGGGGGGCTGATAGCTGTAAATTTTCTCTAAAAAGTCCTTTTTCTGTTTCTCTGTTTCTGATGCATCTCTTCTGTATTTTTCTTTTTATTCTTGGATTTCTCAGACTCCTTTGGACTGAATTCTTTTGGGATACTCCCTCGTGGGGAGCCCTGCTTATCTCAGTTCTTATGATTCGAAGAAAACTCCTGAGCTCATTAGAATCTTGTTTCTCGTGTTTATTAACAGGTGATCACAAAACTTAACTCTCTCCAGGCTGGTTACTCAAGGTTAATCTTTGCAATTTGGTACATTTCTTTCTTCTGATGGTACAAACAAGGCCTTGTGGCACACTTCGTGTCTGATGCACAAAATGGCCCCAAAATACGCAGTTATTTTATCTTTATACCTATTTTTACCCAATTAACAATAGACACATATATTATTTTTCTTAATGACCCAATGACCCATCACCTCTGTGATGCACTGTGGCATTTTCTATTCAATCACTTACTATTACCCAAAAACCTCTAGGAGAAGAACATGAAGAAGAAAGAAGGGACAAGGGACAACACCCTAAATCCTCCATCTTGTCTCCTGTTCTCTAAACTAACTCTTTCACCCACTGATTTAAAAAAACTTTCTAATCTACACACTTACACTTTTAGATTTTTTCATCTAACTTTAACATTTGTTTTCATGTATCACCATGAAAACATGCTCATGAATTTCATATTATATGAAATTTAGTGTTTTTCTAGATCTTGTAACTAAGTATCAGAAACAAGGGCACACACTCTGTATTCCAGACTCCAACAAGAGCCACTGCTGTTGTGACCCCCAAGCAAGGCAAGGTGATGGATCTTGTCCAGGGCCTATCTGGAGAGTTCAGTGAGGAACATCTGGGAAAGTGGGACAGGGATGAGACTGGATGTGAGGCTGCAGCAACAGGTCTGTAGATTCCTGAGCTGAGACAGAGCTCATGGAAAGTGTTGGTGGGTGGAGTGACCTCACTGATCAGGACTGACAGGGCACAAGTCTGATGAAGAGCAGCTGAAGGAGCTGGGGTGTTCAGCCTGGAGAGAAGGAGGTTCAAGGGGGACCTTACTGCTCTCTACAACTCCATGAAAGAAGGTTACTGCAGCAAAGTGGGGGTTGGTCTCTTCTCCCAAGTAAGCAGTGACAGGGCAATAGGAAATGTCCTCAAGTCACACCAGGAGAGGTTTAGGCTGGATATTACGAAAAATTTCTTCATGGAAAGGGTTATCAAGCGCTGGAACAGGCTGCCCAGGGAAGTGGTTGAGTTGCCATCCCTGAAGGTATTTGAAAGATGTAGATGTGGCACTTGGGGACATGTTCACTGGTGGACTTGGCACTACTGGATTGGACTTGATGGTCTCAAAGGTCTCTTCCAACCTAAATTCAGTGATTCTATAGTTAGTGCATTAAGGACCCTGACCAAATATATCTTGATAAATTAAGGTGAGTAACTTTTAAAATGAAGTCTCTGGAGGAACTCCCCAGCAGTGAGCTCCAGTCCCCAGGCTGCAGTTTTTGTACTTACCACAGAAATCATCAATGAATTATTGCAGAACCACCACACAACCTCAGTAATAATAATAACAATGATGTATAGTCTCTTGTGTATTGGACTGGACGAGCCTTGAGACTTCTCAGCGGAGGCTTGTGGAAGGCAGATACTGCCAGTGGAGGGGGGAGATGATCCCCTGCCATGCCAAGACACCACAAAGATGAACAGAGAATATTTATATACCTTTTTTGTTGTGGTTTCTTCTCTCTTTAAAAAAAAAAAAATCTTATCTCAGCTGAACTATTCATTTGCCTGCAATAAAATCTGTCAACTTTCTTCAGTTTTCTGGGTCTTCAATGAATCTGATGTTTTGTAGGTATCTTGTGCTGTCTTCTGCATCTCTAGCCTGGTATACTACACAGCTCCTCATTTTGATGTGTAACCACGTGAAACATCTGAGCCACAAAGCAACAGTGTCTGCTCTCAGCAGAAAAGGAATTGTTCTGCATTAACATGAATGTTATTCCTTTTATTTTTCCTCTCATTGACTTCTCTAAGACATTTCCCTGCCCCCTCACCTGCATCTCTTCTTCTCTGCAGTGTTAAAAGGCAAGAGATAACCCTGACTTACCTCCACTCCTACCACAGACCAGCCTTTCTGTGGATCCACACCTCCTTTCATCTGCAATCCCACTCATGGGGGATCCCTACTCACCCTTTGGCTGAAAAAGGACACACATCCTTCATCTGAACTTCTCACCAAACGGGCTGCAGGCTGAGGCACTACCCCACACAGGGGTAGGCAGGTAACACTACATGTTGTCATCACTTTTTTGTCACAGAAATACTAAGCAATGTTTATTTTTTGTGTGGATTCTCTCTCTGCATATTTTGCTCCACATAACTTTGCTGTATAAATTTTTTATTTACTTTCATACAGTCTTAATAAATCAAATTTTTTCTCTTTTGCACAACATGATGAAACTTTCCCCAGGAAAGACTGTGTTCTGAGGAGACATTTATTCTACATTTTGTCTTTCCCTTAAGGAACTTATTAACATGGATCACTTTTTCCTTTTCTTCTCTTTTTTTTTCTTTTTCTTTTCTTTCTTTATTTTCTTGTTGCAATTTGCATATTTATTTTGTAATACTGCTTTGTGAGCTGCTTTTCTTATTTAAGGGTGATTCCATATTTTAACTTAGATTCTCCTTATTCCTCTTAGCTGCCTTGTTTATGGCACATGTGTTTCTCATAAAAAACCATACTGGCAGTGCTTTGTTAGGGTTGGGTCTAGCTGGTTCCTGTGTGCTGGGAAATGAAAAAAATAAAGGTGAAGAACCAGGCTTGTGGTAGAAGGTATGGTGTTTGGAGAAGCATTTTCCCACCATCTTCACTGTTATGCAGTTACCTTGGCATCCCTCCAACGCTTTTTGTGTCCAAATTTGTCAAATTGTCCAGTTTTGTGTCCAAGTTCGAAAACCTGGCCAGCCTGCTAGGGGCAGAAAGATGGAGGTGTGGTGGGGAGGGCCAGCCTCTGCCATTAGTTTCTGCCACCGGTCATGCAAGATGAAAGACCCCGGTGTTTAGGCCACAGTTTGATGTATCTGCAGGGAGAACTGAAATTCAAGCAGAGGAAGACACTTCCAGAGGCAGCCAGGCACAGGTCTGCACAGTGGAAACAGAAAACAGGTGTCAGATGATATTGATTCCTTGATGTCCCTCTCCCGCCCATGTATTCTCCCCATCTGAGCTCCATTCACGTCAGGACGGGCCTGTGTAATCTGTCTTCCATATGTTCTAAGGGGAAACTGTCTCTTCAATGGCAAAACCATATCAATTGTTCCCTGCCAGACCCCTCCCTGTGGCTTGTGATGAATGGCCCCAGCATGCAGCCTGCTCTGGGAGAGATGCACTTTGCTCACTGGAGATTGCAGCCTTTCCCCAAACCTTTCAGCAAGGTTTAACAAGTTCATATTTCTTAACCAGACCTTGCTCGCAGAACTCTGTCAGAAGTGGATAAATCAGGCAGGAGAGTTACAAAGAGGCAGCATCTTGTCACGTGTGCTAAGTTCCTGGTAAGTACTTGGGATCCTGACTACCACTCCCACTGCAATCCGTGGCAGAGGGCTAGTAAACGCTTTTGGACCCTGGGCCTTAGTGGCCAAAGTAGATTTTTATGCATATTAGGATGTTGTTGTTGCATTTTTATGCTGCATATTGACATCAAGAGCAATTCAGTGGTTGTGGAGTGGTGTCATGCTTTAGAGGGCAGGAAACTGTTTTTACTCATCAATATTTCTAGCAGAATCACTATGTGCCTTTATCGCTGTATTTCTGAGTGACAATGTTGCTCAGTTTTCTGCTTAAAAATATGGCTTTAAAGATGAATGGTTTGAGGTACCACAGTATGGATCCTACAAAAAGTTCAGCAAAATCATAAATTTTGTATCTTGAACTGTAGACACCAGTTACCACAATAACAGGAAAATGGTATGTCAGGTCCATGCTGCTGAGCAGCATCCTCGGCAGACTGGAATCAGCCCGCATTGTACCCATTGTCTAAATGTCCATAACATTATCTGACCCAAAGATGGTGTGACTGACCCTAATGCACAATGAAGACAAGGTTTGTGAAAGTTAGAGGGAACATGGGGGCACAGTGTGGCACAGAGAGGGACAGAAGGGCCCAGTGCTCCTTTTCACAGGGGAATTGTTACCTTGCATCTTCTAACAAGCAGTCCTTCTTCTCTACCTGTGTTAGTTTCCCTAGTTGTTCTCCCCACCTCACTGAAACCCTTGTTTCTTCTATTACTCCTTGTTTTCATGTTTTGCCATGCTCACTCACTGGATCTGAGACCTTTGCACCTGATGCTGACTGTCCATGTCCCATCAGAAGACCCTCTCTGACCCCTCCCATCACAGCCCTTGTGGGATCAGAACCTTAAATAAACCAGGTGAAGCAGTTGCATCAGGAAAGGCCCACAGAAACTCAGATCCAGAATTCAGGGTAATGATTTAGCAGCCCAGCTGCCTCCTTACCCTCTTGAAGCAGTGCAGGCAGGCTTAAGGCAGAAGAAGCTGAGGAGGGTGCTCTGTGCTCAGCTCCATCACTGTGACACGAAGCTGCAGCCGCCAACAGGAGCATCTGAAGGTCTCTGGTCTCACCGTTTATGTGGCCAGGTGCAAATATTCTAGGGGAAGGCAGTGGGGGGCAAAAAGAGCAGGGCCATTGTTGCTGCAGGCCATTAACACCTCCTGGAGCTGTGCACATACTTCAGGTCATCTAACATGGGTCTGGCTGGGCTGCACAATCCTCCCATCCCTCCCAGCTCCAAATCCTTCCATGGTCCAAGTGCAGAGTGTGTAACATACAATAAATTTGACATGCCCATCTACCCACTCCTTAGGGAACAAGGGGCACTGACTACACCCACAAAATTATTAGTTTAAAACTGAGGAAGAAGGGGGAAAATATAGGGGTTTGGTTGATTTTCTTCTTTTTAAGTAGGAATGCTGAACCTGTGGTATTCACTGCATCACTGAGGTCAACAGTTTGTTGCTGTTCAGAAAGGGATTAGGGATTTATAGGGATAATGAGAGTATATACAGTTTTATTAGACAGACTAGGAAAAAATGCTTTGAGACACGATCTAAGTCCTTCTCATGTTTCAGAGCATAAGCTAAACATTAAGTGATAGAGGCTGGAAAGAAAAATGCTGTATTCAGTAATCACCTACTTCATCACTCCTTTCTGCCTCCTCTGATACAGCAGATACCAAAAAGAGACTGTGGATTTCAGATCACTGGTCCCTCCCAGTCCATGTCAGGGCTGTTTCTAAGGTAGGACAGAATCAAGAGACTTGAGTTTTCCAACAGAGCAGTGCATGTGCACCTACCCACCCAAACAGGGGCAAGCAAGTATTCATCCCTACCCATGCACAAATGCTCATGAAAAATAGGCACAGCGTTTCCCCATTTTTTTACAGCAGGATGTTGTTCAGTTTGTGGCACGTTAATTACTATTTACGGGGCTGCTATAAAAATTAGTTACCTTTTTATAACAAAAGGCCCACAGCCAATATTTTATAGACAACACACAGAGAAGTTTGGAATTGATGATTTACAGATCAGGAAATAACACTTAATCAGCTTCCCTACCTTCCCAAGCCCGACTGTGCAGTTTTACGCCACCTCGCTGTTTTCAACTCATTATTTATTGATGTTGATTGCTTGACATTTCACGACAGGATATGCTTGTTCTGAGAGGTGCACTCTGGGATTTATCCCAACGTGGCAGAGAGGTGTGGGTTATATTATTTTGCCCGCAAGTCAGCTGTATCATGTGTCCCAGCACATAGAGTGGTCCCCAGTGTTTATGTCACACAACATAAAACCTGCTTTCACGGAAGGTGACCGCCTTTCCTGCACCACACACGAAGGGAGCCCAAGAATGCGAGGCAAATACCTCATTTACACCATCCCCACGGCAGGGAACACGCTGCCAAAACACCACTCCTGCTCTCCACCACTGACTTGTGTAACATCTTTCATCAGGTGGTCTGAAAGCTCCTTATCCCCATGAATCAATGAACTGCACACCATCACCGTGATGTGGAAGGATGGGGGATAGCTGTAGGTAATTTATAGATAAGTAAATGGAGGCACTTCTTATGATCATATTCCGTCTTAAGTGCTGTAAATCACAGCTGGTTGATTAATGTCTGCAAACCCCTCGGAGTGCCTTGTGCATCACTGACGAAGCTCTGCTAGAGCAGCTTGTGCCACTGTGGAGGGAGGGCTTGTCTGACGTGCCACCAGCAACAGGAGAAGGTGAGAAACCCTGCTCAGTGTCACACCTGATGGAGCTGTCAATTATAGTTCGCAGGAGGGAGGACAGCCTTGCCAGGGTTAAATAGAAGTGTTAAATAAATGCCTACAGTCTCCAACACTGCAGCCTGCCACCTGCACGGAACACGGGGTTGCAGTGTGGGCATCCACACCCAGAGCCCAGCGCTCCTAACAGAGGCAGTTCTACCTTGGGACCTTCCAAACCACTGCTGTCAGCATCTCTTGGGGAACAGTAATTGCAAAAGCATTCATGTTAAATAAAAATTAAAGTTAAATAAAAATAAAAACAAAAAGGTGCTCCTGCTGGTTCTAGACTCTAGTGCAGACTTGCATTGGGCTTTGAAGCTACATGCTGCCCTCTGGAAAGAGTGTGATTTCTCTTCAAACAGGCAGAGCTTTACATTCACACTGACAAACTAAAGTATGGGACAACTACTCATTCCTTTTCCATTAATTTAATTAATTTGGATTAATTTTTAAGGTAATAGAATTTCATGGCAAGTCAAAAAATAAAGATCCCTAGGATTGGTGTACTTTGCTAGCCACGTTTTTGAAAAGGAAGTTGTTCAAATTTGTAAAATTTTACATCAGTGACTTTTCATTTTGCTAACTGAGTTAGGAGATTTTTTTTTCTATTCCCTTCATTTCTTTATATTTTTATTTAAAATTATATACATATACACATCATACACATGTATTTAGTATTTGTTCACAGGCATTGCTTTAAGACAAATGAGTAAATACACCTTTTTATCAAACAGCATGAAACATATTCCACCAGTATTTATATTACAGCTGGCTGAACAGGAAAAAAAAGCATCTGTAAACATGCCAGCAAACCCCCCTCCTCTGATGCAATCCCACAGTCTGTTGAACCTTTGCAGTCATTTTCCATCATCCAGTAGTACAGCAACTTTTCGTTTCTTTAAGTGCTTAACCCAGGGCACACACGTGCACAGGCATTTGTTACAGATTTGGTTTGAAAGTACTTAGCACCTATTTAAACTCCACTTCACATGCTTGCACGAAGTAATTGCTAAGAGTTCATCTTGAAAAGGAGACAATACGGACAAAGCAAGCAAAATATAACAGATTCTACAAATCCATGGATGTGCCTGAGCTGGAACAGAACACAAAAGAGAAAATCTTTAGGAGCTTTAAGTAGTGAAGACAAAATGTGTGGCCCACCGAGTTTGGATTTTCTAAGAGCTTTGCAGTGAATGACATCCTGACTTTTAATAAATGTCACTTATTTCATTAGGAAAGATTTTCAGTGACAATGAGGTAACAGCACAAGCCTAAAAACCTAGTGAGGCTTTATAAGTGGACAGAAAAATAAAGCTGATGAGAAATTCAAATTAGCAATTAATATATCTGTAACATTTAGTGGACAAGAGGAGGTGGTCTACAAGGCTTCATGAGGAATGATAATCCAGTGTGTTACACAGAGGCATGGAAAGTTTCTGGTGTCCCTGCTTCAAAAGATCCCTGGAAAACCTAAGGGCATCCACATGGCATCTGTACTGACACAGTGAATCAGTCTGAACTCACCAGTGTTACAGAAATTGAGAGCAGCGATTCCTGGGTAAGGTATTCCAATATCTTGGGACATCTGTCTATTCCAGTATGCCTTACTGGAGAAAGCTATAGTAAATGTAGTTTATCAAAATAAAGTTAAGAGGTGATTCAACCCACAGCCCCATAAAACTGAAGAACATTTAGACATCTAATCACTTCTCATGGTTACCACATGACAGTGTGAGAGAATCACAGAATCATCAAGATTGGAAGAGACCATGAAAATTAGCTAGTCCAACCCAGCACCACCTCTAAACCATATCCCCAAGTGCCACATCCAGGTACCTCTTAAACACTTCAGAGGTGGTGACTCCACCACCTCCCCGGGCTGCACATTTCAATACCTACCCACTCTTTCAGTGATTTTTCTTTTCTAGTATTTAATCTGAACCTCCCTTGGCACAACTTAATGCCATTTTCTCTCATCCTTTCACTTGAGACATGGTGGGAAACCTCAAAATTCAACCCTTTGTTCTTTTATTAATACATATATCTAAAGATAAGGAGAGATAGAGACTCCCACCATTGTTCCTGGTAATTTCTAAGTGACTATCTTTATTATCAAGATACGTGTCTATTTTCAGTTTGAATTTGCTTGGCTTTGTCTTTCTGTCATCAGTATTAATTAAACCTTCCTATGATGAAGGAAAACCCCTCAGGCATTTATAGTTTGTTTTCTTTCCATGGAAATGTTTCCACAGTGTATCACACTCACCTCTGACTAGTCTATTCAACAGAAGAAAGCAATGGACTCTCAAAGTTTCTTACACTTTTTCTATAGCTGAAATCTCCATAGCACCCAGACAATTGTTACAACTCTTCTCTGCTTTCTTGTCAATTTTGAAAATATTTAGAATTAGGGAAGCTGGAATGGAATGAATTATCCTCAACCCATTTTCACCAGTGCTCCTTACAGGGGTGAAGTCTCTGTTTTTCCACACTCTTTCATACCCACCTAATGACTGTGCCAGCTTTGTCTGCCACCTGAACCAGGTGCAGAGATGGAGAGATCACATCCTGAAGATGGAACTTTATATTTGAGCTGTGTCTGGCTGGGATGGAGTTAACTTCCTTCACAGCAGCAGCGGGGAGTCAGTGAGTGGCTGTGGGGTCACTTGTGTGGGGTCCATCCATGGCAATATTTGGTAATACATTCTGTGGTGAAAATAAATAATAAACACTTGTTTTGAAATGCTATCAAAATGAAATTGCTGGCTGTATGAAACCTTAAATGCTTATCCCAAATCGAGGTCTCTGTGACACCATGCTGATAAACTCTATTGTGACACCCCTTTTAATTGCATTGACTGGACCATTGAAGAGTTTCTTGTATAACTGATCTATACACTTCAAATCTTCCCTGTTAAATTCTACCTTTTTCCCTGACAGGGAGGAATTAATCATTGCAGGGCTTCAAACAGTTTATGTCTCGGAGAAGATGCCTGATATTAATTAAACCAGCAAATAAAAAAATCCAGTGAATGTAACTTGAATTTAAGCTAGGGAGAACATACAATATTTAACCTTTGGAATGAGCAGAAGACTCTCAGCTCCCAAAGTCTTAAGATTACTGCTGTGTTTCTTTCAAAAATGTATGACGTGGGTCAGAGGTGTTCCATGGTGCACCTGAACAATCCAACCTGCTCAGAGACTGCCTAGGATGGTCCTGTCTCCCGAGTATGGGGTAAACCGGTAGCTGCTTACTCTAGGTGAGTATGCCAGAATGATCCCTCCATCGTGTTGAAGGAATCCTGAACCTCATGACTCACAGTTTTGTGTTTTAGAGGTTGATGTGAGAGAATCCAGTGGTATTCATGGAAGAAGTTACCTGGAAAAAACCTGAATAATTTCCTCTTGAGGTGGAACTCTGTTTCCCACCTGCATCTTTACCATTTAAACTCAAGGAGCAGGCAATGAGCATGAAAGGGATGTATAAGATGGACAGCTGAACTACAGGAAATGTAATATCTACAAGGCCTGCCCAGCCCAGCTCTGTATGATTCCCTACTCCTGGAATAATGCTTGTGATTTCTTTGTTCAGAAAATGATAGGCATCTTTGGCCTAGTTGAGGCTCAAGTTATACAACAGATTGCAGAAGTCAGGGCTGACATTCTCTGGCTAGTGCCATGCAGGGCTACATTCAGGACTGGTTTTAAAACTGATGAATCAACTGAAGGAAGTCTAAAAGAAGAAGCAAGTCCAGCTTCATTCTGCTGCAGTGACTAGATGACACTAGTAATCCCTCCAAGGTTTCAAAGATTACAGGGAGAAAGTATCATTGCTAAAGGTGACTTATGTGGGCATAAGTAAAAGCAAGGCACTATATGGGAGCAAATGAAAGATATTTTCCATGCTGCCATGAAGGTGTGTCAAGTAGCAATCTACACCTCTATGGGGAGAGCAGAAATTCCACTGCTGTGGTCTTGCTAAGGAGATTTCCAAAAGACTGGAAATCCCCTGAGAACCCTCTCCTCAGAGTCCTGCCATCAGGACTTTTGTCCTACCCCAAGCTTATCCTCCCTGCTGCTTGCCATGGTGGCAGGAATACCCTTTCCCTGAGACCATACTCTGTTTGCTCCCAGCCGGGGAGTGGGGTCCCTCTTCAGTCACCCTTGCACATGTGCACTTCATTGTACTAAAGCTATGTAACAGTGCTGCCTTGATTTATGAGGGCTGCATTTCTTCCAGTGATCCCTGCTGGTACAGGACTCACTACTTCCCTTTTATGTGTCTGTGTCAGAGGGCAACTGGCAACCAGCTGTTGGAAACCGATGTAAAAAAAATCCCCAACACAACAAAACCCTTTATTACCATTGTGATATTATTTCAAGTTCCAGTACCTGCCTATAGTCTCTGTGAGGAGGGCAATGGAGACTGTGGCTGCAGACTTTATCACTGCTGTGAAGAAATTAAAATGATATTATTGAATTTCCAGCTTGGACAAGTGAGTGTGTTTGGTGAACCAAAACACATCCCCACTACAGAGTAACACTGATTCAGACCGAGGATGTGTTTTCTCAGTAGTCTTTATACTCAGAGACCACATGATATACATATTTCCTCCTCCTAGGTGTCTGTTAGTAAGGAGATATCAAAAGCTCAGTAAAAATAATTATAGTAATATCATCTTTTAGCTAAGGGAATCTCCTCTCACATATCAAATCCAGCCCATATATTGTGCTGATAGACATGACATTGTACAGATACAGCAGGGCTGGAGAGAGGAGGGTGGTGCTCCACAAGAACTCTGCCTTCTTCCCTTGCCAGGCAAACACAAGGGTCCTGACACTTCTTAGCTGGCTCTGCTCTCTTTGTGTGCACCCACCCTGGGGGTGGCTTCCCAGTTCAAAGAGTCTCATTTTCCAGCTGTGCCAGGATTACTGGGGTGACTGGCCCAGGATGCACAGCAAGACACCAGCAAATGGTTCAAGCATTACAGGAATGTATTGGAGTAAAGTGGCCAAAATCATCAGTTTGAGTGTTCTGGCCTCATATGAATTGTGCAAAAATGTGTATTTAGAAAGCCACACATGGTGTTTGCAAAACACCCTTCAGTCTACTTTACAAAGTGAAAATATTTATAATTGCAGCATCCTTCTTCTTGAATATGTCAGTCCCTTCCCCAGGACCTGCCAGACTTTAAGGACAGTATCAAGAAAATCTGAAGGAAACTGAATGGCTCTGAGATAAGTTCCTTAAAATTTTATGTAAATGGACTGCTGAAGAATGGAGAAGGGGACATATGAGAGTTTTCAGTAGTCAAAAGGCATAGAAAGGAGATGGGAATATTGTGGTCAGGTGGAGAGAACAGGGGAAGGTCTAGGAGACACCCAGAGGACTGGAGGCACTGCCTGGGGAACGGGCTTCAGTCAACAGCAGAATAAGAGAAGAACTGTAGGAATGTAGGATACAAATCCATAGACAACCAGGCTTGGGAAGTTGGATGGTTTACAGACAAAAGTAGGATTCTGAAAAATAAGTTTGCTAAAAAAAAAATTAATTAAAAAAATTTACTTTTTCTGATGCTCTGGAACTTTACCTCTCAGTGATGTGCACCAACTCAGTGCACACACAGCTGCTCTCATGAGGTGCTGCGTCACTGTAGCATGAGTGAGATAATATGAACAGGACAAGGGAAGTGATAGAATCCAACTGAGATGGGCTGGCAGGAATTACCTGGGTCCCTGGCAGGTACTGACAGAGCCAGGGGATCTCACAAGCTCCTTTAGGCCCCAATGAGGTAAATTTTGCCTGAGCTGGAGAAACACTCTGTTGTCTTTCTCCTGCTGTTATCTTCCCCACGGAGGGAAGGTGTCCCAGGCCAAAGAGAAAGCCAAGCTCCTTCTTGCAGCCCAGCACCCCATGCCTCCCAAGCTGCTCCTGTCCCTCCCCCATCACCTCCTCCTGCCTCTGCACATGCCAGGTGACAGCCTGTCTCAGGAAGGTATTTATTTTTGCGTTATTGGTTAGCTTTGTTTTACCTCCTAAGTAAACCTTGCAGTATTTATAGCCTCGCCTCCGCACTTGTAGTATATATTAGCCTTTTATGCCTTCTCTGTCACCTGTTGAAATGAGAACTCGGGGTCTTCGGGCCTCTGCGGCCCTTCCCTTACATTAACTTAAATCACACCAGATGTGGGCCCTTACTGCAGAGGAAGACTAATTGATTTCGCCAGTCACAATATGCCTATTGTTTTTTAACACAAATAAACACTGTGGTGTGGGGGACTTGGGATTGATTTTTTTGTTGTTGTTGTTTTTCCTTTTTTTTCCCTTTGCCACAAGTGCCAAAGGTTATTCAATTAAAGAACTCCAGAAAGTGTGACTAATAATCCACGGGCAGGGTATTTCTACAGTAAAAAAGAAAAAAGAAAAAAAAAAAAGAAAGAAAAAGAAAAAAGAGAAAAAAAATAAAATAATCTCCATGCTACCCTGAGAACAGCAGCCTCACCAGGGCTGGCCATAACTGTGATGGATGGCTGGTGTGTGTAAGACGTTATTATTTGTTATGTGAGTGGGGGGACATGGCAGGCACATTGGGCAGTACACCTGCTGGGCTCCAAGAAGCAAGAACAGCTGTGTGCATTGATTTAGACGCTTGCTACTTGGGGCTCCAGGAACGAATCAAGCGACAGCTCATAAAAAAAGAGGGTTTTATGATTTTTCCCCCCTTCTTTCTGCAAACAAACGGCCACATCATATGTTTTCCTAACGCTGCTATAACTCAAAATTAAATCCCAGCCCAAGGTGTCAGGCTGGTACCATGTCAGAATTGTAACGGCTTATTTTAAAGGTCGTTATGGATGTACCGGGGAAACACTGGGGGTTTCTGCACAAAGGTGCCATTTCGTTTTGCTGGAGCTCAGGCACTTAAGGGCAATTAGCTCCACTGTTAAAAAATGAGCTGAGAGTGTTTTAACTGGTGATTTTATGCTAATAGCAACTACTAATTCATATTGTTAAAAAAGAAAGTACAGGCTGCCAAAGCAGTGTACTGTATGGCCCCAAAGCTTCCCCTTGCCCCAGGTCCTGCCCCCAGGAGAGGGTGTGAGATACGCTGAGGTGTGTGTCACAGGGTCAGCAAACCCCCTCCAGAGCACAGGAGACCAAAGCCTGAGCACACTCCCTGAAGCAGGGACACCCAGGACCCTTTTCTCCATCCTGCACCCCTGCACACCCCTGTGGCACTACAGAGCTGTAGCTACTCCTGCACCAGGAAAATGCCACTGTCCTTCCAGAGCATCCTGCAGGGCTGCAGTCTAGGCTTTGCTAGTCCCTGCTCACTGTTTCTCCTGCACCAGGGTGCCTGAGAGAGCATGGCAGCTGTGTCTTCAGGGACACATCTGCAGTCCCTGAAGCAGCTGGGGGCAGATGAGATGCCACCAAAAAGATCGCATCTGCTACCACCTTTGGAGAAGCCAGCTCCAAGAGCTTCTCTCTCGGCTGGGCTGGCACTGCTTGGAAGCAAAGATGAAACCTCACCGTAAAAGGCGCATCTCATCTGAGCACATACAGCTCTGACACACAGAAAAATTATCTGTATGAGCACTCTGTACACAGGTGTTGTTCAGGACAAAAGCCTACTTTAGATGCTGCCCTAACATCTATTCCTCCAAGTGGATGCAGAAGTCATCAGAGAAGAACATCTCCTGTTCCTTACCCTTCGGATGTTCTTTTTCCCTCCTTAAATCTGTTACTGATGCAAATGATCACAGCCCTAAAATCACAGATTTTACTCACTGCATTATGCTTGCAATAAAGACCTAACATTTGGCCACTTGTGCAAAAGCGTGTACAACAAATAGGCATAAACACTTAAACAAGGAGAGTCTTACAGGAAGACAAAACCACTTGGCTGGGTTATCCAAGAAAATGCAATTGGTTTTGCTTTTCTTAAAGAGGAAAGGAGATGATTATCTTTCAGATTTGGTAGAAAGTTGATCTATTTCTACTAACTGATGAACAATAGGGTGCAAAGCCATAAAAATTATAAAAATGAAATTAATCTGAACATTGTAATATTATCCAGTCTTTTAGACTTTCAGACTTGCCTTTCACTTATGAGAACAACAGTGAAAAAGAAAAAAAGGTCTTTGTAAACATGAATTTGGTCTATGGGAGCTATTTGTGAAGCTTCTTCTCTGGCCTGCTTCTCAGCTTTGACATACCAGCCAGCAGACAGAAAACTTTAAAAAGAATGGGAATAGAAAACACTCTAACAAATGAAAAATTTTATCACTTTCAGAATGAGATTCTGAAAACAAAATCATTATATCCCTTCTTCCCATAGACATGGATGTGTAAGCCACAGCTGACACAGAGGAGCAAAAACCTTCAGAGACCTTCGCAAGCAGCAGAGAAACCTTTGCTTCTCCTCCCTGTTCCAACTTGACATAGTCTTGGGTCTTTCACCTGTACCACTTCCACAGTCAGCAAACATCCTTGGGACCCCTGGTTCTTCTCTGTGTCTTCTCTATGTCTTCTCAACCCTGACAGCAGACAGATCTCAGGCTCCCCTTACCTTTTGCTGAAAGCATAAAATATTGAGCTGTTTACAGAAACACAAAAAAGAAAAAAAGGAAAAAAAATCCAGGAGAAAATTTCAGTTTTCCATATTAAAGGTTGGATGAAATAAATTCTGAGTCCACAGACTGGATGGAGAAAATTATTGCCTGTGAAGCCAGAGCTGATGTCCATCTAGCCCTCAGCAAAGCTGATTTTGTAGCTGGTTGCTGGCAGTGGGCAACAGGATATGAAGTCTTGAGGTAAGACAAACCTAACCACTACCTGAGATCCTCAGAACACACCATATTGAATTAAAGATGGTAATGAGTACATCCCTTACTAGCTTTGTTACTCCATTTATATTTCACTATCCACACATTTGCCCAAATCCTGAATTCTGTCTATGCCTACAACCTCCCATGGCAACACATGCCAGAAGTTTGATTTCATTGTGTTAAAAACTTCCATACTTTCATTTGTTTTACAACTGTTTGCTATCACTTTCATCATATGCCCCTGCAGTTTTTAGAGTAACAGTTCTCAATTCACCTTATCTACCACTGGCATGCTTTAGTGGGGTGCTGAGCAATAGAAAATACCACAAATGCCAACTTACCTTTTAGAAAAAGATTTCAAACAAAGATCATGGGTCAGGGGATGGGATGGGGGGCAATGGTGTTGCTTGTGTAAAGAGCACAACTCAACAAACCCATGTATTGACTGAAGATAAAACCTTGGAGGGACATTGAGCCACAAGAGAAGGTGATGCATGTCTTAATCTATGGGGCTCAGAAATCACTTTGTCCTTCAAACAGAGCAATAATCTCTGCACCCTGGTACAATGCATCACTTGCTGTGCTGTAAATAACCAAAACCACCATGCGGCAAAACCTCAACTGGTTAAAAATGCCATAACTTCACTGTTGTCAATAATATAATGACACTTCCCAACATATTTTTGTTTTTAATAAAAGACAGAAACAAAAAAAATTAAGGTCCAAAGACTGCTGTGGGCTTGTGAATCTGTCTTCTCACAGACTCAACAGTTGTAATTTTAATTCCCCTTAAAATAGGAATTAGAATGAAATATTAAATCATTACCTCGGTCTCTTTTATAACTGATAGACTTCTTTTTGTGTATGAAAATGTTAAGATGATAAATGCTGCTTTTTTTTCCTGAAAAGTTCCCCCAGATAGAGAGTACCTGTGAAATGTGATCATCTCACAGAGCCCTTATTTCTTCTGATGTTCTATGGAAACAAAGAGCTGGGGTAGAGATGCTTAGAAGCATTATAAAAATTATTTTTAAAGTGTGTTAAACCAATATTCTTATGCAACTGAAGTTATCTGCTAGAACAGAATCCCACTTCTCAAATTTATACATTGAAATTCTGTATATGCATTTCCTCTTAGGTATCTCTGACTTTCAAGGCTGTGGTAAATCCTGACGAAGAAATGGAGTTGCAGCAGCAAGGGAAAACAAGGCAAGTCAAGGAACTAAAAAAAAATCTAAACACATGTGAAGCACTTTTTCTTCCACTACCAAGATGAAGAAAGGCACAAAAGGTAAAAACCTGCTATCTTAGAGATATGTCCTCCAAGTCCTGAGCTCACCCATTACTGAAACAATGAAACTGTCATTTCCTATATGATTTCGGACATGAGATAAACCTCAGAAGGAGGCTTACAGAATATACGTACAAAAGCCACAATGTAAATTTTATACTGTGTATAAATAAAAATTACAGTATACACATTAAATGAAACAGATACTGCCGGCATCTCCTGAAGGACATACTTGTCTGTTGTCAGAAGCTCTAGGTGATATTTAACAAAACAACATAGCCCTTTAAAACAGCATAAGGAAGACAGTGAAAAATGTCAGGAGAAAAGTTAGAACATGAGACGGCATCAGGGAAAAATTTGTCTGAGAACTTGAGTTAATATCTTAATTTTAGCAAATAGCTCTGTAAAATCTTCAATAGTCTCACTTTTTTCTAGGGTTAAATATTTTCAAGCAATAGGAAGAAAATTCTTCACAATTTCTTTAATTTTGTGTGAAAAAATGATGTCATTCATGACTAATTTTTGCCCAGAAGTAGGCGGGAGAAGTATTTTATGTCTAAATTGAGAGAGGATGTCTCCAATAGCCCTAACGCATTTATTCTTTGCCTCATGAAGACCACATTATCTTCTCAACTTCTGATATCTTCTTCTGACACTCTTCAAACAATTCAAGGTTTCTTGGGAGTTCCCTAGTTATGTGCTGAACGCAGCCTGTCTCTTTATAGAATACAAATTCTGATAGGATCGTGGTCCATAGGAGAAATTTTTGTTTTAAAAATACATAACAGTTACCTCCTTCCCTTTTCAGGGTTTTGCACAGGGGCAGGCTGCCAAGGCTTGACGCGTTCCAGATGGATACACAGAACGGCAGTGTGGCTCAGTGGTGCCTTGTTCTGTGGTTAGACCTCAACACAGGAGGGTAGGAAACAATGGGGAAAAAGTAGAATATTTCAGGCAAAGTGTCCTAGTTTTGGAAAGGGCCACAGGCTTTTTGTTCATTTGCAAGCACTTTCTCACATTACGAGCTGATGGGTTTCTTCTGAAGCCCTTGTCAGTCAATCTCCCTGTGTATTTCTCCCTGGTGCTCCGTTAAAGCCAAATAAAACCTATTTGCCTCTGCTTTCCCTCCTTGTTGATGTATGTAGAGTTATCAGCTTCTTGCAGGTGTCTACTTCTTGCATTTTTAATGACAGTTTAAGAAAAAAATAATCCAAACTCGAGGCCACAGAAAAGCTTTCACAAGAGGGGTCAAAAGGGTTTCCTCTTCTGCTAAAGGTCTGCTACATTATTAGCAGTGCCGTGATAGAGATATTTACCTGTTGGTTGCTTTTCAATTGATTCAACATGTGGCTACAGGGAGGTTGGAGTCCTTAGATTAAACCCACTTGAAGTTAAAATCCTGGGATAATTCCAGCGGGGGAAAAAAGAAAAGAGAGTGCTCATCCTGCTTTGGCTCCATTGTGACTTTTCGCTCTGTTTGGCTCCATTGTGAATTTTCACTCTGTTTTAAAGTTTAGCCTCAATTAAAAGAAAACAAGCAAACAACAAATAGAGAACAACAATCTCAAACAATTAGGGTTTTGACATCTAAGGAAAGCAATGTTGGATGAGGTCATCTCATTGCAGCCCATAAAGCTATCTCTTCCTCCCTTTGTAATACCCATGTTCGAGTCCAAGTTCCTCCTTAGTTTTTTGTGGCTAAAGTGAACTAAACATCCCAAGCAAAATATGTGTCTGATTTATTGGTTGTCTGGGAGAATTAATGCTACAAATGCAATCATGTCTAATTTCAATTCAATAGGAAAAGCAAAGCTCAAAAGAACAGACCTCCCCATGAAAGAATTAAGAAACGGATTCAAGGTTTATAAAGCCAGAGGGAAGCAGCCTCTCTAGGAGACCACAGGCCAGGCCACTACTTCCCTGAATTACTTCCTTTTGGAAGTAAGGTACATATCTGTAAGAGAAACAGTCAATCTTTATTTTTCAAATTGCCAGTGATAGAGAACTTTGTATAGCCACCACATGTATTCCTTTGGTGATTATCTGTCCCTCTCTGATAAAAACATGTGTCTTACTTTTGGTCTGAAGTTACCATGTCTGTGTTTCCAGACATTGGATGCTCTGATGTCTTTATCCAATAGATAACAAAACACCAAACCCAAATGAAACAAAACAAAATGTCAATATGGAAAGATATAGACAGTCATCTTTATAAAATTCTTCAAGAAACCGAGCTCTTTTATAGTCTTCTTTTCTGGTGCAAGTGTTTCAGACTTTTAACCATCCTCTAGATTATCCTGTGAGACTGTTTCTGCTGTTCAATGTCCCCAGCTCAGATTGTGGACACCAGAGAATATAGATGTCATGGCAGCATTGTCACCAAATACCATACTCGTATTCTATTTTCTCATTTCTAGTTCACCTTCTGGAATCCTTTCTGAAGGTCTTCAGGGAACCTCTAGTGGCTTTTGTACCCACTGTGGTCCCAAATACCATCCAGAGTACACATTAAGTATGTTCTGTCTGTAGGGCTTTGTTCTTTTTTTATTTCTTTATTTTTTTTCCAAAGATTGCCTTTACTTCCTAATATGTTGCTAGCATCTGTTTCACCAGGCAATCTGGTCTGCATCACTATTTTATCTTCCTGCCCTTTTTTTCTTTTTTCTCCCACTCCATAATATTTTTGTCATATCCAGTCTTTGTCAGTGGTTAGTGCATTTTTTTTTTATCCTTGGACATTGATACTAATGCAAAATAGTTTAATTCTGAAAACTGAACCATTCAGGGCTCCAGATAAAGCTCAGTTATTTAACAGAATCCAGATTTATAGTATTTCCAATTTATAATTTAATTTTTAAAATACTTAACATAAGTTGCACTCATTTTTTATTATGATAGTTTCTGAATGAAAACACATAGTGACACCAAATGAAATTCCATACTGAAGGTTGTTTTATTGACATACTAAGCTTTATGCATTATATTTAGAACCTCATCTCCCTTCTATCCAAGGCTGCTTGGATAAGATCTATTTTACATAAATCTACTTTGAACATACTAATTCTTGATTCCAGAAGCTCTGTCTCAGCCTCCACTATTTAACCTATCAGTTTTAGACAGGCATCTGCTTATTTCAGTCACTCTGCTTTCCCCTTTATAAGAAGTGTTGTCAGAAAGCTTTTACACAGATATGTACATATTTTACATTTTTAAAGATTGCCAGAATATACAGCCCTGTTTTCAAAGTCCAAAATTCTCCCTTTCATCTTTAAGGCTTTTTACTGTGGTCCTTTGGCCAAGGCGGGGTTTTTGCATAATTTCCATCTTTCATGGAGAGCACAAAGCTTTGACAGTCCGGAACATCTGTATTGGCGTTAAATGAGCAGCATGTCTGGTGAGTGCAGTGACCAGAGACACAACCACACCTCTCCTCTTTTCTGCAAAGTGCATTTCACAGATATCAATGAATGGGGAGCAAAATCACCAACGGCAGGGCCTAGAAAAAACAAAAAACAAAAAATGAACAAGTAGAAATATGGGAAGACGGCAACCAGCAAAGTGTCCTACCACAACTTCAGCCATCCTCCTCCTCTTCTCAGAAGTTCAAGAGCAAGCAAGGGAGGCAATACTGAGAGTGAATGGAGTGAAGATATAAATTTTGATGAAGCTGTGTGATTTATGTGTATTATACCATGAATACATGATAGACAGATGGTGTTTGAGCTGCACACATTCCTTTTGTGCCAAGAGTCTTACCTCCAACATCCATGCTTTGTCCTTGGGGTACCAAAGAAGAAATGTCCACTGCAGTAAGGAGTTTTAAAAGAATTGGCTAAGGAGTTTTCTGATCCACTGACATAGTTTTTAAATAAATCTCAGGCTCCTGAGGATGTTGCACTGAAAAAAAAAAAAAGGAAATCTCATGCCAGTAATTATAAATGATCAACAGGAAGGCTCAGGAAACTATAATCCCCATGAAACTTGGCTTAGCAGCCCAGGGTCTGGGGCAGGTGGAAAATAAAGATTGGAAGGGATACTTATAGAGAGAGATAAGAAGATGTACATTTCCAAGTGGAACATCTAACATCTCCCTGCAGTATTTTGTTTTCTCTTTGACTGAAAAGTGGAAAATACCCTTAGCTAATGATTTCTGGAAGAAATGAGAGACTCAGAGTTCAACATATGGAGAAACCCTTTGGTTCCAACAGTCTACTTTTCATGTGCATGTCTGAAGCTGCCAGACACATGCTTCCTTCACAATAAAGTATTTCATCTGACCGCTGGTCTTCCTTTTCTTTTTCTTCCCTTGAGACTGGGTGGTGGAGGGAACGTTTATTACAGAGAGGGGATGTTTTGTTAGTCTTGCACTTTTTATTTACTCCAATCTGTTGTGTATAATAAGGGCTCTTAATCAACTTGCCCTGGAGAGTATTTACCAGATATCAAATAGCACAGACAATTTGATATGGGACTTTAATCTTAAACCACCTGCTTTGACCCTGTTTTGGCTAAACTGTAACAGGCATTAGTCTCAGTGCAGAAGTGGATATTTTTGGAAGCCACAAGAAAAACGTCAGTTTTCATGTTACACAACATATGGCTTTTCTGAATTTTTTTTTTCTTATATGCTTGTTCTAAAAGGATGCTATTTTTGTGCCTTCACAACCAAAGAACATCTGAACTTTTCCAATTGATACTTGCCAGGTGTTTACTTCATGCTGTTCTCATGTTGCAAATAAACAAGTTAAAATAATGGAAGCATAATCCATTTAACACACTTCTGTGTACATCCATATTCCAAAATGTCTTGAAGTAGAAAGGAGGAGACTCCAGACTCCCAGGGCTATTAACCTCCATGTTATCAAAGACAATTCATTCCAACATCCAGATCTTGCATAACAGGGATGAAAATATGGCAAGATTTGTTAAGAAATCAGCATAGTTTGGGAGTTTTTTTGCTGCTGCCATTTGGTTGAGGCTGGCCTCATTGCTGTTTTAAGCAGACTGTGACACTTCTTGGCATAGATTTTCAGACTGGTTAATGGAAAGCTGATAGCTAGTAGGTCTCACGGATTTAATCATGAATCATGTGCTTGGTTTTGTTCAGTAATTTCTCTCTAGCATGACTGAATAGTGGGGAAATTTAAGCAGCAATAGTTTAAACTGAAAAAGGTTTTAATACCCCTTGTGTTTGCCTGTAAGTTTTCAATAAATATTTAAACTGCATCAGGAAAATCAGTGCATTAAGCTTCACTCCAGGGATCCACCTGTTTCACCTTTCTGTCTGTGGCAGCAGTCAATGTACAGGCTTATTAGGCAAAACTTGCCAAATAGATAAAAAGGAACCTAATGAAAACATTTTCCTATACATGTTGATTGGGAAATGAGTTTACATATTCAAAGTGCAAGGTAGATGCCTATTATCAGCTTTGATTTAATTGGATCTTACATTTGGCACACAATTTTACCTATCTAGCCTGGCATCACAGTTGTTAAGCACTAAGCAATGCCCATGATGGAACTAGCTGCACTGGTAATTTCATTTTCTTGTTATGTGGATAAAAAGGACTTACAGCTACTAATAAGGATGTCAGATTATTTCTTCTGTCATGCATAGTTCTTTTCCCAGCATTGACTGCTTCTCATTCACTGAGAATTCAACAGAGAGGAAAGCCTCCATTGCAGCAGGTTTGTCGCTAGGACCTGGTCCCCAAGGGGGACCCATGCTGGAGCACTCTGTGCCTGGAGGGACTGCACCCTGTGGAAAGCACCCACGCTGGAGCACTTACTGAGGAAGGAGTTGAAGAAGTTGTGGAGGACTGTCTCACATGAGAGGAAGTCCACAGTGGAGCCAGGGGAGAGTGTGAGGAGTCATCCCCCTGAGGAGGAAGGAGCATCAGGGAGCAATGTGTGATGGACTGACCTGCCCATAGAAGCTGAGAGCTCCCTGTCCCTGGATGAGAAGTTGGGGCTGCCCCATCCCTCAAAGTGTTCAGGAACAGGACAGATGGGGCTCTGAGCAGACTGGTGTAGTGGAAGGTTTCCCAGCCCATGGCAGTGGGGTTGGAACTAAATGATCATTAAGGCCCCTTTCAACTCCCACCATTCTATGATTCTATAACCTCAATCCCTTCTCCCCATTTTCCTGAGCTGCTCTTAAGGAGGAGAAGGAAAAATAGTAAAAGGAAATCTGGGAAGAAGAAAGAGGTGGGGAGAAAGTGTTTTTAAGATTTTGTTTGATTTCTTGTTATCCTACTCTGATTTGATTCATAGTAAACTAAACTAACTTCCCTAAATGAAGCACGTTTTCCCTGTGATGGTAATTGGTGGGTGTTCTCTCCTTGTCCTTACCTTAGTCCATGAACCTTCCATTGTATTTTCTCTCCCCTGAGAGAAGAGGGAGTGACATAGTGGCTTTGGGGGAGCATCTGATGTCCAGCTGGGGTCAACCTACCCCCCCACCCCATGGAATAATCTAATGCTCAGGGTTGGAGGGGACTTCAAGGTCATCTAGTTCCAACTCCCTTGTCATGGCAGGGACACCAGCCCTCTACCCACCTTTGTGGCTCCCCTCTGGAATCACTCCAGCAGGTCCAGGTTTTCCCTGAGATGAGGCCCAGAGCTGGATGCACTACTCCTGTTGGGTTACCACAAGTACCAAGCAGAGAGGCAGAATATCCCATCTCAGCCTGCTGGCCACACTGAGTTGGATGCAGTCCAGGATACCTGGGTTATCATCCATGGTGTTCCTGGGGTGGTTGTTGGAGTGTAACACCGGGATGTGATGCAGAAGATGTGCAGAACTTTCCCTTGGGGTGGGAGGTGCATTTTGCCATGATGCTCTAAAGAAGCTGAGGCTGCAGCTTCTACCAGGGATGGGCTCCTCTGAGGCAGCTGGAACAGCCACCCTTTCACAGGAAAACCTTTTGTCCCAGCAGAAGCTGAATGTGATGAAAATCTGCCAGGAATTACCCATGTGAAGACTATAAATAATTGGAGAAAAAAATGTGGAACTGGCAGGAATGTAAAAATCTGGCATCTCCCTTTGTGATTTGCAAAACAATGCTCGGAGTCCAGCTGATAACACAAAGAAGATCCTTAGCTTTCGCTTGCCATAAACAGAGGCAGGAACCAGTAACCTGAATTATGTTAAGTCCATCAGGTGCTGGCACTGGTAAAAAAGAAGGGAAATTTCAAATAAATAAGGTGAAATGGGAAGACTTCCTTAGAGCACACGTACAAAATCTCATTATTGCTAAACTAGGGAGCCAAGCACAGCTTTTCATTTTCAACTCCCTGCAAGATTGATTTGACTCGTGTATAGTGAGGGACTTCAGTCTTTTGTAGCCACCTGGAGCAGGGGACCGGCAAAGGCCAAGGTATTTCCCTATCCAGGTGGCCCTCATAAATATCTCAGTGGAATTTATTTTCTTTCATTTACTTTGGCATTGCTTGGGCACTGCTTGATTAAGGGGTGGTGTTTAGGAACTGATATGCCCAGAGATAGACAGCCACATCTGCTAGCCATTTGGATTAATTATTACACCTGTACCATAAAACACATGTTAATAAAGGGTTGGTGAACAGGTTCAGGTTGCAGTTTTGAAAAGGCCCAAAGAAAACACAATGCTAGTCACATAGAAGAGTGAGCCAAACCTTTTGCTGATAAGATGCTGCAGGTTCCAACCACATCCAAGGAAGAGGCAACATCAGATACACATGAAAAATAAATCACACTCAGGAGGAAAGTGAATATCTTGGCAAGTTATGCCTTTGTAGTCTATTGGCTGGAAGGTGAGCGACAGTACACATTCTTTCTTTCTTTCCTTCTTTCTTTGCTGTTAGATGTAGAAGGAAAAAAATCATTAATCACTCTGCAGGATACAGCACTTAAATGGGTAAAGTTGCTGAAGGGGTCTGGTTAGCATCAGCCGATTTTTCATTTCCTTTCAGTGGGGACAGTGTGGTGCTCTGGAATCCCTGGAGCCCAGGAGCATGAATGCAGGTATTGAATTTTCAGGAGGAGACAATTAAGACCAAGCATGTGAGATACAATCATATTGAAATTAATTCAGATACCTCAGCTGAAGACCTAAACCCTCTGCCTTCTTCCTTCTTTGGGAGGCATATTTGGGAGGACTGTACTGAGCTGGCATTAATCATTAATCATATGAGCCTTGTGTCATTTATGATGGAACACAATGGAGCTCTGTATTTATTATTTCTTCCCCTGAAAAGGTTTACCATATTCTTTCTGCCTGTGGAAAATCACTTTCCTGAAAAATCTCTGCAAACATCTTTTGCCTGTTTTTTACAGTTCTTTATTCTGAGATGGACTGAAGTCAGCATGGAGTGAATGTGGGCTCTGAGCCTGGTGCCAATTCTTTATTATTTTCCAGATATCTCCTCACCCAAACTGGCTTCCATCATGATCTGGAGATGAACTGGAGAAAGAGCATAGGACCATTGTGAGGACACCTCAGAGTGACATCTCACCTGCAGTCCTTCTCACTCTGGACTTCATCTGTGATTGATGCTGGTGTTTACCTGGTATCTTTGATGGGTAGAGTTCAATACATTTGGTCCTGACCTGTGGAAAATGCTACAGCTGAACATTTCCCAATACTGAGAGTTTGGCAGAAGATTCATAACTCAGGCAAAAAAAGCTGTCCAGTGGGGAAAGACAACTCCAAAAGGAAGATGGGTCTTTCATGGTGTTACAACCCCACCTCCAGACTCTACTAGAATGCCTGCAGCAAGGACAGTTTGTAAGATGTAATAAGCCTACCTCTTGCAAAGGCAGTCTGGCCATCCAAAGTGAAGGATGCTCTTTCAAAGAGATTTTTCATAAATCAGGACAAAAAGATCAAGTTAAATGTCTGCCTCATCTGCCCAAAGAAATATTTGTATGGCAATATGGCAATCTACAGGGGACAGGAGTATGAAAATTTGAAATACACTGGGATATAATTTTAAGAGATAGCCCATGATTAGTCTGATAAGGCTATTTATCTTGACATGTAGGTTTCAGTGTCTGAGGTTTAATTTCCCCTGTAGCCTCAATTTAAGATTTTGTGGTCTTTATCTGTATATGCATATACTTCAACACTTTGAAGGATTGGAGTTTAAATTAGTGTTTCATTTTCTTTATTTTCAAACTGTACTTCTGCAGTCTTTTTTCATATTACCACTTTATCATTAATGTACACTTTTGTGGCTACTCTAGTCATTTGACTTCTGTCCAGGTAATAGGTACCAGTTGCAGTACATGAATTGCAGTGTATGGAAACTACCAGTAGAACAACAGTAATTTTTCTGTACTGGAATAATCCTTGGAATGTATTCATTTCAAGCTATTGTTTAGATTTACTATCCAGCTCCACCTTCTGGTAAACTTGAATTAAATCTAGCTTTAAGTTTCTTTCTCCTTGCAAATACTGAAAGCAAATTCTTTCCTATATAACTATGTTACCTAAGGATGAATTATACTGACCTGTATTTACTTTGCCAGTCACTGAATTTGTACCCCATTCAGGGGTGCTTTTTGCAGTATACATGAAAAAAAGCACTTTCAGAGCAAGATTTAAAGCTTTAAAGGGAGATCATCTGCATTCTCAAGTAATGAAATTTCTGATTCGAGACATATCTTCATGAATAGGTCCCAGATTCTAAAATTATAGAATGGCTTCCTTAGCCTTGTATTGCCACAGTTCTTTTAATCTTAGCTGCTTTTGAAAAAGAATGCATCTAATGAGATATCCATTCATTCTCAAAGAGTTTCTCAAAAAAGATAAGCATGAATGTGTTTATACTCAAAAGTGAGCATAACTGGGTTTGGTTTACTTTTAAATAGCTCCCTTTGCTTCTTAGCCCTTTTGTAAAATATATAAAGTAATCAGACTTTAGATGTCACATACAAGGGACATCCAATACTACTGATTTATGAAACACCTAGGAGAGCTGCATTCCCATCTTGGACAGGGCATGGGGATGCTATGAATTTCAAAACCAGGTATTTAATTAATCCATTTATCCAGATGCCTATCTATGGTGTTTGGGTTTTTATGCACACTTCTTGCCTGTGCATTTGCAGGGTTTTTTTAATCCTCATCTTTTTTATTTGTGTACTTCTAGTAAATAAGCTGTGTCTCAGCTAATAAACTAACTAGGGCTCAAGGGTTAGTCAGCAATCATCTGTAATGTTAACTTTTGGTACACACACTGACACAGCTCCCCCAAACCAGCTGGACCCTCATGGACTAAGCCAAGGCACAGTCTAAGGGGCAGCACAGGCCAGTGAGAATTTTGGGCAGTGGTTGGCATACCACTCTCCTTCACCACTCATTTTATTTTTTAAGAATTGACATTGTCTATCACTCTTATTTTCTGCTCCTGAGACCACAGAAGACTGACAGCCTGGTTCATCTCATGACTGTGCAGAAGGTGCATCAGGACATACAGCCCTGGTATACAACTTGCACAAACCACAGCCGGAACAATGTCATTTATTTCCACTTTCTCCCCATGAGCAGACCACCTCTGTGTCTGACAATGTGCTAAGAAAGGTCTCTTCATTATGCCAGTGTGGAGATTGCAAGCTTTTCAATACACAGAAGGCTGAAGACAGTGTGAATTTTAATTAATTTTCTCTTGAACCAAATCCTTACCTTCTTCCTGTATTTCTGCTCAAAGAGTGTTCAGCTGCACTACAGCTAATGGAGGTTTGCCCTGAGTAAGGACTTAACATTTGTCCTCTTACTGAAAAAAAACATCCCATTGTTTCATGCTTGTGTTACCATAGGGCATAAGATGCCTGTTTTTCAACCGAAGTCCCATAGGTCTGAGGACAAAAGGAAAACACAGTTCCACCCTTCAAAGTGATCATAAGGCAGAACACAATGGGCAGCTACAGACAGATGAATGAGCACACAGACACAGAGAGACAGCGCTGGTCAGTGCGATGGGCTGCAACCTAACCATTGTACCCGTAGGCATCACTGGAAGGAAAACAATTGGGAAGAGAACTGAGCCAAGAGAGACATTTTATTTGCAGAGGAATTTGCATCTCAGCACTTGGTGACAGTCCAGCCAGAACAAAAACCGGAACTGTTGCAACGCTGAGTGAGAAGGGGCACGGAGCCCCTGCTGGGGACGTTCTCCTGGCGGGCTGGCCCTCACGGGACTTGCACAACCTTCCAGTTGCAGTGAACTGGCACATGCCAGCAACCACAAAAACACTTCCGTCACAGTTTTTCCAGCCAGTGAAGCCTGAAAGAGAGTGGTGGAACAGATTTTGTCTCCTATTACAGGGAACGCCTCCAGGAATGAGAGGCAAAAAAGGAGAAAATGTGGTCATTAGATCTGAAAATGTAACATACAGGCACTATGGTATGGCACCAAAGTCTGGCCAAAGATCCAATAGCTTCCAAGTGAATGAGAGATGACGGGTAGTGTAAGAACTGACTGCAGACAGCTGGAAAGGATAGACCAGTTCCAACCCCAGGCAGCACCGCAGGCTGGGGACAGAGTGGCTGGGAAGCTGCCCAGAGGAAAAGGACCTGGGGGTGCTGGTGACAGAGCTGAACATGAGCCAGCTGTGCCCAGGTGGCCAAGAAGGCAAATGGCACCTGGCCTGTGTCAGGAATAGTGTGGCTAGCAGGAGCAGGACAGGGATTGTCCCCTCTACTTGGCGCTGATGAGGTCACACCTCAAGTGCTGTGTCCAGTTCTGGGCCCCTCACTGCAAAAGCATTGAGGGGCTGGAGAGAGTGCAGAGAAGGACAATGAAAACCATTTAAGATCTGGAGCACAAGTCCTGTAAAGCGTGGCTGATGGAATTGGGGCTCAGCCTGGAGGAAAGGAGGCTCAGAGGGGGCCTTATTGCCCTCCACAACTCCCTTAAAGGAGTTTGTAGCCAGGTAGGAGTTGGTCTCTGCTCCCAGCAACCAGTCACAGGGCAAGGGAAAATGGCTTCAAGCTGTGCCAGGATAGGTTCATGCTGGACATCAGGAGGAATGTCTTCACAGAAAGGGTTGTAAAGCATTGGAACAGGCTACCAGGGAGGTGGTGAAATCATCATCCCTGAAAATGTTCAAGAAATAACTAGATGTAGCACTTCCAGTCAGGAAGTTTAGTTTAGTTTAGTTTAGTTTAGTTTAGTTTAGTTTAGTTTAGTTTAGTTTAGTTTAGTTTGTTTAGTTGATATGGCGGTGGTTGGTCAAAAGATGATCTTGGACTTGATGACCTTGGAGGTCCTTTCCAACCTTAATGATTCTATGATTTAATGTAGGAGGTACAGAAGAAGCAGGGGAAGGTTACAAACAAAAAGTGACACGATCATAGTGGCAGTCTGTGAACACAGAAATGCAAACTGACATAACTGAGATGAGTTTATCTGTGTACGCAGAAGCTCAAACCCCCATCACACTGTGCAGTGTGTACATAATCTGAATGGGATTGATGAGTCACAGGCTCTGCCCAGATGGACTCTGAGTGACCAGCAGAATGGTAACACTCTCCCAAAGAATGGGAAAGCGAGTTTTAGTCAACTTGAATTCAAGGTATTAATTAACTGTACACACAGAAGTGCAGCTAACACAAGTGAGATTTTAAATTGGATGGGAGAGTGATTTTTCTCTAGCGGTGACATGAGTTGCTAACATGGAGTGATTTGTGTGGAGACACTCAATGGATTTGTGCCTTTGCCTGACTAGAAACTTGAGGGATTTTTACATTGAAAGAGGTGTCAAAAAGGATCACACTCATAAAGAAACTTGAGTCTAACTGGGCTCTGGCCAGAGGAAAGAAAAGTTACCTCTGAATTCAATTATCTGCAGGATATCTTTGTTCTAGAGTGTCAAAAAAGAGCACAGAATGGTCAGCCAACACCACCACCAGACTGAAATGGCTGGGACATTTCCTCTGCTTTGACAGCTCCTCTTTCCCTTGAGTGGAAGGAGACTGACCCAAAAATATCCTGAAAGATGATGAAAAGGAAGCTGCTTTGCTACAGTTTCTCCTTGCCTTTCCCTGCTTTTTGCAGTCTCTTCCTGTGAGTTATCTTTCCTTTTTTATAAATTTCAATCCTGGCAAGCAATACTAAGAGGCACCAGACAGGTAAGGATGTGTCAGATATACAGGTGAATGAGAAAATAAGAGCTGCATGTCCTCTGGTTGCTGGCACATGTTTACTTGAGAAATCTAGGTGGAGACCACAGTTGTCTTTCTAAGTTCTCAATACTCTTCTCAGCAAAAAAATTAGATGTCCTCTGCAAAGGATTCCCTGCTGTCCTCATTTTCATCTACATCACTTTGGAGGTCAGTAGGAGAGCTGTTTTGCTGCTCCATGAATTTATTTTCATTGGTAATTCAGTGCTTTGGTTTTTGGCCTATAATGACAGTAGTTGCCACTCTAAAAAGTCCTTCATCTTACTTTTTATTGCATGTAGAGTTCAAATGTCTTACATGCTATGTGGAGACCCATTACACTTAACAATTTTTAACTCCTTTCTTCAAGCCTAAATGGAAGTTTCCACGCATCTAATGAGTAACAGGATACAAAAATTATAACTGTGATTAAAAAACCACAACTTGTAGTCTGTCACAGTATTCTAAGTTTCTTTGTGTTTAGATACTCAGTTCAAAATTGTACGTGCTAGACCTCTTAGTGGTTAGAGAAAACAGTGGGGAGTTACTAGTCTGGAGCCAGAGGGTGTCTGATTTTCATTGGAAGCTGGAATATCCAAGGCAGGAGTTGAAGAAGCCAAAAGTCCTTCAGAATAATTTTTCTGTTTTTCAAAATAAACAAAGGAGGATTCAAATGAAAGCAATGCTGGGACAGATTCCCATAGGAGCACACAGCATATTCTGGAGGAGTCCTGGGGCTCTTTTCTGCTCTGATTTATATCAGCAGGATAAACACTCTTTATTATTTACCAGCTGCCAAGGACCAGCAGAATCTACAGTAATAGTATGATTCAGTAATCTACAATACATCTATTTCTTGGTTGCCTTGCTATTTCCCCAGCTCTGTGCTCTCAGGATCTCTGTGCACATGATCTGACTGATTTCTTCAGCAGGAGGAACAAGATCCAGTGCAATATCCTGCCTCCTGGCACTTTTCTGTCCTTCTGCAACAAACAGATTTTATAACAGACGAGATATGGTCCCTATAGAGCACATAGTCACACCAATGCCTTACACCACTGATCATGTGTTGTATTAAGGACAAACTGTACAACTGTGATATGAACTATGAGATATGATACAGTTACACTGGAGTAACTGCATCCACAGCCATAGGATACACCACCAATTTAACTGTGCTGAAATAATCAAATCGGTGCCAACCTCACATTCAGGCAAGTTCTTAGAAATCCTAACTTTAAGCAGGGAGTTCCCTCTTTCCTTAAACCCTGATCCAGATTCAGAGGAAGATCTCACCTCCAGTTCCACGTCTGCCTTGACACCCATCATAAATGGCCACATAAGATCCCCAGGACAGTGAGGGGGAGCTGCTGTTCTTCAGGACATTTTTCATATTACAAAATGGATCTGGATCAGCACAAAGCCCCATTCCTGCTCGCCTTATTCTCCTTCCTCCAGTCTCTTCAGGTGCATGGCAAGCTATTAGGAGTTGATCAGACTCTGCTTATCTTGCATGACAGCAAATTTCTGTACTGCACTGAAGCCTCTGGGCAACCTCTTAACGACATGTGATTTTACTGTCTTCTCCACCTAGTCCAGTGTTTTGTGCACACAGGGAAGGTACACTGTGCAACACAATAATTTGTATCCTTTAAAGAAAAAAACTCATAATGGCCACCTTTTTTTAAAAGAGAACTGGTTTTACTATTCACATGTTACTTCATCTACTTGTAATTATTTTTCAGTATTAGAATATACCATTCTTGGCTGTTTAACACAGTTCTTGAAGTAGGATATTTGCTAAAATTCTTTCTGCCAGACACTATAAGCCATACAATGCACTGCTGCCAATAGGTCACTTCCCACAAATGAAAACTCTTTGCAATGTCTTAGACATCAAACAACAGGATAGACTCAAGTTCTTCTATTCGTAGCTCATCATTTTACCCTGCACAACCAGAGAATTCCAGAAAATTGTCCCAAAAGGGATCTCCAGAGGTCATCTTCTACATTCCTTTGCCTCACAAAGTATCAGCTCCACCTACATCATTCCCAGTAGCTATTTTTCTCCCTGTGCAGACACAGCAGTGAAAAGGAATGCCATTTTCATTTCCTCTGGAGTCAAGAGAGCTGCAAATAGGCAACACTGGAAGGTTGCCAGTGAATGGAGAAAGACTCTTACTCAAAAGCAGGATTTCCTATGCAAAACACGGGAGATCAGACATTTGGGCAGCTTCATGTTATGACAAGGTCAGTCTGTCCAGATGCTACCGAAAAACATTCATCTCCTGGGTCCTAGTTGTCTTTCCTGGCTGCTCCAGTCCCAACACCTTGTCACCTACTCCTGTCTTGGTGCTTACCTGATCCCACTGGAGGCTGATTCACACAACTAGCCCAGCTGTAACATCAGTGTTATGGTGTTTAAACACTGTGGAATCAAACTGGCTCAAGAGAGGTATATAAGCGACAACAGGAGCACAGAAGTGGGAGGATGTTTATGGCATGGAGGAGGAAGCAGGCCCCCCACAAACACCTTTCCTGACTAGTGTGTCTTTGGTTTAGCTGCCACCTGAAATGGCACCATCAATCTGCTCTTGGTTCTCTAGGTAAGGCATATGCTGTCACTGCTGCAGAAACAGCTGCCCCATTTCCAGCTGCTGAGTCCACTCCCCATCACACCCCTCCTTGCATGTCTGTGCACCCTCACAAGCAGCCAGGCAAAGAAACCAGGGTTGATAGTTGATGGGATATGAGGAAAAGGACAAGGCAGTTCCTGTTCTGTGGGGATGAAGCTGGCTCAATGCCTGCGTGTAAAGCGAGTGTAGAAGCTGTGCCCCAGGCCTGCTTGAAGGACATCTGCAGCAGAGCCAGGTGCACCTGTCACACCTCCCAGGGCAGCCACCATCCCCCCTGGGCACTCTGATAATTAGATAGCTTCCTTTCCAATGAACACTACTTGTGCCTTTTTGGCCCCCATCATTAATAAGCCTCTTTAAGCATTTTTAATATGAGATTTTAATGAGGAGCATCAGGAAAATGTTTTGTTAGCCAGCACCAGGGGGAAAATCCATCTATTTTATCTTCAGTATGGCACTGACCGCTCTCATCACCTATGGTTGATGTTCTAGCCAACTACACAGATCCACTGGCCAAGCAGCACTTCATGATTTACTTAAAAATTCACCTAAAAAGAGGAAAAGAATTGGGGGGGGAGGGGGAAAGCTAGAAGTTGATATACTAAAGTCATCATTGCCTGCCACAACTGGGGATTTCATGGGAGGTATTTTTGGAGGCAAACTGATCAGGGACCAGGAGCTCAGTGGTACTTTGTTAATTCCATGTTAGGGGAATGGCACTGGGAAGGTTGATATGGAATAATGCCAGTCCCCCAGTGCTCACCTGTCTCAGATGTCTTATGCTACAAATACACCAATGTACATTCACTACGTTTTCTTAGTACTCCCATTGCTTCAGCCTGCAGTAAGGTGCTGTGGCATCCTACAGCACAGTACAACAGCATTTGTCCAAGATGTGATCTCTCTCAACACCAATTACTGCTGCTGTTGTTGCTGTTATTATCATCTGCTGGCTAATTCTGCAATGCTGACAAGACCAGAGCCATTTCCCATGATGGCTCCAACCCACATCATGTGCTCTAGCACTGTCACCTGCTTGTGCTCCAGGGAACTGGATCATCAGGGGAAGTTTTACAGCTTATATGTCTTCAAAAATATCTTGGTACCTGCAGTGACTTTTCATCTTCTGCCATCTCATCTGCACAGCACAGAGCCCTAAAGGAACTTCTGGCAGTAGGAAGTGGGGGAAGGGTGAGCAGCTGCAAACCTTTACTGGTAACAGAAACTGAACTCCCCGGCCATTTTTGTTCACAGCCTGTGATATGAAAAAGCTTGGTGCAAACAAAAACATGGCAGAGGAATGCTGTGTTCACAGAAAAACACATTTTTCTCTGCCTCTCTGAAGGCGCCGTGGCCTGGAAGATGAAATGCTACTGCTGAGTGAGGACTGCCTGCCCGAGCCACAGTCTAACCAAGTACTCTGCTTGGACTTGGATTTTCCTTGAACCACAACCCTGCATGAATTCTAAATTATCCAGAGAAAGGAAAGGCATAAATGAGGTGTTTGTGGCCAGACAGTCTCCACTTAAATAGAACCGAAGCGACAAGAAGTTTTCTGCAGGGCTGGTGAAGAGAAACCTCATGGGGCAAGGCTGGGGAGGTTGGGGTGACCTGGGAAGCAGGCTGGGCTGGATGCTCAGAGAAGCAGGAGGGACATCTGCAAACAGCCAGTGCTGCTGCCAGTGCCTTGGAGATGGGGAGATGAGCCATGGCCCTGAGCTAGAGCCGGTACACATCCCAGCCCTGGTCAGGCCTGCGGGAGGGTGTCCTTGGTATTGCCCCACGGGGAAACTCAGTGTCAACCCCCTCAACCTGCAGGCAGGAGCTCTGCCAGCCAAACAAAACACAAACCTTCTCTGACTAAGTACACAGAAACCATAGTCTCTGCTGGAAATTACTTTCTGCAGTCCTGGGGCCTCTCTCAAAAGCCAGGTCAGCATTTTATCCGCATCTGGGTACCAGAACCACAGTTCAAATTGCACTGTCACTTGTTGAAGGTGTCTAGCAGAACTCTTTGCTATTGGGGAACTAATTTTGTTGCAATGGAATTGTTTTATGAGTCAGTGATGATTTCATGGAAGTTTTGCTTCAGAGATAAAGCTGGAGGAGATAGATATCCTATACTATCAAAAGACCAGGTTTCCCTGAACAAAGTCTTGGGATGTGACCTTGAATCTACCTTCTGTAATGTTTTTCTTTGTAGTGTATATGTCAATATTTTTAAAAGATCGTGTCAAAATGAAATGCTTTTATCTATCAGAAATTAGCATTTTCTAGAATATTCTTTCACAGGAATATCTATATTTCAGAGGCAGAAGAGTGAGTCCTGACTTACTGAATTTCTACATTAAAAAATGTAACAGATACTGCATTTTCCGCTTGTCCCAAAGCTGTTATCTGTGTGAGCCAAAACTCTATTTTCTTATACTTTTTACTAGGGCAAGTGTGTAATTCTCTACAGGAATACACTGACTGGAAGAAGTAATTCAGGAGTGCAACAATCTTCCTAGGGAAGGTGTCTGAATCTCCCCAAATGTTTGACCTCCCTGCAGCCTGCAAAAACGCTAATGACTCTAATGCCTCTCACACTCTGTGGCTAATGACAGCCGCTCCTGTTGCCAATTAGATGAGATTAGGGGAGAGCTGTCTTGTGCATACTGTACATGACAGCCTATTCCTAGAGCCATATATTGCCTTTAAATTAGCTAATGCTGAATTCAGGATGGAAATGGAAAGCTATTTGTGGGAGGCTTGTCCTGAGTCCGCAGCAGGGTGTGAGAATTTGTGCTTAGTGCTGATGGTACGGTTATGCTGCATTGCTGATGGATGTAAAAGAGAGCTGCCAAATAGAGACTTCAGAACCATTTCCTAAATAGCAGCGATAAAAATTACTGTTAGAGTCTAAATATGCACTGTTTTTCTATTTTCTAGGCAACTTTGAGCTGCCTAGGGAAGCAAGGACATAATTCGCCCTCAGAGTATCATTATGTGAGTTTTTGTACACTAAGCTTTTTCATACCCACCTCACAAGAAGGAAGACTGAAAGGGAAAACCTGGCAGGAGAGTGAGAAAGAAGAAAGTGGAGAAAGAAGAAAAACAGTGGAGTGGGCTCCCCAGGAGTGGATAATGCGAGAGCGCCGTCACGTCAGACCACATCGGATCGCTGCCTGCTCAGGGGTGTCTTATGAGCCCATGAAAAAGCCTGTGCTAGAGTAATCAAACCCAATTCTCACGCATTCCATTCCCTTTCTGGAGTCTAGGTGGGTACTGGTTTTAGAACACAAATTTTGGAATAATATATCATCTGCTGGTTTGCCTTATCTATTTTAAACATGACACTAAATTCTTGTCAGTCAGAAATTGTTATTGAAAATTTGTGCTGCACAAAAAATAACTCTTTTTAAGAAGCAGAATTTTCTTCAAATGTATTTTTTTCCTGCTAATAATATTAATCCCTTCATCCTTCACTTTTTTGCCATCTTCACCAAATGTTTCAAACCAAATGTTTCAAACCAAACATTCCAAACCCTTGGAATATGAGTTACAATAAAATGAATTCTATTTAAAATGTTGATATTTATGTTCAACTTTTCTTTTTTTTTTTTTTTAATGTGTATTTTTTCTTCAGTATTTCTTTCTTTTCAAATTCTTCACAGCACTGGAAAATTTGCGAGGAAAAAATCTACAATCTAGTTGCGCTTTTTCAAAGCTGACGATATTGCATGTTAGCGGTTTCAGTTTCAATTATTTTCTTCTTTAAACCAGTTTTTCAAATTTTACATAGTCCTAAAAGGTAATATGAATCAAAATGAGAAACAAAAAAGTGAAATAAAAGCACTGACATTCTCAATGTTGTTTGCTTTCAGTGATCTAAATTAAAAACAGCAAAAAAATTTTTTTGGGGGGAGAAATAGAAGAAGGTATACAAACATTAAAAACTGTAAAACGTTCTGCTATTATTCACCTGAGGAGAAGCAATTTTTTATTTGGGACTTTTATGTGAACTAGTTTTGCTGTTTGTGTAAGGGCTTTAATCCACACATACATTTATGCAGTAAAAAAACAAACCATATTAAAAAAAGGTAAATTCAAAGCTACTCTGATTTTCTCCAGCGTGAATGGAAATTGTCCTTCCTAGTGCCTATAGAGGTTACACTTTTTCACTGTACAAACAGAAAACACATCCACTATCCACACACACTCAATTCTTTAATAGGAGAGTATTTTTAAAATAGGAATGTACATAATAACGTTAGGAGTGTATAAGAATTAAATCTCCTTCAGTTTCATTTTCACATATGCTGAGTGGAAAAGTCATATCACAGACAGGTCATATTGAAAAAAAAAAAAAAGATATATATCTGCTAGCACATTCTCATTTGTATTTCTTTATTTACACACTCTCTGAGTTTTGTGCTTGGCAATCCAATCTAGTTTTAACTTGCACCCTCCAGAAACTATATTTGTCTACAGTCTGTCCCCTTTGTTGGTCACAAGGACGAATTTGTTTTCAGGCAATTTTTAGATCCTCTCTGCTCTCCTGTTGCAATTCAATTATATCCTATCAGGAGGTACTGACTGATATTCCCAACACCAGACTCCTCTACTGGGAAAATCTCAGGCTCTGTATTCCTTCTTTATCTTCATCTAGATAAAATTTAGAATTATTTTAGATAAAAATTAGAATTATTTCTTAAAAAGATTGTGAGATATATTTGTCTGCTTTAACTTCTTATTTCTGGTTTATCCTATCATGTTAAGATCAAGAACATATTGATTACAGTCTCAAGATTATAAGAGCGTGATACAAATAAATAAACTAAAGAATATTAATCCCTTCATCCTTCACTTTTTTGCCATCTTCACCAAATTTTGTCCTTATTATCCTGAAACATGAAGCCATTACTGAGAAATTTTTATCTTTTCCTCATACTGTTTTCCTTCTATCCACACTGTACTCTTTGCCTATTTCCTGTTTTTTCTCTTTCCAGCTATTAGTCCAAAAGTGTTGTACAGGACTTTCAGTTAGAGACAGCTTTTGCCATCTATAGCTGGGAGTCTCTAGACACCTCCTTGTTAAGTTGTATTGGTGTGTTGGTTTAGACAAATAACTTCAATTGATTTTTCTAGCTCTATAGACTGGAAATCCATGTTATAACCACAGTTACAATCTTCATCTTAATAATTAATTAAGCAACCTTCTTCTATTTCATCCCCAAAGCTCCCAGGAATATTTTTCACAGAGTAATGATTAGATTTGTTTCCTGTGGTGTACTGAACCAGAAATAAACACGACCTGTCATCATAATACCTCTTGTTTATCTCCTGTGTCGTGATTTACAGAGAATTGGGAAATGAAGGTTGAAGAAATCTGTATTTCTTTTGGAGGACTCCTTTGTCTCCCCACCCCACAGCTGTGAGATCCTGGGGAAAGTCACACAGCAGATCAGATGCTGGTTTATCTGCAGCCAGTAACAGAATATTTTGGGCAAGTGTATATCCCACCAGGTCAGCTGCTAATATTTCTCTCTTGCTTTTCAGTGAGCAGGCAGGCATGAGATACTCTGACTAAGACCCAACTTGCACATTCCCACTAAAGCTTAATTTGGCTGCATTGCAACATCTGTGTTGTGCTGAGTCCAGTATCTCTCTGTGCTACCAGGGTCAGACTCATCTATCATCACAGGCAGCAGTTTGGAAGATGGCAACTGCTGCTGCCTCTGTACCAAATTTACTGACCAAAAGAAAAGCAAAAAAGGACTAATTCACGTTTTAAAAGGTGTTCAGTAGATGAGGCTACCCTTCTAGGCAAAATCAGGCCAAGTTTCTCCCCAGATATTTCTCCCACACAAGAGGTGCATGCCCTTGAAATTTAATAAAGGGAGCAAATGACACTCCATAATTTTTGCCCCAAGCACTGACTGAAAGGTGACATTACACAATAAGAGTAAATCTCCTGCTCCGCTTATACCAGCCAAGAACCCAGAGACATTTCTGCCATAACTCCCAAACCAAAATAGCAATTGGTGAAATACAACCTGCATGCTGTTGTTAAAAACAAGTGTGAGTATTGTAGTTAATGCTTGGCAGCAAGCCGGGGAGCCAAAGTTCACCAGAGGGGCCCCGCTGGGGATTCCTGGAGGCACTGCATAAATCTCTACTCCACTCCCTGTCACTGACACCCTGTGCATGGGAGCACCCCGAAAAATATGCCCCAGGCTCCCGGCAGCAAACGCCAAGCACACGTCACAGCCCAGAATAAATAGCACGGATGCACGTCCCCCTGTGTGCACAGCGGGGCAAGGGGCAGCTCTCCACTTGGTGCAACAGATAATCAGCTCTTCCTTTGATGCAACAGATAATCTTGATCAGATAATTGTTAACCAATTATTAAGACTCGTTTATCTCGTATTGGGGTTTTATGTCTGATCAGCATGACCTGATCCTTTCAGTCCTCACTGGCTCAGCAACCACCACAAATCTTCCCCCAGTAATTTGGCTTCTGACTTAACAGCTCAGAGTCACATCTTTTAGGGAATCACTCAGTCTTATTTTAAAGGTTCACAGGGATGTAGAATTTACCTTCTTTATCCCAAAGCTAAATACATACACTTTAAAAAACCTTATTGAAAAGTTGTACCTTGTATTAGAATTGAATGGTTTGGCAGTCAAATCTTGGTATACTTTTGTCTGCTGGACCAAAGAGCCCTGTAATATCAGATATCTCCTCTTCTCATAAGTAATTATAGAACATGATTGAATTGTTTCTTAAGCTCTTTTACAAGTGAAACAAACAGATCCCCTCTAATCTCTCATAGTAAGCATGTTTTCCAGGCCACAATCCATCCTGGCAGGAATCAAGAGGCAGCTGAAGTCAAAGCACCTACATCTGTCCTCGTCTCCTTAGGATCTGATCCCTAAAATGCTAATGTGAATATTTACAAATGAGAAAGTGCTTAGATGTGTAACTAGACACATTCTACTTTCATACCTTTTATTCAGTTCACAGAAAGCATTCACTGTGTTGTCCACAAGTGCTCCCATTAAATACAGAATATTCATACACCTATTCAAACACACAGACTACCTGTAAATGGAAAGCTAAGCAGAATTCAGAATATTTCTCCAATAGAAAATTCTGACATCTCATCTTCTTATTTCATTCCAGCTTAAAACCTGAAATGTTAACATTTGTCAGAGAGAAAATGACATTTTCACACAAAATAACAGAACATTGTGTTTTCATATCCTTCAGTGCAGACATATCAGATCCCTGTTTCTCAAATGAAAGCACTTCCATGTGGATCAATGCTGCTGTGATTCTACATTCCCTTATCATGGTAAATTGTCTGGCAGGGGCTGCAGGTTGGCAGCCTAATGAACATGCTCAATGCTTTTTGTAGCCCTGCTCCCTCTCCTCAGCTGGCTCATGCCTTTGGGGCCAGGGAGGAACAGGGCAGCAAGAAACCTGTAGGGCACTTGTGGAGACTTTCTAGTAGTTTAGCTCTGGGAAAAGGTTATCAGGCTAAGTTCTAACACTGGCATTCGGCCTCCTGCTGTACCAAGCTGCTCTGAAATATTTTAGGTAAGCAGAGCATAGCAGAATTGTCTGATCCAGGCTGAAGGATGAGTATTTCATACTTAGAGTGCGCTCTGCAGAAACTCCTGCTGGCTGCTTTTCACACAGATATATGTGGACTCAGACATTGCAAAAGTGTCTACATGCATTTGCACATATAAACAGAATTGCCATGTAAACTCCAACATAAATACAAATCACAAGTAAACACACATCCTGAACACACACAGTAAGCACACCCAAAAATCAGCTCGCCAGCCCAAATACATGCCCAAAATGCCCACACCATTAGAGGAGATGAGTCTTAGGAGATGATGACTTCCTCACTCAAAGAGGTTCTCTCTACTTACTATGAAGTAGTTAAATGTCTGATTTAGACTAGAGGCTAAACTTTAATATGGCTAAAATTACACATTATACACACCAACATGAGGCAAAAACACATAAAAATTTAGCTAACCTGTAGATGCATGCAAGCACAGAGTATGAGTATACAGTATTGTTATTACAAACACATACCAAATTATTTACTCTGCAAACAGAAACAGAAACCTTTTTTACCAGCTCCCAAAATTTAATGCAGGTTCTACTTATCTTCTTCATGCCTCTTCTTAAACTGATCTCTCCAGAACCAGAAATCTACTTTTACAATGAAAACGTTGCTTTTCTGTCATCAAAGCTGTAAAGATCAGATTGAAAACATGAATCCGACAGGCTAAGAAGAAAAAGGGGAAAGTGGTCAAAAGAAACCAAAATCTATCAGTTTCTCAAAACTTATGTGTTACTTACTCAGTCTTGCTCTGTTATTTTTAACACTGTTGGCAGCACTGCAACAAGGCCGTGAACATTAAAAGCACATTCACAAGGAAAACCTGAAAACACAAATACAAGTAGATATTACTGGCATGGACTCAACGTATGTGTGCATATCTTACCACCGCTGTGCAAATGTAGATGTACAAACTCCACGGATGAGGGCACATTCTGCAAAACTATGTACGTGTAACACCTGCAAATACTCAACCAGCATCCTGCACAATAGTCACACCACCACAGTTATGCGCACACAAACCCTGCAAACCCGCACGCCTACAATTTTGGAAGCACTAAACAGTCTGACTTTCTGAGTAGAAGCAACGAAAATATTTTCATTTGTAATTGATACTTTGAAAGTAAATGAAAAATTTTGTTTGGGTTCAAATTAAAACGTCAATTTTTTGCCTAGAAAAATAAATGAAATGCTTTTACGTCAAAATAACAATTTGAAATGACAGATATGCTTCGGTTTCAATTTAAATTGTTGTTTTGTTTTGAAAAAAAAATATTTAATGCAGAATGAAAACAAAAATGAGCGTTGTGTTTTAACCAGCCGACCCAAGACAAAAATACAGCTTGGAGAAAATGAAAACCGAGTGGAGAAATTGCAATGGAAATCTTTTCATTCAAGTTTTCTCTTGGGAACCTTTAGTTTTTAGACAGTGGTAACACACACATACAACTCCCATCTTATGCTACATACACGTGTGATCCATAAGAATATTTCTTATGAGCCCTTAACATACACACAGGCACTCATGGGCACTTTGCATTTGTGCTTTTGAAACTTGTGTGAGCATCAAACACACCTTAGCCAGCACTGGACACACACATGTGGTCTCTGTTAAGAAACTCAAGAAATAAAGCCAATTTTAGATCAAGTGAGCTGTGGTCCCCTGGCTCAGGTTCTACTGCAGGTGATTCTATAAACAAAGTTTAGTGCCAATGTGAAAAAACAAATATGCTATAAATAGTTCATGACTTCCAAAAGCCCTTGTCTCACTCCAGTCCTTGTTCTAAACCAAGCCAGCAGATGGGCTGAGAGCACTTCAATCCCACTCCTTGAAATAAAATGCTGGAAATAAAGAACAGCATGAAGGCAGTAAAACAAAATAGGAAAAGGAGGGAGGGGGCAGCTGGGGCAGGGGGAGAAAGGCTTTAATTTATCGGGGAGAGCGTTGGGAACGTAAAAAGAGCGGGAGTGGAAGGAAGAAAGGGGACATCACCCTGACTGATTGCAATTGTCATTAAGTTGCAGCAGGGGTATTAAGTTGCAGTGTGGATGCAAGTGCACGCGGCCCACCTCCAACCCAAACCTCCTCGGCATCTGATTCTTCCCCACCCTGAGTGATTTAATGCCCTGGCCCATGCGGTTTATTTACTGCCTTTTGCTCCACTTAATTGAACCCAGGGGCCTTCACACCAGCACGGGTCAGTGACGAAGCATTTGTTACCTGTGCCAGGCAGCACACCAGAGGCAGGGGAGAGGGAGGGAATCGGCCACTCAAGCACAAAAAGCAACAGTTGGAGCCCGTGCAGGGGGAACGGGCTTCACTGCGGATTCTGATTAGTTTTATGAAGCAGAGGTTACTCTGACATCTGGAGGGAGTTTGCAAGGAACTGAGACAACACGGGCCTGATGCAGCAGACTTCGCATATAATGTGTTTTTACACCCAGCCAGAGGTGTTAGGAGAACTTGAGAAAATCCCCAAATTCTCTGGAATTAAATTAGGAGCAGATTAAGTGCCCTAAACACAGTTAAGGAGGCAATTGGTTTAACTATAACCTTTATAGTTGCCAAATGTCAAATAACAACAATTGCCATGCATTTACAAGAAAAGACTCAAGAATATTGAGGAATTTGCCTACACAACAAACTGGGGAGTGCAAGTACTAAACAAGGTGAGACAAATTACTAATAGGTTATTAAAATTAAGGTTTAGTGAGACTAAACAGCACTGGAATCACACGTAAAGCAGTATTTCCATGTTCTGGTTGAAAAATCAGTCTTCAGTGACAGTAGAAAATATGCCACAGAAATGAAGCAGCAATGATAAAGTGATAGTGGATCTCCAGGAGAGGTCACTGTGTTATGACAACATCTAAAAATTTAAGGTACACACAAAGCAGAGAGTGCTTGAAAGAAAAAGAACAGTCGGGCTCAGAGCACGTAACTCAAGAACAAAAACAAGTTGGTCACATATGCCATGCAGTGAGCAAATAATAATACAAGTACCAGAGGCATGCTGAAGAGCTGTGGTCAGTGCACAAGCATGGAATTCATGCAGAAAGAAAGAAAACAAAAAAATGAAACACACAGTATCATTCTGAGTACTGCAGTAAAGAAGAAATGCGCTATGTGCTGCTTTACTTTTTCACCCCACAGGAATCCATGCAAACTACTTTGCCACTGTTAACAGCTATATAGACTTATGGCAGCTACATGGACTGCCAGACATTACAACAGTAGCAATCAGAGGCTAAGCAAAGAGATGTTTCAGCAGGCATGGCATACCCAAAAAGCAAAACAGTTTGGTTTTCTTTCAGAAATTATCCGTGAAAATGATTATCTCCATCAGATCAAATGGGGACACTGTTAAAATTGCTAAAATTCTTTCAAAGTTGCAGAAATTACTCACTAAGCCATTCCAGGGAAAATAAATGTCCCAGAGGTGTGATATCTGAACAAAAAGTGGCCCAGATTAAACTGTTCTCTTGGGAGAAATTTCATCCTGGGAAAAAAAGTCCCCGTTGTCAAACAGACAAAGTTTTGTTCAGAAACGTAAGAGTGGATGGTCTTTTTCATTGAAAGCACAGATAAAACTCAAACACACAGTCAAAACAAGAGCAGAAGAAAAAAGCCCATTGCATTTGTCAGTACAACATGAGAGAAATTTTTCCACTTTTTTTTCTCTATGTCAGCCAAAATAGGATTTATGGTACTATTACCCAAAGGTAGATATGTAAAAGGATTATCCTCTTTGTGTTTTATTTTATTTCAAATAATTGTTCCACAAAAAATGCAAAAACAAAAACAAAAACAAAACACACCAAAAAAATCCCACCAGCCACACAAAACCCCCATGGTCTGTAGCAGGACTATTTATTTTAAAATTGCACTCTAATTTTAGATGACAATACTGAGTGTTTGAGTGTTATGTGGGCATGACTGAATAAAACCTAAATATTGCAGTATCTTAGCATGATATCATGCTGAATCAAAACACATACCAGAAGTACAGATAATGCCAGCCAAATACTTTGAGAGGACAAAGAATGACATTGGAGTTGCTGGATAAAGACAGATATTGGAGATTTAAGAAAGCTTAAAAAAGACATGGCTTCTGCAAGAATAAACATCTGAGAATGGGTATCTAAATCAGCATTTAATGTCCAGCAGAGAAAATATAAAATCCTGTTTTGGTAATTGGACAAACACTTATGCCTCAATATCATTCAGTGGTAAAAACTGAGGGGTTTAAATTATAAAAATCAAGTGTGTCTGTGAGCTGCTGCCAGACAGTGGATGAGACTTCGAAGAGGAATGATCTTTGGGGATTGGACTAGATGATCTTTAAGGTTCCTTTCAACTCAGACTGTTCTATGATCCTATAATGCTGAATTTTTACTGGTCTCAAACTTGCCTGGGATTGTAAGGACACACAATGCTTCTCGGGCATGTGTCACTCATAAAATCAGTTTATTCTTTGTTGTCAGGCTGGAAGCAAGATGAGGAGGAAAACAGCAAAGCTCTGAGTCATGTCCCATAATCTGTAAAGCTCTAAACCATAGCATGTGTATGGTTCTATCACCAAATATTTGGAAAGTTTCAAAAGGAATAAAATCTGCAAAATCAGATTGGTAGCTAGGCAAAGCTGACAGCTTACTAGTACAAACTTTTCCAGTTCATCAAGGTCTCAGCTTTAGACTGCTATAGTACAAAGCTGCTACAGTTGAAGAAAGTGAACAACAGGGAATAAAGATAGCTAGTAGGTAATCTGGCCCTGCAGTCATCTGAAAAATAAAATTAATGTAGTTAAAGTGCCTTTACTGTAAGACATTTTCATAAAGAAAAAAAAATACACACCGACAAATGCCACCAGAAAAAAAATGTGAAACTGGATGAGGACAAGATGTTTAATAGTGAATGAAGTAGGAAATTTATTTATATCACATGCTTGATTATAGAGTTAGATGTTTTTTTGCAGGGTGCCACACCAGAGCTGGTTTTAGCAAGTGAAATATTTCCACTAAAGGCCATTTTGAACTTTATCTAATGGAAGGAGAGCTGATTGTAAAACAGAAGGCTTCAATTGCTTCAGAGAGAAAATCTGAAGGAGGAATCAGGGATTACAGAGTTGCCAGGAAACATTTGATAAGCAGCAGACCTAAGGAACTGTTATGTGTCCATTTTCGAAATCCCGTTCTTTCCTGCTGTGCAAAAACAAGAGCATTACTTGGCTATGTGTGAACCACAGAATCTGAAACATCTGGAGGGTAGTTAGACAAAAGGAAGGACAAAGAAGGAAGCATTTATGTATTCTTGTTCCTTCATCGAAACAGATATTTTTCTGCAATGTGTGCTCCATGAGCACTGGGTATGCTGCAGCATGGGGAAAGGGGCTGGAGTCTGTCTAAATGTCTCTGCTGAGGACAGACACAGCTTCAGCAGAGGAAAGGGCCTTGCATATTTCTGGCAACAGAATGAATAAATTAAAGGTGTCATAGAGAAATATGATTGACTTGGATTCACAGGTTTGCAGCAAAGACAAGAGAGAAGAAAAACTAGGAGAAAGCAGGTACCAGGAAATGCCCATTAAAGCTGTTTTCAATTTGCTTGAAATGGGAAATATCCGTGCAATGAAAGTCCACACCACACAGAGCTCCTTGGATCATGGGTCTCCACAGGCATTCAGCCTGACCTGGAGCTGGGCATCCCAGAGGGACACTTGGGCTTTTATGGGATGCATCAGGGTTTTGAACATGTTCCCATGGTAAAACAGAACAGTTAAAGCTGCCATAAGGGTATCAGGGAGCACCAGGTAAACGATTCTTAAGTGCTTACCTGGGTTTCCTTTTTCCAGACCCCATCAGGCAGTTCCCTGTTGTGGTAAAAATCAGGTGATTTGTTCCCTCCTCCTTCACCATAGAGAGCATCCTCCTGTGGGAAATTATGAGACCTGCTACCCCATTTTTGTCCTTCTGTATCCACTCATTGGTACTGCTAATCAAAGGGGTGGCAGTAGGTAGTAGTGAGGAGCAGAGGAAAGGAAATGGGCTTTAAGTGGTGAGGTTTAACCCTTGAGGACTCCTGTAGAAAGAAAACTCACAGGAGAGAGCCTCCTCCATTAGTTTCTCTTGCACCACCTTTGCTGTGGCTCTGTTGCATCAGGACTCTGCTTGTCACTCATTCACCTCTGAGAAAAATCCCGAAGCACAGCAGGAGCGATTTGGAGGTGGCCACCAGCAAGCACAACAGGAGCAGCTGACAGATCAGTCAGCATAGAGCAGTAGGAAGGATTAACACTTTGTGAGAGCAATAGGGAAGGATGCTCACCTTGTGCTGAGTTGAGAAAGGCATACAAGCTTCTCCAACCGAACCTTTCCTGCTGAGGCTGGAGCAAAGATTCAAATGAAAACAAATGATATTGTGCAAACTGTGATTACAGGCTACGAAAAAGGTATGGAGAGGGGGACAATAGCTTCTGTCTGGACAGAAATCTTTAGCTTCCATGTTTCTGGGTGTGGGCTCAAAGTGGGGTTTCCTCACATCCCCTAAAAACTGGACCAGTAGTTCATTTTCAGCACTATGTTCATTTGCCTTGAGTCTTTTCCTGATGACAGAGTGACAGTAGGAGAACCAGGGAGAGAAATGGTGCCCTGAACACTAGGCTGGACTACTGCTTGTAAACATCTGTCCTGCTCCACTGCTGAGGTGGAGACCTGGGATAGCTATGTCACCAGCTGCTACTGCCAATTTATGCACCATGTCATTGAACCCTGCTTGGAACAAGTCTAATTGACATGCTGCTTAAAACCAGTGGTAGCAGCAGATTCCCCCCATTTGCGCAGGGCTTTAGGGACAGCAGGAGTGCTCGTCCAACACAGGTGTCTTGTAACGCTCCCAGTGTCACAGCTTGGTGCTAGAATGAGGAGCTGTAAGCCCATTGTTCAGGGGCCTTTCCAGCTAAGGGGCAATGGGTCAGTTATTTGTCCTACAGCCAGCGGGGCACAGTGGAAGAGATGACAGTAGACCCTCATGTCCCATGAAGTGGCTGTTGGGCTTGACATAAGGCAGCTGCCAAGCAAAGGCAGCACTTAAAATACTTGGGAAAAAGGGTGAAAGGACAAGTAGTTTCTACTCAGGCTATAGAAGAATATTTTTTGTTTGATTTTGTCTGCAGCCACTTTGTTGAAGTGGGTTTTTTTAATCAGCTCAAAGAAAGCAATTCAACGTATCTTCACTATTAAGACTTTCAAATCAGGGTCTCTGGGTATTTCCAACAAGGAATTTTAGCAAGGATGAAAAATAAGGACTGGTATGAATGATATTCCTAAGGTTTAAAAAAAAGCAATAAAACCCCCAAATCTCTCTGAAAAGACATCTTCAGTTGAACACTCTACTGCTTTATAAACATTGTAGACTGAGTTATACATAAACTAGAATTTGGGGGGGCATAATATTTTCCTTTTATTTTTACATTCTTCATTTAAGTTACAATTATGTTACCATTATGTTTTCTGTACTTTAAGAAGCCCATGAAGAGACTCGGCTACTGTCTACATAATTGTATACGACCATGAGAGCAGGACAAGGAAATAGAGAATACATGCTTTATCAGTTTTTGTGAATCAAAAGCATCTTGAACAAGTGGCATGGCCATTGAAGGAGCCAAAACCACACAGGGGACATCTCTTGTAGTTGCTTATGCAATAAACAAATGGAAGAATCAGCCTTTGAGTCCAACATTCTTGCTTCCTCATGGCTTTCCCTATGTCATTAGCCAAGGCAACTCAGCAGGAAGGAAACCTATAGGTGCTCATCAGTAAATACAGCAATCAATTTGCACTGGCTTTGGAGATTAAACACTGATAGACCAGACCCACACATAGCACTTGGCATCTGGATGTGATGCACTGCCACGATGACAAACTTCTATCGAAGACGGTTTTTAGTGGACCAACCAAAATAGAATTTCACTGTAGCCTTGAAAACCACATTAGTTATTTTCCTCACATCATATCTCAGAGTCAGGTGAGTGATTTAGATGTGATGAAAATTTGCAAGAATAGTTCAAAAGTGGGAATATTCTTTATTCCTCACTCCACTAAATGGTTGGTGCTTTCTTCCAAAATGTGGCCTACGCAAAGGGTGACATCTGAACAGTTACGTAAATGGAACTGGAAAAACTTAGACTTGGGCAAAATTAAATATGTATCTGTCAATTTGTTTATTGTGATACTTCATAGATGTTAACACTGGAGGACTGTTACCACTGAATCTGATGTAATGCAAATCACATCCTCACTCAAAGATTTGTTTCCTTACTTATGTAATATCCTCTACTGAAATGGGCAAAAAATTCTCATTTCCATGACCTAGAGAAGATTTTCTTGAAGGAATTGCCCAGCAGCCTGGGACTGGTTTGGAAAGCAACTTTAAAATAGACGTTCATTCTTAATTTGAAATCTCCAATCCAGTACAAACTTAGATTTTTGAAAGCTTGATTGCTAAGGTGATTAATTATATTAAAGGTTGAGAAGCTGTAAGTTTTATTCAAATTTGCCTTTTTCTAACCTCAGTTTCTAGATGCCACATTTTACTATACCACCATCAGCTAGATGAAAGGGTCTCAAAATGACATACATCTCTGCCTTTTGTAGACTTCTACTGATGATGATTTATTTACCTGCTAATGTTCCCTTTTATGGGCTAAAAAAAGTAAGCTCTTTTAATCTCTCATTTTCAGGCATGCTTTCCAGAATTCTTTCTTTCTGTTTTTCATACCTTCTTCAGTATTCTAACATTATTTTATGAACCAATGCCAAAATCAAACATAGCACCTAAGAAGTAACCTTTGGAGTAACCTACACAGAGATTTCACCACCTCAGAAAAAAATAATTTGAATTGCTTCTGTTTTTCTTCTTGGCTCCTTGTCTGTAGTCCCCTTGAATGATCAGTGTCTGTACTAACTTTCAAATCACAAACTTAGTCACTCACAGGATTCAGGCTGTGATGTTTCTTAAAATGTTTACTAGAAGAAAACACTAAACTTGATTTAACATTGAGTGCTGGTCAGTAATCTTACAAAAAAGAGACAAAGGATATTACAATTAATCCTAAAAGTGAATGGTGCTAATAATAACATGAAGATTACACAAACATATATTAAACTTACATATCCTTATATTGCAATTCATAGATTTTTGAAAAATTGTTCCCATTTAAAAAGGATTGATTTCTCTTTAGAGATGCATGGACATACAGCTTAGAATAAATACAGGAGGTTGTGCTGTCAAAAGGGTGAATAAGCCTTTTTGCAAATAAGAAACATATATAGAAATGGTTGAATACAGTCACACGTGCAATATGAATTCAATAAACAGGCAGACACAAATGTGAGGTTTTATGTGATTACACATTGCATAGTCTGTGCTACAGTAAAATGATATTTGACATAAAGGAACTCGAAAACATATATTACCATGAAACAGTAAATTTTCCAGAATAAAGAGAAGAAAATAAAACAGTAACCAAGAAAAAGCTTTTCAGAATACCTTATCTCTTTTTCCATTGAAAATTAAAAAATCTTTTTACAGACTCACAGCAGTTCTCTCCTGGCAGGCTAAAGGGCACTTATTTATAACATTCATGTTTGTGTAAAGACAGTCTGTCCAGTCGAAGCAGCATATATAAATCTTCTTCGTACTTATTTAAATCTGCAATCATTCCCTTAACTGATGTGTTTCTGTAATTAGGAAGTTTGAGAGAAACCTTTATAGGCAAATCTGACTGATTTATTTTTCATTAATTAGGCTAATTCAGGAAAGAAGAGTTTTAGGAACCATTCTGATTGTTAAAGAACAATCATTTGGGAGAGGTATATACTGAGCCACACTCACTGTGTCTGACTTACAGTCTCAGTTCAAAAAGCAACACTGAGATCAGCCAAGAGAGTACATGTGCACATACAGGCAAAGCAGAATAATTCTGTTTAAAAGAATGAATTCTAGTAAACCTGGAGAGAAAATACAGATGTCAGTCTGCAAGTGAACTTCCAGTGAATCATTAGATGGTACTAATTTGTTGAAGTCAGGAGTCAATGATGAGGGTGAAGTCATGGGAGAATTGTACTCCAATGGTTACATCATTAATTATTTCATTTTAATGTCCACGAACCAAAACTATCAGGTTGTCCCAGCATTCATGCAGGACCCTTTCTGGAGTAAACAATAGCCAGTGCCAAGGATGCCATTGGCCTTGAGATCTGTTCTTTGCTAACTTTAACCTGTCACTCATAATTTCATGCATATTTCTTCCAAATAGTGACAGGAACATAAGGATGAGAGGAATTTAAATCCCTTAAAAGTAGGCTGTTGAACAAGCCAGGAAAAAATGGATTCAGCTTCTAATAGATAACAGTTCCTTAGATATGCTTCCATCTCAAAATACCATTTGTACAGAGAACAAACGTGCTGATGATGTGGTAAGCCATTTGGCCCAAAAGAGGAAATTACATTCAAGTCCAAAATATTGAATCACTTGGATATGGTTTTCATACTGAAAAGAAGAAAGTTTTTTGCTGTTTTTTTTTTTTTAATTTATTTTTGGCTGCAGTTGGCACTAAAGAAAACAGTTTTAGAAAGGCCTGTCCTTGCCAGTTTCTGTAAACAGCTGTCAGGTCACCCTCTGAGGGTGAGGAGGGCACTTTGGGGTAGGAAAGAGGAGAAGGCACACGCCAGTATGAGGTTACCAACTGCAAGGATGGCCTTCATCCAACTCCATTATGTCAGCCCAGGAGTCCTGATGGTAAGGATTAGTTCTGCTTTGTATGACCTTCTGAGTTTCTAACATCACATCTGACAAAAATCACAAGATGTTACTGGGTTTCTCAGCTCTAACTGGTATTGATCTACATGAAGGTTTCTGGTACATGTCAGTAAAGACAAAGTCCCACACACAAACCAGTTGTGAATATGAGATGTTCCCACCTACAGAGAAATGTTAACACTTACAGTGGAACACCTACACTTTTCAGGAACTGCATGGGCCAGGATTTCTTGCAGTTGAGGGAAAGAACACTTACTAGATTGTATCTCAAACTGCAGCTATTCCACAGGAATATCTGTGAGATGTCACCCTCTACAACAACACCCTCTCCATTGCAACACCTCTAAAGTAAGGGAGAGTGCAGGAGGTTACTTCTTTTCTGTGACCCACTGTACTGCCTGTAGCAAATTCACTTCTCTCTCTTGAAGTAGCATTCACAAGCTTTTTTATGAAATAAGCTGTATGAAGTATGCTCTTTCATTGTGGAGAAAAATTCTTTCAAGCTTGTCACACTGTCATATGATAGCACAGATGTCCTGCAGCCATTACTTCAGACAGCTCATTAGAGCAATGCTAAGCTTTTTAGAAGTTTTCTATATGTGCATGCTACCTATATGTAAAAACAAAAAATAAAATACTAAGTCTAGAATGGCTGATAAGTCATTTGTTTGATTTATAGACTAAAAGAGAAATGTCCAGAACAGCACACTGGCCACTGTTATGTTATTAAATATTTTTTTCTGGTCATTCTGAGCTAATCTGCTGACACGCTGCCAGGAAAACAACATGCTATGCTCCTGGATTGCTCGGGGTTAGGATAACTGATGACATCAGATGGATTTGTAGCAAACTTGAGTTTGAAATTTTGTGATGTGCGAGTGGTTCTTATAGAAATTATCAGGCCTCGCAGATCGATGCAAAGACACAAAATAAACAAACACTTAGGTCATGGGGGTGACAAGAATTTAGCCTAAAAAACAGCAGGGAGATTTGACACAGTAGTAGGAGGATGTGCTGTTGGCAGCCAGAGCTGCCGCTCACATATTTGACTGCATGGCACTTCTTGTGTGGTGGATTCCAGTGGATGTGATTATCTTCACCACCACAGGAGAATGACATTGTTAACTGGCTGTTACCAAAGGCAGTGTGTGTCCATGAACTCTTGCCTTCCCAGGAAGCCTCCTTTTCCACAATGTGCTCAGAGAACCACCAGCAGTCATTCCATTCTGTCATGTGAAAAGTGTTGGCAGAGAGTGCCCTGATGAATTACAAACTCTAAATTGCTCATTATTAGAAACAGTTTGTGATTTAAAATTGTAAGGGGTTGCTCAGATTTAGGGACAATACTGGCTATTGATTGAAAAAATAAATTTTTTGTGCTGGTTGTGACACACAGAATAAGAGAGGAACTTCCATGAGCACAATGGAGGAAGCATAAACCACTTATCAGAAATTCAGATAACAACAAAGTTGTCAATCCTTGTCCAAACCTGGAGGTAAACTCCTGGTTTTACTAGTGCAGTGCTTCCTTGCCAACCCACACCTGCTTTCCCCTTTTCAACAACATTCTACTGTCTGACCTGGATGACTATGAAATCTGTCGTCCACCTTCCACCATCTATAAGAAGGAAGGCTCAAGCAGCTGCACTTCCTTAATAACCTCATCCTGATCCAGTCCCTAAGTACCCTTTTTTTGTGCACTGAAAGAAGCAACAAAAAGCAAATTCCCCATTAAGTTAACAAAGTTAACATTGCAACACACTTCCAAAAAAGGTTGAGCTAAGCTCAGGCAGTCTACTTTAATCCCATGGTTTCTTAACTTTTTGCATACATTACTCCTTAGAATTTTTATTCTTTTAATATTTTTAAGCAATTGGGCATACAGAGGCACATCAAGAATGAACTTCTGTAAAAGAGGTAGCCATGTGGCCACTTCTCCTGTCAGCATTAACCAGCAGCAGGAGGGGAGGGAAGTGCTCCCTGCCTCCAGCTCCAACTGTGGCCAGCACACTCAGTGAATAACCCACTCAAGTGACACAGCTCCTGAACCTCTGCCCCTCTCAGCCCAGCCTGGATCAAGCTTGCATGTGGCCACATGCCTGAAAACCCACTCATCAATAAAATTGTGTCTATGCTGTCTCCTGCACACATCTGCGGGATTACTTTCCAGATTGTCCCGTTCAAGTCTCAGTATTTCTCTGTACTTTATAAGAAAGGCAGGCATAGGCTCAGCCTGCCTATCATACATGTGCAAATACTGTATTTATTATTATTGCACTCAAAGCACACGGGTGCAGCCTGTGTGCATCCATCACACCCTGACTCACACCCAGGGCTATAAAATTCTACTTGAAAAAATGGTAGTTCTCTGCTTTTTGAAGGATGGGCTTTATTTTAGAGAGACAGACAGAGCCCTAGGGGTGCATTCTGGGCATTTCCTGCTGGACTATGCAGCTGTAAAGATCAGTCACATTATAAGCCTAACCAACTTGGCAGAACCCCTTTAACTAACTCTGCAAATGAGGGAAGCCCCTGGTGGGAAGGAAGGGTCACTGTGGCTTAATTATGTGTTAATGAAAAGCCTGGGCCTTTCCAATGCTAGCACAGAACAACTTAAAGTAACACAGGAGCACTGTTGAAAAAAAAGTAGGCTTGAAGCCACCTTTGCAGAAATTATACTTCTCTTCCTTTTAGTGATTCTGGTGTGCTCAAAAAGCCTCCAAAATATGACGTGTAAGGTACAATTTTAGCTGACCATTGTAAATTACCCTCTTATCCTACCCTGCTGTTCCCCTCTCTCCACATCAATGTATAGCCATGCTTACAGAGTTTTCAAACCTAGAAATTATCATCTCCTGCAAAATACACTGTAAAGTGCAGAAGCCACTTGAAATCTACCATCTGAATCCCTTTTAACATTGCCTTGAGGGATGGCCTCAATTCAGCCAGCTAATTTCTATATACCAAGCCATGGTTAGATGTGGTAAGGCCCTCAGTTACGAAGGTTATGCCCGCCACTCTCAGGTAGTGACCTGCTGAGAGACTGAGGGATCAGTTCCTCTGTCTTTCCACAGTAGTCAACCAGCAGCATTCACTGATCTACTGTGGCAAAAGAACTGAGGAAGGAGAATGAACCGGTGGTGATATCAACTTCTATGCTGCTGACAAAGGTTTGCTACAGACGTAATATGTCCGTGCATGTTCAGTCACCAGCAGTAATTTTCCTGTGGCTAGCTCTTTGTTAATACTCTCCATATTTTCCATGCTGTGGAACAATCATGGGAGTAGAAGTGGAAAAGTCCATTGTTTTAATAGCCTGTTAGACTATTAAAGAAGGCACACTCCTTTTGCTATATTCAGCAATTCTGTACTGCTTTTAAATGCATCACTGTTTCAAATGACTCAAGAACTGGCTTTCACCATCTCTTGTAGATGGAGTTCCACAGCTAATAAATGTCACTGAAGATATTTTTTTTCCCTTAGTAGACCACCTATGTTTAGGTTTCTTCATTCTTATCTCATTAGTCAAACTGTAATACTTTACCCTCTTTGGTGTTTGATGCTGGAATTACATGTGGATCGCTCACATAGATTTATAGAGTCTAGAAGCAAACTCTGTGGTGATTTAGTTTGACTTCTACATAACATAGAAAAAAATGTCAAGCAATTGCTCCATCTCAGCCATTAATTTTTGGCAGAATCAAAGCATAACTTTTAAAGAGACAATGAGTCCCCATTAAGAGACTTCAAGTGGCAAATAATTTATGATGTCCCTGCGTAAAATGCTACAACAGATCATTATTCTTATGGTTACAATTTTAATTCTGAGTTTTAGTGACCTGAACACTGAGTCACCAACACTTGCTAAAACTGTTGCCATTAAAGAATTCTCTATTTTCAGCTCTGCTTGGGTAACACATTAGTTTTCATTTAGCTTATACAAATAGTGAGTTTTGTGCTGCCTGACTATGGTGTTGGAGTTGTCAGAGAAACAAAGGTCTCCATATTACTCAGAACTACCCAGGAAATGTCACTCATGACTGACAGGGATCTTCTCCCCATACCTTAAGAGACCTGTTTTTGTGCCTGCTGTCTTTACAGCCTCCTGTCTTTCCATCAAAATGGCCAAAAGAAAGAAATCAATTTTGAAAGAGTAATCATTATCTATTTTTCTATTCTACCTTTGTGACACTTTTCATTCAGAAGATCCAAGTAATCTGTCCTAATGAGACCAATTAGATGCAGAGTTCATTTTCATGAAGACAAGGAGCTGGAAGGAAAGGGTCTGATGAATTTATGTACCAGTTCAGAAAGGAGGAGATGGCATCCCTTTTCTGCAGAACACTGTTGTTAACTAAGTTAAATTGTTTTTATAGAAATTTACATATGCCTTTTTCAGACTAATACCAACTCTGAGTAAATAGGATCCTGGCTTGTAAGGATTCCTCCCAAAAGCTTTTTTACATGCAGAACAAAAGGGAATTTATCCTAAGCATCCAAAAAACTTTGACAATAGAAATAATAATAATCTTTCACTGTGGTTTACATATTTGGCCTTGTTGGACATATATTTCTGTACAAGCATAAACTGAGGCTTGACTTTATTTTTACCTTTGAAATGTTGCCTCAGCTGTTGATACAGCCAGTTTATTTACTAGATCTTCGTCTAGTGAAGAACTAAGCCACACAAAAGAGGTGTGGATTCACTCACCACAGGTGAAGCACCACCTGCAGTCTGTGCTGGCCTGGGTCACACCGCGCATTAATGGCCATGCACTGGCAGAGTCACCTCCTCCATCCATCCTGTCCATCATTAGCACCCTATCTTCCACAGGACAGGATGGATACAAGTGAGAGACTGGATATAATGTTCAACTAAAGCAACAGGACAATCGTCTCTAAGTAAGGGGATTGCATAATAAATCCACTGTTCACAAAGGGAACTGGTCAAAGTAAAGAGACCGCTTGTAGCTCACCTTCTAGGCTGATTCAACCTCCATTTTAACAAACAGTGGGGAGACATCAATGCAAAATCGCAGAATTCAGAAAGCAATGAGGGCATTGTGAGCTCCCCCATCTCCTACAGAGAATTTTATTAGATTTCATTGTAAGTCCTTGCTGCCCTTTGGCACTTCTACCCAGTGACTCTGGTTTGACTAAGACATACTAGCCAAGAAAGGTCTCATACAAAAGATTACTTGCAAATGGAGCAAAAGGTTTGATACTACAGATACTACAGTAATATGGTATCTGATTAAAAATGAGATGAAACAATGAACACAAGCCACTTTTCCATTTCTAACCAAGAAAGAGATGGAAAATGCTCCATTATGGGTCAACAGATAGTGCAACACTTTTCTGTAGTGCAACACTTGCAGCATCAGGTAGTATCAGGAGCCGTGTACAGCACTCTGCCTGATACTGACTGCAGCACCTGCCATCTCCCTTGGACATGGGACAAAATCCAAACATGGAGCCAACTCAGTTCTACAGAGGTAAGAATTAATGAGTTAGCATTCCATGATGGTACATATCAGACAACAGAAATGACACATAAGATCTGCAGAAAATCTCATCTGGTAGCTGGGCTGACTAAAACAAAGTCCAGATTCTCTGCTGCAAAGTCTACTCTATGCTGTTTCAGGATTTCTGCAGGTCTTAAAGAGCTATTTAAGTGAAAAAAAAAAATAAATTCATAAATAAATAGTTTATTGACCAAACTTGCCAAGGCTGCATCTCCCCAAACCTCGTGGGAAGAATTCACTGTACTGAATCAGCTACACTGAGAAAGGTCCCTCTCTTCATGCCTTCAACACCTACAAATCTTCCAGGGCCTCCTAGGCTGCCCACAAGCTGACAGCATTTCTGCAATTAAAATATACTGGCCTACAGTCAATTTTACAAAAGGAAAGTGGAGGATTTCTTTACAGCTTATAGGAAAGAAGACTGACTTAGAGGTTTGGGGAAAGATAGAGTAGTACGTAAAGTGTAGAAGCAGTGTAGCAGAAGAGAGACTGGGTAGCTTTGCAAAAGAGATGTCCTGTGTTGCCCTCCGTGCCTAGAATTACTTGAGCTTTGGCAGGTCACAAAAATACAAGTCTTTCCAACAAACAAGAAAAGGTCTTTTTTTTTTTTTTTTTTTTTGGTGTTAAACACCTTGTTAATTTTTCAGCGATTAACAGCCGTTTAGCACATGGAGAGTGTGGTGAGCAACTTATGTAGAAGAATGAATTAAGGCTAAGAGTGCACACTAAGATGAAAATCAAAGCTGTCTGTTTTATTGGAAAAGCATCTGCAAATGAGAAGGGAGGAAATTGGTATCTCATTAAAAATGGGAAAGAGAGCAACAGCAAGAGGCAGGGGGCAGGGAACTGAAATCTCATTAAAATAACAAGAGAGTCTGTGCTAATTATATGTTTCCAATTGCTAACAAGAGGATATTTGTTAGAGTTTCAGAGTGGTTTTCCTCCAATCAAAACAAACAATATTAATGGCATTATTCTGTCTCTTCAGTGCAGTAGCAGTGATGGAATCTTTTGCAAAATAAACACTTCAGGGCTGAAGATCAGCAAAGTTAATGCAAGCAAAAAAAGGTCAATTGCTTTTTCTCTTAATGACTAGCTGGAGTTTTGTGGCCTGACCTCTACCCCACTGCGTGTGAAGGGGCAGGTGGGGATTAAAAAGAGGCAGCTCAGCTTAGTAATGAACAAGTCCACAGGGCAGCAGAGGCACCCCTGCCCTGAACTACAAAGCTAAGAGCTCCTTTCAGCCTCACCAGGTGCCTGTCTCTGTGCTAGAAAACAGGGAGACTCACCACTCACCTCTGAACTCAAAGGTAAGGCATCCTGTCTAGCAACAATTTCATCCCATTCTTCCACTGGATGATTCAATTGCTTTGCAAATGTAGCCTTGCCTCCACTTGCTTCTGTGCAGACTGAAAATAAAACCATTTTCCTCTATTTATATATATATATTGTTTCAAGACCACAGTAGAAATTAAATAAAAATACAAAGTTCTACCACACTGCAGGAGGAAGCCTAGAGTCTGCTATCACTACTGAGCAAACTGCAACTGAGCTTGGCTAAAATGCTCCAGAATCTGTCCCTCAAATAGTCTGGTTTGTACAACCCCTTAGAGATCATAACAAGGCTGAGTTGCATCACTATGTTCAGAGAAATTCTGTGTATGTGTTGTGGAAACCATGGAATGCACTGGTCAAAGTGGGCAAGTCTGTCTTGCCCATGCAAATGCAGTGTGGACCTGAGTCAGACAACCTTCTTTCCAAGTTCCTTTCTTCCCTTCTCTACTTTTTTTACTTTTTCACAAGTGATTCCTCTGATAATCCTGCATGCTGGTATTACCAGCAACACACAAGTGTGTCTAAAACCTTGACGACAGTAATTAATGTATTCCATCAGCACCCATGTCTTACAGCCAGCTGTTTTGTTGTGAAACCTGCCAAGCCCTAGAGGCTGAAGACTGTGCCCCCTGCTTTCACTCCATGTAAAGTCTGGTGTGACTTTCACTTAACTATTAGTGGCTTTATTCAATCCATCAGCACAGGGCAGGGGTTACACTGCTCTCAGGGGCATCCAGCAAAACCTGATCTGATAGAAAGCACTCTGCTCAAGGAGAAGCGCCTATCAGGAGAGTAGCTGCAGGTGGAGAAATGAGACAGGAAGGAGGGGAGGCCTTTAAGGGAGAGAAATACCACTTCTGTTCTGCTTAGTTACCAGAGCACACAATAGGATGCCTGAGGAAGAAAAATCTCGGCTGTCAGGGTAGGCAGATAAGATAGGAGCTATTCTTGCAGAGAAAAATGCCCATCAGACTGTGCATCTGGGATCCTTTTCTTATTCTGTTCCAAGCTTTGTCTAAGAAATCTTCCAAAGAAACCTGTTTTGTACTGTCAAACCCTCATGATCTCCCTGTATGGAAAACTCCACTGTTCATGGCACACAGAATAGGAAAAGAGTATTTTTATATAACACACATATTGCCAAGCTGCAAGTAGAAAAGGAGCTTCTGATTATCTAGAAAGCAAACCACCTGTTTATCCAAAACACAGAGGAAGTAGAAATGGAAATACTCCTTTGCACTTATTGATTAATAAGTTTATGAATCATTAGGATTACTCCTGTCCTTCTCTGATTCACAGCAAGAATATGAATGCAAATGAGTTTTCCATTACTATTGTCTCAGTAAAGGCAAAGGAAACTCAGGTAAAATGACAGGATTTGAATTTTGCCCTTAAATCAGGTAGGTTTATTCTCATTCTCAAATCAGTAGTATCAAGACAGCAATATCAAAGCATTCTTTACCAGGAACTTTAAATTTCACATGTGGCAGACAGGAATGTTCCATAAAGTCCTTGTTTTCTTTGTAGCTGTTACCCAGACAAACCTACCTGGAGGTTCTCAGTCTGTGCTGGGTGCCTTGGGAGTCCTTCAAAGCTACCACTTATTCCCTTCCCAAGCTGCACTGCAGGCTGCAGTTGTCATTCCTGGTCCCTGCACTCCATGTCTTTTGTTTGCAGTAACCTCTCTAGCTAACCATCTCTTGCACCTTTTGCCTCTTCTTTTTTCACAGTAAGTCTGTGTGCTTTATTTCCACCTTCATAACTCTGCTCTTAATTCATTCTCATTCATGAATCAGAAAGGATTCTGTTTGATAAACTCTGACTCATGGGGTGGATGAAGAAGCTGTCCATCCTTCCACTAGAGCTGTCTGTCACTGTATGTAGACTTGCAACACCTGAAGTGGTTGGCACTACTCAGCCTCCCAGTTCAGAGCAGCACCACGCTGTCGAATGTTGCCAACAGCAAATGCTTTCTACCCTCATGAGTTTATGTGTTTTTCAATTCAGTTGTCTTCTTCAAAATATCCTGGACTGTCTATATTTAGAAGCTTTGTCTTTTATCTCCCTGGTGGTTTTTGGTTTTGCTTAAATTTCTGGGACTCTTTTACCAGACCTCAGGTCTTCTTATTCTCTTTTACATAATACATGGCAAAGTTAAATCATTTTCATAAAGTCATGGCAGGGGAAAGGAAAAGCAATCACTTTACAATTTCTAGAAGAAAACTGAGCTTGACACTTCACTGGAAAACAATCAGCAATGCTACAATGTGCATGTGAAATATTTTTCATGGATTTTCCAAAGTTTGCCAGACTCCATTCCCAAGACATGGGCCAGGTTGGCCAAAGAGTGTGCACATCATTTGATCCACAGCCCTTTTGAAGAAAAAGCACAAATCAGCCTTTACCAACCATCACTGTAGGTGGCAAATACCTTCAGTAACTAGGTGTGGTATTTAAGTGTAGGTAAAGACTCCCTCCTGTGGAGCTTATGAACTCTGCAAAACCCTATCAGAAATTGAGACTGCTCTGCAGTAGAAGTGGAAACTATTAAACAACATTTGGGACAGCCATTAGCTTTGGAGACCAGTCCCTAAAAATATGCAGGCAGACAGTTTGAGTCAGTGGTGCCTCACTCTAACTCTGTTAGCCTGAAAAAAAAGATTCAGCTGTTGCCACATCAGTGGGCAGCTACAGCAAGGTGGCTGTGTGTCACTAAACCATTTTCAAAACAAATAATGATGGCTGTGATGTTGTCACCACATGCCTGTTCTCACACTCTTTGCACTTTTGATGTCAAGAAAGGTGTGAGGCCAGGGGCAGCTGGGGGCATTGTTGGCTTGTAGGGGAACTTCTGCCTCGTGTTCATGCTTTACAGCAACTGCTTGGACATTCACAAATACTGTCTCATTTAACAGATATGAAGAGCAAAGAAGGCACTGATGAAAGACTCTGTGGGTGAAAACTGGGGGTCTGGATGAAGTCTGAGCTTCAGAGACAGCTCAGGTTTTCACACGTAAAAGATTCTCAGGTATCCTAATGAGTGTTTAGATCCTGCTCCAGCACAGCCCACACAGCTCAGTGCCCACCACACACCAAAGCTCTCCCTCTGGCATTGCCAAGAGACTCATGCTGTCCCCATGGCAAGAAGCCCTGAGGGCCTTGGTCAGTTTTTGAGAAGAAACATGGAATGGCCACAAAGGACTGGATAGTGGCTGAGGGGAGAAGCTTTTGAAATAGCCAAGGCTGGAAGTAAGGCAGGACATGACCGTGGGAAGCGCCAAGAGGCGCCCAGTTGAGGAGGGCTCACGACCTGCAGGATGTGCATTTCAGCAGCCTGAAGGAGCCATCTTCTCTAAATCCTTCCTGAACCACAGCTGACCACTGAGGCTCTCCAGAGGCACGGGAGACCTCTGTGCATTACTTTTCTCCCAGAAGACTTGCAGTCTGCTCTACCATACATTTCCCACCCTGCCAAAAATAATGTAAACAAGGTCCTTCTGTTTAGTCTGTAGCCAAGGAAATCCCTATTTTGAACAACTCTGGCCCTGATGATCAGGATTGTTTGAACACCTTTATTTTTCTTTTACTTGTGCTGCATTTAATGGCTGGTAGATGGTGTGTTCTCCTGTGTTTGTGCACACAAATAACAAAAGTTCTACAGGTCAAACTCCTGACCATGGCTTGAAGGGCTGCAATGCTACATTTAGGGGAGTCTTAGCTTTAAATCCAAATGTGCTGGGTACACTAACAGCCCTGCAGCAGTGTAGGTGCCTCTTGTAGACAATATATGCAGCTCTGTGAAAAGAGAAGGATGCTCTTACTGCTTTCTTCAGCTACCTTCTTTATATAGACAATTATGAGCAGCTGGGGGACAGAACAGCATCCAGTTGGTAGAAGGTTTTAAAACACGTTAATTGCTTTTGCTGCAGAGAATTGCTTTAGTGTGATTAAGGATTAACTTCATATTTCATAGTGCCTTCATTTTATTGTAGTTTTTTGGTTTTTTTTTTAGTATTCCTTGATTAAAAAGCATCTAAACACATCATGTGATGGGAAACCTTTTTCACTATGTATTCCACAATGAGATTGTGGTCAAACTTTCTAAAACATTTTACCTCCAGAGCTAAGACCACGCACTGAAATGGGAGATTATAATAAAAGTCCAGGCATAACCTTGATGATAGCTTCTGTTGTTTTGAAAGCTATAATATAGGGTAACTACTCGTACCAACCCAGCAAATGGAGGATTTCTTTTGTCCCTGACATATACAAAGGATTACTTTGGTCTAGGAAAACATCTTTGGGTTCCTTAACTGAATCACCAAAATAAAAGAAAAAAAAGGGGAATAAAATTACAAGAGAAAAAGACTTATTGACTCCATCTAGTTCAATGAGCTCCCAAAATAGCAACAAAATTCTGCCAAACCTCTAATGCCACAAGGTTCATTCATTCCCTGACATGATCTGGTGTTTTTCATTCCACACTGGGATAGAAAATTTCACTAACCCCTCCTGGAGCTGCCCAAATTGTTGTGCATTGTCTGCTCTTTCTCTGCTGGGAACACCTCTGGTTATAGAAAAATAAGAACAACAAAGATCACTTGGGGAAGGGAAACAAGGAGAAAAGAATGGTTCTGCAGGAAAGCCCAAAGACAGGAGAAGCTGAAGGGATACACAAAATGAGAAGGAAAACACAGGGGAAGGAAAAGAGGGGAAAGTGATGAGAGGAATAGAGGTGGCCCTCAGAATGAAAAGGAGATTATGAAGAGATATTTTATTTTCCCATCCATCTGTTAGAAGCAGAGAAAGCCATACAACAGCACTCCTCATTTCATTGTGCATTCGGTGGAATTCTCCCATCTGGTTTGACATACCAGCTGAATCTACAATCCACCCTGAAGCCTCTACAAACATGTCAATCAAAATGACCTGCTGGGAAAGCTGTGAGAAGGCGCTCTTTTGTGCTATCCTCACATGCATGTTAGACCCACACAGAAACCCTGCTGTATCTTAGTTTCAATCACAGGACGTTGGAAAGCTCCTGCAGATGTTATTTTTGCCATGCAAGTAAAGGAATATTGTGATGTGACTAAACCATGAAAGATGAGGAAAAACCATGAAATGGAGTCTGGTGTGTGAGCTAGCAGAGGGGGATCAGTCACACATGGGAGGCTCTGACACAGGACAAGCTCAGCACTCTTTTACATGACTCATCCTGGAGCCACAGAGATAGCCAGCTTTGCAAAAATACTGCTAGAGAACCGATGATGAAATTGCTGCAGTCAACCCAGATGTTCCTATAAAGAAGTCCTTCAAGAAACTCTTGAAGCATCAGTGATGGCCAAAGAAAACTTCCCCATTATACTACAGAGCAATTTAAACAAGTTTCACCATCCAGCTGCAGGAACTATCTCAGTGTTATGATCTTTCTTTCGTGCATTTCAGATGTTCTTGGACCCACAAAGTCAGTTCCCTGATTCAATAACAGGTCTAAATCCTTCACTTCACAGGAAGTTTGAGGAATAGCTTCACTGTACTGCAATTTGAGTTCAGATTTAGTTAAATTCTGAGGAAGTTGCCAGACATATGAGGCCTGCTTGTTCTGTCATTGCCAAGCTGGGCTTTATCCAGATACTCAGTTATATTTGCCTGTTCTAGAGCTGTCTCTTACCAGTGTTCACAGTATGTGCAAAAGGTAAATGATAGTTGTTTGTGTTTGCACATCCCTATTCAAATGACAAATACCTGCTTTCCCATCTGGTACTGCAGAAACCATGAAACTTTAAGCTATAGAAAAGTAATTTGAGGAGTTTGCCCAGTAAAACATCAGATTTTTATTATCACCTCATGACCAAACTTTCAAAGGAGAGCCTGAATAAAAACCCTTTCTTTTCTTAAGATCATTTCATTCTGCTAGTTTTTAATCTTCATATGTCTCCTCCATATTTCTATTCTCATCAGACACGGTGGGAGAGAGTCCTATTTTCTTTATTTCAAGCAAGTAATGCAATTAATTGTAATCCCATGCTGTAAGTTGACCTCAAGTGAGAAATTCTGACATTTCTGTGAAAAGGACAAAGTCGGTATTTTCTCATTTCTTGTGTACACAGTTGCACCAGTGAAATTAGAATCACCTTATGGGCATGTTGAGAAGGGAGGGCTGCAGTGGCACACCCATCATGTTATGAAGCAGTGATGCAGACAGAGAGGTAGGCTGGTGTCGTGGTTTTGAACCAGTAATTAACAAAAAGGGGAAAAAAGAATTATTTATTTTTTTGCTGTGAGATATGGATTAAAATAAGAGCAAACCAGGCATAAAACTTAAAAGGAATAAAGAAAGTTTATTGACAAACTACAAGAATAAGAACACCAGAATAAACTTTTAGAAAAACCTTTTCATTTCTTACTGCTCACTATTCTTTTGTTCACATGACAACAGAGACAAAACTCTAGAATTTTGATGGTTTAAACAGTCTCAATTCTTTTTATAGTCTTTTCCTCAGTTTCTGTAGAGAAACAGAAGTTCCTTTCTGTTAATTTATGGAGTTTCTCACAAGAAAGCTATTTTGTTATAGTTTTCTGTTTTCTTGATATCAGCTGCTCAGAGCTGCTGTTATCAAAGCTCACTCCTCCTATTCCACATCACTCTGAAATGTGTTATAGGTCATGATGTTTAGGGATAGTATTTTTAAGGGTAAGTTAGTCAAAGGCAAAAAGTATTCTTTATCTGTTTCTGTGCGCTTCACTAGAAAACAGTTTTCTCATTGCCTCTCAAGGCTTCAAATCTCCCAGCACTTCACTATACCACAATTACTCTGCTTTTTACTCAAATTTACACTTTGAACACTCTATTCCTCCCCATACACTATCATGAATTAAAAGAGTTCTTTTCAGGACTTTATTGTCCATTTCCATAGTTTTAACAGAAAGATATTTCAGCTTAATTAAAGAATCTTCTTAATTCTCTACCTTTCTTGAAGTTTCTTTTCTTTCTTGCCACTAGTAGTTTATAAAGTCTCTTTTCATGTTGATCACTCTCTTTTTCTCTCTCTGGATAAAAAGATTAATCCGCAAGTCTCATCTGGATAAGAAAGAGTTAAAATCCTGCCCAAGCTTTTGTAGATAGTTCGGTGATCTCTGCTGAACAGGAGCTGGAGCTGTCTGCGATGAAAAGTTCCTCATAGCTGCTCTGGAGAGCGTGGTCACCGTCTCTGCTTGCAGCAGGCCCAGAGCTCTTCTCCTTCTTTACTCGGCAGTTTTCTGGTAAATTCCATCACGGCAAAACCTGCAGCCAAGCCAGGAACCAGCCCGGCCCCGCCGGGGCTCACGACAGGCTCCCCGCAGGCCCCATCTCCCGGCCGGGAGACGGGAGACGCGGCAGGCCCGGCCCGGCCCCCGCCCGGCCACACGTGGCCGGGCAGAGCCCGAGAGGCCAAAGCTCTGCTACTTTTCACAGCCAGCAAAAAAAAGAGAACCACAGACTTCTGGTTGTACACTTTAAGGTGGGGTTCACAAGTTGATTCTACTTTTCAATGGCTAAAACTGCTGTCAATTCTCAGCAATGACCGATAATTGGTCAGGAGAAAAGACTCCCAGGAGTCCCCAGCAACTTTAACTTTCTTAAAGGTAAAGTAACCCCATGACAGCTGGGGACTAACAAACATGTAACTGATACATAATAAAGAGGCATTGTTTGTTACTTCCAAAGACAGGTAAACTCCAGAACACGATTTTCTTTACATCCTTCGTACTGACTTAGAGAAAAGTATGAATTCCCTGTAGTCTTGCTCCAGCCTCCTGATTCTGAACATGAATGTTGATGCCTTCTCATTAGTATTGTATTCCTGATACCCAGCCTTCTGCAAAAACAAACTGGCATATAGTTATATAAAAACAACCCGGCATATAGTTCCACTTAGGGCTCTTCTGTGATGAAAGGCACATTATTTCAGAATAACCAAAACCTTAGCAGAGGATGCCTTAGGAAATATTGCTACTATTTCCTTCTGACAGGTAGTCACAACTTAAATAAATGTGTCTGGGTGGAAAACTGATACAGCAATGATCACCCATATATGACCCCGATAGAATCCTTGGATGCTTCACTGATTAATTCACTTCAGCTTTAACTACTGGCACTGCTGAAGTTAGTTAAGTTTTCAATTGGCCTGCAATTGGATCTTAATCATCCATCTGAAAGGTATGGGGAGACAACTTGAGCCAACCTGATGACTCACTGTCATACTGAGCAGGTCACACTTGTCCAGAAGGGTTGCATAAGGGTGGGGGAAGGGAGGGAGTTCTCCAGAATGATGCTAAACTGATCTATGCTGATCCCAATCAAGCCTCTGTCCAGCAGTAAATCAGATCCTGTGACACGAGTAATTGAAATAGAAATCAGGTGTCTTTGTGAGCTGAAGACTGTTCCTTTCTTTAGATAGCAGACTGGTAAAATGATGCCTCACATAAACTGAAGTGGAAATGGTTTTAGTAAGGCCTACTGTATCAAACAGACTTTCTGTTCACAGTGAGGACATTGAAAGTACCACTGGAATTGATTTTGTTATCAGGTTCTGATAATAGAACTGACATCTCTCTCATGCATCTTCTGAGAAAACCAAGAGACTCTGTTTTAGAAGAAATAAAGAAGAAATTGAAAAAAGTTCACTGGGGTCCAGTTTGTGCTTCCTGTATTTTTACTGGAGGTTTGAGCATTGATTAATAGGTTTTTAAAATCTGAATAAATTAAATAGCCTCTTGACTTTTTCTCCTAGAGAATGTTTCATCTCCTTCAGGAGAGTTGCTTGCTACCTTGCTTCACAAAATTCCACTCTCCATTGCCTATCAGATCACCAAGGTGAAGTCTTAAATAGGGGAAGCATGGAGCAAGCTACACAGCCTCATATGGGAGAGCTGCTCTCCCTTTTCTCCTTTCCTGTCATATGATCAGATGCACAGAGGCCACGTGCCAAAAATGCCACCACCCCACATCATGTGAGGGGCACATATGCAGTGGCATAATGAGGAATAACTTCAGTCATGTGCTCATCTCCCTCCTTGTCACGATGGAAGGAAAGGCTGTGAGGACTTTGGAAAAGATGACAGCAAAGGAAAAACTAACAGAAAAAATATTCCAGCCTGTAGAACACTACTTCTTCAGCCACCTCCAAAAACAGTTTCAAGTGACACTTTTTCCACTAATGGGCAGCTGGGAGGCTGTCCTAGCAGAGAATGCCTTGGCTGTGTCTTCTGTCTTCATCATTATATGCCTGAACCTTACCAAAGTCACAGCTTTTGTGAAGAAGCCTTTAACCCATTGGAAATTCTGGTTACATATTGAGGGGAACAGGCTATCATTTCATCCATACAGGTTGGTGAGCCATGATGTCTAATTCCCCCTGTGCTCTGGGTGTGTACCCCAAAGATGTGCAAAATATGAATCAGGATACAGCAAATTAGGATAAATATCCTCTTTATCATCTGCTTCTCCACATACCCACCATGCCTTTTGATACACTCTTCTGTAATAGAGACATGTAGCAGAATATTATTTTTACATTTTAAAATAATAAATAATTACAATAAAAGGGTTTCTGCCCTTGAATTAACAATTTGTCTTCTAGCAGCAGCTTCTTCCATTTCTGTCTCCACTGTTCAGGTTCACTTCCTTCACCCATGCATGCTCTGAGCCATCTCTAGTACTGTCTATGGTATGCCTCCTTGGATCCACATCCCTTCTGTGAAAGAAAAGATGGTATTCTCATTTAGCTTTCTGGGGGCAATTACAGGTCCTATCTGAACAAGGTGCAAGGAGCTGCATATGCAGTGAGTAGTATGGCAGATGCTAATAAAGGGGAGACACGTGTACATCAGTTAAGATCCTTCTTCTGCCTCCACTCTTTGTCTCCATCATAATTTTATTTGGAAGGGGACTATTTTGTCTTTCTTGTATGAGATTTACCATAGAGAATTCTTCATCCCATCACAAAGGCCTCCAAGGTTATAAGCACAATGATGACAGTGATATATATTGAATAAAATCTATTGTGTCGTTCCCGTTACTTTGCATATTCCTAGACAAGCAATGGGAGATGTTTGGGAGCCTCTGTTTTAGTAGAAGACAATGCAAGGACGATTTTTCCTTCAAGGCTTTGTTATCTACAACTTTAGACACCTCAGTTCAGTATGTTCTTGAGTTGCATTCCCCCAACTGACCATTGCTTCTTTGAACTCATTGAATTGTCTTTTCTGTTTGCTTCTTTGTTGTGTCTGTTCTGTCAGTCAAGTTCCCTGTGAGCTACCTGCCTCTTCGTGTCACGGTGCTTCCCTTCTAACCAAAAATTGATCATAGGTGCAGGTTTTAATTCAGATACTAACCTATACTCAGAGCTGTGACAGAGAGGCATCAAGACAAGGAACTCCCCAGACAGCATTTGCTTTAGTGCGGAGAATTCAGTGTACCATGGGTTGATGTTTCACAGGACGAACCACATCAGTTCGAAATATCATCAGTTTCAAGGGTTTAGCTTGGGCAAGATATTAAATAAATACATAAACATTCACTATTTCTGAATCTTTTTTTTTAGGGACAAATTTTGTTCGTTAATTTTGGGAATATCCAAAGGAGGGCCACAAAGATGGTGAAGGGCCTTGAGGGGAAGCCTTGTGAGAAGCGGCTGAGGTCACTTGGTCTGTTCAGCCTGGAGGAGACTGGGGAAACACCTGACTGCAGTCTGTAACTTCCTTGAGATGGAAAAAGGAGAGGCAGGCACTGATGTCATCTTTGTGGTGACCCATGACAGGACTGAGGAAATGGCCTGAGTTGTGTCAGGGGAGGTTTAAGTTGGATATTAGGAAAAGGTTCTTCACCCAAAGGTAGCTGGGCACTGGGCAGGCTTCCTAGGTAGTGTGGTCACAGCACCAGCCCTGACAGAATTCAAGAAGCGTCTGGACAATGTTGTCAGGCACAATGGTGTGACTCTTGGGGTGTCCTGTGCAGGGCCAGGAGCTGGAATCAATGATCCTTGTGGGTCTCTTTCAACTCAGGATATTCTGTGATTCTACAATTTATGTTTTGATTTGGGAACAGAAGTGAATGTTGAAATATTAGAATTTCTCAGAATGTCATGCAATGGAAATAAATTCTGTCCTGTTACAGTTTATTCTGATGGGAACTCTTCACTACTAACCAACCGAGAAGCTCTGCTGAATTTTTCTGAAATGGGAGGACAGACATTATGTCTGTTCCTACCACCCATCACAAAGTGGCTTTGAAGCTTTTGGGCCAAGCTGAAATGCCAGTGTGTGAACTGCAGCACCTAAGCACAGATGTACTTCCCACCCTTGTACTTCTGCTAAAACAGGTGGTGCCTCCAGAAAAGGACCGAAGCAGAAATGCCAGGGGAGATGGGGTATCTTTGGCCAGCTCAGCACATGAAGTTCTTGCGTCTGCTCTACTGCTGGACCTGCATTCCAGGAGACACATATGATCCCCTCACATGAAAGCTATTGCCAAAATATTTCTGTGGTTGGCCTTTGGTTTTGCAACACAGATTTCTTAGCCCTCTCCTCACCTGGCAGTGTGTGCCTTTTTGTTCCCTGACATCTGGCAGAACTCTGTGATATAACTGTGTGTATTGAACACTAATAAAAGAGGAATTTAGGTTTGAGTTTGTGTGGGCATTCCAGTATTTAGCCTTTAATTTCTGCACCAATGTTTGGAATGAGCTAAAATACTTCCAATATGAAAATAAAACATACCTGATTTTTTTTTTTAATTAATTCACTGACGATAAGAATATTCTTTTTATATTTATAAGCCATCATGACATGATGAAGTGGCACTGTTAATGATAATGATAATTATCTGCATATAAGATTAACTGAACAGTCAGAGTTTATTTCAGTGTTGAATCACTTTTCTACAGGCCACCTTGTGAACTACATTTCTTTTCCTTAGCTGATCATTCTTCTCGATATATTTTACTGTGTTTTCAAGAAAAACACCTTGATTTGAATGCTCATGTATCAGCTGATCAGTCAAAATGACCAAAACCAAATATGAGATCATATGTTCCAAGAAGCTGTATATTTTATCATTTCTTTCCATTATATGTTTTAAGAATTCTAATTTTAAAAAGTATTTATAAGGATAACTTTTTTGGGGAAAAAATTAAAATTGGCTACTTCAATCTCATAAGCCATTTGTTTTTTATATTTTCAAACCTGAGATCAGACCTTTGAGAGCTAATCTAGATGTACTGAGAGATCTTAAAGGACAGCTTGACAGAACAGCAAAATAGCATTTCTTTCCTACTGGGACCTTTAGCCACAAGCTGAGTCTGAAGTAGTGTCAATGAGCTGATCTTCAAGCTGGGACTGAAACTTCAGACTTCTGTAAGTCCACCATTTGAATATTACTGAAATAACGAATACAAAAAATGAAACCAAAATTAGTGCCCGCACCAGGCATCACAGACAATACTTGCAATTAGAAAAAAAAAGGGGAGCATTTTAATCATATGAAGATCTTCTGCATTATGAATTTCAGCCTTTGATATCTGTGTGCAAGGACAGCATTGGAAAAATTCCCTCTCTATTTCAATGTCTGACCGAAGAGAACTCTTGAAACACTGCCTTTTGTGAATTGCATTAGAAAATTAGATTCCCAAAGAAACATTTGTGTCCAGCACTCAAAGGCCTGTGCTCCAGAGAACGTGTCTTTGGACAAAGCAAGGCACATGCAGATACTGAGACATGCAGATCCCTCTCGTGAGTGTTTCCCACCAAGGTGGGAAGATAATCTAGATGCTGTTTCACCTGGAAATGCCACCAGCACTTGAACAGCACAAGCTTCTCAAGAAAGAGCATCAGTATTCTGAAGAACCCCATGAATGAAAGAGAACAGCACATTACTATAAACTTTACTTAATAGCATGTGTATTTAAACCTCTATTTTTTTCTGCAGTAAAACTGTTATTATCTGAACTCTCCATCTTTATTCCAAATATCTGGATTTTATCAAACTCACTCATTTTTGAGAAATTACAAAATAACGAAATCCATTTAGAAGGAGACAAGGAATAAAATCCTTCAGGAAAGTTATAGTTCCCTTTAAAAACCTGGAATGAGGCACCGATCTCCAGTGCCAGATTGCAACAATGGCAAAGGAAAAAGTCATCAAGGAAAATGCTGACTTCATATCACACCTGATGGTAACAAACCCAGCTGCAGTTTCAAGCAGGGGAACCGTACTTCTCCCTCATCACTTTAAAGTCTGATCTGTTTTAACGTTTCTGCTAAATCTGACAGTTTAAAGGGACATTTAATGGAATTGCTCCTTGTACCTTGTGTTATGCTTTAGCTCTGGAAGGAAAAACGCGGCAGTTTTGCTGAAGTCCTGCCAGGAGTGCGGCAATGTGCGCTATGCGTGATCATCCATTTGGGACAGGAGCGAGATGGTCACTTGCACAGACCTTTTATAGCCATCTGAAGATCGAATGACCTGCTGTGGTTCTAATCAGGGCTCGGCTCGGCAGGAACTGCCAAAAGGAAAAGGCCAAAGGAGAGAGAGAATTCAAAGCTCACATCATAACAGCAATCAAGTGGGGCCATAGTTACAGGCAAACCACAGAAATGAGCAGGGTAAAAGAATTATCCAACTATCACAGGCACATTAACGCTGGTCGCATTCCAAAGCACTCATTACAGCACTCCAGTGTGGCTCTCTGTACAGCTGGTCAAATAATGCTCATCAAATAAACGATTTGACAAATTTTGCAGAGTTTCAAAAATAAATTATCCAAAAAAGTGTGCTTTTTAAATTATTCCCACAGCTGTAGTCTTGCAAGTCTAGAAATATGTTCAAACTCTCCACTTTCCCTGAGCTTGCTCACTCTCTACATTTTCTTAATTCATGCTCCCCAGTTGCACCTTCTGAGCAGCTCTGTTAAAGCCTCTGGGTGCACACTGCAGCCTTTCTAAGCAACTCAAAAATGAGCACAGTGTACCTTGTCCAGTTCTCCTGTGTACCTCTAAAATTTAATAATAAATCAGCATGTAAATCAGCATAATAAAGCCCAGAACCATGCCAGTTTCTCCCAGACAGCTTAGGCATCCAGTGGTACTTCACCAGTGCGCCACTGGAGTTTAACGGCACCATGTGAGTTTACACCGCCTGAGGATCTGCTCCATCACCACTGTGACTCAGGGCAAAGCACATTCTAGAAAGGGTCCTGCTTACTTGCCTGCCTGAGTCTCTGTTGTCTGGTACACTGGGATTTGTTAGTAAGTACAATTCTGCAAATTTATATTTGCCCATGATAATCTCATTTGAAAAAACAAAAAAAACAAACAAAAACCAGAGCATATATTTATTGACTCTAATGGATTTTTTTTTTTTTAATTTTTATTATTTGAGCCAGGAAAATGGCTTTTGATACATAACAATGCATACTGAGTGCTTGACCCAAACAAATATGAAAGAACAGGTTCAGCAATTTTTTTTTAGTTCTTCTGAGTGGCTTCAAATGATAACTATGTTAATACAGCCAAGGTGGTACAGTCATCCCTGAATGCCAGACCCAGTTCTTGATCCAGTTTGTGATTCAGTTCTCCACAGCTCTTGTTTGAAGGTCTTTCAGGTAAGAAACATGTAGGCCAAAGTTTTTCCTTTTTTTTTCCTTTTTTCACTATCATTAGGAACAGAGACACAACAGCAGAAAGAGAATTTATTCTGTATCAACAGAAAGGATAATTTTCCTAGTCCTGCTGGACCACTCATTCAACAGTATAAGCATACATTTAATCAACAAAAATAAGTCACTATAGAAATTATTCAAAATTATGCAGATAAAATTATTACTTTTTTTAAATTTTGTTGGCAGATCAGGTCCTGTTCCTGCTTCTAGCCAAAGCTCCCTCCTCCTGAACAGTGAGATTATTGGTCGATAGAGGGAGGCTTCTTACCATGGGAAGCAGGAGCCTGGCCAGGATCGAGGTCAGGCTGCAGAATTTTTCTGTCTGGTGAAAAGTAAGTAAATGTTCAGTCTTCCCACTTCTAGAAACAAATGCAATACCTATATATTTGGAAAGGCTTCTTTTTGGTTTTGGGTTTTTTTTAGGGGGGTGTTGTTTTTGTTGCTGTTTTTAAGTAATAATACTTTTTGTAGTGCATTCATTTAGAAAATCAAGCCTAACTTAACATTTCCCCATAGGAAGGGAAGAGCATAGATATTTTTTATCACTTACTCACTACAGTCATGATAACAAGGAATATACAAGCATCATGGTTATTAGCAGAATTATATAATATCACATTTAGATTCACAAGGAAAATACCACTTCACTGCTGTCCACTAAAACATATGTATCCAATATATGTGAAACACAGGAATACAAACCTCTCAAAATTTAATTTTGACTACTTCTTTTTCCAAACTTGACAAAATTACTGTGGCTAAGAGATGACAATGGAGTGATTTTCACTATTTCTTTAAATCCAGAGCAGGAGAAATTCATATGCAATAGTAAGCCTAGAAAGTAACTTTGGAGACAGGTCAATTTTCCTTAATCTAATAAAGTTGAGAGGCAGCAGGAGGGTGCTTGTACTGATCCATATCATTCTGGTAGTTCAAACCCTTCACAAATACTCTATCAAAATGGGTGTTAAGCAATATTGCAGTCTCACTGGGAAATTAAGTTGTAGATTATTCTTACGATAATGACAGGAAGAGTAGCGTGTGCCAAAGGAGGCTGTGTGGTGATTTTGGGCACATGACCAATTTATATTTGGTAGGATCTGGACAAAGATGTGCCAGTTCGCTCCATAAAAGCTCCCAAGCAGTCAAAGAAGTTCAGTAAAGTCACTGGAAAATTAAGCATAAGGAAAAGCAGTCCAGTAATGGAAACAAGTAAAAATGAAAATGTGTATCTAAAATAGAACCATGATGTCAAAAGCAGAAGCAAAAAAAAAAAATAAATAAATAAAGCATTTTGACCTTTCTAATTCTGTATGTATTGCAAAAGTTCTTTAAAATCCTATACATTTTACATTTCTTTCTCTTTGCTCAGTTGTATACTTTATCACCTTTATAGGAATGGATTCCAAAGCCACTTTTATTACCCAAGAAGGAGCTTTCAATTATGTCAGAATATTCACTCTTTAAAATAGGGGAGGGTGAGGAGAAAGGTAGAAAAGGTCTAGGAGTGAGAGAGGCCAGAAAGCACCAGACTGTTATTTTCCAGATGCAGGATAACCATATATTTTGATTTTTATAGGCCAGTCCTGAAACACAAAGGACATGCTTCCATCTTAGGGGATTGCACATTGGAACTGTAGATCCAAAGGTTGCAGCCCTTTTGGGAGGCTCTCTCATCTTGCTGTCCACATACACGAACCAGTTGTACTTGGAGTAACTAGGTCGGGGCTCAAGTGTAGCTGATATGAAACCTTAGGAGTCTTTCGAAGAAGCTGAGGGATGATGGAGCTGGGCCTGATCTGTGGCCTCCATGCAGCATCCTGCAATGTTTGTGGTGCTTCCCAGCTAAGTCACTGCAGGTCCAACAGCTGCTGCTGCAGCTCCATAAGTGGGGAAAGCAGGGAAAAGCTTTCCTTTCCTAAGTCACCTGCACAAGTCCTAAGGGAAATTCAGAGAACAGGGCTGAAAACAGGTATTTGGGGCAACAAAGGAGTCAACAGGAAAACAAGGTAAAAAATATGTCAAAGCTAAATGAAGCAGTGTAAGAGTAAGCACAGATGCTAGAGATGTTTTTAGGGAAGAAGACCCCACCAAGATTCTAAAAAGGCTGAGAGAGAAGTGAGGAAGAAATGAAATAAAGAGAAAGAACTCAGAGACCTATAAGAAGACAGTGTGTCACAAAAAATGTGCTGTAAGACCATCTGAGTGAGTGCATAAGGGTACTGGACCAGCATTGAAGAGGATGAAAGCAAAAGGAAATTTAAGTTCAAAACATCACTAGTGAGATCAGGGACGTCATTCAACATAAGGACTGGGCACTGATGAAGGAGAGAGAGGTAGACAGATAAAAAATTCAGAGAAAGAAATTGGAGAGACTGGAGACAGAGCAAGAAGGAGATTCATCAGCAGTCACCCAGGATCCCCAGTGCAGCAGCTGAGTCAGTCTTTTCATCAGGGGAAGACTTTGGTCTCAGTGGCAGGGAGCAGAACGAAAAAAGATCACAAGGTCTAAATGAGCATTTCAACAATCAAGCAGGGATTTAGGAGGAAGCAAATAGAGAGAAGAGGGAAGAGGCATAAATCTGGACAGACTAAGTCAAGGAGAAGGAGAGGCTGAAGAGAGAGCTTGGTACTCAGAATCTGCATATTTCTTCCTTAAAGTGATGAGGCAATTTATTTTGGAGACGTTTATACTGCACGGAGGGCAAAGGGGCTGTAGAAGATCTGTCTCATGCAAGTTACAAGTGAGCCATGGGTGTCAGGTGGCACAGGAAGAGTTAACTTCAAGTCCCACCAAGTGGCTGTACAGCTGCTGAAATGCATCTGTCAACAGAACTATTACTGTCATCAGATCAGCACAATGTCCTTGACCCTGGAGGTCAACTGCAAGGCATTAGCTGCTACACAGACAGAGCTGTCATGCTCCTGTGGGAACCGAAAGGTTACAAGACCAATTGGATCAGCCCCAAAAGCAAAACCGTCCTTCCTCATCCAATAGTGACTTAGAGGTGCAGGTGGAGTGGTGTGACAGAGTTCCTCCAATGCCTTTTCCCTTTGGAAACCTAGATTTAAACACTCCATTTCAAACAGGAAAGAAGTGGGACTCTGCTTATTGCCTTTCGTAGTCCCCATTTATGCACATCGCTAAACCATTGTGTAGTTTTTTGGGTGTAGAGCCTGCACTAGACATTGAATAGCTGAAGGCTGGAAGGGGGTGGGAAGTTGATTTGCCCAGGGGAATGCCAGGAGTGGAAAGGCTTGGGGAAAATAAGTAGCATGGGATGGAGCTTATAGGACTGCAAGAGTGAAGAGTTGCAGGACAGGACTAAGATGTCCATGCTTTCAACCATAGGGAGATGAACACAGGGGTTAAAAACTCCTTTTTAAAGTAACTGGTGACATTCACATTGACTGCAACAATGTTTTATATTATTTTGTTTATAGTAAAATGTACTGTAGACTACTGTAAATCTACTGTAAAATTTTACTGAGTAAAATCTCGCTAAAAGTTCTTGGCTGCCATAGAAGCAGAGGGTTCTTAATGTCACATTTCTCTGAAGGGATGTGAAGTCTTAAAGCTAAGATTTCATTAGTGAACAATTTCATTAAATCTCCTCTGCTGATATATATAGACACATAATCCAGTGCTGTTCAATTTTCAAGCCTGGCAATTTCAACCCAGCTTAACTGAAATATTATCTAAATTGCATTTTTAAACAGGTGATTGGCAGTGAAATGGCAGCATTTCCTTCAATAGTAGAATATGGCAGCATGTAAGGGAGATGAGAGAGAGCAGAGGAAGAAGGGAACAAGGACAGAAAAGGTCAAAGAGAAAGGGAAAATAATCAGCTTTGGTTGGTTGGTTGGTTTTTGTTTTTTGAGGAGTGATTGTAAACTGCTAGTGTCACAGCACATTCTTCAGCTTGTGGAGGTGCCTCCCCTCATGCTCTTCCAGCTTACTTCCCTCAAGTTGGTTTTTTTTTTTGTTTGTTTGGGACAGACCACACTAACAAGATATGTTTATGTTACTTAAACCAGGCACGGCCTCTCACTATGCGCCGAGCGAGGAGAGGACTCTACCCTTTTGTTCATCTTCAGGTTCTGCAAATCCTGCAGCATTCGTGAAGTCAGCTCAGCCCTCACAGCAGGTGGAAGCTCCCAGCCCCACAGCAGCTGTGCACAGACTTGATCTTCAGGTTTTCACACACAGTCCTCAACCTCCCCTGCCCTAGCCTTCTTTCCCTGCTTTTTTTTTTTTTTTAATGCAGAAAGCAGTAACCCTTTGGCCCAGCTAGCCCCCCGCTATCAGATTCCAACAGAGGAATTCTGGGCATGAAGCTTCACAGGGCAAACAGGTCTCCCGCCTTCTCTAAATGTCTCCCCCCTCCCTCTCTCCCTCCCTCTCTGTTGCTGGGAATCCACCCTTATCCAATGCAGCGGGGATGATATTTTTGAATTGTGTTTATTTGTTGGCACCCTGGTGTGAAAGCGTTTCCCATCAACTGCATATTAATCTTGTCAGCAGTTTGTGAACATTTTCCTCTCTGCCCTAAGTAGTCCATGACTTTTGGGTCTCTTGCTCTCTTCCAATCCCCACTTCTTATTGTAATTAAAGAGAAGCTAATCTTCCTGGCTTTTGTTAAAGTGACTTCAACATGTCAAAATAGTAAGAAAGGGATTTGTTTAGCCTTAGAAAAAGTCAAGTTAGAAAAGCTGTAAATCAGCTTTTAGAAAACATAGATGGGGATGTAGGCACTTTGTCTTTGCACGCTCAAATGATCTTTAAAAGTCCTCAGTCACTTGTTCCTCTACTCACTGGAACCTATGCTAGGTTTTCCTTATCTTGAAAACTCCAGGGATGTTGCAAACACACAAAACTGTATAACCTGAAAATTTTGAGTCCATTATCTGTATTCATTGATACAGCCTTTTGCTCACTATATCCATCAATACATTCATACTTCTGTTAATTGATTACCCAAACATGCCTGGGCATATTTTTGAAATCCCAGATTCATGATCTCTGTTTCTTGGGTACACTGTGATTGTTATTTCAGGGTTGTGTTGGAGAACTGAATTGAGTAAATTTGCACTGAACAGTAGTCCCCAGGAAAAGGCAATATTAACATCTCTCTGACTGATGATACGATGTTGGGAACAGATGGGGACATTGCATAGTGGGAATTATAAAAGAGGTAACTGAGAGTGCCCATCACACAGGGACTGCACATATCCATCTCCCCCACCCCCATCAGAGAGGAAGGTGGTCTCCCCACCCCACTGGAAGACTGGAACTAGCAGAAACCCTGTACCTTTTTTGCTTGCGAAGATTCAGATGTCCAAATGGGTCCTGGGGACACTATCAGAACACCCAGCTATATCTAGGATGGGTAGTGCCAGTTTGAAATAAGATCTAGCTGATTAGAAGTGGAACTGCTTGTTTATACAGAACCCCAGGCTGTATTTACCATCTTGTTTTCCCAGAACCCTTGCTAAATAGCCCAACCAAATGGAGAGCTTCAGGCAATACCTTCTGGTTCCTCTATGATAAGAGACCCAGGTATTTGGAAAACTCAGAACATGCAGTCTCATTCTTCCAGATCTAAAACACAGATGGGCATAATTCAGAGAAGCCTCTGAACTATGCCCATCTGTGAGCTAACTAAATGTCTTCTGTAGCTGTTTGGCATTCATATGATGGTAGTAACTCTCAGCCTTTCCACCTGCATTAGGGTGTGACTTTTGCAGGGCCTTAGCCAGTGTGCCATTACAATTCATGTTTTCATTACTTCAAAAGCAGATCACTGCTATGTACCAGGGAGGGGCTGATACTTGAAGTAAATTTCGTATAGATTGGGAAGTATTACTTGCCTTCTAAAGGAGCATCTTCCTGAGATAATGTGCCCCCATAGCCCTGGGATTTGTACCACATGCCTATTAGGCTCCAACTTTCTCTTTTTGACCCAAAATAGCCAGAACCAATATGCACAAAACATCCCCTCTTCCCAGGATCCTGTCCTCACTGAAGATAGGGACAGCTGACAAATCCAGACCCAGAATATCCATATCACATAATATCATATCATATCATATCATATCATATCATATCATATCATATCATATCATATTTTCTTCTTTGTGATGTCCAAAATTGCCCAGATCTATCAGCCTTTTTGGTACACCATATAAATTATTGATATTATCTGTGTTTCAGGAAAAGGATAAGCTGTAGAAAAGAAGGCAAAGAATGAGCTTTTATCTATGTGAAGGAAAGCGGACAGTGGTTTGAATTTATAGCGTTGGGCTGAGTAAGAATACTCTGTGATGCTGGCTGACAGATGTTTTGTAAGAATTTGATATTGCTAAGTACCTTATCAGTGCAGCATTCAGATTTCTATTGTTGTTACAAAGCACTTCGCAGTAGGCAAACAGATTATCATCCCAAACAGAAAGGCCAACGACTTGGCAGAAAAATTAGCAACCTGCTTCCTGTGGTCTGAAAGTTAACTCTGATTTTTCTCTTTGACAGCCAGGTTTTGCTACCACACTGTGGAGCTGTCTGCTTCAAGGCAGATTCTGCTTCCCTTCAAATACCAAGAGAAAGATCATGCTAAGCACTGAAAAGTGCAGCAAGGTGAGTAATCTTGTACTGATTGAAGACTAAAAATGCAACTGGCAGAGGGCATGTGACCCTCTGGATGCTTTAAATTCAACTAATTCCATAACTCAGCCTCTTCCTGCAAGATTTCACTTGCAAGGAAGATTTAATTTGCTTCCTGTCTGAATCCCCATCTCCTTGTTCTGCTAACAGAGCCGCACCTTTCTATTCTAAGCTCTCATAGGGCCTCTGCTACCAAATTTACATCAGATGCAAGTGTGCCACTTTGTTATTTATGTCAGCATCACCCTGGCTGGGACTAATGAGGCCTTGTGTGCCACAGGGCTGCAGCTTTTTCTTTTATTTATGTTAATGAGTCCTGCATAAAAGGTTTTGCCAAAGTCTAAAAACGTGCAAAACTGATGACATAATTGTGGGAGAGTCTGCAGGAATATGAAGCAGGATTAGGATACTATCAACAAATCAGAATTTAAGTATTGTTCCACTGGGCAACGAGTGTTTTCAATTAATTTGTAATTAAATAAGGGAAGCAATTTAGTGAACTCAGAGAGATATTCCAGCAAACGGTTTATCTCATCAGTCTGAACCACACATTCCTCCAGAACAGGATCATTGTTTAGATCTTGGGCATGTTATATGATCTGACCTATAGGAGTAATTCAATAAAACATCAATATTTTCCTTCTATTAACCCTCAGTGTCATGCTGAATGGAGAGAGCTGCCTCTGCCTCCCTTCACAGTCCCCATTAGATCTGTGCCCTCTCTAACTGGTTGGACAGGTGTTATCACTAAGCAGCCTGGGGCTTTCAAATATAGTCAAACCAGACATATTCTCCAGGCAATTTTCAGCACAGCACTGATGTGTGGAGGAATGGAGATGAAGCAATGGAGGGACAAACAGAGGACAGAGAACAATGAAGGGAAACACACACTGCTTTCACAGTGGAAAACATAGTGTCAGTTGAAGAGATTTCCAACTGACAAGATTTGCTAATTTTTTTTTCTCAAAATATTTTTTATAAAATCCTTTTTCAATCAGACCCAGAAGTATAAGGCAGTTTAAGAGGACCTGAGAAAAGACGAGCAATTCCAGATGGAGTTCTATGCATTAATATATTCAGGGCAGGCAGAGCAGGGATTTGTTGATTGTTTAAAGGGCTTAGTGCAACAGCTGGGCACATTTTGTGTATGACCAAAAGTAAGAGCACAAATGAATGCTGATGTCCAGACATCTGGCCTTATAGCTATTGTTCTTGGCTTTTTCTTTTTTTTTTTTCCATAGCCAGAATTATTCTATAAAGTAGACTGAGGGGAGAAAGAAAATTATGACATGAGAGAGAAGCCAAAAGAAGAGATTTAGGAGATAATTAAGAGGCAGAGTAAGAAACAAAAACAAAATGAGGTGCAACATGAGCATAAGGAGATACAGCAGGAGATGAAAAAGGTACAGAACTGAAGAATAAAAAATGTTTGGGACAGGGAATTAGAGAAAGGATTGGATGAAGTAGGAGGAGACAAAACAGGCAGAGGAGTAAAAAGAGGACCACAATAACCATATGCTGTTAAAGACTTACTGCAACTGCTGCTAAAGAAATGAAGACATATACATCTTTGGCATAGATTTTTTTCCTTTTCAGGTCTCCACTCACTTTACCTTCTCATCTCCCTCTCTGGTCCTAGCCTTCCCATGTCATATTCATGGTAAGGCACTCATTTGGAAAAAAAACAACTTAAAAAAAAAAATTAATTTATGGACAGTTTTTTCTCATATTGATCATATTCTGAAGATTTTTTGTTGTATTTTTTCAAGTTGTAATTGTATTAATGTTCAAAGGAAAATGTAGTCCTATCAGAAAGGATATTACATGGCTTTTGAGTCAGGACTGTTCCTCATTTTCTCATTGTGAAAACTATCAAAGCTTGGCTAAGTTCAAAGGTCACATTTTGATATGCACAGGTCAGAGCTGTGCATGTGAAGTCACAGGATTTTGTGTATTCCCTGTATGCATAAGAAGCCAAGTAGGTTGCTTCTTATAATTACTGCTCCTGTAGTTAATAGTGGTAGGACAGACTCCCCTCAGGATTGTGATGATCCGCTACTGGCAATCAGAGAAAATGGTGGAGAAGACCTACTGAATAGAAGCAGATGTGAAGGGGAGAGGGAAGGAATAAAAACCAACTAATACTGAGCAGGAAATTGACCAGAATGCTCAGGACAGGAATCTGAGTAAAAGGGAAGGCCACATTCAGAAGAACAGAGGAGGAGGTATCTGAAAAGGAACGACTCAGCTTGGGGAGAAGGATGGAGTTACAAGCTATTTTGGAAACCTGTCAGACACAGAGGTGTGGCAGAAGAGATACCAATTTGAGTAAGAGTTGTGTGCAAAGTAAAAGAGTTGGTCTACATAGAGCCCAAGGCTGGAGAGGGAGCAGAGCATACAGAAGACAGAAAATAGGGTGAACACCAAGGGTGACTGAAGATTCTAAGAAGCTGGAGCGGGACAGAGCAACAGAAATAGTGAGAAACACAGGTAGGGACAAATTACTGTAATTTGTAACCACCATGGCAGAGAAACACTGATCAATGAACTAGTCAATGGCACTGACACAAATCAGAGAAGGGGGTCAGAGGCAAGATCAGCCAAGAAACTGGGGCAGGCATGGGGGAGAAGGGATTGAACAACAACACATATCTATGAACAGGAAAAAGGAAGAACTGCAGCAAGTTTCAGGGAACAGAGATGGGACACAAGGATCACAGCTTGTTTGGAGCTGGCAGAGGAGATCCACGGTGATCATAGTCCCCATGGGAACAGAGTCTGCATCTCACCACTCCTGCCACACATTCTCTCCAAAATCCAGTAGTATGGGGTAGTACAAATTGTATGACCTCATCTCTTTTTCATGCTCCTTCACCCTCAAATAGCAAACCTTTGCTGTTACCAGTTGTTTCAGTTAGCTCAAGTGACAAAGGCTTCTGAAAGTGACCTTAAGTTATCAGTTGTTAAGGATGTCAGTGTGATCCTACATAACTGGTTTATTTTTTCTTGAGCTCACCTTTCCTTTTTGAGGCCTAGGAACATAATTCAGAAAAATATTTTAATAAAATACTATTGAACTGCTAAAATTTAAAAAGTCTTTTAAGTTGTTTAAAATAAGGACAGCATTGTGAAGTATGCATCAAGTCAAAAGTAAGAGGTTATGTTACTGTATGAATTTAACCCTGTTTTTCATACGGTTTAATATGTTATACTGTATTGATTTCTATTTTGTATCTAACAGTGAACTCCATCTACAGCTTGATTTTTGGTATGCTGAGACACAGTGTTCAAAATACCTGGAAATGGTTCCAACAAAACAATAATTGTCTGCATCCTTCTTCAGCTACACATCCTGCAAAGAAAATCACTCTGAAAATTATCATGTCAGGAAAACTTCAGAGGTCCTCTCCTTCTTTAGAAAGTCCTCCTTTCCCACTCCAGCAGCTGTGATTCACCCTGTCCCTCTCAAGCTCCTAGAAGTAGGTCCCTTTAAATTAAGTAGTGGCCCTGGTAATTTAAAGTTAAATACTGCTTGAAAAATCAGATCATGTTTTCCCATTTCCATTTAGCAATGGGTCCTTACATGAGTGTGACTTAAGCTTCTCTGCCCATTCCTGAAACAACAAGGTGCTGTTATGTCTTATTTAGCTCAGAAACCTGTAAAGAGATTGCTTTCCTTATGGAGAGACCAGGCAGGACGGGGTTACAGAATAACACAAACCTTTGGGCATGCAAAAATTGCCTTGGTTGTGATGCTGTGGTTTTGTATTTACAGTCTGCCCAACTACAGGCATAGAACACAGCCACAGACTTGGCTTGTTCATCTTTGTTTTGGTTGCACCAACACCTATAAATGAAACAAAAAACCCAGAAAAGGGTTTCTGATCTTAACCGCTGCTGAGCCTTTGCCCAGCTGTACAACTTCTGGCTTTCCCTCATATAATTATGGAAGGACCAGAAGCTTGCTCCTCAGTCATATATGAACCTTCCCCTCTGCAGAAGGGAAAAAAAGTAGTTCTTATGAGGAGCCAAGCAATACAGATGATAAGGTCAGAAGAAGCCATTGTGATCATCTCCTCCAGTCTTCTGCATAACACAAGGCATAGGTGTTTCTTAAATTATCTTATCTTTGAGTGATAGCGTCTATTACACCATAATAAAACATCAATTTTGCCTGTTCCACATTAAATACATGCTGCCTTCTTTCCAGTCTGAACCAGTTTTTACCCACTGCAGAATATCAGGAGTTTGTTATCAGCAGTGGTCTACAGTGAAGACATCTGGTCCTCAGTTTGCCTTACCTGTCACACTTGAATGACAGGATACTTCCACTGAATGGTGTCATCTCAGCAGTGCAGCTCAAAAAATACCCGTGGATTTGAACACCAGTTATCAATGACCCCCTAGCTCCTCACCGAGCATTACAGAGCATTGCTGAGAGAGACCATTCCTTTCAAAACCCATGGGGATTTGTAAGACACGATGACTTTCAAAACACTGAAAATTGTTTATAATTGAAGTGGTCACTTATAAATAGCTCCCACTTGATGTCATGTGGCCAGCTTAATTAAGTAGTGCAGAGCGTGTGCGGTCATTCACCTCAGATAGAAAAATCGGTATTGGGCCTTCACCCTAATGTGAATTTCCTGACCTGACAGATGGGGATTGAGTGTCTGTTTATGCCAAGAGGAGTTTGCTAACATTATTCCTCTAATTACTAATTATACCAGTGAAAGGGGCTTTACGGCCAGAGTCCTGGATACGTGAAACTTGATCATCAGAGATTTGCAGGAAAGATGGAAGATTGATGGGTGACATCAAACAGCTGACAAGGAGGCCAAGGCAGCCAGACGGACAGCAGCTGCTCCAAGGGGCTTTGGGGGTGGGAGGGGGCAGCTGCTCAGGGGGGACAGGGGTCTGTGGGGGAGCAGCACTAAGAACAAGCCATTTTAAAATTTCGCACCCCCCTGTCATTTCAGATATGAATGCTCTAATCTCCTCGGGCTTGAGGCTGCCTGGGAGAGCGCATCCACCAACAGGTGGGAAGGCAAAGGCAGAGCAGCGGGGCTGAAGGCAGTTGCTGCTACAGAGGGGCACCAGCTTCAGCTGCAGCAGAGGGCTCCACAGGACACACAGAACAGTGGATCAAAGAAGAGGAGATGGAGGATGTAAAACATCTCTGGGCCTCAGGTTTTTCAGATCCAAGCCTGGATCTCAGTGTGTCCATTCCCTGAGACTTGTTCCAGTCAGCTACAGAGCAAGGCCAAGGACACCGTGAAAAGCACCCCTGCAGGGTAGTTTCCTTCTCTGAAAGAGACAGGGGTTGCATAATGTCATCAAATTGCATCAACACCTGTTTAAGGGACCAGACCTCAATCATCCTAGTGGTCTGTGACTCAATGGTGGCATCAGCATACTGCCTGATTCTCTGAAAGATATTTGGGGCAGGCTGGTTTGTGTTTCTCCTGCCCTGCCAGCATCTGGTGGGCTGGTGACTGGTACTGCATCACAGGGCTTGTACAAGTTTGGTCTCCAGGGATCCTGCCATAGTGTACTTTATGTGGTCTGCAAACCACTGCTTTCCTTAGCATTCTTGGGAATCACAGGGACTGGCTGCCAGAGCCTCCCCTACATGCTGTGCTGCCTAAACTTCAGATCTCCCCAGCTGCAGCCACCCTGCCTGTGGAGACTCTGTGGAGACATGGAGACTCCCACACCAACAGGATCCTTCTTCAGCTGGAGGAGTTAAACAACCATCTTGAATGACATTCCCTGAGGGGACACAAAAGTCCTGGTGCTCACAGAGCTAACCCTGTCCCCACCAGGAAGAGGATTAATTATCATGAGCCCACACCACTACACTAGCAAACCAAAGCCCATCTCCTGCCCAAACGCTCTATTGTACAAACCAAGCAGAGGGACCACTGGAAACACATAAACTGGGAGTCTACCAAGAAGTTGAGAGAAAATAGCTTTCACTGCCCTGGAGCAGTAAGCATCTGGCTGATTTGTATAATGTTAATTAGAAGTCTAATATTGAAAAGGGACAAGTGCTTGGTTTTGCATTCCACAAATATGAAGGAAGTATGGAGACATACTGAACTGTCCTTATGAAAACCACTTTTTGCTTAATTGTAACAGAACACAGCAGCATTAGCATAGGGATGACTAAATCTGTGATATGAGAAACTTTTCCACTAGTAGAGTAAGCTGAATTTCAACATGGTATGGTACACAGTGTACATGTACATCGAAATATAAATAAACTCTACTGCCATCTAGCCAATAATCAAGGTCTCTACCGTAAGCTGTATCTTGGGTAACAAGTCTACCTTTCACCAGATTTGTCAGAATATTTGGATAATTTGGAGTATTTTCCAGAGCTCTAGGTCATGAGTGTAAGTTGGAAACAACCAAATGTTGAGATAGGAAATATCTATAGTTTCATGATTCAGCATGTACACACATCCCACAGTTTCTGCTCCAGGTAAAGTGCAGAGGTTAGCTCTGTAATGTATATGTCCATACATATTATTATTATTATTAGAGGTTAGCTCTGTTTATGTAACACCTGAAGGATAGAACCCCTACTGATGTTTGCTTTCCTATGCTTGTACTTCTCATAGATACAAAGTACTGAGCATTTGTTAGCTTAGAGAAGAGTCTTGTTCTTCCTCTGCTATCAAGAATATCACCCGAGTTTTGCAGCTCTAGCTTTACAAATGCATACCGAACCACACTGAAAATATGGGTGTTTAACATTACAACAAGCTTTTCTTCGTCTTGTTCTTTCTTAAATTTATGCTTTAGACCTACTACTGTACACAAATGTCTTATGCATGTATTAAAAAACATTCAAAAAACACCACATCAGATTCTCATAAATAACCCAGAAAGCAGCTGGGCAAAACACCCCCAGTTTGATCTTTATCAGGCTAATAAGATGTTCTAATAAGATGTTCTTTTAAAAAGTCTAATGCAAATGTGTAACAGTGCTTCCCATCTGGGTCAGGAGCCTTTCAAAACACGAATAAAATATTCTATTTCCCTACTGACCTGAGGAAAATAAATGGATAAAAGTGTGTGCATAATGTTTATTCCTTTCAACAATTCTTTAGATTCCATATACATAAGTTTAGATACCAGCATGGGAGGATGGGAAAATGAATGGGTTAAAGCAGGTCAAGATATCTCAGTTTAGTAAGACATTGAACACATTACATAGCCTCAAACAGTAATATTGCCATGCAACACTTGTAGTGTGTTTGCATTAAGAGAATTAGAATTATTTTCTTCATGCCTCAAATGCCTGCTTTTAGTGCCTTCTCACCCTTCACCACACTTGGAACTGTACAGACTGCTTTGTTCAAGTGTTGGAGCAGTGATGCAGTGGCTCCCAGGGTTCTGAGCTCTGTCACTCCTTTGTTTTCTCCCTGCCTTCACATTACTTCTACCGATAAAATCAGGATCAGGAATGTACTCATTCTTTCAGAAGATCACTCTGTTCCCAGCTAGTTGATGAAATATCAATGGTGGAATAAATGTAGCCTTGAGGAATACTTCCCAAAGACCAAGCTCCATCATCAATAGTCTTTTATCATGAACACTTGGAGAAAAAAATTGGTTTATACCACTGAAGCCTTCCATCATTTTGCCATGTTCTGAAAAGCAAAAAAGGACAGTGCTTTCTACAGGCCACTCCATTGTTCTTGGCAGGAAAGATCTCCAAGTCTCTGATTTGAACAGGATCCTAGTACATGTAGTGAATCAACTGACTAACATTTCCTGAACTCCACTAGAACCACTGGATGAGAAGTGCTGCCAATCATACCTACTGCATGTTTCTAATCCACTCATTCTGGGCAAAAAAGAAGGGTAACCCACCTCAGTCTGCCCTGTTTTTTCCCTATCAGACCGCACTGATCCAGTGATCCAGTGTGTGTGGGTGAAAATGAGCAAGGCAGGTACAAAAGCTCAGGTCACTCAAGGTGTCTGGGGAGCTCAGTGCCTACAGATATGGGCTTCAGCCTCTTGCTCAAAGCATCTAGAACTACTTGAACTCTGATGGCAAGGTCTGAATGAGGTAAATGTTGAGCTTTAGTAGTCAATAACTTCCTTCAAAACTAATCAGCTTTTCCCACAGCTAACTTACTGCCCCTAAACAAGCAACAGAGATATATTTGCTCCAGCTTGGAATCTCAAGTACTGAGCTCTAAAAGTTAACAAAAAGTGCTTACTGAACCTTTTGTGCAAAAGCTTTTATGATTTCCAAAATATAATTCCATCAACTCTGAAATGAAAACCACTCTAGGAGTGATTAATTTTCAGAGTAGTCCTTTATTCCATCCAAACTCTCACACTTTTTGGTGAGAGCTCTGTCTTTCTAGTGTTGTCTAAACAACATTACACTAAAAGACTTTGAATGTCAGTTAATTAACCTTCTGTCCTGGAAGACAATATTTGCTGTTACAAAATTTAAAAAAAAAAAATAAATTAGAAGTTCAATTAAATCTTGTAAATGTTAGCTATTTGTCTAAATGGAAACCAGACAAGTTGCAGTTCATTGATCCACATTGGTAGTAATGGCACACAAGGTTTACTGATGAGAGTTTGCAGTAAAAATAACTAATTCATCATTGTTTTCTTTAAATTATTATTGTTTAGTCATCAGAGGATTTTTTGGGATGACAAAGAAAAGCAAAGATAATTCAAGGCAAGTGAAAAAATATGTTTTCACCAAAAAAAGCTTTCTGTTGGCATGTAATTTATATTTTAAAGAAAACTAAGAAATCTGCTTTCTTTCATTTTGCTCACAGTCCTAATTTGACATAACCAATGACTGTCACAATGACTTTACAACATTTACATACTCCAAGCCTAAGTGTGCGGTTGAGAACTAAAGTTTAGACACCATAGGTGGTACATTGGGCCAAACTGCTGAGCTCAACTGTTTATCTCAAATCTCTCCACATCATTTTCAAATGCTGACTACTACCTCTCTTAAAAATCACTGGATACAAATAAGTATTAAGGATGCATGATCTGAAAGCACTGGCACAAGCAAGTCAATGCATCTGGAGCATGGCCAGATTTTAGTTATGTACTGTACCTTTTCCATTAATGGCCCTCCACTTCTTGCAGCCCTGCCACAGTAAATGTTTTGCTTTGTCTGAAGTAATGAGATGGAGAGAGATGGAAAAAGGCCTGCTTTTTCATCTTGACTGCTCTTAACGTGAGTAAAGGAATTTGACTGATGGGAATCAGTGCTAACACAGTTAGCTTTGAACTCAATCTCTGCAATGATACAATATAAAAACTTCCAACATTTTATTTGCCTAAAGCTTACTGAATCCATATGAATGGCTGGTCGTGGCAGAAGCTACCCTATATTGATGACAAAGCATTACCAAATCTTCTTTGTAACTTTTATTTATCATACAACATCTGCCAGTAATAAATGGAGCTTTTACATTAGAGCAAGTGTTAGCATCTGATAGGGATGAAAATATTATTAATTTATATATTTATTTATTATTTATCTTTCCGAAAATCATTTAATTTGATCTTTAATAAATAGTTTTCTGAGAATTCTGATTCTGCTTCTGATTTTGCTGTCATTTGCAGAAAAAAAAGACACCACTAATTATTTCTACCTCCCACATTGTTAAGACTTGGTAAAAATCTTTCACAAAGAATACATTCATGGGCTTTGGTGGAGCAGAAAGCTGTCTTATTTTGTAGTTATTTCACATGACTGCACAGTGTCCTTGCAAAAAACCCAAAGAATGCTACTCCCTTACAGATAATTCCACAAAGGTAAGCTGCATTTTGTAATACTTTCTAACTCTCACTGTCTTGGCAGGAGGGTGCAAGATGAGGCCCTGGCAGGCAGAGACTGCCAATAGTCTGCTCATCTCCATCACCTGGTTCTCACCATCCTTTTCCTAGTAACACGGGATACAGCAGTTGCAGGGGACACTGTACAGGTTCAGGGCTAGATCCTGATGCCTTTAGGAGTAAGTAAATTCTGGAATTATCTGGACTTTCTTTAGGACAGCTCACAGATTTCAGGTTTTGAACTCATCTCATCAGCTATTGCAGAAGCCAGCCTTCCCATGTTTTTTTATTTCATATAATTGCCTGGAAAATGGTGGTCTTGGGTTGCCCAATAAAGAACAAGAGAGGACGCATTCCAGCACAGCTGATGAGGAAGAAGACCACACCTGCATAAATATGTTCATTGGAGCACTGTGCTTGGAGTTCACAGGATGGGGTTCTTGGCAGGTGTAGCTCAGATCACACAGACCAGCTGTGTCCAGAAGGAAGGACCAGCAGGAGTGAGGTGCTGGTGAAAGATGATCTCCTGCTGGGCAACACTGGATTTGATTCTTCATGGTGCTACAATTCCAGTTTGAATCCTGGAGATGCAGGATAAGAAAAGCTTGTGAAGTAGGAATGACGTGGGTAGGGAAGAGAGAAGCACGGGATGCTTTTCTGTTCTGCTGTAAGGAGACAGCAGCTGCACTTCAGGTTTATGAAAGAGTAAAGTATTTAGTGGCATGATAGTGTTTTGTGATTTAGTCCTATGACTGGGAAGTTTAATCATGGATGTTCTATAAAGCAGATTTCAGGCACTAGTATGACTGAGAGCCAAAACAGAGCAAGAAATAGTCATTACTCCATGTACTTCTTTCCAAAACATGCTCACTGAAACAGATCTGTTGGGGGGTGTATATGCTCAGGAAAATGGTTTAGAAAGAAATGAGGGGGAAATAAATTCAAAGCAGCAGTTTCAGTATAGTCTATAATGTGACAATTTAATCATTCTGCCATTAGACATCACCTTAAGAAAATCCAGTTAAAAACTATCCAATTAAAAGTTCACTGAATGAGACACCAAGGCCAAAGAAGTATAGCCCTAGCCATTTAGTTACTCCAAGTCTAGTACAGCTTACACTTATTTTTAAAAATAATCTCTTGTTTTTAAAAAAAATAAACGCACCATGTCTTTCCACCCCTTTTCATCAATATTTTCATTGCAAACTTTGGCATACAGCTCAAGTCTGTTTACCCTCCATGGTGTTAATGTTTGTTTTTAATGGATTAGAAACTTTTTTTTTTTTTTTTGCACCAGTAATGGCATAATGTTTCAAATCCTACTTATTTAGACTTTGCTTTGTTTGGCTGTTGAGAAACATTCACAGTTAGTGCTCAGCACTACTGTGCAAGTCACCCTTTCTGTATGGTGGTAGGAATAAGGACTGCTACAGAAGCAGATCTCCATGAAAGACTTTACAGCCTTAGAGAAATTACTCCTTTTGTGCCAGAAGAAAGCATGCCATGATGCAGGATTTGAAAATGCAGGAGAAGCGAGTGGAGAAGGGAGTTCGGCTTTCTGGAAGACTGGGAGAATGTTTACTTTGGGTTTCTTCATTTAGGGAGAAATATAAAAATTTGTGATCTGATTTGGAAAGGGGCAGGAATAAAACCTGAGATACTTGAATTTAAATTTTTTTTTTGCTGGGTGATAGCACTGAACTACTTCCAAAATTCAGTTACCTAGAGAAAGTAGAACTACAATACCAAATGCAGGAGTCTTTCTATAAAGAGACTGTTGCACAGCATCCAGCTGGAATTTGGAAGTCATTTTACTGACAGATGATAATGGATTTCATTTTGAACTTTGCCAGGAATCCTTATGCCATTGCTACAGAGAGGAAAAATCATTCTCCTTGCACATGCAAGCACGTGGGAGAGCGGATGAAGAAAGCATCTTTTCCAAAATTAAATACAGGGCCTTGCAAGTTTTGAGGGTTTTTCCCAGTAAAACAAAGTTGGTGGAGACTTTTAAATATAAATGTATTTGTATAAAGAAAGTTTGATCTGTTCTGTATGTTATACTTGTGATAAACAACAGAGGCTACAAACACTTATCATTCAGCTTGATTGGAAACATTTGAATGAAGAGAAAAAAACACTGACTGGCCAGGCACCCACTAAATGCAAGAGCTGGAGGGAGAAGGGAATATCTACAACTTGTTTTGCTTTGGCCATGTTATTGGATGGACCAGCTTAAATAGGTTAGGCCCAGAGAGTGCATAGAGTGGCCCAGCACTGGTGGGCAGGCCCTGCCATGTGGCTGATGGACTTGTCTGAACTGCACTGTATTTACAATCTAGCTGTTTTTCCCTCTAACCATCCCTGCAAGTTCCCACAGTTCAGCAAGCATCAAGCAACCCTTATTTTATCAGGGTATTTATTATTTTAACCCATTACAGTCTGAGAAGGAGAAAGGTTGTTTTATTGTCTCATGATTAGAACTCAGTCTAATGAAGACGTTACTGACCTTTGGCACTAGAAAAATTAGAGCACATGTCATATTCAGAAGGGGAATGCGTTAATATATTACACTTGGCTTTACCTTTATCCCTTTCATGGCACATGCACTTACAATATACTGATGTAGAAATAAGCTTTAGGAGCCAAAACAGATACTTGGTCCACATCCACAGGGCCAATTCAGCCCATGTGGGAAGCTTTATGCAAATTATAAAAACAAATTTAGAGACTAAGAAATAAATTATAAAGAATCATTTGGTGGCCAGAGCAGCAACTGTAGGCAAAGACCTCCTACATCCAGCTTGGTATGTGAGAGTTCAGGGAGGCTGTGGTAACACATGCTATAGCTGTCGAATCTGTGTAACTTGTGAGACGTTTGTGTCCTGGGGAGTTGCAAACTTCAAGCAAAAGCTGTTCCCAGCCCAGATGCTGCAGTGCTATGAAACTGGAAAGGAGAGCAAAATGAGTTTTATGTTCCTCCCCTTCTTCCTTTCTGAGGGGAAAAAGGACTGAACAGTGTTCTCTTGGGGTGGTAGTGGGGGGTTAAGGGGGAGGAAGTGTGCTTTTTTCTTTTCTCTTAATACCTTTCTTCTTCTTTTAGAAATATAAGGAGGATGAAAGGCTGTTTCCTTCACAGTGCTGAGAGCCATGTTAGCTGTTCTAGACAGCTTTTCTGGCCAGTTTTCTAAAACAGAAACAGCTTTCTGAAGCCATAATTCAGGAAGCCTCCCTGTTTCAGCAACATTTAAATCTTATGAAAGCAGTATAAAGCAATTAAGTGTGTTCTTAAGGACCCGAGCAAAGAGACTCCACTTACTTCCCTATTAAAGCTGAGAAGGTGATGGCTCTTACTGAAAAGATAATTTTTTCCAAATAATTTTCAAGCATTTAAAATAACCACATTTTTAAAACAAAGCAAGCTGTATTAAAATTAATTCCCCTCTCACTTAATCAGACTTTAATTAATAAGAATCAAAACCTTTACAGGTCCTTTAGTCAGCCATAGTCTTTCAGAAAATATCAAGTAGAGAAGAAATGACACATACAAATAGTAATGCCTTTCCACTCCCCACACTTTACTGAAGAACAAGTGCAAATGTTCTTTAAGTTGCCCCAAAATAAAAGGTAACCAATGTTCCTTCTCTTCCTGAAGGAGGTAAAGAGTACACCTCATTTTTAATCACTCCTCCTATACTAGTATTAAAAGTGTGGGCATGCAGACATGCTACTGAATCTAGCTACTCCACAGTACATTACAGTGCTAGTACTCCAGTATTAACCATGCATTCTTTCTTACTCTGCTGTATAATCTCATAATACACAGGCTTGTTAACCTGTCTCCCAGGAAAAGGTAAACTATGCTTTATTTATACAGAGTACCATTCAGAATTGCAAGTGTAATATAAATTCAAGTCTTAGGTTACTCCACACATGTATTTACAAGTAGTGTTTTTAATAAGCCAAAAAATTAAAGGCTGATCTTGGCATTTTTAGGTTGCCAATATCCCTGAAAATCTCACCATAAATATTCCTGTCACACACAAAGTCATCACAGATAGTCCCATTAACTCTTGCACTAGACCAAATTTCACTTCTTGGAAATGTCAAGCTTACATCTACACACTACTGTTTTCTGCAAAGGTACCCCAAACTGCATACTGTCTCTCTGAATCTGAAATTTGCCTATTCCTCTAACCAGAGGCTTATCAGTATAGCTGAATTATATCCAGCTTTGCTAGTACAAGTTTTGAGATTGCAACAGCTTCATATTTTAGTTATCAGAAGAAAGCTGAAGTTTTTCAGATGGCTCAGCTGCAAAACATGCAACACATGGGTGTTGTGCAGTCCAGACCACTTGGAGGAAACAAAGGCTGTAGTTTACCAGTATTCCTGATTTGTCTGTTTCAGGATTTAACCAAGGGGGTTTCAGTGATCTGGTTCACACCTTGGCCTACAAGCATCTTTGGCAGCACAACAGAATGGACAGGGACAAGCAGGCAAACAGGAGAGTCAGTCTTCGCCTGCCTTCACTGACAGATAACCCATTTTAGGACTATAAGGTACAACCTTTTATAATAGAGCATAAATCCAATTTCTTCCTCTCCTTTGTTTATGAGAGTGGTAGAGGTGATTTTAAATAAACCGGCATAAACACCTAGCGATCAGCTGCCCTACTTTAGTTGGACTTGCTATCTTGCTACAGCATCCAACAATAAACAAGTTATCAAGATGCATTTACTAAGGTGGTAAGCAGCAGAACAAAACCATTTCCTTCAAATATTCCTTATGCATCAAGCAAATCCACAGTAGATATAAACAGGCCAGTTCATGGTTCTCACAGCTACTGTTTGTGTTCTCAGAACTGTTGGTTGGCTAACATCAGTCTCTCTGGTTTTTAACCGTCCAATGATCTGAGGATACAGATCCACAAAGATCCAGGGGCATAATTAAACAGTAGTCATCTCTCACCAAAGTCATGGCAACGCACATTCCAGACACACCATTAAGATCTGGATGCACAACCCTCTCCTGTCATTCCTCCTGAAATTTATATTTATTCCTGAAAACTGAGCCATGAAAAATCTGAAGGATGGTTCATAGCTGGGATATTTAGCAATGTTATCTCTGCATTCAACCCCAAACTTCTCTATTGTTCTGCTACATCAACTGGCGATCCTACCCCATTTTTCCTTTCCATACAGTCAGTGCACCTCAGCAGGCACAGGCTGTGTATCCAAGACTTTAGTGAAAAACAAGGATATGGTGGGAATATCATGCAGCCTGTTTCTTTGAACAAGTGAAGACCGATTTTTTTTTTTTTTCTGGATAATAAAAGAAAAACTCAAAAAGAGAAAAATCAACACCAGCCAAGAGATGGGCTGGGGGAAATGTTAATGGATGCTGGCAAATCTACTGTGCAGCTTTCCCAGGTTAGCAACTGCATCACTATTTACAAACACTGGGAAGATACCTTTCTGTAAACTAAAATGATGCGAGACTTGCTTGTTACATCCCCTATGAAGCTAAATTCCTACTTCTTCACTAAAGCTGTGTAATAAAAGGTGTTTCATACAGCACACACACTAGGTCAGTATCATCCCAGAATGAAATCCTGACTAAGGCAGTAACACACTGCACAGCAGGGTTTTAAGCTCTGACGAAAATAAAATAAAGATTTGGAGGCTCTGAGCAACTCCAGTCGGTATAAGAGGGTGGGGGAAGGGCAGCATGTGGTTTGGGGTATTTTCACCAAATGTTAAATCACACAGAATATTTCACTCGTCTCCAGTGTGAGATCACGACATGACTCCTCTGTAATGAATTCTTTATCTTGGCAGCTCTCCTGTTTTCTCCCAACAGTGCCTCCCTCTCCCCTTCTGGTCCCAGTGCTGTAACATATGGTAGTATTTGCAGAGCCACTTGGGCCTGGGAGCAGGCCTGGCTGCCCACACCTGCGCACCCCCCGCCTCGCTGCTCGGGTCTCGCTCCAGCGCCGGCACAGAGCTGGCTGCTCCACCCTCCTCAGGGGTACTCCACGGGTGCTGCCATTTGGCCCTGGGGATGAGATGTGTCACTTGGTGCCCAGGGTATTAATTCAACAGAATTCAACAGAATGATTAGGTTGGAAGAGACCTCCAAGATCATCAAGTCCAACCCATGCCCTATCACGACAACTAGACTATGGCACTGAGTGCCACATCCAGTCTTGTTTTAAACACATCCAGAGGTGGTGACTCCACCACCTCCCTGGGCAGACCATTCCAGTACTTTATTATTCTTTCCGTGATAAACTTTCTCCTAATATCCAACCTATATTTTCCTTGGCGCAGCTTGAGACTGTGTCCTCTCGTTCTGTCAACTGCTGCCTGGTGAAAGAGACCAACCCTCACCTGGCTACAGTCACCTTTCAGGGAGCTGTGGAGGGTGATAAGGTCACCTCTGAGTCTCCTTTTCTCCAGGCTAAACAACCCCATCTCCCTCAGCCATTCCTTATAGGACTTGTGTTCCAAGCCCCTCACTCATGAGATGTGTCACTTGGTGTCTGTGTGCCTGCCCAACACTCTCCACACAGCCTCAGTGAGGCTTCTTCAAGCGGCCACGATGGAGACGGCTCACTGTCTCAAAAATGATGATAAAAGCACCCAAAGGCCCCATGAGAATGCACAGGATCCATCAGGTTGGAAGGAATCACAGTGGATCATCCGATCCAACCTCCATGCTTAAGCAGAGTTCCTAGAACCACATGGCACAGAGCTGGATTCAAATGGTTCCTGCCTATCTCCAGTGAGTGAGGACTCCACAACTCCTCCGGGCAACCTGTTTCAGTGTGTGGTCACAGCCAAGTTCACACTCTTATTCAGGTGCACCTTCCTGTGCATCAGTTCATTCCTGCTGCCTCTTGTCCTGTGCCTTGGCATCACCGAGCAGAGCCTGGCTCCAATCTCTGACAACCCCTTTAGATACTCATAGACGCTGAAGATGTCCCCTCCCGAGGCTGAGCAGTCCCAGCTGCCCCAGCCTTTCCCCGTCGGAGCGGTGCCGCGGCGCCGGGCCCAGCGCTGCGCCGGCGGGCCGGCTCCGCCCGCGGCCGCGGTCTCCGGGGCGACGCGTGGGGCCGCTGGGGCTGCCGCTGCTGCTGCCGCCCCGCCATGGGCCCCAAGCGGCCCAGGTCCGCCCGGGAGTCGCCGGTGCCCGGGCCGCCGAGCTGGGAGCCCGCGCTGGTGTCCGCCCGCCTCGAGGAGGTGAAGGCAGCCGGGGGGCAGAGCCGGCGGCGCGGGGGGAAGGGGGGAGCGGGCTGAGGCGGCTCGGGCCGCGGGTCGCGGCTGCCGGGGGCTCCTGGGGGCTCCAGGATGGCCCCGGGGAGGGCCGCGAATGGTCCCGAGGAGCGGCAGAGCCGCCCTTGCCCCTCTGCCCCGCCACCGAGCGTAGCCCTGCGGGTTTCTTTGCTCCTCCTCTCCTCGGCACTTCCCTTTCTGGGCTCTCTCTGGGTGCCAAGTTTCGGCTCGGAGTGAACTTTTTATAAACTGCTGAACAACGAGGTTTGATGGAGGTGCTGACACAGCATTAACTGTAGCGTTGAAAATGTGAGGCTGTAATTTTCCTGCCCGAGTGTGTGCAGCTAAAAGCCACTTTTTTCCTCTTTTTTTTCTATTTTTTTTTCTTTTTTTTTTTTTCTTTTACAGAGTGTGAGGATCTAAAGGCATATTTAGTTTTCCAGGTTCCGTGTAAGCAATGTAATTCTCATAAATCTTGACTTGCAAGAGAGAATTTGGTTTCAAAATAGGGTGGTAGTTTCACAAACAATAATATTTATTTCACATGGGTTTATCTAGCACGGCTTCTGCAAGTGAGACAAATTGCTTCCGTGGCTTCCTTGTTTTCTGGATTCCTGTTGTGCCCTATTACAAAAAAAAAAAAAAAAAAGCAGTTTTTTGTTTTAGCTGATGTGGGTTTGTGTTTTGTTGCATTTTTTCTTTTAATATACCAGCGGCACTGGTTAACTATAAGGAACTTTTAATTCAGGAGGAGGCTTTTAAACTGGCTAATTGCTTTTCCCGAAAAAGCCACATATGTCCAGAAAGCTCTTAAATATTTACTTGCTTTTACTTTTATTTGGTAGTAACCATATAATACAAGTTTAGCCAAACAAGACCACTTTTTCAATAGCTTAGGTTGTTGTTTTCCATTTTTCCCTAGAACACGGATTTTTCAGTAGAGTTCTAAGGTTCTTGAGCCATTTCTTACTTGTGAATCTTGTCCCTACCCTTGGGAAACATCCGTGAAGCATAAAAATGGGGTGAAGGTTCAATCTCCATCACCTACTCTGTTCCTGGTCTTCCTCCAGTGCTTACTAGCAAGGTGCCAATTAGTGATTATGGTTTTTTATGGTGGCATTTATTGTGGTTGTGGATATTGTGCAGTGAATTCAGTGAACAAGGTGCTTTGTATGCTCTGCTGCCTCTAGACGTAATTTATTACATTTCTTAAATGCAAACCATTATATTGAAGTATTTTTAAAGGTAGGAAATAAAATGCTCAAAATTTAGGAAATGTCAAAGTTGGTATTATTCTGGACCACACATTGAGGCAGATGGAAAAAATGTTGAATGTTCACTGAATAGGGCAAGAATTCTGTAGGAAAAAGTATGTGATCACCTAATTAAAGATTATTGTAATGCCTGTACCCATGGGGGCTGACTTGAGATTCCTTGTTTCCATAATTTTGGTATCGTCTAACTGCTTTCTGTTCCAGTTAAGCTAATTTCACTTTCTCTGCCATACTGTTCACAGACAGAGCCTTGGGAACTTGGGAAGAACTGTCCCCTCCCTGCTGTCAGCTTGAACTCAGGCTTCTGAGATGCTGGGCAGCCACTGAAATTTCTTACTGCAGCAGTGTTCTTATTCAGCTCTTAGAGTCATGGGCAAGAGCACACTCAGTGCAAAACTGTCAAATGCCAGCAAATCTCTTCTGAGCATGTGTGAATCAAGATTCATCAAGTGTGGCCAAATGTGGGTGTACATAATGTAAATAAACATGCTCTGTAAAAGCAAATCTTTGACACAAGTACGGCTCTGCTGCCAAATTTAATTCCTTCCTCTTGAACACAGAGGGCATTGAATATCTTAATTACTTAATCATATAGGGGTTTTTATTAAAGGATAAACATGATTTTTAAAAATCAAATCTCATTCTGCAAATAGTCCAACCACACTTCCCTCTCCCCACCCATCCTACCCAAGTAATAATATAACATACAAAGTTTAAACTCAGATATATAAAGCTCAGGAACTGAAAGCAATCTGTAAAAGAGGGTGTTGAACAGCTTGAATTTTAGATATCACCAGACACAGAGCACAAAACTTACTTCTTACTCGTCCTCAGTATTGTGTATAAAATACCATATGAATCTGAAATGATTTAGGAGATGACAGGAATTCTATCAAGTAAATAAATGTCTCTCCTCATAATTCATATGTAAAGAATTTTTAAATCTTTTACTTGTATCAATTTGAAAAATATTCTTTCCCTTTATTGGAGGCAAAGGGAATTTACTAGAACTGGCTTTAAATTGTACCAGATAGACCAAGTGGTGAAATTTCACATTTTAATGTGTTTATGACTTACACTATTTTATTAGTTCAATCTATGAAAAGCATTTTACCAGTGCTGTTAAGATTTTTATGAATGGGTATACTAACTAAAATATGATTTAAATGGTATTTACTAACCAAATAATTGCTTTTATTAAATGCACTGTGAAAACTGGCAAACATACAGCTTAAAAACACATACAGAGGAAATATGGATTTTCCAGAGCCTCACATTATATTTTATGTATGTCTTTATTGTTTGTAATGTGCTATGCAGAAGAACATGGAGTTGCAAACTGTATTTGCCTTCAGATATTTGTAATCTACTTTGATTGGGTTCACTACAGAATTAAATTGCAAAATATAAATTATGATTCTTAAGTAGTTTCACTTTGCATGTGTTAAGTAGGTAAAGGGTGATATTTGCTAAGTGAAAGGTGAATTCTGGGCAAATACAGCCCTTAATTAAAATAACTGTCATTTATTTTTTGTTCTTATTGCCTGGTATAACTAAGCATAGCAGCTGGAAGCCATGTTCTGTGCTGACTTTCCATCTGTATGATTTCTCTCATTTCACTGGCATTTTAGGGCCTGAAAATTGATCTTAAATCTTGTGAAACCTCTAAAAATGTTCTGAATAGGGTAGCTCCACTTTTGATTGCTATGCATACTGCTTCCTCTTCAGAGAAAAATTAACATTCTCTTGAGCTTTGATATTCTCTCACCTGCCCATGTTGACAGTAAAACCTCAGGCTCTTAAGAGCAAAAGTCATTAGTAAATGTGGGTGTGTCAATCAGCAGGTAGTGCAAGTGAATCTGCAGATTTCCAAGCAGTGATGTCCTACCTTGAGGCTACAAAACTCCTGATAAACAACCTTTCCCAGTAATGCCAGTTGTATTTACTGGTGGTTTACAAGCTCTGTCAGTCTCGGAAATGAAGAGTGCTAATTATGCTAATTGTTCATAAACCACTAACATGTTTGATGCTCAAATGTTTTGAGTTTTCAAAAGTTCCTTCTCAGCTCTTACAGGTAAATTCAAAATATTGCTGTAATGAAATTATCTTACTGGTAGTTGTCCTAAGGGAAAAAAACCAAACAGTCAAACAAAACAAACACACAGCCTGATCAAACAAACAAACCAACCAAAAAAAAAAACCAGTTAACTCCACAACATTAAGTACCACAAAAATAAGATGACAGATACCCAGATTGTCTGGAAATGGGAGGAGGGTAAGATGGGTGCTTGAAGCTTTTCTTGACCAAGGAGAAACTAGAAACTGGTACTGAAAAAATAAACAATATACCTGACTTCTTCAGCTGTCTTCCCTAAAACAGCTGCCCTTTTGTGTCTAGGAAATGAAGCAGAGAAAACAAGATAAGTATAAAAAGGAAGAAAAAAATCTGCTTTCTTCTTCAATGTGAATTAAAGTTAGATATTTTCTTAACATACCTATGCTATTCCAATACTGTTGTGATGAAGATCTACAGACTACGCGTACTGGTTTATAACAGTTGGAAAAAATCACATTACAGAGGAACACAGTGGAGCCTTGAGAGCAAAATCATGAGAAGATGAGGCACCTTCTGTGTTTTGTGAAAGCAAGGATTCTGGACAACCATTTGCTGCTTACATGGAGCTTCAGGGATTAGGTTGATCTTGCAGATTTGGAGCCTCTCCAACTGAGGGGCATAGAAGTTTCCCACACAGATGGTTATTTCTAAAACTGAGAGACTTTGGTGCATTTCAACTCTTGACATGGCCAGGAGTTTTAAAACTGGACAGTGTCATTTATAGCAATGGTTGTCACTGAATGTTTTCCAGTGAGAGCAATCTAGCCTGCCCTTAATTGGAGTTCGTTTCAGATTGCTTAAATAGTGTTCAGTTGCCAATGCCACATTTCCAGCTTCAGTTTCTTTTTTAAATTCACATTTGAACCAGCATTGTTGATTCTGTGGGATATCTGCTCCCTGCATTTTGGTCTTCTTTGTACAGTTTGTAGAGCTCATGTTAAATTCTCAATGGCAATCTCCCTAGACTGTTTCCATGGTTTTCCAGTAGTTATTTTTATGGTTTTTTCTATCCTGTTCATTAAGCTGGGAACGTCATTTGAGGTAGCCTTAGGGTCACTAATCTATCCTTTCTCAGATCCTTTCTCAAGCCTTGATGCTACAATAACATTTGAAAGAATAAAACTAAGTAGAGGAGCAGTTGTATATTGAGGGAGAAAATATTTTTAAAGTAACCATATACATTTTACTACTTTTCCTTCACATTTTTATGTTGTGATTTTAGGTGGTGAGCTGTAGAAGCAGGGTCTGTTTCTTCTCTGTCCTTTCAGTGCCTTGAACATTAGGGATACTGTTACAGGATCGATAATATAAAGGCAGGATTGCAAAAATACTAGATTTTTAACCTCAGAAAATAGTCTAATCAATTAAACACCTTAAACTGTGTATTTATGCTGCACATTGACTATTGACTTCAATTCGTGTTCTCAATGTGCAGCTCTTCGGAAAAATGATCCTTAAAGGCTTCAAAACCGATCAGTCTAGAAATAGATGACATGCTATTAATGATTCCAAGAAGTCTAGATCATTATTTACTGTGAAGATGTGTGTAGCTACTTCGGATATTTACTAGCTACTTCCAGCTCCTATTCCCAGGTATTGCACTTTTCTTAGAAAAGCAGTTTATTTTCTTCATTTAGCACTAGGGAGAATAGGCTGTCTCTAATAATTTCTAAATTTTTGTGCAAAAGACCTTGTATTGAGCTGCATATACTTCTGTAGAATTAAGTAAGGTTGTAATTTTCACTACAAGTTCAGTTATCTTGTAGAGGCTCAGTCCATGTATTTTATTTTAATGTATTAGCCAATGGTTTGCCTATAGTATAAATATTCTCGTAGCTGTTCTGTGGAGTAGCTTTTTTGCCGTGTTTCTTTGAAGAAGAGAATAGGGAGAAGATGTGGCCCACTGATGATAATTTCTTCTTGAATTAAAAAAATCTGGAGTTGGATAATTTTGTTTGCATAAGTCCTGTTTGGTTTTTTTTTATACTCATTTTGCACAAGCAGGACCTACCCTGATGTTTTGCTTTGGTGCTTTGTCACAGGCTGCTGAGAAGGTGGGCACCACAGAGGTAACAAGGAAAATTCCCTTCTCTTAGAAAGACTTATAGTACTTTTAGGCAGGAGGGTTCATTGCTCTGAAAATTCCTGGGAATTATTATATTGGCTAGAGGATAAGAATTTGGAGAGGGAATCTAAAGGTGGAGAAAGCCTGAAGTGGGATCAGATAATGAAAGTGGAGACTTGCTAAACAAGGAGACAGAGGACGAGAGCTGGGGAGCAAGTCACAGGTGGGGGAAGCATTAAGACAAGTGGTGTAACTGAGATGAGGAACAAAGAGTGGAAAAGGAAGGAGAAATTAACTAGGAACAGTTGTGACCAGGGGGTGGAAAAATGAAGAGAAGACAATAAGGAAGACAGGTTCCACAGGCATTGTTGTTGCAGTGATATTAGTCAGTGCTAAGCAGCCTTAATTTGTGGGCAGCAAGCTATCAACATGTTCTGAGGAGGAACTGAAGAAGGCATAAGGCAGGGTTTTAGAGCTCTCTCATAGGTATTTTTTATATATCTGAAGAACTGCAGGAAGTTGTGGGAGTAAGCTCTGTATTACTGCTGGGCTATGCTTACCATATGATCCTGAGTAGAACCTGACATTCCTAATGCTTGCTGCTCTTGAGCTGTCAGCATCTCTGTGAGACTTACTGGACCTTGTTTTTCTCTCTGTCATCCTCACTGAAGTGGGCAGTGATAACAGTTGTTCCATTAGTTCATGACACAGGTTATTCTAAAAATCCTGTATCTGGTGATCAGCACTGGGAACACCAGGATGCTGCCACATGAGAGCATTTCAGTCTCAGTTCTGAGAGCCTAATTATGCATTTCCACACGAGCATCGGCATCTAAATACTTTCTGTTCCAAGAATGCTGAAGTTTTACTGTCCAGCTCTTGGCAGGTATACAGTGATAGCTTGATTCCAGGTTAGCTGCAATACTGGAATACATAGAGCTCTTTCACAGTGCTGTGCACCAGTAGCTGTCTTGCAGCTTTAGACAGAAAGACTTAAAAGAGCAAAATGCAATTCAGTGTACTTGGTGCAGTCCCCACTACTACTGCCACTTCTCTGGTGAGCAGTGTCTGCTGCGTCAGTGCAGCTGGACACTCATAAATTCCACCGTGTTTGCACACTCCTAGAGCATCAGTGATATGCTTGATCTCTCTAGCACTTCATATTTTTAAAAGCTTGAGATTTATTTTGTGCAGCAATAAACCATCAACGAAGTTCATGATGTGTGGAGCTGTAGGCACCCTTTTGGATTAGTTATCTGATCTGTAGCTACTTGCAATTTCACTTAATCACCCAGTTGACCTTTACATCCTTTTTGTTTTTCTGAATATTCTGTGATTAGAGAAATGGGGCATACTTATGTGATGTTATCCTTTGTTACCTTAAGTGTTTGACAAACTGTTTCCCACCATGCAAGCATGCACCGTTTTGAGGCTTAAGTCAACTGTGGCTTTCTCCCATCCCAAGCCATCAGTTACTCAAATCGCAGACATTTAGGTAGGTTTTTTACCAGCTAAGAAAAGGAGCAAATGAAGAAGGGTACTGTAAAATTGGAAGAAGATGCTTCTCTTACTATCTAAATATTTTTCTTAGAATTCTCCTTTTCCTCACTTTACCATGACTCAGCTCAGATTTTGTTCTATTCCACAAGGACTTTGTACGTAGAATAAATATATGAAAATATTCAATATCCTAAAGTTACCACCCTGTCTTAAATCTCTTAAAATCTTTCCTTGCTATGATGCACACTGGATGGACTGTGACTCTGCTTAGCCTGGTCCTGATTAATGTGACTGTCCTGGGATTGCCTTGATCTGACTGAATCCCTTTCCATATTTACCTTTATGCAGCTGCATTGGTAACTTTGCCGTTTGCACATGCAGATATGCATTGAAAAAAAAATAAATTGGGTGATTCCTGTGCATCACAACCATTACAAATGCTCCTACTTCAGCCACACTAATGCTGATAAAGAATACTCTAGAGTGAGATACAGATGTGCTGGAGATAGCAACTCACTCTGTGGAAGGAATTCCGGTAGAAATGTGAAAGATAAGAACCAGTAAAAGTTGCTTAAATTACATGATTTTTCAGCTTTTGTAGATGTACATCACTAAATAATGTGTTCCAGTCTTTTCTTCTCCTGCATTTTTTTTGTGCTGAAAACATTTTTCTACATTATAGTAATGCATATGCTACTGCAAATGTTTGAAAACTGCTAGTGTTTTTAACTTACCAATACTGTAGTGTAAAACTTGCCATTGGTAAGTAATTTTTCTTGATTCAGAATATTTAGTGAAACCATGCAAGAGCCATAATATGCATAAATATACCTTCATAAAACACCATAAAAATAATGCTACAATGTAAAGAAAATAGTACCTGGGCATTATCTAATTCAAAGATGAGGGAGCTGAAAATTGTTAATTTTTTTCTACATTGAATAATTACAATAATAAATATTAAAAATTCACTAATTTCTTTTGCTTGTTTGCTGAACGGTCAAATCTGCAAATGCCATTTAAAAGTTAGTACATCTTTGTGAGATGCTAATGCATCATTTGCCTGCAAAAAGGTTTAAGGCTGTTAGGCTTTTGTGTTTTTCATAGCATAATGCTGCCACCTGATGGCAGAAATAATTGGGACAAAGTAGTAGGGGCTTTTTCGAGTTGCATGCAATTTCAGTGTGATTAATACAGTGATGTTTGATATGTCTTAGAGTGACCTAAAGCCATCTCTACAAGATTACTCTTTGAAACTGCAAAGAAGAACTTTTGTTGGCATGAGTTTTAATATTTTAAATACTTTATTTTGAAATGTAGGATGACTGGAAGCCTAGCATCACTTTCATTGTTGGGACCAAGATTGAGGATGAAATCCACACCCAGGCCCTGGCTCTTGCTGTGCAGGTGCCGCTGCGAAAGCTCTTCAGTGTGATAACCCGTGAAGATATTGACAGACAGGTATTCCAAGACAGTAATTTTTAATAATGCACCAAACTGTAGATGTCACTTCTGGACCCTGCCTTTTTTGGTCTGTGGTAATGATAAACTTGTCTGTGGAAGTTTCAAAAATTACACTAATTCATAGAATCATTAAGGTTGGAAAAGACCTTTAAGATCATTGAATCCAACCTTTGAACACCACCGTATCAACTAAACCACAGCACTGAGTACCACATTCAGTCATTTCTAGAACACTTCCAGGGATGGAAGTGTTGATGGTGACTCTACCACCTCCTTGGTCAGCCCATCCTAATGCTTGACAACCCTTTCTTTGAAAAAGTTCTTCCTGATGTCCAGCATGAACCTGTCCTGGAACAGCTTGAGGCCATTTCCTCTCATCCTGTCACTTTTTGCCTGGGAGATGAGACTCATCCCCACCTTACTACAACCTCCTTTCAGGGAACTGTAGAGACTGATAAGGTGTCTTCTGAGAAATGGATTTCTCCAGACTAAACAGCCCCAGCTCCCTCATCCACTCCTTGTAGGACTTACTCTCTATACTTTTAGCAGCTTCATTGCTCTAACTCATAGGAGTTAAAAATGGAAAAATAAAAGCTTACAATAAAAGCTTCTCTGCTCCCTGTAAATGAAGTTTTGTTACAGACTTTTCTTCAAGGTGCTGATAAAAAACACCTTGCTGATTTGGAGTGTGAGTGTAGTGTTTGCAAAAGGGAATGAGTAAAGTACTTCGGGTAAACATAAAATCTTCTCACAGTAGAATGCTTTATTTACTTGCAGATTGCAGAATCTGGGCGTCAAAAGGGAAAAAAGGCTAAGGATGCACCTATGTACTATGAGGTAAGTTAAAACATTATTGCAGAGTCAGTGCTCTTTTACACTGAAGTGTGTAGGGCTGTGTGGTTTGGTTACATATTCTTAAGTAAATGCAAATTTCTTGGATCTAGCTGGTAAAAACATTCAACCATCTAGACACTTAAACTGCTTTGTTTTTGTGATACCAGCAATATTCTGTTGGATTGCTGATTAAGTGATGATCAAAACATGTTTTCAGGGATACGACTTTCATTATTGAAGGATATGTTGTGTGATGATGTTTTGATGGTGATGTCTCAAATTACAGAAAACCTGTCAGACTCTTCTGTCTCAGATGCTCGCAATGATTTAGAAACTTATACCTTCATTTATGGGGATGCAATCCCCTATATGAAACACTATTCTGTGTGCTAGTACCCATTATAATCTCAGTTTGATGTAACCTGATTCATCTAGTGAGCTATGTCAGCAGGGTTTGGAATCATGCTTAGTACAAAGAGTACTTCCTCCTACCCTGTTAATGTTTTACTTACAGCTTGTGCAAGGCGATAAAATCCTGCAATTAATTAGAAGATTGTTTAAAATTTTCTCAGGTAGAGTTTTACAGTCCTTACAGACCTGAAGCGTAAAGAATTTTGGATCCCTCTAAAAAGACTTTGTTTGCATTTTATTTCTGCAATGACTAATAAACTTTTTATGTGTCTCAGGTTTTGGTGGACTTTATAACAGTACTTTTTAGCTGTGGTCTGTTTTTCAGTAATGCCAAGCTACTACCTGAACAAGTCCCTTTGGAATTATTTACCACTGACAGGACTGTGAATTTTATGCAATTAACCCTCTTCATTTAGGACTAGCCTCCCAGGCAAATTCACCCTTATGTTACTTGGTATGTAAAACTTCTTCAGTCCTACTTGACAGAAGGATTTTGAAGTCTAGCTCTAAGCAGAAGTTTTGAATGATACCTGTATTTAATTACCTTGAGCAATTTTCCTTGTGAAGTGGACACTTATTAAATTCCAGCTGTCAGTGCTGTGTCTCATTAGCTACTTACTTTACTCCTCAAAGACGTGTTTTTACTCCCCTCCTTTAACACAGAATATAAAATGCCTGTTCTGACCTTTTGCTTGGACTCAGTTTCCGTTCAGGCTGTAGCTAATTAAAAGATCGATCATGTTGCCACAGCATTAAGATCCCACCTCTCTGGGCAGAGTTTGTTCCTGAATATTCACATGTATTCCATGTGCAGTTTGAGCACTCAAAGCTTTCACTGCTTGCACTGCTTCCACTAGTAAAGATAAACACATACAAGATTAGCAAGAACACAGGGTTACAAAAAGCTCTTCTGAGAGGAGCATTTCTATCATTGCCACATACAGTTCTCTATGGCAGGATTCAACGTGCTGCCTTTTCCACAAGTTTCCATATTCATTTTTAGAGGTACTGTGAGATTCCTGACATTTAATGGTCTTTGACCATATGACAGATACATGTGTGTGAATTTGGGACTAATGATGTGCATAGTAATGTGGTTATTATGGGTATTAGTAGTAATATTGTTACCCATGCCATTGGTCTTACACTTTGCATCAACTGAAATGCAGGGGTTTTAATAAATTTCAGTGCAGCCAAAAGTTTGCAGTGGCTAGAGGTAAAGAACCTTTAACAAATGGCTCATGATACATTGCAAGCTAATTATATATCATATTAAAAGAAATCCTCCTGTCTGCTCTAAGTTATTCCCCTTCAGGCTTTCTATCATTTTATTGTTTTGTCTCTCATATCACTCTTACTGTACAAAGTGAAGAGGTTCTGGGCAGGGTTTATAAATGTGTAGCTAAAAAGTTTCCAAATCCAGGAGAATTAGGTGTCTAAAACTTTTCTGACTCTTACATGACTTGATGGGGGTAGGAGTCCTGCTTGGTAATTTTGTACGAATTCTAGCACTTAATTGAATGATGATAGGCTGATTCTCTCACAAAGATGCTACAGAATTCATTTTTTCCCTTATATATGAAAGAGAAAATGTTATGCTTCCTGTAATATATCGACAGATTTCATAATTTATCATGTACAATTTTTCTAACAAGACCTACAACTAAAAACATATGTATTTTATCAACAAGTTGTGTATTTCTTGTTGTTTACACACCTGTTTGTTGGGTCATTTCTATTAAGGTTAATAACAGCATGTGTAATTAAGATATTTTGCCACTACTAAATATGATAATGTTGTTAACATCTGATTATTAAGAGATGCCTTTTCCCAAATTAAGGTGCAAACAAGACCATATGCCGAAGTCAGTGGTACAGATTTTATTTAACGATGAATTGTAAATAGAAGAGAGAGGGGGAGAGAGAGAGTTCAGGTGGAAAATAATACCACCCCTGGATCCAGCAGCATCCTATTAGTCCTTCTCCACTCTGGGCTTTATGTTAGTGGGGGTCCCAAGGTAATTCAAAACTTTTCATTATCTCTACATTTTAGCAAACAAAGGAATTAATGCTTCTTGGCTACACTGTTCTCTTATGCTATTGGTTAAATGATTACCTCACCTCTAATGCTGCTTATTCTGCATGCTCAGTCTTTTTCTTCTTTTGAGTTGATGGGTTTCTGGGATCACAGCCTTCCCTTGCCAGAATTACCTTTAATTCTGTCAGAGCTGATTTCAGCACAGTTGCTGAGTTGGCTTTCTTTGTGGCTCATGGATTCTCCATTTGTGTCCATTATCATCAATACATTCTGTTCCCTAGGCTTTGTTAACCTCCCCCCAGGTCTGAGATAGCACCTGGACAATAGTACCACCTTTATCTTATGTTGTCTACAGTCCAAGTTTCAGGTATGCAGATGAATATTTAGGTGGTCACTGGTGGCTGCAGATGGCATCTCTCCCAAACCTCTGGGTGATCTTTGTCTGACTGGTGATATGCCTATGAGCAGTTGCCTCCTTACACAATTTGCCACAGTGGGAATTTTTGTCCAGATATGTTACCCAGGATATGCTAGCCAGATCTTGCCTCCACCAGACCTGGAGTTAGCGCCATCCTGTCTCTCTTTTCTGTGTTAATCTCATGGCAAAATCCTTCTGTGACCTTAACAGAGTTTGAGACAGGTTACTGTGCTCTTTAAGTACTTACAAGTTTTTCCAAAGTTTGAATTTTGAAAATCTATTCAAGACTAAATTTTCCACACCAGAATTCTTCATGAGGCTGATTTTTTCTTTTTTTTTTTTTTCTTTCCCCCATTTCCCCCCTGAAATTTCTCGTGAGATTGAGTTCAGGAGCTGTGTGGATTAAAGGATCTTATTTTTTTTTCCTCTTTCTTGTAAGAATTATTTTGAAGTTTTGTTGGACTTACTGGGACAGGGAACAGAAAGTTGCCTTTATGTTACCTGAGAAATTCTGAGAAGGAATAATGTCCCACACTAATACATAAACAAGCTGGAGCTGCAAGGTAGTACCATGGTGATTATGGAAGCAGATGGAGCCTCATGTGGCCCCTTCACATGAGTTGACTGGAAGAAGATGGATAGTGTTGCTGGAAATGAACAGTTGAGTAAGTTATGGCCATGAGTGAGAGAGGGATCGGAGAGAGAGAGATGTGGAATAGTTTTGTGGTTCTGTCAGATAAGCTGAGATGCAAAAAAGGTTCATGGGAAGATGAAAAAGGCACAACTGGCAGAGATGAGAGCAGTTTCATTAGGTTGTGGATTCCAGAATGTTGCCTTCAAAATATGTCCTTGTCCTTGAGAAGCCAGCAAAACTAAAATCTTGTAACAGAGGTGTCCTTCCATGCTGCTCTGACTCATCTCTGGGACAAGTCATCCTGTGGAACCAAAAAGGTGTAATTAAAAATATTAATCTTTATTCCATAGCCAGACAAGAATTAATATATTAAGTATTGTTTCTCCCAGCAAAGTTCCTGCTATAGTTGCCAAGCTGAAAAACATTTTCAGATCTGATGCGAAATCCAAATTGTGTCCCATTCTCATCCTGGAATTCAATGAGCCTGGAGAAGCATAAATCAGTTGTAAATAAGTTTTTCTCAGCTGTTAATCACCAGGTTGATACCTAACTCTGCTGGCATCTCCTGCATTTTCAGGATGGAAGATAGCATGAGCAGTGTGCAGTGCATTCCAGTATTCCTCCCTAGACATATGATTCCATGAGAACAGTAATAGGTACAAGTAGAAAAAATCTTGGGCATAGCAGAATGAGATATATATATACATGTGTGTGTGTGTGTGTTTGGGTGTGTGTATGTGCATAATTAAATATATATATATTGCATAACTTACAGGAAGGAGGAGGAGGAGGTGATTGGAGAAGGCATTCGTATTAGAAAGGAAAAGGTAAATGGATTCCCTAGGCTTTGGACCTCAGTTGCACTGGACATGTTTGGTGGAGTTGAAAGTTTCTAGCAAATTTTTTTTTTTTTTTTTTTTAAACCTACACTCTTTATAAGTTTAAGTGATGCCAACACAATGATGTCCTTTTTCTCCTCTTTTTCTTTCCTTCCTATCCAAGACTACAGAGAGTAGGGAATTCTGATTTTCATATTATCATATTTTCTGTTTCAAATAGAATTGCAGCCTTGCCATAGAAAGCTATTATTTTTGTGAAAAGGCCTCCTTATTTTTTTTTAAAAAAGAACAAAATAGAATTCATAATTGTTTTACCCTCCTTTTATTTATTGTCTTTTAAATCCTCTTTTAGGACATTAAGGAAATAACATCTCCTTTGTTGTTCTGCAGTGATCAACATTACATTGCCAGTATATAAATTATTCAAAATTCCCTTTTTTAAGTGTTGATGTGATATTTTCTTTTATTTGCTGTAAAACTGCCCTTGTTCTCCAAGAGATGGTTAAAGTCAATACTTGTAGTCCAAAGAATTCTTCAGCTTCCTGGTTTTAATACTTTGATTACATTGTCCAGGTCTACTGATTTTTGGTATTCCTGGCTTAAAAAGCTGCCTTTTTGCAATTTTCTATTGATGCAGTTTTAAATAATTGCTTTTAATGAAATAACCATCTCATCATCTCAAATCTCTGGGTTTTTTCTGAATATAAAGCAGAATAATCACTGATTAGCCAAACTTTTCCTGCATCTATATTGACTCTTCTATTGTTTCAATTTAATACCAGACAATGCCATGGTTACTGATTCTTTTTTTCTCTGATACAGTTAAAAAATAAACTCATCCTTATCTCTGCTGGCATCTGTTGTCTCTTTTTTTTTTTTTCCTTTCTCCATTGAATCTGAAATACTAATTTTTTACTATTTTAAATTACAGTTTCCAGGATCTTGTAATCCCAGCTGGTTTATGTGAATTGTCTCTGATATTCCCATGTGATGAGCAAACAAACATTACATTTCAAATCACATGCTGGAACAGTAAATATTTAAACAGAAGATAGTACAAAATCATGGCTATTCAGAATTTTCAGAATCATCCTACTTTTTACCATCCCTGGGTGAACACAGGACCTGTTAGATTCTCCTGTTCCAGATCTGCATGGCAGATTGTTTTCATACAAAACCTCACTTTATTTTACCTCCTTGCTAACAAGGCAGCAGTGTCAGCTCAGAAACCTCAAACCTCTGGATGGATAAATGCAGGAGAAGCTCCAGGCTCACTGTCAAGATATATAACAACCAACCCTTATCACCAGGCATACTGAGATATCAACTAGTTGTGCAGTTTCAATAAACAAACCAAAGAGATTCCCAAACAAGGTCCTTCTATTGCCAAGCATAATATGCATAGTTTTGCCATTAAAGCCCAGTTCAGTTGAGTGCTTGCATTTAAATCTTAATTAGCTCATGTTTTGTACAGCTCATTTAAGGGACTAAAAGGTAATTGGTTAGAAATAGAATCTTATTGTTTTAAAATTATTTATGTCATACATGATTTGGGTTCTTTTTCTTTGGGTTTATTGTTACTGTTGTTGTTTTTTCCCCTAAGATTGTGATGCCATAATCCTTGGGAAAGTGCATAGTGTTCACAGTACTTCTTGCCTTAATAGGCAATAGACTGTAGCAGATACAGAAGAAGCCTTGAGTTTTCTGGGTGTACATGAAACAGATTTCTCTCCTGTCACTTCCAACACAAAATATATAATCAAGATATTAAGAACTTTTGTAGGATATTAAAAATAACAATTAACAAGCCCAAGTTGAAAAAAATGAAATAAATTTAGCCAGGAAGCAGTGGATGTAAAGGACTTTGCAAGCATTCCTGTGAATTTATGTTTTGCTAGAAATGTGTAGAGTGTAGGCTTATGAAGTAAGGGTTGGTGCTGGTAAGATTTTTTGAAGCCCTAATCGCGTTATGATGTAGAGAGAAGGTCCATTTTCGATTGGAACTGAGTGTGTGTTTCTTGGGATAAATGCTCCTACTATTATGAAATTTATATATATTTGTATATTGTATTATCTATAATTATATTATTTTATGTAATTATAATTAGGTAATAGATATATTTAAAATATATGGTTTTAATGTGTATGCATGTGTAAAATTACTCAAAACTGCCTTCTATTACTCACCCCAATGGCATGAATTTCATTTTTAAAAAAGTTAAGAAAAGATGTTCTCTTTCTGAATATCCTCTCTTCAGTAGGTCTTAAAAACCTTAGACCTTTCTATTACCTTATATCGTTCTATTGTCTGTGTCCCTTTTTTGGACTCTCATTGTTGTGTCTAACAATATTTTCAGAAAAATAAAAAAAGGGAGGGTAGCAGTAGAGACATGGAGTATGAATATATTTGTGTTCCTTTTAGTAAACTTCTGGGGCTGAAAAAAATCAAAAATGTTGAGTTTAGCTTGATGTGAAAGGGGACATTTAATGTCAGAGACATAACATTTATGGGAAGGAATATTTTCACTTAAGTACAAGCTCAGAAGAATTGTCTGGCACTGGGAGAAGACCAAATTCAGTAGTAGCCAGGATATGGGGCACTCAAGAAAAATGTTTCAAACATTATGTTAGTCAGGAGTGTTTTTAAGAAAGACATTTTATTTCTTTTTATTTCTTGTGGAAACATAATCAAAGCCTTCCTATTTTTGTGTAGTTGTATAGATTTTGACACAACACCAAGTTGTGGTCAGGATTAGGCTTTCTCAAAAGTAAAGACAGCCCTATCAAAACCAAACCTTCTCGCTCTATATATGCATGTAAATAGAATTCTGTTCTTAATACAAGTTAGCAAGATTTTGTTTTCATTCCAATGGAACAAAATTAATTTTAGCAGTTAGTGTAAAATGGAATAGCTCAGGAGCCAGACTTACCCGGTGTCACTCTTTTCATGAGAGGATTTGACACTAGAAACAACTTTGGCAGCCATGCTGAATGGTTAGAAGGATACATAAACTTAATTTTATTTTTCATTCCAGTACAAAATAAATTTCATACTGCACTCTTAAATGTTATAATGAAATGGAGCAGTTCTCCAGTCAACCTTTGTCAAGTGATGTTGTGTGGATGCAAGTGAAGAGAATTTTATTGCAGGAGGACTTGGCCCTTACACTGTGGATACACGCAGGTTTGATGTGTACTCTTGGGAATTGTTGTTAATTGAATATACCTTTTAGGGAGGTACTGGCTTCAGGGGAGGTTAAGGGACTTTAAATCCTGCTGTGAGTGTTATCTACTCATCTGTTTTCAGCTCTTTTCTATTTGTTACCAAGCTCCTACCTGTTCATAATATGGAGTATAGGATGTTTTATAAATTATCCACTAAATGAGGTGGTATATTTACCTGAGATATTTAGTGTCTTATCTTCTGAGAAAGGTTTAACTACTTTACCTGCTGGTTCCCAGGATTTAGGTCAATCTGCTTAAAAGGATGTTAGAGAAAGAATTTGTTAATTGAAGTTTAGCATGTCTTTGTATCAGCCTTTGCCATTGTCAGAGCATCTGATGCCACTTGGCCTTGTAGTCCTTTAAGTTATCAAATTGTGTGCCTTCCATTCAGAATTAATTATTCCATGAGAGGAAACCACTGTTGCTATAAAGCAGGCAGTTCCATAAATTGTTGATGTTCGCAGTCAGTTTAAGTGTCTCCAGTTCAATATCCCTTTCCAGGAACAATGTGTCATTGTTCATTTAGCATTTCTAAATGTTAAAATTGGGGGAAAAAAGTTCTGAGCTTGAGCAGGAAAACAATCTGTGTTTTCTAATTTTGTTTCCTAAAATCTGAGAGGTCAGGTTCTATTATTTACATGAGGCAATTGATATGTACGTCTTCTAGTTTCATTTCAGAATAGTGACTCTTCATAGTCCAAAAGCTAAGATTTTAGAAACATGCATTATTATTATTTTATTACTGTTAGTTGTAATTATTTGAACTGAGGCCATCTGTAATACTCAAATTGCTAGCAATTTATTTTCTAGGAAAGACAATTGATAACCTTTTGAAATTCATCTACCTATTTAAAATCTGCTTCAGAACACTGGTGAGACTGGGTTTGCTTCACAGATTACAAGAGTTCCTGCATACATGCAAATTGGTATCAAATTTCTGCTTTTCCTGTGCAGGTTTTGTTGAAATGTCTGTGTAACTAAAGGAAACAGCAGTTATGTCTGTGAGAATGTCATCCTTGAACTGTTAGAGGGACTCTCTGAAGTAGCCAAAGGCAATGCTGTCTTCTGGTTTTTTTTTTCTGTCTCTGTCTTCAGAGTTTTTGGGAGACTGTAATAGGTTCGTTAAGGACAATAAAGTATATGACATTTTCTCCAGTAGAGCAACTAATCTCAGAATCCTTTGTCACCAAATTAAAAAAAACAAACAAACAAACAAACTCAAAGCCCTGTTGCAAAGCTGGACCAACCAAGGTGGAAAGATCCTGCCCAGTTTTGTGGTGCCAAGTCTATAAGACTATTGTAACTACCTGGCCCAAATATTCTGACGTGGCTTGATCTCTGTCAAGATGTAGTTGGATGGGTACTGCGAGCACAAGGTTTGATGAGGCAATTTTCTTTCTTAATCTTTTTGTTCCACCTCTGATTGGGTTCTCTTTCTAGCCAGATTCAATGTTAGAGAAGCGTGACTAAATCTTTTAGCTCTGTGGTGTTCATTGTGTGGATTCAGTTGGCTGAAATTTCTGGAGACAATTTACTTCTCAGAAGCTGAAAATATTCTGTGCCATAATGGAAAGATTTACTGGGCAGATTCATCCCACTGAAATGTAAACATTTCAGTATTTGATCATAGCAATATATGCCTTCATCTGAGCACAAATCACAACAGACTGGCCTGTCCTCTTTTTCTAAAAGGGTCTGGGTTCTGATGGGGTTCTTCTGAAATCACTTAAATGCTGTTTCAACTATTGTCCCCCAATCACTGTTAAAAGAAAACAGATATATCAAAGGTCATGTGAGAAAACCTTCCTTTGTGCATAGAGCCCCTTCCTGAGATAGCATTGCTAATGCCTGACCTTTCTAATCACTGGATATTTGTATCCCTTAAAGCAGTTTGGTTTTCATAGTAGCTAATGGTCAGAGAGCCATAGGAGGTGCACATCTCAGAGAGTGAGCGCTCTTGAATGAGCTCTCTAATAAAGCCCTCCTTATTTTTATGTAATGTATTTTCTCATTTTTACTGAAATTAGGTTATTCACCATTTCTGTTTTTCTTAAACATTATTTAAATACTTTACATAATGCTGTACACGTGTTAGAAAATTCTCACAGAGCATCCCTGAGATTAAAACAGTTAAAATATCCCCTCAGGTTGCAGATTTTCTGTAGAGAGAGGTTTAGAGAACAGACTTTCTTACAATGAATAATTCTAATAGGTTTCTGCTAACCAGATCAAGCTGTGTTGTGTTTTGGCAAAAAACAGACTCACTCATATGAGTGACAAGTTATTTTTCCAGAGTACAAGCAACCATTTGCTTCTGCTTTGAGAAATGTTCTCACAAAAGAAAGGAAGATATTTAGCACATGAACAGCGTTCATATTTGCTCAGTATTGCTTCAGTATAGTAGGTTTAGTTCAGAAGGATTCCATGGGGTACAAGGAGTCATCAAATCCACTTTAATTATTTTTATTTTAATTAATTGTTTTCTCTGGAATACATATTCACTGTTTAACAAGGATTGCTTATTTGGCTTATCTTAGGTTTTACAGTCTGCCTTGTGGATACATAAGCATTATATGGAGCTCTGCTCAGATATGCAATTGATTTATTGATTTATGTGAGTCCTTAAGCTCTCTTTGAACTGTGAGTCACTAATTCACTAGTGAAAGATAATAATTAAGCAAGTGGTCTTTTGACATAATAGGTGGGAAGAGGTTTTGAGAGTTAAAATGAAGTTAGGTGAACGGTTGAATATGAAAAAATGAATTATTTCAACACACTGGAGGTGTCATCTGAAAGAAGAAGTTATTTCCATTAGCTCAGATCCTTCCTGATATTCTTTCAATATGATTGCTTGTAGTATGCTTTAGTCAATGAAATCACACTGGCAGAGTCAGAAATATTTAAGAGTATGCGTAAAGAAGCCTTTAGAAAAAGCAGTTATCAGCATGACACATGCAGCTTTTGTCCCCTAGTCTGCCTTGAAAGTTGCTTGCAGGACTCATAGGACTGACAGCAGATTGTAATAAGATAAAATCACTTTTTTCCCCTGCTTTTGTTACTTTGCTCAGGAAAATACATCTGAACAGTAATTACCAGCTTGGTTGTGTAACCCATAGAGCCTCTTGACTGATGACTATGCTGCTTCAAATTCACTTGAACTGTGTCGGCAACTAAGGGATTTTAGTTATTTGGTTCTTCTTGGAACTATGATGTTTCTTTTAGGAAGTGTTATATGAGTCTGAGGCATATGTGATGGTCTGGATTTCTTTCAATTTCAAGAACAAGAGGGAAGACAGGCCTTTAGAAAGCTCACTCTGGGTATGGGAGAACTATACTGTGAAGTAGGCAAGCAGTGAACCACTGCTCATAGCAAGCAATGTTACTGCTGCCAGGTAGTAATAAAGCTGTAAAAGTTTATAATCTAATTTATCTTTTTGCAAGGTTTTCTGATTATGATTTGGCAGCCACAATGGTTTTGTATGTTGAAAAAGAGGCATTTCAAAGAAAGATAGCACAATGACTCTGGCTTTAAACGTTTCCCTAACTTTTATGACCTATCTCCTATCTCAGTGGCGCTGACATCTGTCAATAGCATAGGGTCACTTACAAGCTCTCATGCAGTGTTTGAGTGGCTCAAAATACATGCCCTTTGCACCAGACAGCTAAATCTCTGCATGATTCATACTGCCACCATATGAGATCAAATACTGCATCGCCAAAGCCTTTCTGCACTTCACCCGTGTGACCCCTGCTGTGTGAGGAATGCTGTTTCCTCTTGCTTTAAAGGAAAAGAGGCCCTACCTAACTCAGTTTATCCATCCAAGTTTCCATGGTTTCTCACATAAGAAAAAGATCATCATTGGTGGGATGAAGTATAGCCAATCTGCAACAAATCCACTTCATAGTATCCAAAAAACTTCCTTCTGTATTCCAACCCAGTTTTTGTCTTGAGGTTTTTGTTTGGTTGTTTGGTTTTTTTTCACTTGATGCTCAGTAGATTTTTAACCGTTTTTGTCAGGTGCCTGCATAATTCACAGGACCACAGATGAAGTAAATATGGATGTGTAATAAATTTAATTTCTTTCATCTACTGTGCATGGATTAAACTATTTTCTGTCTTTAGGATTGGTTTTAATTTCCTCCTGTATAAAGCATATTTTACATTTCTGCATGAAAAGATATTTGCTTTCTTTGTATTGCCAAATGTAGTGCACTCGTTCTGTCTTTGTTTTATTTGTGTGATCTCTTTCCATAGTCATGGAATGTATTCCTGTTAAATATTTTTGCCATACCTTTCATGGCTCACATACGAAAATTTGTCCTTCCTCCCCACTCTACTTCATCAAGTTTCTTCATTCCTGTATTCTCTGTCTACAATACAGGAATAATTATTATGCATTGCTTTTGACTGGTAAAATGCTTTAAAATTCACAGGAAGAGTGAGGTTTAACAATCTAAGCAATTTTTTCTTCTTCCATGAACAATAAATTCATTATTTATTTCACAACGTTATTTTCACAATGGCCATCAAGCTGGGTTACTATATTTACACTTTTCAGGAATCCTTCCAGAATCCCTCCATTTCCCCTCTATTGTGTTTCAAGAAATATGCAACCCATCTACGTTAGGCCAAGAAGCATCACTTTCCATAGACTGTTAACATCAATTCTGAAAAAAAAAAAAACTTTATGAGAATTTTTCTCTCTGAGGGAAATTACTATGATATTTCTACCAAAGTATCTTTCTTTCAGAGTGCAGATTTGTGTGCCTATCTCTGTGTGACTACTTTTTCCTGGAATAATTAGTAGTTCCTAGTGTGCACACAGTCTGTGGTAATTTCTAAGTCTTGTTCTTAACATGTCCTTGATTTTCTGCTGTGGCTCTGATGTCAGTGGGTCTTTCCAGAAGCCTTCTATGATTGGCTTGTTGAGCTAGTGACCAGTCTTACTTTGAGTACAAAACATGCAAAGCAAAACTCATCTTAATCATGATATATCTTCCTTTGTGTATGTGAAGATCATTAGATTTCAAATTATTTAGATCATTTGTGTTTCAGGAGCAGGATTGTTTTGGAAGGGTTTTTAGAAGTATATGTTTTGGTTTTTCTCCCTGTTATGTGACTTGGGAAAAATCTGAATTTTAAGACATTTATTTTTCTGCTCCTTGCTTTCGTTTGCATGAAACAATAATTTGGCATATAATAGTCTGGATTCTGTTTTGGCTCTGCTTTATTCAGAGAAGCATTTTAGTGGCTACATTTAGGTGAGAGGTGAAAATTTCTAAGCTAGGCACAAATCTATGGAAGCTCAAAGCTAATGGTGGTGTTTGCATTAGACAAGACACAGTTCAGTGAGATGCAGTGTGCACCTTCATTGTCTCAGTGTTAGCAAGCAAAATTGACACCATATGTGCCCAACTGTAATTGCTCATAAGGAGAAAAGAGAAACATGTCAGAACATTTGAGTAACACCTAATTCAGCCCATGGTTATAAATAAAGCTGATGGTTGCTTAAAAACAAAAGTAAGAAAATATTATGGTTATATTATTCCTCAGCAGCGCTTCCTATGTAGGTGAACTTTATTACAGAGACAACACAAGTGAAAAGAAACATATAACAACTTTTTAACAGTATTTTTATGTTATTTTATTTTTTTCGCAGTAAATAAAGTGGTTATGAGGCTCCAAGGAAAACGGCCCAGATGTTAGTGAGTTGTATGAAATTTAGTGGAAACAAGCTGTAAAAAACATAGTCATAAAACAGCCTGTCAATGCCACACATCTGGACAATGCAGCTGTATGTTCCCGCTGCTGTCATCACCCTAAGAAAACTGAATAGCCTTATTTCACCCCAATTAGGCTGCATACCAACAGAATCAGAATTACACAGGGAGGGGGTGTGTTTTCACCAAGACAGACCCTCTCAAATTCCCTTCAAGAAGTTTTTATCTTTCATTTAGGGCCAGTCCCTCAGACTGGCCACTTTGTAAACAGTACCGCAAACTATTCCCCTTGATTTGCTATCTGTTATGTGATTTTTAATTTATTACTTTATAATATGTAGTTGCTTCATGTTGTTTCTTTGTTTAAAACTTAAAGAAAATTATGTTTTCCTGTGAGAACTCTGTGTCTGTTGACTTTCTCATAAATCATAGAAGGTTTTTTCCATTCTAGTTTTATCTCATACTATAGCTGATATAACTTTATTTGAGGTCTTTGGAACCAAAGAATAATGGTTGTGTCTTACTGATACATTGTTTTTCCTGGAAATGTGGCTATTTTGACCCACACGTTATACAGTGTGAGATAACACTTCCTCATTTCAGCATGCAAATAAATATGAGTCGAGTGCAGTATTAAAACTATGCAAGTAGTAGTTTTGCTGTGATTTTTTTTTTTCCTTTGCAGGTGGTAGAATTAGCCAAAACCCTTCTGGACATGGGTGAAGAAATTCCTGTGACACTAACTGGAAAGCTGTTGAAATTTCAATTGCTTTGTTTCAAACAGAAGGATCTTCAGAAAAGAGAAGAGGAAAAGAAGGTACTACAGTATGCCCTAGAAGCATTACATTTTTGAAGACACTTCTATTCTGGTGTTGCTTCCATAAATTCAGCTTTCTTCTCATTTTTGGCTTTCTAGAACTGTAATTGAAGAGAAATGTGATTAGAAATATTTTTTTAAGTTGATTAGATTTTGTGGATGAAGTTCTCAATTACTGAAATGCCAGTGAGAACATGAGGGAAAAAAAGAAAAAAAAAAAACTATGGAAGAAGTCTTTACTAGATTGCCAGTAGTGGCTTAGCTGAGTCTTAGGAGGAATAGAAAACAGAGCTAGGAACAGGCTTCTGCTGAATGTATCCCTGCTGAAGTAAAGGTAGGAGAGGTTGTTACTTGGGAGATATCAAGGATAGACACAGAGCAGACTATGACAGAGTTCTTGTTATGAATCTTCTCTCTGGAGGGAATTTGGAGAAGTTATAAGTTATCTCTTCCATCCTCCGGCTCTAGGGCAGGGTAACATTTACATAAACTATTCCAATGTTTGTAGAACCTTTTCTTAAAACTTTCCAGTGCTGTGTCTTTGCTTTTCCATGGCAATCAGTATTGTTTCTGATCCACCTCTGCAACACACGCATTTGAAAAAGGTTTCTGATCCTACCAATCCAGCTCTCATTTAAACCTGTTTCAGTTCTTCCTGTGTCTGGGGACAACATTGCACTCCATTCTACAGAAATCTATTACATATTTAACTAAACAAACCCAAATATGTGTCATGTTTGTTCATTTTTGATTATGCATGTTCCCCTCCTCTGAACTCTCTCAAAACAGTATGTATTTTGAAGTCCGCTTCTTAGAACCGGGTACCGCATTTTCCAGTGTTCACAAAACTTGCTTCCATTTGTCTCCAAGGTCATCATTACTAGCTCCAAGATTGGCTCAGACAGATTGCTTATGTGTTCTAGGAGGAATTTCACCAAGTTTGCACAGAATCACAGATCAGACCTCTAATTTATTTCTAACATCTTTTGGAGTTGTCAGTGGTACGTTTCAACAGCTTACTGAACAGTTGGTTTTACTATAGTCCTTTTCCAACAAACATTCATGAAACTGGAGAAAGTCAGTTAATTATCAGAAAATCATATAATTGCTGGAGTAAGTTTACCATGTTAATTGATCAAAAGCTATAATGCGAAGTGTGATGACATGGAGACCTAAGCAGTCTGTGCATGTAAAAAGATGCAAGCAGAAAATAGTTTAATGGATTTTGTATAGCTGAAAAGTCTGTAAATTTCTTTATCAGCAATTTTATTTGTGGGAGTAGTTGGTGGATGAAGCATAGCACACAATCACAAGGACATTAAATGCTAGGTGATCCCATTAAAATTGTGTCCTGTTTGCACAGAAGTCAATTTATTAGGAAATGATCATTTAAACCACAGAAATATATGAAGAATATGAGAAAAGTCAGGTGTTTTCAATCTGAAAAGAAATCAAGAGGTTGAAGTTATAGAATAGATTGTTAATAGTGAATTGAGAAAAAATGGCTTTTCTTTTAGATAGCAGTAAATTCTTGTAAGTAAACTGTTAAACAAAAATTTGAAGTTTAATGGCACTTCAGTATTAAAATGGAGTCTACAGAGCTCTGATTTAACAAAATTCATCTTGTAACTGCAATTTTATTTCCCTGGCTAATTTGAGGGTAGTCAGTGTTGAAGGTTGAAGAGTCTCTGGCACTTATAGTTACTTCTGTGTTTTAGCCAAACTGTCTGCAAAAGTTGTCACCTCCTTTGAATTGTATCTATATCAATGTGTGACAGGCAAACACAAGAGGACAGAGTCAAGAATTGGAAGGCCCTTGGATATGAAGATGCTCTGCAGCACAGAGAGGACAGAAACTGACTTCTAATGTAGAGTTCTATCTCTAAATTGGCTGCCATGACATTTTAATCCTTTCCAACTGGCTTGTACAATACAAGTTCTGTTGCCAACAATCTGGGTGTTGAAAACAGGATTTTCCTCACAAATCAGTTCTCAGAAAGCAAATATATCTGTCCTTGTTTTTTTTTAAATACATACCAGTTAATAGAATGGATCAGCAGAACTAATACAACATGTAAATAACGAAAAAGAAGGTATTAGGAAATTTCTGTATTTCATTAGGAGCACAAGCTTGTCATGAATTGACAGGTGTATGTATTTAAAATATTACGCAGAAGAGAAGTGTCTCTGAATTAGAAAACTGAGGTAGTAAAATTTTGTAAGGCGAAGCTTAAAATAACAAAATTGGAGCAGTTAATGGATTATTAGAAACTCCACAAAAAGCTGCAACTTGTAGGCAAGAAGAAATATGACACTGAAAGGCAAATTGAAGAGTCCAAGAAAGGAGAGGCCTTTACTTTTTAAAGTATTAAGGTCAAGCAGTGTTCTTTGTTAGAATCTTGGCAAGTCCAGAAATGCCTCTGCTTATTTAAGAATTACTGAAAATGATGCAGATGCAATAGATGAAGTTGATTGTGAACTTTGTGGCATGATGATTGTATCATCTGTTTGGTGTGTTCATCAGCTTAGAATTCAAAGTAGTACTATCAAAATTTCTAATTTGAAATGTCAAAGGTGGAACAAATTTGAAATAAAATAATGAAAGCCTCCAAATCCTTCATTACACAGTGGAAATAGTTTCAAGAATCTGTCAAAGACATTTCTAAATTTTACAGAAAATAAATTCAAGAAGGAAGGGAAAAGCAGGAAAATATTTTATTTTGATTTTGAACTAAATACAACTTCCATAGCTGGAAAATCTTCTTTTCAGCTGGATCTAGGGAAAGCAACTATGTAGAGTTAACTACCCTCTCTCATTTGCATGAAAGGCTTTCCTAATTGCTTTATTCGGCTTTAAAGTGACATCAGCAGGGTTGTCACTGTAGGTTTTATTTTTATTTTATTTTATATAGCTTTATAATTCTGAAATGTAATTTTTGCATAGTTTGAATGTACTATATCTGCTGGATGAAAATAAGGTGGAGACTTTCTTGCTCTACACAACCTACTTTACCTTATATTTTTTTTGTTTTGTTTTTTAATTTTTAGACAGATTCTTGATTTTTTTTATTTATAGTGTGAGGCTTTGGGATACTTAGAAAATCTTTTTTCATCCTGTACTCTTAAATTACTGGAAAGAGCTTTAGGTAGGTGTTTTTGTTTGAAGATAATGAGAATGGTTGAGTAATATCCTGTGTGAAATGAACACATGACTCTTGGTTCTAGTTTACATTAGACAGATATTTACACCAAAGGAAAATAGTGCTGGTACCATTTTACACCATAGTCAAGAGTGTTAACAGAGATGTTAAAGATATTAACAGATATTGAATTTTTGCCATATTTCCTCTCAGTCCAAGGAAGTTTTCTGGCTGGTGCAAGTGCTGTAGTGGAAGTAACTAAGGCACAAGGATTTTTTACACCCCTTTCTACCTATATGCATTTTGTTAGTTTGATGGGTATAATGTCTACCTGCCTTTGCAGTTTCATTTTTAATGTTCAGTCTTAGCATTATGAGTAAGAACATATAAATAACTGAATTATGTGTTTGAGTAGGAAAAAGCAGGGTGTTCAATAAAGCTCCACCACATGAACATTATAGCAGCTGAGAGGGAAAAGTGTTAAAATAAAAATTTGAACACCTAAAGTTTTACAACAGTCTGACTTTTGTTCTGCACAAAGGCTATAATGAGAACTTCATTTATTCATCTTGTCAGGCAGAGCAGCAGCAAAAAGAAAAAGAGAAAGGAAAATCTAAATCTCCCAGTAAGACATCTAGAAAAACAAGTAAAGGAAAAAAGTCATCGGGAGCACCCCCTGTTAAAAAAGACACCATATTGAAACAACGAGGAGAAGTGGAAGTGGAAGACAAATACATTGGTATGTAAAATATGATGATATACTCCTGATAAACCTTTGGAGTACTTTGTTTTGTTCCGTGCTGAAAAGTCAAGATCTATTTCGCAATATCAAAGCTTTGCCACTTTGCATTTGAAGAGAGCACTGTATACTGCTCAGTGTTAGGGTGGATTGTGCAGTCCAAGAAGTAAAATACAGATAAGTTATGTGTGGCATGTCAGCATCAAAATGTTTGGGCATATATGAACTACAAGAAAGTAGCTAAAAAATCCTATGGAAAACTTATCCTGCAGAAAGATTTTGGAATAAATAAATGTGTCAGTATCCAAAGGTGGCTTTCTTCTTATACTATTATTTCAAACAGAGCTGACAGAGTTGTCTACCCTGTCAGTGAAGAAATTTTCCCTAACATCCAATCTAAGCCTCCCCTCTTTAAATATGTTTTAATGTAGCTGTATAAATAAATAAATAAATAAAGAAGAAAAAAAAAAAAGACCATGCCTTAAATTCAAAGACAGTCTATATCTGTTTCTGGTAGCAGTCAATTTATCGTTCATCCCTAATACATTATCACCTTTCTGAAATTAAACATTTCTGCTTTTGAGTAATCTTGAGATTACTTACTGTAATATCTTTCTTCTTTTGCACATGGACTGGTCACTGATAATTAGAACTGACTGATGGTATCCACTTGTCATTATTATTAGCATAATCTTAGGTATAATTTCCAAATGGCAGACAGTCTTCAGCTTGTATGCATTGGAACTTTTAGATCTCTCTAAGTGACTATGCAGACACCTGTCTTTTTTAAAAAATATTATTAATGTCTAGTGTGTGCTTATATCTTTTCTTCCTGCAGTAACAGACATAAATTTATGTACTTCAGTTTCAGTACTAGGAATGAAATAATAAGCTAGTTTTCTTCTGGTTTTGATTTTCGCTTTATGCAATATACGTGCTGGACTGTGGTGGCTGCTTCCTCTAAATTTCTGTTATTTTGTATGTTTAGCTAATATTACAAGCAACAGAGAGCTCCAGGTAGTAGCAGCATTTGCACAACCCTGGACATATATCTGAGCACAGACAGATGTTGATGCCAGGCTACCTTTTTCCTTCTTTGGGTAAATGAGTCCCACGAGCTGAGGAATCACTAAAGCACTTGGATATGCGATGTGTTAGTAAGCATAATAAAGGATCTTAATGCTGGAGTATAAAGCTGTGATTTGCTTTTAGTTTGGGTTCGTCTGCACTAGCACTGTGTGTTTCAGCATTGATGGAGGACCTTTAGCCAGGAGTTTCTACTAACTTAGGATAAATAACTGTACTGGATGAATTAAATCACCTGATACCTGTTTTACTACCTGTATTTCTCCATAAGGCGTGAAAGGAAACTACACAACTCTAGAGCTTCTAGAGAGTTCATTCCTACTTATATCATGCTTAACTTTTTGTTTTGATACTGAAATGTTGCTATGCACATTTCTACATAACTGATAAGCCCAAATAGAACAGGCACTCAATGAAACTTCTCATCTGCACTTTAGTATGAATTTGGATATCCCCTGCCAGCTAAAAGGACAAGTGTGAGCTGGTATTACCAGCTGATGAGGATTTTGCCAATATATATCTATTGAACATTATATCTAGTGAACATTAACCTGCTGGGTAGGGAGGAGTCAGCAGTGAGTCAGCTGATACTTGCAACTAATTCTTTGAAACTATTATATCTTGTGTAATCTTTCATATAAGATACTGTAACTTACTCTGTGTATGCTTCTTGTCCAGCTTTATGCAGGATGAAATAGGATAGTTTAAACTACCATTCAAGTATGTAGATATGCCCTGACACTGAACTCGTTTGAGAAGAGCAATTACAGAAATGCTGCTACAACATTCTGATTGTAATCAGCTTCTGCAGTTTTTCTCCTGGTCCTTCTCCAAACAATTATTACTTCTGACTTGTATTCTTCCTGCTGTGTTCTAGGTGATTTGGTGCAGAAGACCTGAGTCTTATGCTCATAATTTTTGAATTTACATGTAAATTGTATTTAAATGTAATTGTTCGAATGAGATTATAAAAGAACTGTTTCTCTGACGTTCATTTGCATTACCCCATGTAGTCAAGTAAAAAATTTATTTTGTTTAGCTGACGAATGTTCTTACTCCAATCTGTTTTTGTTGTGTTTTGAACAGATGATGAACCAGATGATGGTGCTCATCATTACTTTATCATTCTGGGCTTCCCCAATCTTCAGTTGTTGCCTGTCTTGGCTGACCTTGGGATTAACATTTCAAGTGTAATTCAAATTTCTTCTGAGAATTACAAGCCACTGCAGATGTACTTAGAAGCAACTAAACTTGAAGGACAATCTTTAATTTCACAAGAAGGTAATTGGGTCACTAAAACAAAAATGTGTAGAAAGGAGATAATTTTATATTGAGGGAATGACTGTTCATGTCCCTCCTCTGGCTGTGTTTTTTCCCCTCTCCATGTCTTGTTTGTTCATGCTACCTATGAGCAGCTGTGTTTGCCAGTGCCAAAGTAGTATTGCCTTTGGTTGGCCACCAAACCAAATGGTTTGCCAGTGCAAAAACTGGACAGTAGAAAGAGGGGCTGACTAAGCAAGCAGAGTTTGCAGCCACAGTAGCCACCAAATAAGAACATTTTATCAAATGCATACTTCTGTGAATTGTTAGGAAGTGTACTGGTAAGAAAACTTGGCTAATTTAGTAATTTCAAGTTGAGTGGACAGTTGGCTGCTTTGGGACTATGGCCCCAGCCACAGGAGAATATGCCACAGAATAATGCTCTGTAGTTGTACTCAGCTGTCCCTGGGCTGTAACATCTTTCTTGAACTGGGATCCTAGTAAGCAGCAAGCTTGTGACAAATATGTGTCATCAGTGATGTCTGGCTATCCTCAGCTGTAGTGACATAGCCAGCAGGTCAAGGTTATTCCCTGGTACTCGGCTGTCATGAGAATAGAATTACGGACTCTTCAGTAGAAGAAAGATACCAATAAACTCTATTCAATCCAGCAAACAGCCTCCCTGTAAGGACTGGCTAAAGGACCTTGAAAGAAGAAAAATTGGGTGTGATCATGAATGGTCTTTGGAATTTTTGGGTCCCAGAGACAGGGTGAAAGTCTGGAGAAAGTCTCTTGGTGGAAAAGGATTGGGTTAGGGATTTACTTAAACAAATTGGACACACATAAATCCATGGGACCTGATGGGATTCACTCAGGCATACTGAGGGCCTGGCTGTGATGTCACTGCAAGGCCACGGTCAATTACTTTTGAAAAAATTGGCAATTGGAAAACATGCCTGAAGACTGGAGGAAAGCATCACTCCAATCTTCAGAAATGGGAGGAATGACTCAGGAATCTAAATGCCACTCAGACTCTTCTCAGTCTCTGGGAATATGATAGAACAGCTAATTCTGGAAACATTTCCAGGCACATGAAGGACAAGGAGTTGGTCATTTGGCATGGATTTGCCAATGGAAGTAATTCTTAACCAACCTGATAATCTTCTGTGACAAAATGACTGTCTTGGTAGAGGAGGAGGGAGCAGTGACTATTTTCTGCCCTGACTCAGTGAGACCTTTGGCACTGTCTTCTCATAAAGAAGCTGGATAAGCAAACACTGAGCTGGATTGAAAAATGGCTGAATGTCCTGGCTAGTGGGTATCAGAGGAGATTGGTGGTATGAGTCCAGCTGAACGTCTTCATTAGTGATCAGGGTAGTTCCCTCAGCAAGTACTCTTATGATACAAAACTGGGAGGAATGGCTGAAACACCATAGAATTGTGCTGTTTTTCAGAGGGACCTCAACAGGTCCTGCCAGAAATGGTCTGGCAGGACCTCATAAAATTCATCAAGGGCAATGTCCTGCACCAGTTCATGGTGGGGGCTGACTGGCTGGAAAGCAGCTCTGCACAGAAGGACTTAGGGGTGGTGGCACTAAGCTAAATGTGAGCCAGCACTGTGCCTTTCTAGCAAACAAGGCTAACGGTACCCAAGGCTGCATCAGGTCAAGGGATTTGAACTTTCTTTCGTACTCAGCACTGGTGAGGCCACACTTGGAGTTCTGTGTCCAGTTCTGGACTCCTCAGTACAGGAGAGATATGGAGCAGAGACTGGAGAGAGTCCATCAAGTGACCAATTTGTATGTTCAAAGGAATGGAACATCTCTCATATGAGGAGAGGCTGAAAGCTGGAAATATTTTCCCTGGAGAAGAAAGAGCCTGGAGGGGACTCATCAATATGTATAAATGCCTGAAAGAAGTGTGCAAAGAAAAGGAAGCCAGGCTCTTTTCAGTGGTGTTCAGTGACAGGCCAAGAGGCAATGGCAAAACTGAAACACGGGGTATTACCTGATGACAAAGAAACACTTGTTTACAGTGGGGGTGGCTGAACGCTGTCACAGATTGCCCAGAGAGGTCAGGGGTCTTCATTCTTGGAGGTACTCAAAAGCCACCTGGGCATGGTCTTGGGAAGTCTGAGCTTGGTGACACTGCTTGAGCAGAGGAGTTTTACCAAATGACCCCCACAGGTTGCTGTCAGGTACTTAGAGCAGATAGAAGATGATGGCAAGATATAAGTGAGGGTATTTTTAATCCCAAATTTTGGTGTCAAATATATGCTGAGGATGGAAATATTTTAACAATACTTAGAGAAGACTGATGCATGACTTGTGCTTTATGCTAAAGGGAGACATTGTACCATGATTTATCAAATACTTATATATTTTAGATGTAGAAGCAGAGAAAAGAAAGGAAGACGAAGCTAACAAGGACCTGGAAATATTTTGGAAATTCCTGGACCCCGTTCTGAACAGTGGAAAGCATGGATCAAGTCTCTTTGATATTGCCAGGTTTCATTACCTAGTTAAGGAAAGTGACTTTCCCCCTGATTGGTCAGACAGTGAAATGCTGGTCAGTACATTCTGTTTTTACAGTGCATCGCATGCTTTAGGGTTTATAACTTTTAAGAACACTTTAGGAATTTTATCTCAAGTCTTCTCTGAAACAAAACCACAAGTAGTTAATATATTTGTAATCTTAAACAAAAATTATTTCCTATGTACCCAACAACTTTATTCAGCATTTGTTTATAAGGAGTCCTTTGAACAAAAATGCCTGGTTTGGAATGTCTTAATATTGTAGGCCACAGAAGAAGAATTGTAAAATAGTTTGAGGCTTTAAATTTATTCAGTATCTTTATCGACCCAGTTTGCATCTCTTTGAGAGTTATATGCATGTATGAAATAACACAGAAGTTATATTTTTGTCTTCATAACATTAGGCCTACTTACTACACCTCAGAATAGTGACATAAGAAAAAATTAGCTGAATGCAAGAATACTTTTTGATACATGACGTTATTTTATCATACTGAATACTGCTTCTTTTTGTCTAAAACGTGGCTCTAATGTATTACTCACTATAGCCTGCTGAGTCAGGATTATTACCAGACACTGAAGGAGAAAGTGTATCATTAGAAATTTTTTCCATCCTAGATTCTCACTTATAGTAAGGTAATGAAATAAGGCAACACGCTATAATTTAACCTACTGTATTTTTATATTTATATTTTTATATTATTAGGATTAAAGGACATTCTAGGGTTAAACTACATTCTTCTAATCCTTATTTATAGTACAGTAGATTATGTTTGTATACAAACAACTCTAAGTGGTTTCCAAAGCATTCACTGAAAATGCCTTAGTTGTGGAATGGTGTAGGCTTGCTACTTATAATATGACTTATCATTATACTCTTTATGTAATCTTACAGTCCCAAGCCTCTTTTGGGAAAACAGTTTTTATCTTCCCTGTAATCACATCTTACAGGGGACTGTTTCTATGTTTGAATATCCTGCAAGCACCTACATTGTAGCTGAAGTAGAGGAAAAATCATCTGTCACTGAAACAGATTTCAACAGATTGCAGTTAAAATTTTATGAGCCCTCCAGAAGTAAGAAAGTTCGTAAGTTTTTAAAGAAACAGGTGGGGATAAGTTCTGAAATCCTAGTAATATGATAGAGTAAGTCTGTTCTTGTGAACTCGCTGGAGGATCTCTGAGTCTAAGCTTACTGCATCTCTGAAGTGCAAGATACACAGGAGGAAAATTCTTCAGACAAAATGTTAGACATTAATATAAAAATGATGGAGTATTACATACTGCAAGCAGTCTCTGCTCTATGATTTGAGATCTTTAGAAAGGAAAATACTTTCAAAAATGCTTTCTTTGTCAGAGAGTCACTAATGGTTAGACTTGAAAAACTTTGGATAAGCATCTATGTCCTGAGGAGAGGCCAGGCAAATTGTATTACAAAATTGTAATTATACTAAACTTTGCTTGGATCCCATTGAGTATCAATGGGTTTTGTTACTTATGACTTCGTAAAAAATGTCATTTTCTTTAAAACATTGTGCATTGAAAACACTTCAATATTTTATATAAAACTTTTATGGGCTCTAGTGATACCTTAAGAAATATATGGATGAAAAGGTGTTATACTAACCCGTTCTTCAGAAAAACATTGAATTGGGAAAACAAAGGTGCAAGAATATTAATGAACATTCTGTTTTCACAAATAACATTTCTTTCCCAAGTGTCTCTTCTAGTCTTTAAATGTTATGAAAATGGAGACAAGTATTCCATAACTTACCGTATTTGGGATTGCCTGTTTCCCAGTGTAATAAAGAGGCACTGAGTTGAGGAAAAGAGATGCTTAATACATCTTAACAGTTTGTCATTTTTCTTAGTGCCTAATGTCAGTTGTATTTCTTCTCTGTGTTTTATTTTAGGAAACTTAAAATTGAGACATTCGATGTTGTTAGCCACCTCTTGGAGGCAAACTTCTTAGTACAAGAGACTTGCCCTACTTTCACAAGAGTGAAAGAATCACTCAGAAAAGGTTTTTTTACAGAAATTGTCTAAAAGTTATAATAATTCCATCCTTTCCACAAAGTCCAGGATGTACAGGGGAAGAGTACATCCATTAAAGCTGCTGAAACTTCGGTGTTGCATGTGGTCTCCAACAGGGTTTTGGTATTTGTACAGTAACATTTAATATTTAAAATAGAAGTAGTATTCTTTTTATTCCTCCCAAGCTTTGGTGAAAACCACAGTACATGACCTCAAGAACCACGACTCTTTCCTTGTCAGACTTTTGCAGATACGGTGCTCTCCCTTTGGACATTTGGGCAGTATGCTGACATTCCTTCACTCACTGTGGATTTCAGAATGCCATTCTTGAGGCTTTCTTTGTTTTCAAGGGGCAACAGAAAGAAAGAAAAGAATATGAGATTATATTACCTGGTTGGGGTTTTATTTTTTATCCTTCTAGAGCAGAGAAATGATTGACTCTGCAAATATGCTGCAGGTTGATCACTAATAAAAACATACACACATTGCAAAACACTTTCATTTTCCTCTCCCATTCCTTCCCATCCAAAACCCCAGAAGTTCCATCTGCAAGATAGCAGACCTTGAACTGTAAAGACAAGTTAGACTTTATAACAACTAAAGCATTTAGTCAATATACAGTCTATACTGTGCTGTGGCAGTGTTAAGGCAATAAAATGAAGGAGGTTTTAGAATAACCCCATAAAACATATTGACTTGGTGGAGGAAAAAGTCTTTTGGAAAATTGATAAGTAAATGTAGATCTGGTGGTTAAAGAGCTAATGACTCCTGTCACTAAGTTACGTGATGCTTTTATACGCACACTTCATCCTTTGTATGTGATTTTCTCTCATAGCTTGCATTTGGTTCTGTGCTGTTTGAACACATTGCTTGTTTGATGTATGACTGCCTGGACTGGAGAAGACAGCATTGCAACTACTTGGAAAACACCAAGTTTATTAATGTGCTTGCATTTCCAGAGTGCAAGTCAACACAACCATCTTCACTTGAGGCAAGGACCCTTCTCTTCTTGCTGACAATAACTAATAATACGGTAGAATTGCCTGTCTTTAATTTTGACTCATAAATTCATCTTGGACCATCACTCTGTGAATAATTTTCAGTGAATGAAATTTGTGGTTTTGTCTTAAGCATTTAAAACCCAAAAAAAAAGGGAAAAAAATATCTGAACATTGGGGAAACAGAAAAAAGAAATTAGAAGGATCCTACAGGCATAAAGTATCACAGGTGTAGAAATTTCTTAAATAGCATCTGATGATACATTCTTGTGTCTGAAAAATCAATATGCCTGCACAGAGCTACTATGCAATGCTGCAGATCTGTGAACTGTCCAAAAAAAATAATTATTGGTTCTATGCAAGATCTACTTCCTTATTTTATTCATAATAGACAAAAGCTTAAGTGGGCAGAAGAAAGTAGCTTATTAGAACACACACTACATTCTTAATATCTTATTCCATTTAAAAGTTTAGCATGTAGTCTAGGGTGAGTAACCAAAGCTAAATGAAATTAGGTTTTCTCACCTATTTGTGCAATACTAATTTGTTCTATGGTTTCTGATTTTTTTATGTTAACTTTTGTTCACTTAGGAACAACCAACACCACAGATGACACCTACAAGGAGAAAAGGGAAACCAGAGGAAATTCTGCCATCAATAGTTTTGTCAGAGAGTAAGTTTAAAGGATGAAAGCATCCATCTGTAGTTGCTCACTCTGTCAAGCCATTCATTCATCTGACAGCACAAATCCTCAAAATAATTCAGTTAGCTGAAGATATTGTGTATCCTGGTGAGCACATTGTGGAACTGCAGTGAAAGTGAAAACTGCAGTGGCGATAACCAAGTTCTTTAATAAATCACTTTTTCTATTTGTTCCTAGTCACAGTCAGATTCAAAAGATCACAGTAATTTTGTTAGATCTCTAATTTGGTAGACTCTTTTTTATAAATATTGTCTAAAGTGTTCACAGAATCACAGAATATCCTGAGTTGGAAGGGACCCACAAGAATTACTGAGTCCAACTTAGCCCTGCACAGGATGTCACACCATGTGCCTGAAGCTGTTTTCCAAATGCTTCTTGAACTGTCAGGCTTGGTGCTGTGACCACTTTCCTGGGGAGCCTGTTCCAGTGCCCAGCCACCCTCTGGGTGAAAATTTCTCTAATACCCAACCTAAAACTCCCCTTACTCAAGGTGAGGCTGCCCCAGAGCAGAACAGAGTGGGACAATCCCCTCCCTCGCCCATCTGGCCATGCTGTGCTTGATGCACCCCAGGACATGGTTGGCCCTCCTGGCTGCCTGGGCATGCCTGGCTCATACTCAATTTTCCATCAAACAGGACCCCTGGGTCTCTTTCTGTGGTGCTGCTCTCCAGCATCTTATTCCCCGGTCTGTATGTACATCCAGGGTTACCTCATCCCAGGCACAAAATCCTACACTTAACTTTTTAATCTTCATAATGTTTATAATTGCCCAGCCCTCTAATTTGCCAAGATCTCTCTACAGGGCTTCCCTGCCTTTGGGAAAGTCAACAGCTCCTCCCAGTTTTGTATTAGCTGTGAACTTGCAGAACTGACTTGGAATATACATTGGTATTTCTGAATAAACATATCTTAATGTTTTATCTCTTAATGTAGCAGATGAAGAAACTTCTATTCTGTTTCCTTCTGTGGACATGAGGTATTACAATGACTTGCTGAGACAAATTCCTGAGGAGTACTTTTCTGTACCCTTAATGCTGAGCTGCATGTTGGAACAGGTGGGAATGTTCTCTTTTTAGTTTCTGTGGCTATTTTGGCCTAGACCTAATATAAGTGATTGTCAAAGATCAATACATCCATCTGTTTAAACCTAAAATATGAGACACTGAGGCATTGAGCAAAAAGGTTCAATACAAAGGAGTCAAAACTCGAAACTTTGATTTTCTTTCATGTTTTGAACCTGTGAATACACAAACATACACTTGAACTGTATGGGAACTGTATCAAGCCCACTTTCATATTGTGCACTTACCCTATATATATGTATATATAGTCTTATTCCATAATTAATTTTTGAAGACTACAGATATAATCAAATGAGGAGAAAGGTGCAATTTCTTATCTAAGTCAATAACAAGTTTTCATGTCCTACAGCAATGTTATTGATACTGAACTTTTGCTGATTTACTCAGTTCAAAGGTCTTAGGTCAAGCCTAAGAAAAGAGCACCAATGCTAGTGCTAGACAAGTCTGACTTCTGTTGAGTTCAGGCACAATCTATGATGTAGAGGAGACACACAATATTATTTAGAAATCCTCCTTCTTTTAGGAGTAAAATTTCAGCATAATATTGGTGTTTTTATTTTCTGTAACTTAGTGTGAAAATAGACTCGGGTAAGAATACGCAAAGTCCAACACCTAATAGACAATCAGTTTTTAATTGCCTGTGTTTCTTAACAGTTCTTAATGTTTCAAGTTAGAAATATTTTTCTTCTCATCTTTTCAAACTGGTAGGAAAACATTTAATTCTGTTTTCCACAATCTTTATTTTGTGCAGAAACTAACTTGTAATATTGTATTTTTGCTACTTGCAGAAAAAATGAGGGTTTTCTTCCCTGACAGAATTTATGGATGTGTGCTTAGCTTATAACAGGATTTGCTTGGTATTTCTGGTAAAGTTAAGCAGCAGTCATACTGTGATGGAAGCTAACATATACTATATTTGCCAGGTTATTGCAAGTGAAGAAGACCTTATACCACCGAGTCTGATAGCAGCAGAGCCTCAGGCAGGTGGGCTGCATCGTGCCATCGCAGATCATATAATCTCTGTCCTTCCTTCTCTTTCACTTCCCATGAGTGAAAAAAAGGTTTGTGTTGTCTTTTGTTCATTTCCTAAAACAACAAATCTCATTATTGGGGTTTAATACCTCCTTCTTTTCTTTTTAAACAGAATCTGTATGACTATTTTTCTCTTAAAGACGTTGAACAAGAGACTGTCACCCCCCAGTACCCTCTCTTATTTAACTACCATGATGCCCTGGCCCAGCGGTTGCACCTGCTGAAGGTACAGTGCAACATATATATAGATATATATATCAATATTTCCAAAGTTCACAGGCAATGAATGCTCAATGCACTAGAAGGGGAGGAGTGGTGTTTTTGCAAAACAGGACAGCATATCCTAGATCTTCTTTCTACTGTGGTGGATGCAACAACACATGTTAAGTTGGCTTAAGAAACAGTGAGTTACTGACAGAGGACACCTCACAGACATGAACCACAAACATACTGATTGCAGTGATCACATTATTAATGAGAGTGTTTAGCCTTTGGCATAGATGAGAGATATTACAGAACTGTTGATTTGCTGTCACACACTGATGATACTATGGAAAATGAGTTGCTAACTTGTTAATGGTGATTCAGCATGGAAACTAGACTAACTACTAAAATGTTGAGAAGTAGCAGAAAATACATAGCAGCTATTAATGAACACAAGAAATGTATTCAGATTGGCTAAATAGTTGCAGCATAGTGTGTAACCAAGATACTCCCAAGCTCTAACAAAGGCAGAAAGGTTCAGAGACTGCATAGTTTGGGATTATTGCAAAGTAACAGTTCCCAGACTTTCTGAATGAAAAAAACACTGTGAATGTCTTGAATTTTTCCAAAGGCAAGGTGTAGTTTTACCATTAAACTTTAAAAATTCACTGAGGATTATACAAGTGATAATACAGTTCTAGATTTCAAAGCTAAGGTGTGTCTGCCTGGCTTCATGGATTACAAATTATCTGGGGAATACTTTGACAACCATTGATTAAAACTATTCAGAAACAACTCAAGTTTGACACCTTGGATGTATTCAAGCAGAAGGAAGGACTGAGTAATCAACATAAGAGATGTTAGCAGACATACATGGGATTTATTTTATATACGTACTGAAGAGGAAATTCAGGATATAGCACAATGTTTGAGGAAAGAGTAGAGGAGAAACATTTGGAATATGCAGTTAAAGAAAAAGGTACCATTAGTGTGTAATACTACAAAGAGTGAAACTGAAAGATACCACTACGTCTGAAAAAATAAATCCTTGTGTATAGAGAGATGGCTCTCATCACAGACTGATCAATAAATTTATAGATTTCATTACTATGAAAAGTAGCACAGACCAGCTGAAAGATACATGTAAGGTACCTGCTGCCAGTCTGAATAGATCAGTACATATTTCTGTATTTTTAAGTCTAGCTAGCACAGACAAATAACAGCTAACAAATGTCTGTTATTATGCTGTCAGTCATTCTCTTATGTGTCTAATATTTTTCTGCCTACAGTATCTGACACCATGTATCAAAACCATACTGTGGGCACATGTTCAAGCTTAAGTTTATGTCCAACTGACTTAAGCACATGCTAATGTCTTCTGCTGTAGAAAGACCTCTTTATTCAAACATAATTTTTTGAAAGTCAATAGTGTGAAAGTTTACTTTCACTCTGGTACTTTGATTTTTGTTCCAGGTCCAGGAGAACTTCAACCCAGAAAAGATTGAGCGTGAAATGATGGATAAACTGCCTCTTACAGAACTTATCCATTTCACCCCTCCTTCAATTGAAAACAACACTAAACGCTTGGCCAGAGTTCATGAGCTCATGCATTATTGTACTACTGGTAAAATGATTTTCATTGATACAATTTCCATTCTTTTTTATTTCTGGTTGATGATTCTCTTAAATAGCAGGAATTTCGGGGCAAGATTTTCAAGCTGCCAAAAAAAACCTTTGCAGAATTTCCCACTTTCACATTCTTGCTTATATATAATTATAGCCTACTATACAAGTTAACCCTAGCTTCAGACCTCAGTTTCATGATAAATAGTGTTAAATATTGTGTGACTAAGAGCTGGGAGTATCTTGGAACTACTTTATTTATTTATATTTGCAAACATACAAACTCTTACTAATTGTGAGGAAAAAACCAGCTACATTCTAGGATCAAAACTGCAGTTTTGATCCTAGAATGTAGAATGCATTTTGAGAGACACTGATGTAAACTATGTTAATTTATCAACTCACTTTTGGAAGTAAAGCACATGTATCTTAGGTAGACAGTTTTTATGGAGCAATACACAGCTTTAAGAATGTATTCTATGCAAGCTGTTGGTGTTAATAATGAAGCTACTTTTTAACTGTCCCTTTATCAAACCAAGAATACATTGACTTCTACAACCATAATTACTTCTGCAGTTACATTTTCTTGGAGTGTTTGCCACCATGACATACAGTGGGAAACAATCCCAAAGACTACATAAATACCCTTAGGAAGTATCAAAAGTCTACTGTAAATTATTCAGAAATATAAACATCCAAATCCCTTTGGTTGCATTCATGTCATCATATAAGGCACAGGATTTGAAGGTACTTTCCCAGCTCTTTCATCCTGAATTCCCTGTGTTGGATTAATTTACACTTCGCTGTGTTTTTTCTAGTTGTTGGTATGTTAATTTTGGACTGTAAGCTATTAAAGTGTTCACTATTGCTATAGTCCTCCAGCTGATGGGTGTTGAATTTGATGATCCTCACTGGTCCACACTGTACAGCCACACTTTTCTAACTGGTAAATTAACTAGAAAAGCCTTTGCTTTTATCAAAGGAGATGATTAATTTGAACAGAAGATGAGAGATCCAACATTCTCAAGATATACAATGTGCTTGGGTAGTTAACAACTCTAAAGAGAAAACACTTCAAACTGAAGATGTTCTTTATGTAATTTGAACATTGTACTACCTGTCTTAAACTTCAGTCCTTTGCATGACTATCACTGTTATATGCTCTTGAATGCATACAAGCATAAACAGGATTTATTATTGCCTTTGCACCTTGCAAACTTCTGTTTAAATTATGTGTAAAATTCTGTCTGAAGAGCAAAAAAAAAAAATGATGCTTGTTTGAGAAGCTACAGATAATGGAAACATTTTATGAACTGAAAATAACTGGTTGCTAATTGGCCTGATAAAGTCTACTCAGTATTTTAAAATCAATATCATTTTTATAAAGTTAATGAGCCAGAAGGTATTCAGATATAGGGACCACTTCATTTAAGATGGATTAATATGTAGGCATATCATTTTGCAATTTGGAAGCGTTCAACTTCGAATGCAGTGTAAAATGTAGCCCACATAAGTTGATCCAGTACCATTAAGGAAATTGCTGTTGGCTTTTGCAGAGTTGCCAAGAACAATACACTTAAATAGTCTTGTATTTATTTTCTGCTGAGCTGTAAGGACGTTTTCAGTTAATGATTGTAATTCTTTTTTAGAACATCTGAGTTGGGCTGAAGTAGAAAGAGCGTTCAGAGTGTTTACTTTTGAAAGCCTGAAGCTGACTGGGCTGAGTGACTCTGGTTTCCTGGAGAGCTCTGGATCTAGGGTTGGAGGTGATGCTGAAGTGTCTTATATCCCTTGGGATAATCCAGTCATGTTTGCAAGACAGCTGAGACAACTCTTCCATATGGAAAAGAAGCTTAATGAGAAATCCTCAAGCTGCTCTGGTAAAAAGCTTTCTGTTTACATTACTCCTGAAGAATTTGAATCCACTATTTGTCTTACCATATCATTTGCTATTGCAGGGATGTGATTTTTCTTCTTTGTAGAAGTCAACAAATTTTCAAGTATTATATAGCCTATACACTGAGTTTCTCTCTAGGAATATTAGAATAAAGACAAAAGCTATTTCGTACTACAGCATTAACATTTGTAGATGATGCAGAATGCATTTTCTGAAGTTCTGCATTTTCTCCTGCAGAATCTAACATAATGAAACATTTTTGGCTTGGTTAAAGGAGATCTGTTGGCCAAAAAGCAACATTAAAAACAATGATTATTTTTTCAGGACTCAAGAAAAGTAGAAATTAGGTCAGTTTAAGCAATTATACTTTTAGACTCATGATCACAGAATCATAGAATCATTGTTGAGATTGGCAGGAACCTCTAAAGGTCATCTGTTCTGACACCCCTACAATAAGCATAGACATTTTCAACTAGATCAGATTTCTCAGAGTCCAGTCTGACCTCCAGTCCAGTGACGGAGCATCCATCATCTTTCTAGGATACCTGTTCCAGTGTTTCACCGCTCTTATGATAAAAAATTCTTCCTTACCTAGTCTGAATCTATCCTCCTTTCCTTTAAAACCATTGCTCTTTATCCTATGACTACAGGTCCTGCTAGGAGATCTCTTCCAAGGCCGCAATAAGAAGAGCTCCCCAGAGCCTTCTCTTCTCCAGGCTGAACTCTCTGAGCCTGTCTTCACAGGAAAGGTTCTCCATCCCTCCAATCATCTTCATTGGGCCTACTCTGGACCCAGGTCAACAAATCCATGTGTTCTCTGTGCTGAGGACCCCAGAGCTGGATGCAGTACTTTGTGATGTTGTCCATGCTTTCTTGATAGAGATCTCTAAGCAAGCAGCCTAGTTGGGATCCTTTTCTTAGAAGGCTGGAGCAGACAAAAATGAGTCCTGCTTATCTGCTTTTCTTCTGCATCTTGGGAGCATACTTGAGTGTTAGTGTATTTTGCTTTTATACTAGTCATGATACTGAATTCTTCAGTTACAAGCATAACAACATTTCAGCACTTCTGCAGCACAAAAGCAAATACCAGGAAAATAAAACATTTGCTTTCAGGTTTCTTCTATCTTCTAAAGGCAGTCAGTGAACAGGAGTAATTTCCAAGAGAAGCAGAGCCTAAAGATATATGTCTGGAAGCTGAGCTGGTTATAAGATACTTACAAACAAATATTTTGTGGTGTATTTTCCACCAGAAAGAGTAATTTTCCTGTACACGTGAATTTTGATCAAATGCTAGTGACCTCTGCACTAACTTAGGGAATGAAGAATTATTTTAACAGGAAATTATTTTTTAAAATTAAGAGAATATAGAAGTTAAAGTTGTCATGTGATGCTGTTAATATCAGGTGTTCATTTCAACAATGGAATGACTGGTCAGACCCTCAGAGAAGTAATATTCTGTCAGTAGCTTATGGATCTGTGTAAACCAAATTAATTAAAACATTAAAATTTGCATTTGTCAAAAATGTATGAAAATACCAAAACAGTTGGTCTTGTCTTTTATTTTAATCATCATTTTTTAGTCATCTGTGCAAGGGATTGCTTTTTAAAGTATGAAGAAAAATGGTTCTTTGTTTACAAATCTGGAGGATACTTCTGACAGTATTTTTAGTGGGCTAACATGGGTCAGATAGAAAGCATGATTTGAGTGGGTTTTATAAACTCTTCTTTTTTTCTTTTTTTTTCTTTTTTTTAATTGTATTTAATTATCTGGTACTTGTCACTGGACTTTAAAGTTCTCTCTTAGTAAAGAAGTGTAGCAGACGTGTATTTATTGGACAAGTGTGAAAAAAGGAAGCTTCAACTTGACGTCAATCTCATCAAGGAGACTAGGGAAATTGCATTGCTCCAACCTTAGTAGGGCTGAAATTTCTGGAACAATTCTTTAAATTCTGCTTTCAATTTCCAGGGCATACAGAAGCAAGTGACGAAGATGAAGGAGATGGTTTGGTTGGTCCTCTTTTGAACATAGATTTGGATCTTCTTTATTCTGATATGGCAAGTGTGAGAAATGGAGTCAACTCCAGACTTTACGTGAGGCAACAGAAGATACTGCTCAATGCCAGGCTGTGTTACTGGGGATTCCTTTGTAATGCTGCATGCAAATGTGAATTTTATGATGTTTGGCAAATACTGACATAACTTTTAAGCACTGTGAAATCACTTTCTTTGAATTCCAAGGTGACGGGTTTCAATGAAGATGTTAATGATAATTCTGCACTGGTTTTGCTGAATACCAGGGGTCAAATACAAACAGGAAAGTTTAAAATAAATTGTCAAACTGTGTCACACTAGTAAACTGTATAGTTTGGCATCTTCAGAATCACCTGTCTGCCATACAGCCCATAATAAACATAGCAATTTTAAAATCACATCATAGGACATGTTTGAATACTCATAATTGCTTACAGAACTCAAAAACATATACGCTAATAATAAAAGTATTTAGACTATTTTGTCATAGAATATCCAAAACCAAACCTGCTTGGGAGTAATTGTATTTTTTATTAAACAGTGCCATATGCCTCTGCACAATTATTATGCAGTTAACTGTGATGCAACATGGGATGCTGTCTATTGATTCAACAAGATTACAGTCAATTTAATACTGACACTGAAATGTTGATATTCATTATTTTGGTTTGTTGTATTTTAAGATGAGTTCGGAAAAGGATGGCCTTAGACCAATTTTAGAAGAAATAAAAAAGACACAGAGGCGTTGCTTGACAGACTGGAGTTTGGAAGAGCATTTTGAACCACATGTTCTTCATCAGGTATCTGTGAACTGACAATCTCATATATACAGTCCTCCCTCAGAATGCTTTATAAAGTAGTAGTAGTGGAGTCCAGGGTATTTTTCTGCTCAATAATTGATTCAGTTTTATCTTTCATTTTTACCAAAATTCATTGTGCTTTAGCTACTTTCTTAGTTCTTCATGTGAAATTTATTTGGTAATGAGTTTTTATTTCCTGGTTTGGCCAAAACAGAGCTGTCCTATTTGGCATCAAGTCTCTTAGTTGAAAGTCTGGTGGAGACAAAACCACCTTGCCCTTAGGGGTGATCCTCTGTAACAGGTTTGGGACTCATTGCAGTGGATGTGAAAACATACTTTGCAAATACCTGTGCAGTGTATGTTTTATGGGCAAATAGAAAATTTGGTTGTTACAGTACTTCACCCTTTAAGGGCTAAAAGTATCATCTATAGGAATCTTCCAGGCTGAACACTAAAACTTACCTTGCAGAAAGACAGAATGGCAAATCTGAAAGACATATTCCAGTGTAGTTGGCTCGAATTGGGAGGCATCCTCTCGGGAGGAGTGGATTTTTAGTTCTGTGCTGCCATGAGGTTCATAGGCTGTAATTCTTATTTGAGCCTGACACGTGCTAGACATGGGGCAAGGAAGTGCTGCCTGGACTTTTGCAGCACCACGTTAGTGTGACAATTTTTATGTCTGCTCATGCATTCCAATGCATCCCTTTGTATGCAACATAAATAGCTAATACTACTTTAACTAGCAATAATTAGTCTAGTAAAAAGATACTGGTGGAAAATAAAATTAAAAAATAAAAATCGCATTTTATTGCAGCCAAAAATAACCTTTTGAAAGAAAAGTTATGGCAGTCAGGTGAAGTCCCAGATGACTGGATAATGGGAAACATTTTACACATCTTTAAAAAGGGTAAAAAGGAGGACCCTGGCATCTACCAGCTTAATCAGTCTCACCTCTGTTCCTGGGAAGATGATAAAACAGATCCTTCTAGAACCTTCAGTTGCATAGTTCTGAAAAACAATAGTTTAAAAGAAGGCTTTCTTTCACCTGTGACTATAAAATAAGCTTCAACCTGCAGGCAATATAAATATTGAAAATTATGGGGCAGTACAGAGGAGAGTGGAATAATGTAGGTCGCAGCAAATCTCAGAGATGTGCACGTCATGGTGTACCAAACTGAATACCAAGTAAGCTCAACTGAGATAAAAAAAAGTAAATTAGTTTTCTTTTTATCTGGCATATGATAATTCTGGGTGCATTTACTATTTATTTAAGTATTTTATTAATTAAACTTAAGTATTTGTTTAATATTTTAATTTATTTGGGTTTTGTGCAGCTGAACGTTTTCATTCATGGTCATTCAGAAGGCGGAACATAGTTGTTATCTGTTCTCAACATGAATAGCAATGCAATTCCAATTTCCACCTACCTGAACAATTGTGGTTGCTGGAAACCAAATGCTTTGAATACATCTTGTAGGAAAGTGTTCTGGAGAACCTGTTGCTCAAGGCTGTGCTGTGTAGCCTCTGCACATATGCTACCATCTGCAGGGAGGATGTACCTTTATTTCTTTCCTTTTCAGGTTCTTCATACAGCATCCCAAGAATATAGATGTATTGATTCCTTTTATCATACCCAAGATAACTCTTTACTAATGGTTTTTCACAATCCTATGAATCAACATCATCTGTGCAAAGAGACTTGGAATATTGCTCTGCACTCTAATGTTGGATTCAGGTAATGGATTTTATCTTCATCTCATTCACAGTCATTTTCCATGAAAGCCTCCACAGATGTGCTTAGGGCAAAGCTTTGAAATTGAGATATGGCTATATGACACATTTATGAGAAAGAAAGTCATGCAGGTCAAAAACAGTGCTGTATGAAAAGAAGTCTGTTGAACTTTTCTGAGTGAGAACAATGCAGAGTGTAGGTCCTTATCACCAAATATAAAAATGTAAGTAATGTACACATACATACAAAATCATATTAGGAATGCCACATCAAGAAAGTTGTACTGGGGACATAGCAGGTGAAGAATGTTTAAAAAAAGAATTCTGTCTTAGTATATACTTACCAGGTTTTTCAACTATATATGTATATAAATTGAGTGATTTAGTGGGAATTCTTTTTGAGAAAAGTTCAAATCCTTTTGTTAATATTAGATTTTTTATTTTCTTGTCACGGAATAACACATTCTTCTTAATTCCTTATCAGTATCTGCTCACCAGTTAGAGGTGTGCAAGTGGTTGATATGTCCACTGCTATGTATTCTCCTTAGAATTTTTGAAGATATAGGTCCTCTTTTGGTTCTGTTATGAATATGTTATGAATATCAGCATTGATACCTGCCTATACTCTGCAAAATAATCAGCACATTTTCAGACTTTATTCTGCCTTATTGCTAAAGATCATTTTAGATTTCCAGACAAAGTATCGTAAATATTTGCTAGTGTGTGTTTCCAAGCAACATAACGCTTCTGTGGAAGACACTCATTAAATACCTGGAGTGCTTCAGGTTATTGCCTGCAGTTAGCTTCCAGATCCTGCTGAGTTGCCAGAAACGGGCACAAACTCTACTTACTAATTAAGAGTAGTATTGTTTTTACCTTTGTATCAAATAACTGACTCCTGATGAGTTTAGTTACAATTTATTGATTTTCATTTTGTTAAAATTACTATCATTCTAATTTTTGGTATAGCTTTAACAATCATACTTTCATCAGTGTGAACACATTCATTCAGAAGAGTTACAAATGCACAATAGATGCAGTGCTTGACAATCTCTCTGATAAGAGTTCTCTATCTGTGTTCACTTGTTACTTCTTTATTGTGACAACTTATAGACTACAGACCGTCTTTGTAGAGTTGTTTCATAGCTGCTATCTGGAATAAAAATCTGTTATCTGCTAATCTGTTGGTTACAGAATCACAGAATAATTTCATTTTGATTACAGTGAATCAATTACAGCAAGTTGTCATGCAAAGGGGCAGTTAAATTTCTGACATTGCAGCAGCTTTTGCTCCTGGAGATCCCAGTTACCTTCCTTTTTCTTCATGGATATCAGGTCCTGTTGTTCATGTAGAACATCCAAAATTCAGAAATTATACTGTTTAAAGGGTAGGCAGCAGGAGGCTGCATGTGAAATCTAATGGATGCCACCGAGTAAGGGAATCCAAAGGCATGGTCACATGTACCTGCAATGATAAGTGTGTATAGAAAACATTTTAATTCTGATTAGAATAAGCGACCATTCTATCAGGAAGCCAAATGAATTCAGGCATTATCAAAATCATTATTTTGCTCAAAGTTAATCTTAATGACATTTGTTTATAGTTTCATAGTAAACACATTACACAAGTTACTGGAAAAGAATAATCCTTTCTGAGAAATGCTTGTGAGTCAGACATTGGCAGTAGTGACATCAGAATACATATTAATAGAATGTGTATTTTAGACTTTGAATGACTGTTTCATTGGCCTAAAATATTTTCCACACAAATACTCTCTTTTTTATTTATAACATATATTCATCTTCAAGTTATTCCAGAACTGGCAACTCTATGTTCCAGACTAGTTTTGTCTTTTGTTTTCAACACCATAGTTTTTCATAGCTTGTACACTTTTCTTCAGATATGAACAGAATAACCTTCTCCCTACTGAGTATACATATGATCAACTGTTCTCCATGCAAGTTTCCCAAAGCAGACTCCAGCTACATTGCAGAATCTGGGAGAGACTTGTATATTTTGAAGCTGTAACTGACCTTTGTATTCCAGCCTGTGTACATGACCTACATATTTATTCTTTTGGACATACTGCTGCAAAAGGAACTTTAAAACTGACACGAGGTCAAGAATTGAATGTATTGTCTACATGTTCATACCCAAAAGCCTCTACTCCACATAGAATTTTTGAATACGTTGAATCATCTTGAACTTGTAAATACAAAATATCATGAAGACTCAGCAACTGAATCAGATGCATTCTTCAAAAGCTCCTTTCAATTTTGCACACATGAAGAATTTTACTTTCAAGAATTGTGATAAAACTCCAAATGAGGGGTTGAGTGGTAGTTGGATATAAAATTCCCAGGTTTCCTTCTTTCTTGAAAGCAGTTGTTTACAGTGAGCTACTTTAGCAGTCATTTCAGACACCTTTGGAAGATGAGACAATGCAACTGCAGATGCCAGCAGCAAACTCTGGATCAGTTTGTCATTCAGTTCTCACTTCAACTTAATCGCTACTTGTGAGTATTCTGAATTCGTGGCAGGTTATGGTACACTGATTCTCTCATCTGGGTTTGGATGACAATTTCCAAACACCCTTCTTGTCACACTGATAAAGAAGAGCTTGTATTACATACAGTAACACTTCAGTTTCTAAACAAACATATTAAGCATATTCTAAAAATCAACATCAATCAAGAGCAACTAAGAAATTAAGTTATTCAGTGGTAAAAGAGTGAGGATAAGAATGGCTCTGAACTTTTTGGAAGTGAATGCCTTGAAGTTTTCTGATTTCCTGGATTTTTCTTTAGGAGCAAGTGTTCTTTGGCAGACAAGTTTCTTACATTTCTTTGCAGAAAGGATAACCAAAATTTCAAGTATAGCATATACTAAGCAAATACCAGCCAGGCAAAAGTACCAGTTCCTGTAAAAACTGAGAGAAATCCTGTCAAATACAAGACTTGTCTCAAAGATTGGAGACTTGAGAGAATAATCATTGCATAAGAAACTGAGAAGCCAAGTGATCTTGTTTGACCTGAAGCCATATTAGTGAAAACTGTATTATATTAAATGGAGGGATAATTTGCTTTTCAGGAACTATCTTGAGCTGGTGGCTGACTCAATTGAAGACTGGGTGAAAGAGGAAGAAGCTAAATACCAAAAAGAGAAGATGGGTAAGGAAATAGAGTTTTTTTTAATTGGAAAAAGCCACAGCAGAAGGTCCTCTTGGACTGTGTGCCAGTGCTGTCAAAAAATTTGCTTTACTAAGAAAGCCAGAAGTGGGTATCCTGTTTTTGTATTCTAGGAAGTTAATTTTTCACTCTAAGTGCTGAGACACAAATTTGTTCAGAGCAGAATTGCCTATGTTTTTTCATAGGATGACCCTGTTTTGATATCTATATAGGCATAAATATGTTTTGGAATTAATTAAATCACTATATTTATGTATTCTGCATCTTTCTTTGTTCTGAAAATTGACACCTTTAGTATCAGCTTGCATTTTCAATCGCTGTGCTTATCTAATGAGATGAAGGATTACGTACAAATATGAATATGTTCAGATGACTGAACATACGAAGAGGTGAGCAGTAGTTAAAGCTGGCAACGGTGCAGGAGAATTCCTTTTTAAAGGTCAGGATAAAAGCTGGAAGTCAGAAGATGTGGGCTAGAAGCTAAAACTGGAAACTTGAATTGACAAGACTGCAGAGCAAACTTGAATTGCAAGCAACATTTTGGGTAGTGAAAATTATAAGCAGTTCATACAGTAACTGTTCAGCAGGCAGCAGAATCTGAAAACCCTTATTGACAAAAAAGAACTTTTGTCAAAATTGGCTACCTGTGTATTTAAATGGTATTAACAATTATTTGTTTATGTTTAACCTTTGCTTTCTTACCTTTTTTGAGAATGTACTTTGAAACCTCACAGGACTAGCAGTTAGCATTTACAAAAATAGAAACATTACTCCTCAACCCAGTTAACACTTCTGATTATAGTTTGGAAACTAAAAGTACAGTTATGACTACTAAATCATAATTTGTACATATCTAGCTGTCACAGGAGCTAGATTGAATCTTGCCCACGTGGTGCTTCGTGACAGTTATGATTCATGGAGTAGTTCACTTGCTGAAAAGACATAATCACCTCTAGCTGGAACACACAGATGGGCAACAGTGTCCTTACATGTTTTCAATTTCACTGACGCTGCAATTTCTACTTTATCATACAAAGTAATTTAACTAGAAGTTTCTGATAGTGTTCTTTAAATTATCTTTTCTAGAAGGTAAATATCCAAGCATAATATAGAACTACCCTTATAAGAGCTATACTTTTCATACGTTATAGATGCTATAAAGCTGTAATAGTAAATGAGGGATATGGTGTTTCTTTAGTGAAGGTTTGAAGGTTCAGATAGCATTTATTTGGGTTCTTTGTCCTGAAAGGTTGCAATGTCTATGACTGCGGTGTTGAGCTTGTTCTGGCTCAGTTTAAAACAAATTTACTGCGAGAACAAAGCCTTCAACAGCAAGAAGCAGAGACCCAGTCTTTTACACATGTTGTTGATATATTATTTAGTGTAATTGGTCCCCAGTTATGAGAACCAAGTTTTTTCTAGCCTAAACAGACTTTATATTTTATTTCTAAATATATTTAAGGTTTGCTTTATTGTACAGTTACGCTTTTTCTGCTTTTAAATATGCATTTTTATTTACTTGCACATCTTTTCCCCCCCATTTTTAAAAATTATTCTGTTTTCCTATATTTACAACCTTGCTTATTCTCCTTTTCACTTTCCAAAGGCAGCACACCTGAACCTCAGAATATAACAGAGTCTCAATCCAAGAGTGAAGAAAGTCTCATTATCAGAGAAGATTCTCTAAAGGTGAGGCAAAAATATATATATTTCTGAAATGGACTAGATAGCACTGCTTTCTTGGGAAGGTATGCCTTTGTTCTTTACATAGGCTTGATTGAGTCCTCTTAGTTTTTCTGCTCGTTGTTATTTCTTTTATATGTTATTTTCTATAATTTATTCTTTATTGACTGTGAGTCATGCTGTGTTGTTTTCTTAAGGGAAGACTATTTGGAGTTAGACTAGGCATTCCAAAACAATTTATTGTTGCAATACTAGGAAATGAAAGTTATGGATAATATCCTACTATTTACTGAAGTTTTCTGATTTTAAAGGTATGAAAAGATAAGATCCAGATCCATGTAAGTACTTGTGTACCCAACAATACATTCACTGTCTACAGCTCTTTGAAATTAGGGAATGTAAATATGGGTACCTCAGAGTTCCCTTATGTCAGTGAATCCCATTTTACAGATTTAGTCCATGACCATTCACTACAGATTAGTTGACTTGCCCAGGTTGCACAGTAGATTTCTGGCTGAGGTAGGGATTAAGCACACGGTTGTTTAGGTCTTAGCATTGGTATTATCCGTTAATCTGCACAAATCTCATTTATCGATATTATATTCCCCTGCTTTTTTTTTGACTCCTCACAAACATGTCTGATCTTCCCACAGTGTGTAATGCTGTGCAATTCAAGTCCTGACATGGAATGTAGATAGGAAATGGGGTTAACTGTCACAGTTCAGTTGAGGCTAACACCTGACTTGTAACTCTCCATGCTTGCCATTTCTTCCCCAGAAATGCTTCTGCTTTTGTATGTTTAGACTATGAAGTACTGCAAGACCCTAAATATTCCAGAAAATCTCAAATGTCTTCCTGATGCAAGCTGATAATTTTGGCATTGATGCCTCATTCCTCTTTCTGTAAAAAAAAAAAAATAATTTTATCTCACAGTTGCATTTGGGCAATAAACTTATACCAGTGATATATTGTGGTTTGGTGGTAAACATCATGGAAAGGTATTCAATGAAATTATTCTCCTGTGACTGATTGTGTAAGGTATGAATAATCACCTGATTCATCTCCTGTGGTGAATAATGTCTGCTTTTGTAGATTGAATGAATCAGTAATTTTATCCAAAATTTGGCGCCTAATATTGTAAGACTTTTGAAACATGTCTTAGCTGAGAACTCTGATTTTGTTTTTGTTTGAACACTGATTTGGTTTTGTTTGCTTCTATTCTTTTCAGCATGCACATATGAAATATCTTGTAGTACAAAGATAAACACAGTCTGTTTAATTCTTAATGTTAAATGTAGGCTTGGAAGATGGAGCAGGACCGATTACGAGAGGAAGAAAAAAGAGAAAAGGAAGAAAGGGAAGAAAATTTGCAAAGTAAAAAGAAAGGACGGGATAATAAAGATAAAGAATGCGAAGAAACAAACAAAAATCCTTCTGAAAAGATGTCTCAAAATGAGTCAGCAAAAGACCCTGAACTTGAGGAGGATCATAGCATTCCAGAACCATTTTCTGAGAAAGTTTATAAGGTAAGGGGTTGTATTATAGAGTCAAGATTACAGCAAGGCTATTATCTATTGTGAAACATGAGTTCAGGGCAAATGAGCCCAACTGAGTCTTGTTACCTCCCTTGTTTTATCAGCAGATCCATTACTAAAAATTTTTAAAAGCAGTTCTTGATGTTCAAGATTATCCTACACCAGATGATTTGATTTATTCTTTTTTTAGTGTAATATGACATGAACACTAACATAAGTTGATCGTTGAGATTTATGTGGGATAGGAAAGGGGGAACATAAGAACTTGCCCCATCTTCCATAGTAAGGAACTACTGTACCTAGTTGAAATTTTGACTGTCCACACTGGAAATCACTGTTTCTTATATTTCCTCTTTCGAAATTCAAGCTTGAAGTGCCCTAATCTAAAATCCATATTTTCACCATACTTCAGAAAGTAACTCCATTGGCATGTGTTCAACAGAGAATGTAGAGCTCAGCTCACTCTTGGAGATTAAAGCACATCAAATCTAAACTGTAATTGTGCTTCATGTCACTAGCAATCCCAGGAACTCATGTCTAGACAGTTCAATGGAGACAGCAGCTCCCCTTCTTCTGCCTGTTGCACTAATAGAGAGAGCTCTTCAGTAGTTTTGTTCAAACAGTTTTTCAGCAGTTTGCACCACCTTATATTTGCAGAGTGTGTCTTGCATCCAAAACTTGCAAACATCAATATAATTCAGTCTAAATATGCTTAAGTACAGGCTTCAAACTCAGAAATAGATAATATTTCAGTCTGAACTAACTTGAATACAGTCACATAATTTTTGCCATCTTGTAGCACTCTGGAAGGCATAACAATCTAATTAGATTTACAGTATCTGAATTCCAAAACCTACAGGGTAGAAAGCTGAATCTTTACCTGCCCTTTATATGACCCCATGGCATTGTACTTTGTTTGTACTTCATCAGAAATTTTCTTTCTCTCACACTGTATGTTAACCCACCAGTCTACTTGCTACTCATCAGTTTCTATGATGGTTTTCACATGTAACAATTTTCTTCAGTTAATAACTGGGAAAATATTTGGGTATGACAATAGCATGCTAAATATTTGGTCAAGTTTTTATTACATTAGTTAAATATCTAAGCAAAAGGTGTGGAGCAATACAGTGTGATCCTGATGATCTGTCCTTCATTTACCTCTTTCATGTGTACTGCCTTTCTTGTTTACAGATAATTTAAAACTTGTTTTTTTCCAGTTTCATGGCTACAATACAGGGGACGATGTCATTCAAGTATCAGGAACCAATCAATATCTTTTCCCATCCGATGGAGGACAGATTCAAGTAGAGAAGATAGAGTTTGTAAAAAGTGATTATTTTTTTCTTTATGCTTTGCATTGACTCAGTGCTAACTGCTGAATAATTTCATAATCCATAAATGCTTTTTCATGTCTAGCAGTAAAAATTCAGTTAAAGAAATTCCGTATTAGGCTGCATCTCTACTAATCTCTACAGTTACCTATAATACGTTAACAGTTAACAGATAAATGAAATACCAGAAAACTAGAAATGTAGAAAAATTGGTTCGTATTTATTTGTTCAATGGCAACTGATGCATGATATTTCCAGAATGTTCAAATTATTTTTCCAGTCAAATGCAATATATCTAAGCAGAAGATTCTTCTGCAGACTCTCAGATTTAGTAATCAAGGAGTTTTAAAATATTTACTCTAAACTCAGATAACCCTAATTGTGCCACGTTGGTTTTCTACTACATTATTCAGTCCAGTTATGAGAAATTTTCTTTTTTGAGTGCTTTAAAGTTGCAGGTGCACCATTTATTTGGGTTCAAATAAGTTCTGAAGCCTGGTGGAAGCAATAATCGTATTCCATTGCTTTACAGAAACTCTGATAAAGGTGAAAGTAATAAAAGACAACCACAATTTCTTAATTCATATCACAGACCCCAAGGAAAACTTCAAAGAAGCTGAAGAGCAGGAAATTAATGAAGAACAGCAAATTAAATCAGGTCAGTGGATTGATATCACTGATATTAAGAATTAATGGTTCGACATATTTCATATTTGGATGTAAAACTTATCAACAGAAAATATATTGTTACTAATGGCAGAGAGTAAGAAAAGTCAGTGTTCCATAAAACAAAGTAAAAATCTAGTTGGCTGACTTAAGCACTGTATAGAGAGCTCTTAGCAAGATGTAGAAGCACAGTGCAGGTCAATATGTGCAAACCAGTCTCTTTTCCAGAGAAAGGAAATAACCATTCCTTAAGAAAATAGTTTTCTTCGTCAGCGGAGGACCCATTCGTATCTTAAGGTGGCTTGAGAAAGCCTAGGAAGATGAAAACTGAATCCCGTCCATTGTGACCAAAGTAAATATCTGCCCTTGAAAGGGAAGATTTCTCCTTTTGATGTAGACCTCCTTTTGTGGGTCAGATGACCATAACATTACTGCCTCCTCAAGACCTTTGCTTTGAAAACAGATCTTTCTGCAATCCACCAACTTATACTGTTGCTTGACATACTCAGCAACAATATGCATGTATGTATGTATGCATACATTCATACAGTACTCAGAAAACATTGAATCCAAATCCTTTCTGAACCCTGGTGAGGGTGTTTACAAGAAGGAAGCCAGTTTGCAATAATTTGTGTATATGTTTGCCAAAAGTATTATGGAATTGCTATCACCAAACTGAAGAGTATTGGAAAAGGATAACTTAGACATATTAGCTCTTTTCATCTTCATCAGTATTAGAAAGTGTCCTGCTCTTGCTTCTCCCCTTGGCTTACCAGTAATTGTAGGTTGTTTTAATACAAAATTTGCATCCCTTCCACAGACAAGATTTTTTTTGTCTGCTCTTCTGACAGCTGACCTGTATAATTCTGGGGTCTGCCTGACAGTACTGGCAATAACCAGTGTGTGAGTATCTGAGACAAGTTGTATTCACTGGGCACAAGTGTGAGACTTTCCTCCCATGTAAACAGGAGCACCTTATAGAAAGGCAGCAGGGAAGACAAGAATCAATCCACTCTGATACTTGACAGTGGCTTGATAGTACAATGGTAAATGTGTAAAGCAGTCAAAATTCCGAAACACCATCCTGCATATGGTATTCAGCAATAAGCATTGAAATGACAGACAAGAAATAAGAGCAGACAAGGTCTCAGGATGTGTCCCATGTTGATGAGTTTGGGGGATAGCATGGCATGCCTTAACCTTCTTTTGTAGTCTTCTCTGCTACTCCTCACCATTTTAAGAAGCTGTTCCCCATATATGGGAAATCCCAAGTTTTTCTCTTACCAACAGAACATTTCTTTAAGGCAGTAAAGTACTTAGCAGCTGAAGTAGAGGCAAGATAGGACCCAGTGTCTAGGAAGTGTATCTTGCCTAGTTCATGTGGTTTTCACCATTACATACTCATCACATGACACCTTGGTCTACACCTCTAAGTTAGTTTGGCTTCTGATCCACTTTTACAAATCCCAGACATGTCTTTGGATCTATTTTCTCAACATTTTGCCTTTCTTTTACCTTCTCCTCGAAGTACACACATAGAATCATAGAATATCCTGAGCTGGAAGGGACCCTCAGGGATAATTGATGTTCAGCTCCTGTCCCTGTGACAACATGTGAGGGACAGTGATTTTTATCAGTGCATAGGCCACATGCAATAGAAGTGGGCAGTTTAACATTCTTGTCAGCCAAGAAACAAGGATCCATAACTTCAGAACTAGGTTCTTTTGCTGCTTAAATTCTGTAAGGCTTTACACTAGTTGTTGCTATTAAACCTGTTTTTACACACCTAGCTAATTAGAATGCTATTTCTGGATAAGAAACCACAGGTGTATTGCACAAAACTGGTTATTATATATAGTACCCTATGAATGGAATGTTGGTTTTCCCTGCCCTGTTTAGTCTGTTTAGTCTATTTAGGTTAGTCATCCTCACTGAGGTTCCACTTTTCACACCAACCTTTGGTTTCCAGTCAATCCAGACATCAGTCAGGTGGTTCTAGTATGTGTTGCTATCTTTAAAATTAATTTTTTTTAATATTTTTTTTTTCTTCAGGAGAGCTGAAAAATCAAAAGAAAGCTCTGAGCAAGTTTGGATCTTTTTCAGCCACCTTAGAAAATGGAATCCAGCTGTCCCTGAGCTATTATGGACCTACAGGGGAGCCAGCAGGTAAAGTAAGCAAATAGAAGAAGATATTTGAGAACCATAGGGGGATCTTTTTTTTTCCTTTTTTTTTCCATTCATACACTTCTTAACCCAATAATTTGTTGCATGCAATTCTGCTTTTCTCAGCAGCTGTTGCCACATGGTGGAGAATTTTCAGAAAGGCTCAAAATGAGATTACATTGTCAAGAATATTCTATGATTCAATTTCCAAAATGGAGAGAGGTCTCCAAGCTTTTCTGCTTACTGTGAAAACAGAGCAGTGCAAGTATTGTTATTAAGTAGCCCAGCAAAATCAGCCAATTAATTTGAGCCAAAGAAAATGTGATTTTCTGAGGAGTCTTCTTGGTTTTCCAAGAAATAATATTTTTGTAAACTTATATAGGTGATTATGGAACTTTCATATTACTTTAGGAGTTGGACTTTAGGTTACAGTTGCGCAGACATAATGAGGGATTTCTCTCAGCCTTTCAATAAACACATTCACCAACTGGAAGCAATTGCTTCAGAAAACCACAGTGAAAACAGCGTCTGCTTTTACCAAGAGCTTTTTGTTTCCGTTACATTTGAAAGGCCACTGAAACCATCTTATGGATGAAAGTGAAACCCTTTTCTGATCAGAAAATAATTCCAGCATTTTTCAGCTCTTAAAATATGAAAACATTTAATTGAATGCATCTTTGTGTGGACTGTGGTAAACCATTCAACTCTACACTCAGTTTTAATTGTTCAAATATATTTTATGAATTAATTATTTAAAGAAAGGTTTTTTAGACTTGGGTTGAGAGCGCATTCACAATAGTGGCCTGCAAAAGACTTGGATTTTGGCCTAAGAGACACATCTGATTAAACATCTACATGTCAGCTGTGATGTTTAGGTATTTTCACATTCACCATAATCATCCTCTTCTATATAATCATCATTGAATTGATGAATAATCATTGCCATGCTGAGCTTTAGAGCGCTGCTAGCTGGCATTCTTTGATTGCTTGCAGTTTTTCTATGATCATTTGTTTGTGCCAAATTCCCGTGGGTCTTTGTATCATAAGTGCTCAGAATAATTCTGACCAGAAATACTTTCTTAGATTATTCTCATATGCCATCCATCCCTAGTGCAGAATGGTATACCATGAAATCTGCAGTTTCTCTCCACTGATCAGTTAAATTGTGTGCAAATTACCCTTTTTCCCTGCAGTACTGAAATAGTTTTCTGGAAACTCTCTAATTCACATTTTTCTTACTGCTTTTCACACTTTACCTATTTCATCCTCCTTTTAGGAAAGCTAAGGTGACAAAAGGTTCAAGTTGTTTTTCAGCTTTATACAACTTTTTTTTTTTATTATTATTTTGGGAGGAAGTGTTAATATTTCTTCAAGTTTTGAATTATTCTTTGATTTATCCAGCATTATCAAAGGGTAACTTCTGATCACTTTACATTTATGTCAAAAATAATCTCCTTGTCTTTTTATGAATCTGGGACTGCTTGAGTACCTGCAGAGCTTTTGATTCTGAATACTATAGAACCTCTGCACTTGCTCTTTATATCTTGAAAAAATTATGAGAGTACAGTTCCAAGTCCTAGACATATGAGTGTGTGTATAAAAGGAGGGAACCCTTCCTTAACAGACAGTCCTATGGAATTTTACATCCCTCTCAAGATTTCTCAAGATGCTTCATCTCAGTCTTGACAATCCACTCTCTTTGGCTGTTACCCTCAGACACAATGTTCTCATTTTTGGGGGCAACCAAAATAAAGGCATGGGTGAAATTTCTATGAAAGAGAAGTGTCAGTTTGTTGAAATAATTAGAGAAAATGTAAGTTTGTATTTCTTTTATTTTCAATAAATTGTTTTGAAGGGCAACATGACTGCAACCTGTTGACATGGCTAGCAGGCTGTCCTAATGCTTGGCTTGAAGAATTGCAGGAGTCTTGTCAAGTCTAGATCATTAGAATCTTTCTGATGAGTTATAGCAGAATAGACCTATGTAGTACAAAATTTCTAGAGTCAGTCTGTGCTGGATCAGCCCATGATAAAGCATAACACAGCATAATCATTTACTAGGTACTAGATTCAGAATGTCTCCACTTCTAAGTATTCTGGAGGTAAAAGAGAATTTTAAAATCATATTTTTTTATTTTTGAGGCGATGACCAAGTGACAACTTGTGGGAAGCGCTAGCTTCAAGGTGTCTTTTAGGCTAATAAGTTGTCATTCTGTGAAAAGATTTTCTAAGTATTCATATCTTTAGTCCCTCTATCTGAAATAACACACTCCCCCACTGAGGCTATTATTTCTAAGGTAAAACTTAGTGCATAAAATCTTTTTAAAAAGTAACATGTGGCCATCTACATTTATGAAACTTAATTACATTGAAAATATTGTTTTTCCCTTCCTTAGATGAGGAAACAGGTCCTGTCTTAACAAGAATTCTGAACATCCCTTCTGTTCATGTTCCGACCGTAATTCCAACAGCAGTTTCTCCCATTACAAAAAAAGATAAGTTTGACAGAAAAAAATCAGTGAAAGCTTCTGCCAAGGGAAACCGTGGCAAATTAGCCCCGTCATCACCTGATGACCTCGTTCAGCAAGAAGAAGAAAAGGTGAGAGAAGACACAAATATCCAATCCTAAGAAACAAAAAATCAAATGCATGAACTTCTGTAAAAGAAATATATATTCTTCTCAGAGGGCTTTGAGCTGTGCCTTTACAAATTCCTAACAATCTGTGGTGTTCTTAAGGCTATGTTTTATTCTTTCTGTTGTTCTCAAATGAATGTATTGGCAGCTGTTAATGAACTTAGTCTTTATGACTCTCTGATGTAAAGCATTGAATCTGCCATGGCCCACATACTTTTGTCAATTTTGGCTTTACAGTTACAGCTGATACACTGCAGGTGATCAGGAGCCTGGAGCACCTCCCCTGCTAAGACAAACTGGAACAGTTGGGGTTGTTCAGCCTGGAGAACACTCTAGAAGACAGAGTGCACCTTCCAGTACCTAAGTGAGGCTACAAGAGAGCTGGAGGGGGACTTTTTACCAGAGCATGTAGTGACAGGACAAGGGGAAATGGCTTTAAAATGAAAGATTAAGTTAAATATTAGGGAGAAATTCTTTACTGTAAAGGTGGTTGAGGCACTGGAACAGATGCCCAGAGAAGATGTGGATGACCTATCCTTGGAAGTGTTCAAGGCCAGGTTGGATGGGCCTTTGAGCAACCTGGTCTAGTGGAAACTGTCCCTGTCCATGGAAGGGGGGTGGAACTCAACAATCTTTAAGGCCCCTCCCAACCTGAACCATTCTGATTATTATCTCAGTTACAAGAACTGCTAAATTTTTAGTTTAACCAAGCAGAAGTTTTTATGCTTCCTGAAACCCATATTCAAAAGTCTAGTTAACCAGTAAATTAGCGAAGACAGTTTTGCAGAATCTTTCTCTGTAATTTGGTCTTTCCAGCTGATAACAAGCCAGGGACCAGCAATTTGAGGAAGTTACTTTTTCCTTTAACTGAAGTACTTCTGTCATATTACAGGTCTTTGGAAAGAATCTTTGGAAAGCAGATTCATTCTGATTTTCTGTTCTGAAGTAGTTATTAGTTGGAGCAACACTGTGGCTATTGTTGCAAAACAGATTCTGTGCATATCCACAAAAGGGGCTTCTTACCTAATTTCAGTATGGAAAGTGGTGTAGAGAGTTGCCAAACAACACTCAGCATAACATACAGCAATTGTGTGGAACAAATGAACCCTATAGAAAATTAGCCCTATAATTAAAAATACGTCAGGATGACTTCTAAACCAAAAGGCTTTTAACTATTTGGTTTGGAATTACCTTGGATAGAGAGTATCCATATTGGTACATACAGCACCTGAGTCTATTTCAGAGAATTGGATTAGAATCCAAATGGGACTTGACAAATTCACATGGACATGGTCTGTAAAATAGGATGCAATTCAGTAAGAAAAAGAGGTAGGTTCTACAATTACACATATAAATTATCAGTCTATTATGTCTACAAAATGCATAACAATTGTGTCAGTGACAGTTCTATAGAGAAAGGTCTGTGTTGTCATGGATCACAAGATATCTGTAAGTCAACAATGCCATCTTCCTGTGAGAAAGGCAAAGACCACTGAGATGGGAATACAAAGGAGTATAGTCTGGTAAATATGTGAAGTTATTTTTCTTTTAGAGCTGGTATAGTCTCAGTTGAAGTATTATGTCCAGTTATGGATACTGCACTGCAAGAAAAGTATGGGCCACGCTGAAGTTTTAATAAAAGCTTTAAGATTACAAGTCTAGAAAATTTAACCAGTGGGAGAGCTTTAAAAGAATTGGTTTGGGTTTGATCTTGAATCAAGAGACAGAGTAGTCTTCTGTAAAGACCTAAAAAACCCGTCATCTCTTATGTGAGCTTCTATCACTATCAGAAGTATTTAGAGGTAAACTAATTTTTTCAAGTAGCAGTTCAAGTGAATCAATGGGAAAATGTCAGTGAGGTTAATTAAGGAGAAGTCTTTGAATAGTTTACCAGGAAAGCTTCAGCCCAGGAAATTTTTAGAATACGTTACATTAGAATTTTTCACTAATGGTATAGTTACACTTAATTATTGTTTTTACCATTAGACGGGGAGTAGATGACAACTGAGGGTTACTTATGCCCTATTCTGTGATTTCTACCTCATGATGCTCTGACTACAATCTTAGAGTATTGAGAGTAGCCTTAATTACCAGTAATATTAGGTAAATTAACTGTAAAACTTACAGCATCTTTTATGCTGAAAAATAGGTGGCAAAATATCTATCATTTCCCCCCTCTATTTGTGTTGCTAAAAAGCAAGAATATGGGATAATACCAGGACAAGTTCTTTCTGTTACTTATGTATGCAACTCAAAACTTTTTCATCTTATGACTACAGGCCTAGTGCAGTCCATTGTTACATAGGTTTTTGAGGGGGTGATTCTTCAAGGTGAATGAAAGAAGACAGCATAATCAAAGAAAATAACTAAAGTTTCCACTTCTGAATCCATAAACTCTAAAAATGTTAAATATTTTGTGTGGTAAACAGCTCTTTAAAAAAAAAATAGTATTGTTAAAATGGAATCTGTACAGACTTAATCTGTACTCTAATTTTTTCTTTATTATTTTAAAATGTGGAATAGAACTTAATTAATTTTTCATTCTGTAGATGGAAAAGAAAGAACCAGTTCCCCAAACACAAGAGATGTCAGATGCTCCTGCTTTTCCGAGTTTGAATGTCTCCTGTCCCAATGGACTTGTATTGACTTTTCTCGGTGAAAGGTTTCGAGGTTAGTTTTCTGAGACACTGCAAAGTGAGGAATTTAAGAGAAGCTAAGACTAGAGAAGAAAATTATTTCTTCATTGATGGGTTTAGATGTAACAGTAATGTTTTTAACATGTCAGAATGCTAAGTCTGTCATAATGCATATTTAATAGGATTTGCAATATGAACAGTATGTTTTTATTCAAACAAATATAAAATCTAGAGTCACAACTTACTGAACATAAAAGATTGAGGGCAAAGGAAGTAGCAACCCTAAAAAGCCCTTGGGAGTCATGTTGGATAATCATTTGAATATGCATAGAGATTGGAATACTAAAGAAAAAAACAAGCAAATTCAATAAATAAATACATATATGTTAAGGAATCTTGAGTGATAGCATGAAGATGCTTACATTACCCATATCTGCACTTCTTTTGAAAGTATATGTACTTAAGTCCCATGACAAAATGTTAATAATTTGAAAGATACAGGGAAGAATGACAAGAATTATTAAAGAATCAGAAAATGTATCTTATAATGAGCTCAATTCACCAAAGAACTCCATGTAATTACCAGAGCAAAGGTCAAAGGAGTGACTGGTGCCAGCCTGAAGTACAAGGACGTGGAATTTTTGTGATGGCTTGTAAACACAGTATACAAACTTGTTAGAATTTTCAGGGTCTTGAAACTGAAAACTACGACTTTATACTAGATTTAAGTTGTTCTCATTTGGTAAGAATGTTACACTCCTAAATGGAAAGAGTGATTAGCACACCTAACCAAGGCTGTGATGGAGTCTCTGCTACAGGATGTTTTACAATCAGGTTTTTTTGTTGCTTTTCTAAATGATGCAATCAGTTTCAAACAGGAATTATTTCACTCAAGTCCTTTGGTTTGTGCCATCCAGTACATACAGAGAAAACACTTACAATAAGCCTTTCTGCCCTTATCATTAGATTTCCTTTAGAAGACTGATGGGGTATATGGATACTTTAGAGCTTCTGTGCCTGACAAATATTCCGCAATAATTATTTTTTCTAGTGTTTTTGAGAATGTGTTAGTTCATCTTTACATGTTGTAAAGTGTAGTAAATCTTGGGGTTTTTTTAGTCACGCTATTAGGTTTTGAAGCAGACAAATGTGAATTTTGTTGCCATCTAGTTAGTTTTAAAAAACAGATCTGTACATCTGGCATGTACAGATGTCATTTAATACCTATGTACAACAAATCTGTACAGCCCGGTAAATGATTAATCTGACATGAGCTAAGGAACATGCAGAGTGTTCTCAAGCATACATAGTTTGGCAAGAGGCACAAGTTGAAATCCTGAGCAATTGAAGTGAGCAAAGCGATTACAGACACATACATGGAGTCTCTCAATACAATTATCATAATTATACCCATTAGCATACTGAAAACACTGCCACCATTTAATCTGAAAAACTTACTTGCTCAAGCAGACAGAATACATTACTTGGGTTTCTATAACAAATTCAAACTTGGTGAAACTCAGTTGGGTTTTTTTTTTCACCTTTATGGGCAATTAGGGAATTCCACTCACCTGAGGTAAGACTTCCAAAAGTTTGGCATCCCTAATAAATTTATCTTCAAATTTCCCTAGTTTTCATTTGGAAAGACAGCCGCCTTTACAGGAGGATGCAGAGTTTCTGAGTAGGTGACTGTTTCAAACTTTGCTCTGAAATCAGTCTGTCTTTTACTATGTGGATTATAGACTCAGCCAAGGAGGGTTAGTCTTAGCTAAAGTTTCATGTCTTCTGTCGACACCATGTTGCTGGGTCTGTAACACTGTTTGAATGTGTGCTATGCAGTATTAATTCAGTTTGCTTTCAGATTTGAAAGGTGAAGCCACTTCCACTGAGGCAGAGAAAGAGATGGTAGAAAAAAGTGAGGCCAAAGCAGATGAAGGAGAGGAGGAAGAGGTTATGCAAACTGCAGAGGAGGAACATCTGGTTACAGAAGGTGAAATAAAGCATGAAGACACCAAAAGTGAACAGGCTGAGCAGCCTACTCTGGAAATTCTGGTTAGACAGAGTTATCCCCAAATGGTAAAGAACTCTCAGCTTTACTCACCTCTGTCATGGCAAACAGAACAAGAAGTGTCAAGGGTCATCACTAGTCAAGGAACTGTCATAAAGTACCTGATGGATGGATCTACCCAGGTACGTTTGGTGGAATTCATTGCAAGCACTACAATTTAGTACATTTCAATGTGATGGAAGATTACCCTTAAACTTGTTTTTGTCTACTGAGATAGAGAAGTGTCCAGTTTGTAGATGAAGGAGTTAAGTAATACTGAACTATGCTTCCATGTCAAGGCTAAAACACTCTTCACTTTGTCCAGAGTCAGAATTTAGGGAAATTGAAGTGTGAAAATTTCAGGCATGTGAAAATTTCAGGCAACTTTGTGATTAGGAAATAGCTGAATATGGTTCAGAAATCTGTATTCCAAGACTTTAGCATCTGAAGTGTGGATGAGTTCAGCTTTGGGTATTTTTGGCAATATGAAAGCATCCATATATTTTTTCAGTCTAAAAAGTCATATGGGATCCAGAAAGACCTGACCTGCACTAGATGTTAAACCAGTTAGCCAGGATTCCTGAGAAATATATCCCTTTCAGAAATACGCAGCGAAACTAGCTGCTATATCTCTGTATATTCTCAACATACTGTTTTCTGGTAGAAAAAATGTAGATCTTATGTGCCTAGCATGATTTTACAGCAGCCTTTGTTTAAAAAGATTATGAGTGCATCCTTCCGAATATTAACTTAATGTCTATGAATCATCAGAAATTCATTGCATATGATAAATATTCAAAAAAGAAGAAATATTTAGTTCCATACAGTAACAATTTCAAGATCTGCTTCTGTATGTTGTCCATTTCTTTTATACATCTTACTGTGTTTATAAATTAATTTAGGAATGGTTGGAGTAGTTCTATCTAGACTCTAGAGAGTTTATCTGACACATAGAGAACATGCATGTCAAGAGTTGAGTGTAATGGATCTTAGAAACCAGCTATAATTAGATAAATATCCAAGACTTCTTTTTAACTATCATAATGGCTAAAAAATTAACAGCTGTCCTAGACATGTGGAATATCTCAGTACAGATCAATATGTCAATACAGATGCATCATCACTGCTAGCAAAAAAAAGTCATTAACCTATGACCATTTAGTCAAAGAATAATCTTTACTGTTTATAGCACCCCTAGAAGAATTATATCCCCATTAATTATATCCATGAACTGCAGAAAATAGCACTGCTTCTGGCAATGACTAATGGGATGAAATTTAACAAAACCAACTGTTGGATCCTACACGTGGGACAGAGTAATGCCAGGCACAAGTGCAAACTGGGAGAGGAGTCTGGGGAGTGCCCTGGGGGTGCAGGTGGCAGCAGCTCAGTGAGAGTCAGCAGGGTGTGCCTGGGCAGCCCAGAGGGCAGAAACCGTGTCCTGGGGGGCATCAAACAGGCAGCAGAGCCGGGCAGAAGGGGAGATCACCCCACTGTGCTCAGCCTTGGTGCAGCCTCACCCAAGTGCTGGTGGCACTTCTGGGCACCGCCGCCACTCCAGAGGGGTGGGAAGGTCCTGCAATGAGTCCAGAGAAGAACAACAAAGCCAGTGTAAGGGCTGGCAGGTGCATCCTGAGAGGAGGGGCTGAGGGCTCTGTGCTTGTCTGCTTTGGAGAGACAGAAGCTGAGGGTCAACCTCCTTGCTCTTGCAGCTCCCTGACAGGGGAAGTACAGGGGAACGTGCTGATCCCTTCTCCCTGGGATCCACTGACAGGACACATGGCAGTAGCTCAAAGGAGCACTAAGGAAGGTTCAGACATTGGAAAGCATTTCTTTACCAAGAATGGTGGTCAGACACTGGAACAGGCTTGCTAGAAAGGTGGTTGATGTCCCAAGGTTGTGAATGTTTAAGAGGCATTTGGTCAATGACGCTAAGATGCTTTAACTTGGTCAGCCCTAAAGTGGTCAGGCAGTTGGACCAGGTGACCATTGTAGATCCTTTCCAACTGAAATAGTCTGTTCTATTAAGTCTCTTTTAAATAGCTTCTTTGTTTCTTGTATTCATTATGAGAGATTTTACTTTTTTCCTCTCCATCACACAGTATTCTAGTGACTCACACTTGTGACACATTAAGACTTTCTAATGGTGTTTGAATTGATTTTAACCTCTAGTATGTCCTTGATTTCTGTAGATTCTGTTTGCTGATGGCACAGTGAGTAAGAGCCCTGATTCTGGTCCTGTCTTACCACCACCTACAATTCCAGACAAAAAACAACCCTCACCAGAATCAGAGAATTTATCTGAAACCAGCACTAAGAAAGGTAACATTTCTTGTGTTTTAGACAGATATAAAGTTAGTAGGGCTGATGATACTTAGTAAAGAGCATATTTCTTTAGTCTGAAAATTCTGACAAGGTGAAATGCAATTTTATCTGTACTCAGCTGCTGCACGCTGCTATGTTACCTTCATAGCAAATAATTTCTCTCCTATTTATTTTCTTCTTCTAACAGGGACTCTAATAAGTAAAAAGTTGTGTAAGAGCTTCAGAGTGAACATGAAGTCTTTTAAAAAAGAAATCCTTGTAGCTACAGTAATGTTAAATCCTTACTTTTGTCTTACAGTTTTTAGTCTGTATTAAGAAATGCTTCTCTCACAGAGAACACATTTTTCTTCTCACTCTATGCATTCCAAGGCACCTAATATTGGTCATTATCAATTGGTTGTATGCACTTGTGGTTGGTGGTAATATAGCCATACTTACTGTATTTTTTTGGAATGAGAAAAAAATCAAATAATATTTACTTCATACCTCAGAGTGTAGTCTGAGATCACTGTCAGTATTAGTACACAGGATAATTCTGACCTGTCACATTGACGTACAATTTATTGGAAATAGGTGAATGAAAATCACCGCCAAAGAGAAAGGTGTCTCAAAAAGAGACTTTTTGAGTCAAGTCCATTCCTTTTTCTTAGGATATTCCTTTAGATAACTGCAAAGATAAGAACAACTCTGACAAACCATTTTCTAATATGAATTCTCAATATCTGTGACCAGTGTATATCCTTTATTTCTTGTCCTTTATTTATGATCACTTTTTCACCTTCCCCACCTTTTTTCTCCTCTGCTAATTCTTGACAAATTTCTAGTGATGAGTTCCATCTCTTTTTGGTTTCAGGGTGGATTTTTGCAAGATATTTGCTCTAAATCTTTCAGCCTGGTCTCTGGACTATGCTCTTGTCTTTTGCATACACTAAGTTATATTTCCTGAATATGTGAGACAAGAGCTCTCTATAACATTCTCAATAAGATCTCTCCAATTGTCTTTCATGAGATCTTCATCCTTTTCTTCTGATGCACCATGGGACTGATGGCATTAGCATGCTATTTTCGGTTTTTTGTAAGGAAGCACATTAGATAAGGCCAGTTCAGAAACATGTCTTTGAGTAGCAGGAGTTGTAATTTTCTTCTAGGCTGTTAAATAGCTCATTTTGCAATTCTGTCAAAAGCAACATTCACAAACTCTGCACTTCACTGGTTTTGTCTTTTGCCTTGGAGAATATCAAGTCTGATACAGAAATTTTTGTTTCTGCAGGGAAAAGCAGTGACAAGAACAGTCTATTACGCTCACCCAAGGGTGGGGAGTTTGAAAAGGCCAATTCTACACAACCTAAGGGAGGAACCTGGGTAACAACAACTCCGTTAGGTGTTCGAGTGGGCACAGAGGGTGCAACAAGAATGGATCTGAAGCCACTCTTAATGTATCAGTCCACCAGCCTCGATGATGGAACGGTATTACTGCTTTTGTGTTACTATAGCACTGTCCATAAGCTAAGAGACAGGGCTGCCATCACATAAGTTGTAGGATTTGTTCTTTGAAAATGTCCTACAGGTTGTGTTATTGCGCTGTTAGAAATGCAGTAGCTTTAGATTTTGAAGAAAATGTGATTCCTCTGTCTCTGAAGTAGATGAAGACAAGGTAGTCAAACTTCTTCAGAGCTTCAGTCCTGATGCCTTATATTGTTGTTTTTATATTGTTATTGTTATATTGTTGTTGTCATATTGTTGTTGCTGCTGTCACAGTGCCAATATAAATTAGTCCTTCATTCTTCCAGATTATGACTGTACGAGACGATGAAGTGATAATTGTTGAGAAGATGCTTGGTAACAGAGTAGTAGAGCATGCCGATGGTACCAGGATCACAACTTTTTATGAAAAATGTGAAAAGCTTTCTGTACCAGAGGGTAGTGTGGAAACAGGTAACATCAAAAGGGGAGCACTTCATTTTCTTGCACTTGACATATCTTGTGAAACAGAAAGTTGTCAAAATAACTACTAAAGCTGGCTTATACCAGTAGCCTAGATAACAGATCCACTAGTGCAGTCTAGTCTTAGTTTGTTTGCTTTCCTTCAAGAGTATATTTGGTGCAAAAATAATATTGTTGCAAATAATTAAATTTCCTTCTTTCATACCTATATGGTCCTTCTTCACCATGAGACTGCAGTGCCAGAGTTTTAGTGTGTTCATTGCCCTCTCTCCACCTGCCCTAATAGTAACAAGGAAGCTGCTTTGAGTTCTGACTGAAGGTATGTAAGGACCAAGGCATCCTTTTATTCCCCAGTGAAGCCGTGGACTCACCAACCTTGGAGATACTGAGTATCTGAATATAGCTGTGAAAAATGTCCTGCCAAGAAAAGTGAAACTTATATTTGCCTGAAATAAATGGGGCTAAAGGTCATATGTGATTCTTCTGGCTGGTGTTGTATTCTGTATGACTGCTTCATTTGCAAGGCAAGTCCCATCCTCCTTAATTAAAATGAAAGGGACATATACTGTGTGAGTGTCTGGACTTCAAACACAGTGTAGGAAAAGACCATTATTGAGTTTGCAGGAAATGTTCAGAAACAGCTCCCTGTGGGATGTTAAAAGTCAAGAGACCCTTGAACTGATCTGTCTCTTCAATGGAAAGGCAATAACCAGATTAACATACCTGTTTCATTTGTTTTCCAAGATTTGTGTTGCTGAATAAGAATTTCTTCACATTTTAAAGCTTATATTACAGACACAAAGAATTTCAGCGATCCAACTTGTATATTACAAATATCTGGATCACTATGGTTAGTACCATACTTGATACATGAGAGTGTACTTTCCTAGCCAGCTGCAGATGGTTACAGATATTTTTTGCTGTTGGGTTTTTCCTATATTGAATTCACAGTCCAGAACTTCAAAGGTTGCATATTGTTTACATAACATAAAAATATGTGATAGAGGATGGTATGAAGTTTATGAAGGTCTTGCACTGAGGAGATAAAGATGCAGCACTATGAGAGAAAAAGCAAATTGGATCCCAAGACATTTCCATGATTCATGTGCTCCTGTCTCATTGTTCTGTATTAATTCTTAGATGAACCCTCAGAAGCCACCAAAAAGAAGCTCAAAGGTACACGAGTTGAGAATCCTGAGTTTGCTACTGTTATAACAAATTGTGAGGATGGTACCTGTTGTACTATCTTTGGAGATGGGACATCTATTCTAGCAAAGCCCCAGGGCACATATCAGGTGGGAATTATTTTTAGTCTGTGACAGTGATGTTTAATCTTTGTGCTCCAAATTCCCTACCATTAGCAGCTGTCATCTTCATTACCTCCCTTCTCTATAGTCTTCACTAATCCTATTATTCTGTCTCTCTTTCATACTTTGCCAATGTTTAGATACTTACTCACAAATGTACAGTATATTTAAATCACTGTCTTAAATTTCCTGAAGTTAAATATTACAGAGACTCACATCAGCCCACCTCTTGGACCTCTTCCTTCTTTCTCTCCCTCTGAACTGGGTGATTCAGTATTGAATGTCTGAAAGCTGTCCTCTTGATTTGTAAGTGTTCTTCATTTTCACAGTACCTTTAATTTAAAGTTTTCGCCTTTGAGGATTGAATCTCTTCCCTTTTTGCTGTCATAGGTTTTACCCAGCAAGGGAGGCTTTCTTTTCTTTGATGAAGATTGCTCAGCAGTTTATAGCCATGAAGTTTGTAATTTCAGCAGCAAGGAAGAAGAGAAACAAGCAGGAAGGTACATTATGAAACACACTTCCAGCACTATTTGTGAGATGATGGATCCTGAAGGAAATACTTTTAAGGTAGAATTCATGGAAGAAAACAAGTTTCTATATTCTAATTTTATCTTACAATCTTCTCTCAAATTGTAACCTTGTAATATTTAAAGTAGTCAGAATCAGGTCTCTGATATCTTCTTGACTGAGTGATGGATATCCTTTTTATTTTTAATTTATCTCTTTTTAGAGACTGAAACAGAACATGTGGTGTACAGTTTAGCTCACCCATAAAGTTCCCTTAATTAGCATGATTTGTACTATAGCAAAAAATCAGCTCTGCAAGTGAGGATTAAAAACTGGGTGTGTCAGATTCAGTTCAGTTCAGAATCTGTCCTTTAAATCACCCTTATTTAAATTGAATCTTGAAAAAGGCATTATTATTCCTTTTTAGGTCATTGTTAACTATCTTGTTTGAATATATTAATGTCACATTCATTAATAAGCACATATTTCTTTCAAGAAGGAAAATACTGTAGATGTTCACTCAGTAAGTGTACATCAATGCCTGTCTAGAGTATACAGTTACCTGGCTTGACCAGTGAGAGAGTATTTTTGTGTGACAGTCCTCGGGCATTTATTAAATATCAGCATGTGATATTAGCATTTATGATACAGCATGTCTTTATCTAAATGTTTTGGGGATTTTACTGTCTTTTCAGTTTTCCTCTTTATTTCTTTTTCCTGTGAGTTTCCAGTTGCTCAGCATAAAATGTTTTTCTCTGTCTCTTTCACTGGGCTAGGTTATGTTAAAGTTCAGCAGCAAGTCATCGTTTTAAAAGGATCTTTTAATTCAATTAATTTAACATCATTTTTGCCATAGGTCCTGGCTGATGGCAGCACAGATGTGTGCATTCCCAGCATTGGCTCTAATGGCAAGGAGAACAGAAGTTCAGCAGCAGAGGAGGTTAACAAACCTATCACTTATAATGAGCATGCCCCAAGGTAAACTGCATTGCATTCATAGGTTAACACTTCCTTTTCTTCACTGCACAGCATTTATACAGGGTTCACAGATTTGTGCGCCCTTTGTTCAATACTCTGTATTCTCACATTTGATGCCATCATGTTGGAGTTCTGCTTTCATGATAGAGCCCCATGTGGGTGTTTGGCTGTGCAGGTTTTTCATCATCTCTGCGGATGGTTCTGGAACGGAGCTCCTGCGAGAAAAGGATGTACACCAGTGTATGGCTGAGGCCTGCAGTGATCCTACCACTGCAGTCTTGAGGGATCCTGTACAAGAACAGCCAGGTAGAAAACTTTTCTTTAATGACAGACTACTAGTAGAAAGAACTGCAAAGTTTCAAAACTCTTATTTGGGCAGGAAATGTTTTTACCCTTGTAAATAAGGGTCCACACTTCTAGGATTGAAAGAAAGGAGTTTGGGGGAAAACTCTAGGAAGCAGAGAATTAACTGAAGAATGCTGTTAAGGGATAAGTGAACAAATAAATGGCATATTTTTATCCATGACTCTCAGTCAGACAAATAAAAAGTGATACCAAATAAATATATTCTTTGTGTTTATCATAAAAAAAAATTCAATGTATGATGTAGCAGTTAGAACAGTGATGCCCTGATGTTGACCCTTAGTCTGTGTGTTGAAAAGGATACATATTAAAAAGCTGAAAAAACATGACTGGAATTGCCAATACTATATGGTACCAACCACCTTGTAGCAGCAATGCTAGAATGTCCTGGAATTGTTGGTTGTCTTGTGAAGTTAGCTGGAGATACTGTGCTTCTATAAAAGACTCTGTGGTGTAACAGGTAGATACTAACAAAAAAAAAAAATCTTTAAAATAGAGGGAAGTATAGTTCCCCTGGATATAAGGGGATGATAAGACAAGTTTGCTTCAGGCCATAAAGTTCTAAGACATATTTCTGCCAGATTTATGTCATAAGTATATGACATAAGACAGCTTTCCCACTTACTACTCTTATAAGGTGTGACACATTTTTAAATGTACTTCTATTCACACAAACGACTGGTTCCCCATTGCATAAATCAAATGAAATAATTCTGCCATGGGAAAAAGAAAAAAAGAAGGGACATGGAGAGAGACAGAAAATTGCAGAAGGTGAAAAGATCAGAAAGATGGAGAGGATACATACCCAGTCAAAATCCCAGTCAAGAAAATTTATTTACAACCAGCAATCATTTGTAATAGTAGCACTTCTGATTTCCCAGACTTCCTGCTCCACCTTTCACAATACTGGCTCTATTTGCCTTGACAACAAGGCTTCACAATTTTGTATCCTTTTGACAAATTACCTCAGTTGTGATATCCATTTTGAAGGTCATCTGTGGGGTAGGTCATAGTAGATTAAGTAATTTTTGGGTTGGGCTGGAAAAATTATTTTGAAGACTATTAAAATTTATGTGAACAATACAAATAAATCTCTAATGGAATCCATCCAGTGATCAGGATATGAAGTATAAAATACAGTGATGAATTATGTGCATTCTGAATATGTTGTACTGCTTCTGAGATTAGTATTCAGTACACATGGGTCAATTATCTGTACTTCCTTGTTTGGGTTACTCCCCACACTACACAACTGAGCTGTTAACCAAGAATTAAAGCAAGTAGCATAAGCAGTTTATTGTTAAAAATGGGCTGAGTAATCTGAACTTGTACAACTATTCTATAATCAACCAGTGATCTGATATTATCTGTAGCCATGGATGCATGGAGTTTTACCTGTCAGTAATAAGATTTTTTGTAGATAAGTGTTTTGTTCTGTAGGTCTGAGACACTTGTCTCCATTAATTTATTTTTTTTAACTTGAACCGATTCCTAGCAAAATGTATCTTTAAACCAGGTGTTTTAAGTATTACTATCCTCCGCCCTATGGCTGAAGCATCCCCCTGGGTAATGAAGAAAGAACCAGAGAATATTGTTCCTCCATATCTTCGGTCAGGAACTCAGGAAGAATCCTTTCCTCCTGAGGTATAATTGTTTCAAAACTGTCTTTTCGTAGTAAAGCAATAGATGTTTGTCTCTGTGGGGAACTGAAGCTCTAAACAATGTGAATGTTAAGTTCAGTTTATTAAGCAGACAGAGCAAAGGGTAGGTTGTGTCAGGGAATGTATGGTCCCATTCTTTTACACTTAGTGACGGGATATAGCAGTTTTAAGGGGAGTTTATCTTACCAGATGAAGATGTTTTAGAATAGATAAATTGTTCCCAGGAATCTGCTGGCTTTATTGTCTGTGATTCTATAAGGAGAGCACGTGCTTTTCATCTGAGACACATTGCCAATAGCTGCATTTTTCAGAAATGTAAGTAGCCTCTTGCTCTTTTTGTTTGCTCCTCTCTGTTCAGGGGGAGATCACAGGTCCCCCAGTCCAAAGGTGTGTTTGGAAGGGTCTCAGCATTGGATCAGCGCAATTATCCTTGCCAGTGTCTGTGCGAAAATGTCCCAAAAAACTGCAAATCCGCCAGCTATTCCAGTATAAGCCACTCTGTGATGAACTAAGAGAAAAACTGCAGCTTTCTCTCAAGGTAGTTCAACCACATTTATTCATTCTTCCAAGAATGCTTCCAAGAAGCAACAGAAAACAGACAAGTAGACAAATTGGGTGTGATAAATGTGTAGTATATACCAGAGAAAAAGAAATCTACTATGCTTGAAGAACCATTATTTCATATATAGACATGTTCTATAAGTGTTTTTCTGAAAAAGTTCAATTGTTTTACTTACCTCTTATGAAACCCAGTTTTCTGAGCAAATACATGAGATCCAGTCCAATATACATCACAGACAATACTCTAACATATCATTTCCTTGCTGTCAATATTGATCTCTGTTACTTTGCTTTTATTTTGCTTAGGGTTTGTTTTCCTTCATAAAGTCTTAAGAACTTAAATTTAGAAAGCTGAACAAGAATTTCTAGCTCACCGTAATTCTAGAATTACCTTGGTCACTGAGACACACTCTGGTTTTGGTTATGTATTTGTTTTCATAAATCAACATAGAACATTTCCAGGTTCCAGTCTGAGTTTTGTCTAGGAAGTAGCTGTGTAGCCTTCTGACAAAGTTTGTGACCATCCCTCATTAGTGACTGGTTCATAGCAGGGTGCAAACTAGACCTCCTGTGCCAGTGTTCTGAGATGGAGTCCAAAAGTGAGCAGCTTTGCCCTTCTCAGTGTTGGTGTAAAACATTAATTTATTTAATTCACATTGTGAAGATGCTCTTAGAAGAAATTTTAAAGTCAAAACCCCATTATTACTTAATAATGAGAGAATAACAAAATATGTGTCTTGTAATTTGTTCATTTAACCTATTTTGATAATGGCATTGCAAATTGAATTTGAAAGTTAATAGCATGTGAAATTTGGGAAGGTTGTAGCATATTGTAGCCAGTTATATAATTTTTCTTTTCCCCCCATTACATTTCAAAGAAAACATGCTTGCAATAGAAAAATCACTGACAGCTGTCCAGCCCAGACATGTTTGGGATATGTGAGTCTACCAGAATGAAATGTTACCAGTTTATCAGTCTATAAATATGTAAAAATTATTCTTTAATTTGCATACTGATCTTTCAAAGAACACTACAGGAAAAGTTCCACACTAAAATGGCAAGGGAAATCTCTCCATTGCCCAGATCTATTATTGATTCTTAGAGAAAGATGAATGCTTTTTGTTACACTGGGAAGGAAGAACTGCAATTAGTAGCACTGAAAAAACAGTTGTAATAATTGCATACATGTGCAGTGGAAATATCCTCATTGCTCATAAATCAGTATTTAATTTTATTCCCCAGAATTACGTATCTTAAATCTTTAGCCACACCTTCACTTTGTCAGAGTAAAATCAAGATCTAAAGAAAATATTATTCTTCCTTTCTCCATCTCCTATAAGATTAAAGAGATATAAACAAGTGAAAAAAAACTGGCACCGGAAACAAATTGTTTCTACCTGTCTGTTAGTAAAGTTCTATACTGCATGTAGCTTTCTGGTAGGGTGGTGTGTTTAAAACCTTCTTTTCCATCCAACTGATTTAAAGAAATGTGGGGAAAGAAAAGTGTTCTTTTCTATAGCAGCTGGTATGATTATGTCAATGTAAATATCTGTTTTATCTTCTACATCTGCATCTTGTTCTTTTCCATTGTTCCACCAGGAATATATAGACAACATCTTAAAACATGAAAATGAGCTGGAAGAGATGAATGTGAAAGAACCAAGAACAGAAGAGGAGAAGGAGAATGCTGCAAGTCTCCGTGTGCTGATTGCAGTGAGAAAAATCAAAATTTTAACTACTTCTTTCAGCAAAAGCCTTGTATTGCATTGGAAGTGTGAGCCTTGAAACACATTGTCCACTAATAAACCAGCAAATGTCAGAGTAGCACAGTGCCAGTTCTGGTATAGATTAATGGTAAAGCACAGCCACACTCAGCCTTCTGCTGCTCTGAATTCAGCTGGGCACTGCTGCCATTTGGGGAAGTGATGCTCAAAACAGTTCAAGAGTTTGGTTCTACTGAATTATATGTTCCCAAACACACAGACCAAAATTACTTTCCAGTAATTTACTTTTTTTAATAGCCCCCAACATCAGGATGAAAATGTTTCCAGTCTGTTGTCATTGCACATGGGAGACTTTTATTTCAACCACAGCCACCTCCATAGTAAGAATTTAAACCCTGCTTTTGGGATAATACAGAAACAGTCTGGAGGAATATTGTTATTACTACTGAGCAGCTTTTTTTTTTTTCTTTTAAATTGCAAATTTTCATGGACATTTAGAGCACAAAAGGAAAAGGGAGAGGAAAAGGTAACGGGAAAGGTGGGTAAATAGGAGAAGAGGATCACAGCTTTTCTGGAAAGAGAGACAAAGAAATAATCTTAGTAACTCCATCTGCAACTATCCTCTAGGCAACCATTTACTTCAGTGAGATCCAGGTGCTGAATATCACATGCTGCTCAGATCCAGTGAACTCATCCAGTGACTAATTATTGTTGATTGTCCTGGCTACCTTCAGCACATTTCCAGTTACAGATTTCACACTGAACAACTCTTTGTGAGCAGCAGTCTCAGTGTGCACCTGCTGTGACCCAGGAACCAGTCTCACATTGTTCTCAAGTCTCCAATAGCTCTGTTACAACCCAGACTGCCTGCTCACAGGAACTCTGGCTTCCAGTTAACTGGAAAGTCAGAGACAGCATGAGAATAAAGGAAACACTTTAGTTTAGAGCCTCTTAACCCTCATTCACTTTACTGTAAGCCAGCCACACAAGATCTCCTCAGTAGTAAAGCCTGCAAAATCCTGAACACATTTCCTATTTGACTTGTTGGGAATATAAATTTAATACAACATATATTGTTCAAATTTTTGGCAGAAGGATTTGAGTTTGATTAGGAATTAGTTTAGTTGATCTAACAGAATGTAACCATATAAAATACAAAGCTATCTGTGAAATGGGTCATCAAGAAGGAAACAAACACCTATTTAGAACATGGAAACTGTACTTCATTTCCTTTTTTCCCAGCTTACATTTTCTAACACACTGAAATACCTGACAATGTGACTACAAGAATGGGGGTAACAAAATAGCGCTTGTTTACAATATAAATCCTTTGAACAAGATGCTGATGTTGTGTATTTTATTTCTCATGTAGTCACAGTTATTCCTTCTTCATTGCAGTCCTTCCCTGACTGGGAGAAGTCAACTGAAAAGCTCAGTGATAGAGGTAATAAAAATGGAATACCTGTATTTTAACAATTTAAAATATCACAATAAGTTTAAAAGTATTGTGATATTATTTTTAAAGAGGGAATATAAAGGTGAATTAATCTATGTGCTATGTACATGCTTCTGTGTGACTCTCACAGGTGATTAGAACTTGTTAGCATCAACCATCCAGTACCTCTGAAAAATAATTCCTGGTTTTAGGCATGTGTATTTGACATTTTGACTCACATTTCCACATGTAGTGAGTTTTCTTAGATATAAGAATATGAAAATACTTGGCTACTTTTATGCAAGTAACAACCTTTCAGACAAGTTTTTCAAAGCAACTAAGTAAATCCTAGTTATTTATTACACTTCAAAGTCTAATTTCAAATCATCACATGTTGGGGTTACATTCACCTACCTAAGGGAAAAGATGGAACCGTGTATCATGAACTTTGGTTAAAGTTTTCACAAGATTTTTATTAGCATTGATTAATGTTTTCAATATGTAGAAATAAAAATTAGGATGTGTTTCTTTATAAAAACCCATAAGCCTTTTCCATAGAAAAATTCATTACATTCTATCCCATAGTGACGCTCATCTTTAAAGTGTTATTTTTCTGCCCTTCATACCTTGTCAAGAGTGTTTGTACTTGTCAAAAGACCTCATACTGTGCAAAGTAAACAAACTGTTGCAACAAATGCTTGTTGAATGGTTTCTTTTTAAATGGAGCTGAAATTTTAACATGATATTGGTAATGAAGAAGATAGTAGGAAAGAAAAGCTCTTTGAAATAGGTGAAAATAGAAAAAGCTGAAAAATAAAATCATATTTTATGGTGAAAAAGCTGACAAAAAAAACCACATTTCGAAGTTGGAACTTATGTAATTCCCAGAACACTTAGAGATATTGTCATAGTCTAATAGGATCATATCTCACAAATACACACATCTTCTATATTTTGCCACAGAAAATTGTTTTCAGCCAAGGAAATTTCTTTGGACATATGATTTAGCTTCAAGGTATAAAGTAAACAAGACACTTTATAAAATATGCCAGAGGACAGGGCAACTCTTTTATTAAAGCCCCAGAGCTGGTCGCAGTATTAAATGTGGAAAGACTGGCATTTCTCCATTGTACATATTGAACTAGTAGTTCCTTCCATGAGAATGTTGATTATGGCTGCTTCACAGCCTCAATTAAGCACACGCAAGCTTAAGCAAGTTAAATGTAATAAGGGTCTCTGAAAGCCTATGTTATTTTCTTCAGCAGTAGATAGAGACCTCAGAGCACCCCAGCTAGAAAGTGACTGAATGTCAGTAATTTTTCCTATTCACAGGTGTTTGTATCTTGAAAAAACGTAAAAATATGTCAGGAAATACAGGGTGGGAGTGTGCACTTAATCTGCTTCTTGTCCTTTCAATATTTAATTCAATTTCTTATCTGTTAATGTTCTGATCTTGATTTTGGAATGAAGTTCTTTCTGCTTTTTCCCTCACAGTAACAAAGGCTCTGTTAGGTTTTAAAGTGGCAGAAAGATGCATTTAAAATATATCCTCTGATGTTTTTTCTTCATAACACCTGGCACTGCTTAGCAGAGCACTCGTATTCAGTAATACCCTTCACCTTGCAGCCCATGTGAGTGAGCTGTATGAACAGGCAGTGGCTTCTCCTGCTCACACAGAGAAGAAAAGCACTGCACAAAGAGAGGACCAGCAGCAGAGGTAGGACAGAGCAGCGAGGACTGGTGCAAATGTAAATTACACAAAGGGTGAAGCCATGCACACAGGGAAGGCACTGTGCTTTACTGACTGTCTTTAAGGACTGGGACCTAGATCCCTAGATACGTATGGCAGTGTTTTATTATCTTGTCCTGTGATTATTTTGTCCCACTATGCCTCTCTTTCCTTACCTGAAAGATAATTCAAGGTTTTCTGGGAAAGGATTTTGGATGTTTTTTGGATTGAATGATCTAATAAAAATGCAGATATGAGCAATCAATTTTGTGCAAACCATACAAAGTCGAAGTTGGGAGTCACCTGAGATGTTTTCATAACATACGCTCATAAAAAGCATTTTCTTTCCAGGGTTATCTTGTAAATACTTCTGTATTTATAGAAGACTACTAGTTTTCTCATTCCCACTATTCTCTTTTTTTCTTCCGGGTGATTCAGTCCAGAAGGAGTAACAGTAACATCCAAGTGGCAAAGCAAACTAGAACAGAACAGGTAATAATATTAGTTGGATCAAGTTATTTTATGAGCCAGCTTAATCTAATTTTGTAAAGAGTGTTACTGATTTCACCAGGTCTTGGGTGATGGTCCAATGACTTGCCTGCAAATAATGGGTATTTTCTACTCAACAGAAATGCTGACTAAATGGTTTGAGTCTTTTTTTTTTCCCCCACAAAACCTAACAGCATTACTGTTAACTTACACTATGCAAAACAAGGCTGAAGTCAGAAGCCCTGTGTTTCATTTCTGGTTCTGCCACTAGTGTGGAAAATATATTAATATTTCCAAACGCTGATGCTTTAGGTTAAAATTCAGATATTTCACAAATAAAAGCTGATTTTTTCAAATAGAACCCCAGACACATCTCACATGGTGGTGCTTCAAAGCTTCTCTTGGCAAAACTGTCCCAGCTCTCTCAGCCTCTCTCCTCACATGAAAGGTCTTCCAAACCCTTAATCATCTTTGTGGCCCTTTTGTGCACCAGACAGCTCAAGTGGACACAGTGCTCCACATGAGGCTTTCCACATTGCTTCTTAATTACATTCTGACTTGCATGAGATAAAAAACCTCTTAGAGTTTCAGAGTTATATTTTAATATATCATTTCACACTGTTTTGCATCCTATTTTAAAAATTACTTTAAATATATAAATCTCAGCAGCCAGCTGAGAACATCATGCAATTTTGGCTCTAAAACCAGTGATAAAGCTTTCTGTATGATTAGAATGATAAAATAAGGAAATTAGATGAGTTTTGTGTTCAGAATTTTCTCAATGGATCTGGAATACCAATTCTTAGCTTGAACTGTTTGTTGGAAGGTTGGAAAGACACCAGTGGCCGTCCCAGTCATGCTCTATGAGGTTTAGAGAAATGGAGTATGTTCTGAGGAGGAGCTCTTCATAGCAGGCAACTCACTGTCCATGTGCATTCTGATCAGACCAGTTAATTCTTAATCCAACTCAAAGAAAAATGCCAATTACAAGAATGTTACTTCATGTGATGAATGAGGGAAAAAAATGCCACTTGCCTTTACCGAATCCATTCCTTGATGCATAATACTGAAAAACAGGGTGAACTCAGTTATAATGCTTTTTTTCTCTTTCTTTTCCTTACCAACAATGTGAAAAACATCCCTAGGAAAGAACTGGATGAACAGAAGACTACATTTGCAGCAATAAAAAACAAAATATTTGCTCCATATTTTGAATCTGAATTCAGCAAGGACTTTTTCAATGAAAAGGTAATGCAGCTGAAAACTGGATGAGTTTTGTTAGGCCAGATAGTATCTCCCATACTCCCAAAGACAATTTTGGGTTTGTATCTCAGCCTCTATTTATCTCAATAAACCATTATAAAGGACAGCTGTGGCAGAATTAATACTGGGAATTATATGCCCTTGTAAAGGAAATCCCAACTTGAAGATGGTATATGTTGACTGAGTACAAACTCTATAAAATTCCTTACATAAACTCTGGAGTCTGATTCAGAGCAAAGCTTAACCTCAGGTTTTTCTACTTACCCCTCAAACTCCTCTCCCTGCTTATTAGAAAGGGAGTAAGTAAAACTAGCATTCTTAATTTAGAGGTAGTCTTGGGGGCTTTCCTACTGTAATCTCACCTGGTAAATGCTGTAAATGCATAAAGCCTACTCAGAAATGTAAATTGTAATCTGATGTAACTATTTGTATACAATTTTTTATAGTCACCACGTTGGTTCTGCTTATTTGTTTCCTTTGCATTCCTTTTTTTCTATATATTTTCTTTTTTTTTTTTTTTTTTTCAAGGGGAGAAAGGTGTCTGCTGGCTGTTTTTCCTAGGTATTTAGTTGGGAAACCTAAGCCCTCTTTCTTCCTCTTCTCTAGTTTCCTGATTTGGAAGCAATATCTAAGGAACTTCCTCCACTTCAAAAAGAAGAAGGTGTAACTTCCCCTCTGTGGCTGATAAAAGAACCCAGTGGAGGTAATCGACTTTCTGGCATCGGTTTTGTATCTTTTTCAGGAGGAAGAAGCCCTTGCAGACATCACTGAATGTGGAAGAGCCATTTGCTTTGGATGCTAAACTGAAGAATTTGACTATGAGTGGGAAATGGATAGATGAAAAATGCTCAAGAAAAACTTTAACAGAATAAATACTAGCTAGGGGTAGATGAGCCAAGAACCAAGAAGGCCAAATTTAGAAAAAAACTTATGTGACTGTAGGAAAAATATAGGAGATTTCATTCTGAAACTCAGTGGTTAGAGGGAACTAGTGCAAAAGCAATATGGAATAGGAAACATGCAGGCTAAAGATAGACTGGAGGATATAGGAGGAAAGCAGTGACTCCATAATGGGAAGCAGTGAAAGAGGGAATTGTTATCTTTGGCTTGAGCTTTTCAGAACTGAGAGGAATACTTCAGTTCTGTTTAAAAAGCAGCCCTGACAAGTTACTGAAATCATACAGTGAGATTAAAAGTCATACAGCAAAGATTCCTATCAGGAAAACAGTCCTCTGTGGGGCTTTATCAGACCCCCACTAATTCCCATATTTCTCATATTTTCAATCATCATAAAATCTATGCTGGATTGTCTTTTAGTCCTTAATGGCTTTTAGTTCAATTAGCCAGAGAACAAGAAATGACTAATCATACAACAGGCATTTTTGAGATCCCTGTGGCCCAGTAGAGCATAATGCCACATGCAGAATTTTCTCAGCTTCTCATGGTTATGTAGACAGCTTTCCAAGATTGTCTAAATTAAAGTGACAAAGACTGTGATTTTGTTTCACATGTTTATGAAAATGATGGTGATCATAAAAAACACTTGACTCAGTATTCCATTATTTTTTCCCTTTAGCAGCTGAATTTCTTGATACTACAAGTGACTCTTCACTTTCATCTAGCCTTCCACTGCAGGATCCTTCCAAAGAAGACAATGGTTCCAGCAGCACAGCAGGTACACCTGCCTTCCAGAATGTAGTTGGAGCAGCTTGGTATCTTTCTATAACTCTTGACAAAATATTTGCAATACAAATTTAAATCCACCTGTCACTTTTTCATGCTTTTGGAAATCTTTCCCTTCCAGACCTAAGCATGGCAGCAAGAGCACAAGAGACACCCCTTCAATTTAAAGTTCCAAGTCTGGCAGTGGATGTTACAGGACAGACGAGAAAAGAGAAAGTAGTATTACCATCATATCTTCAGGGGAAAAAACCAAACACCATACCAAATAAAAAGGTAAAAATAACATCTTTCTTGTCAGTATTTATATCCTCTGAGTAATCTCTTTTCCATAAAATCTTCACCCTGGAGCAATACTGGAAAGTTTTGAATCTGTTTACTGAAACATGGCTGTTGCAAATTATTTATGTTTACTGACAATTCTAGAAGTACCTTCCCTCTCAACTGCTAGGAAAAACATTCTGCATCAGGCACTTACATGAAACTCCATTTCTAAAAGAGCAAAGCTTCCCCCTTTTTCCCTGTGACACCTCGATGGCTTAATACACCTGAAAACTCAAACCAGTATAAATTTTCAGACAGTATTCAAAGTGCTGCTTCAGTTTTTACTCAGATTAGGATGTCTTTTTGTAATTTTTCAGGGTGAGTGGACAGAGGTCAAATATAGTTTAAGTAATTCTCCACCTGATTTAATGGCCACCAACTTTCTCTTTGCATCATATTTTGTTTGTATAGATAGAAGATCCTGCCTCAGGAAAGGTCAACATATCTTCTCTTGCAACAAGATGGGATCTTACCAGCTTCCATCTCATCCCACCCAGGGTGACATTTGGAGTGCTAAAGGAAGGCTGCACTTACACAACCACTGTCATCATGAAGAATGTTGGTGTGAACTTCTCGAGGTTAGTCTGAATTCTTAGTACTCTGTTTTTTATTTCTCCAAATAGATCCTGACAAAAATCAAGTACAGTTTCTCTGGAGCCACCACACTCCAGAGAAAACGCAGGAATTCTGACAGCCACTTTATAGGTCTGCCAGAGCTTTCTGTAAAGTGAAGCCATATCCTAGGAATTCCTCTTCTACTACCTTTCCTTTAACAGCTTCTGGTGCAAGGGCATGCTGGTAAACTGTTCTTCGGGGGGGAATGAAATCCACAGGATCAGTTCCAGAGCAATGCAAAAGTAAAGGTCATATCTTATCTAATGATCTTTAAAAACCTGAACAGTAGGAAGTTGCATTCACAAAAGGACTGTCATCTCAGATGTGAAACAATCAGTAAGAAATGAGGACGCAAAACTTCTGCTTTAGTGGGTACCATTTAATTAAAGATTATTTGCACGAAATTCATGCCATTATCATGTCTTCTGGAGTAGAATCACATCAAAGAACATTAAATAAAGACTGTTATGGACTTTTGGGTCTGCAACACGCAGGTGTTTGCCAAGAAGCTGTTTTGTACTTCAGCTTCCTTTGAATATGAATGTTTAAGATGGTTCTCTTTCACATTGTTGGAAGGACCAGGCAGTGTTAACAAGCTCTTTGAAGGCTTACTCTGACCCATTCATCTGCTCCTTTGGGTTTTCTTTGTTAGAAACCTGAGCCTTCATGAGAAACCCAGGAATACTGCTGTAGTCCAACTTGTACATTATGATGGAAAGGATGAGCTAAAAAGTCTGCTGTCATTTAAAACAGCAGAGAAAGAGCAGGCAGCCTGCTTCCTCAAAGCGATTTCTCCTGCCTAAACAGTTTCTGGCAAACTGATTCCCTTCTCTTTCTGACAGGTTTCGGGTGAAGCAGCCACCTCCGCACACAGGACTGACAGTGATGTACACACCAGGACCTGTAGGTTACACAGGACAGCTTTGGAGCTTTTTTCTGACTCAGTTTCCCCTCAGGCTAGCTAGGGCACCTTTCTGGGACAGCAGCTGTCTGGGAATAGAGCTTCCAGGGTACACCGTTTTGTTTAAAGTTATTTGAAGTGATGCTGTCTTCCACACGCCCTCTGCCACCTTCACCTGCAGCACCCTATGTACTCGAGTCTCAGCCTGTGCCAGAATGGAGAGGGATAAAAATGTTCAGTGGAAAGCAGCAGGTCATGCAGTGAGTTTATAGAGAGCTTTTTCAAAGCAAACAGGGATTACTTTACCACTGCCTCTGAGTTTTCCCTTCTGCTTAAGGTGTTTGTTATATCTGTTCTGTCTTATGCAAAGACTTAACTTCCTGTCCTGATACCTTCAGAATTTGAAACTAGTAAACTATTGCCTCAATCCTTTCTTCTCCTGCTTCCAGCTGTTCTCCACCTTTTTTATCTAGCAAAGCACCATAGCACATTAAATTATCCCACTAAGTAGGAAGATTTCATGCTTTCTGCTTTTGTTGTCTCTCTTTTCACCTGCATGTTATCTCTGAATAAATAAATAATGGTGGCCACTGTCCCCACAGCATCCATGTAACACCAGGCAATATCTTGCCAATTCATGGAATCAAGAAGCAATGACTTGTGCAGAGAGGCAGTACCAGAATGCAAGTCAAACCTCCTAGTCCAGAGCCTTAGCCACAACTCAGTACTTTAAATTATAGAATAGTGTAGGTTGGAAGGGATCTTTAAAGGCCCCAGTTGAGAGAGGATGGTGGAGGGACAGTGTCAAAGGCCTTACAGAAATATATCTAGATGTCTGGAATAATTTCCACCGTCTTCTTTTCTCCTCACATCTGCCCCTTTTGTACCCCCCTACCTTTATGTTCTTTTCAGAACAGAATAGAATATATTTCATTTGGAAGGGACCTACAGTGACCCTCTAGTCCAACTGCCTGACCACTTCAGGGCTAGCCAAAAGTTAAAGCATAATATTAAGGACACTGTCCAAATGCCTTTAACATGAGAGGATTGGGGGGACTGCTGGAAGGGACCGTGTATGAAACTTGCACCTTACCTGAGTCATTCTGTCTCTCCTAGGTGGCAGCAGGCTTGCAGGTTGAACTGGAGATAGAGATTTTTGCCATGCTAATTGGAGGGAAAGACACTGGTGGCCTTGAAGAAGTTTCCCATGATATTGAAATATTAACAGAAACTGAAACTCTTCTCCTGCCTGTGAAAGCAAATATCCTTTGTTGTCTTATTTCTCACACACATCTCATAGCATCAGCATAGATGATCAGGGATCATCTTCCTGTTGGAAGCCTCAGGCATTGTTTCCAGTGCAGGCCATTGCAGTAGCAAGCTTTAATGTCCTCTTCAGAAATACGTAAATGGGTGTTTTCAAAGCACAACAAATGAAAAATTTGAGTTTCTGATGCCAAACACATTTTACATCAGAATAATGTGTTTTGAAAAGTGGAGAAGGGAAGAATGGCAACTCAGAAAGATGCTGCTTTTAAAAAATAAATGAAAATAATACAAACTCTTTCCCACCACCCCTCATGAAAATACTTCATTACATTTTTGAATCTGTGGTATCATCTGGTGGCACAACCTCATGAGCAACAAAATGATGTACCATCCTGATACTAAACAGGCAAATGGGACAATCCCTGCAGCAGCAAAGATGCAAGCACAGAAGCTCATTAATGCTGTCAGAAATGAGCCTGTGTGGGTTCAGTGGGCTTCTCAGTTGTTTACTGACGGCAGTACAGTAAAAGAAAAGAGCCAAGTCAATAGCTATTATTTCTATTTCCCTTGTGTTCCAGGTGAAGTTCTGTTTGACATTATCAAATTTACATTTAGAAGTCTGGGAGAAGGGGTCCCCTGGAAACCTAGAAAAGAAATAGCAAGGCAAGTGTCTTAGTTTAGGGCAAATTAGGGAGGAAAACTCTGAATGGGGATTTCCCCAGGGAAATGCCCCTCCCCACCAACCGGTTCGAGAAAGGGAAAAAATTTCTTTGGAGAGAAGTGGAAAAAGCTGTTTATTTAACAGAAAATTGAATAATATTAAATAATAAAACTTCTTGCTGTTCGATGGGATGGCAAATCTAGGAAGAAAAGTCTTTTTTATGTGGTGTAGCTCGGCTCGCTCAGTTTCTTATCAGTCCCTCCAGCACTGGAAAGTGCCGAGGCCCAGGCCCCGGTGGGCCACAGGCGTGAGCTCCCGGGGTTTGGCTGGGTGTTCAGTCCAGAGCAGGCTTGCACAGATCCAAGAAAAAGGAAAAAAACAAAGGTCCGGGGAATTCTTCTGCCTCAGCTAGCTAAAACTAACTAAAAACCAGGGAGAAGCTCTGTCCCGCTGTCTGTCTGTGCTGCAGACAACACAGTCCAGGAGCGAGATGTGTGGGAGTTATATTTTCTTTAACACAAACTGCGGCTTCTTTTTCCCCTACTTTTGCTCTCAGAGCCAGTCTTAAAGGTACAGAACTTAATATATAACATAAACCAGACGATTGGGGATACCAGTATCATAAAGTCACCCTAGGACAGCAAGCTACATCCAAACACGCCAGAAACTTCATTCACAGTAAGGACCACCCTTAGCAAAGAAAGGAGAACGTCAGGATACTCTGAGCCTGACCACAGTAAATGCTAACAGCAACTCTTCTGAGGCTTTATATGCTCTGGATGTGATATTGAAACTCCCCAAATTTGCTTTACATTGACCCAAAGAAATCTTTCATGCCTATAATTGCAGAGCTGAGTTAGGACTAGCACCATAGCAGTAAAACCAGTTGCTGTTCTGTTCCCAATCACCCAGACACAGTTGCAGACCAGCCTCCAAAATATTTGCCTTTCCCCCATTTTTTACCTGGTCCTTTAATCTTTGAGCTGAGGGCACTAGTCCAGATTCAAGATGTTTCACAGCCTTACTTCTAGAATTCATTCTTACCTCCACACATTATTTTACTTAAATAAATGTACCAAAATGGTTAGGTCCTTAACATGGTATTCCACCTGTGTTATCCAGTGACATTTATGAGTGCCGCCCAAAAGGATACCCCCAGGGAGGGATGGCAGCAGCAGTCCAGGCAGTTCCTGCAAGCCCCAAGCCACGCTTACGGATTACACTCCCACGAAAGCCTTGTACTTAGTGTAAGTACTGGATGCAGTGACACTGGCAGTAAATTAAAGTACAGTTGTTTTACCTACTCTTCCCTTCATCAGCAGCGTCCTGAACAAAGCTCATGCAAATGATGCACCTATCACACAGACTCGGTAACTGTGACAAGGGAAATGAAACACTGGATGACACTAACCAAAGCACTCACTGTAAGGGAACTGCAGGTTATTACAACTGCTCAGCTCAGTGGAGGCACTGACAGCAGAGACTCCTCAGTCCTGTCCCAAATCCTTCACTTATAGTCTCCACGTTAAACAAGTCCTTGAGCCTCCTGGCAGCTGGATTTACTACAGTTAGGCCCTAATAAATCAGCCTCTCTTTAGCACTTTTCACTTTCTAAAACCAAGTCTTACTGGTGACCTATTGACACTGACAGCAAGTATAATAAGGGACAGACAGGGCAGCCTTAATGTGACAAGTTCCAATATACACAACCCTCTGCACAGTTTCATACAGTGCTTTTCTGTAGCCTTACAGAATCAGTCTATATGAAGAATCACAGAATATCCTGAGTTAGAAGGGACCCACAAGGATCACATCCAACTCCTGGCCCTGCACAGGATATTCCAAGAGTCACACCATGTGCCTGAGAGCATTGTCCAAATACTTCCTGAACTCTGTCAGGCTTGGTGCTCGGACTACTTCCATGGGGAGCCTGTTCCAGTGCCCAACCACCCTCTGGGTGAAGAACCTTTTCCTGATATCCTACCTAACTCTTCCCTGACACAGCTTCAGGCCATTCCTTTGGGTCCGTCACTGGTCAGCAGCCTGCCCCTCCTCTTCCCCTCATGAAGACGCTGAAGACTGCAGTGAGGTCTCCTCCCAGTTTCCTCCAGGCTGAACAGACCAAGTGACCTCAGCCACTCCTCACAAGGCTTCCCCTCAAGACTCTTCACCATCCTTCTAGCCCTCATTTGGATGCTTTCTAAGAGTGCCTTAGAATGGTAAAGTCTTCCCTGACAACATGAAAGGCTTACTGGGAATTTCTCACAAACCACCAGTCAACATGTTTAACATTAGGCTGGTGTTCACCTCACCCCCATGAGCTCAGGCACTCTACAATGCAATTGATGGTGACAGTTCATAAACAGGAACCCCATGGATGTCTCTCCTCAGCTGAATAGTCCCCATTTGCTTCATATGTGTAACACTGACATCTTCTTCTTTCAGCTTAAACATTTGTAAGCCTACCATGTTATCTAACCAGTCAGCAAAGAAATTCCAGCTGTATCTCATTTCCTCTCCTCTGGAGAAAAAAAAAAAACAGTGACCACATCAGTCAGTTCTCAAAAACTTCAGACATGTACCTCTGACTGCTGCATCTGCTCTAGGACTGCCCAGTATACATCAAGTATAGATTTTTTTTTCCTGTTTAAAGTATCTTTTTTTCCTTTTCCAGTGTGGAATTTTACCCCCAGAGTAACACACCAAAAAACAACCAGTTTGATGCCTTCCACCTTAGGGATTTACAGCCTGGAACTCATAATGAAGGCAGTTTTGACAAACTTCTCTCACTTTATGTTGAAACAGAAGAGAAATACTCACCCAGTCAGTTCACATTTGAGTGACACACCCCCAGTCCCAAAAGAAATTCTAATCAGGGTCATCTTCAACGACATGCACAAAGGGAAAGAAATTAACTACACAGTATTCTCCTCCCTCATGTCTAATCCAGCTAATCATAGCTGCTGTCACCACAGCAAACCCTCCCTTCTCTTCTGATAGTGTCCTTTTGTGAACTGATTGATAATTCCTATTGAAGCTGGCTGCAGCTATCCCATGCTACCCAAACAACTGCACCTAATGCCTCTTCGAACATTTCTCCGCTCAAAGTCTCCTGGACTCAAAACCATATCCCTGTCAGGCATGTCAAGGAACTCTGGATTGGTTGGTTTAGTCTCACAAAACATGGAACACCGACACTCCTAGGTTAAATCCTGCAATTATTTAAATAGTCTTGTTCAGTGATCCAGAACAGAACCAGTCAAGTCACTGCAGAGGCAGCATGAGAACTTTCTATCACCTTTCCCAGGCAGTTATCACCAGAGCCAGTGATTCTCCCTACTGAGACCTAGAAACTTCCCTGCAATATTAAACTTGATCACAAATTTGCCACACCTCCTAGCAGAGACCAACAAGCAAAAATCACTGATCAAGCATCACCTGACCAAACCCAGCCTTATCTCATATTTCCTTAGTTATTTCAGATGAATATTTAAAACATTTCAAAAAGATTCTCTTAACATATTCAGAATTAAATATCTCATAGGAAGCTGCCCATGAAAGTCTTCAGTATTCCTAAGCAGACAGTCCATCCTGAATGTGTGGTTATGATTTTTTATGCCATTCAATTTGTACAATAAAAGCAAACCCCTAATCTACTTGAAGCGTGTGTAAAAACTCTGTGTCATGTTGTTATTCCCTTCCAACAGCAAAAGGCCAAATCTGAAGCCAGCCTGTAGCAATCACAGTGCTCACACAATAATTGCAAAGAATCTGGACATAATTATTGGGATTTGGTTCAACAACTTTACAAAGGTGGAGATGGGATTTCTTCTTGTTTTTTCTTCTTTCCATTCATGTTAATTTTCTGTCCTCTTCCACTACAGGTTAGAAGCCTAGAAGATCAACATGAAGATCAGCAACACTGAAATACCTAGATTTTAGTCCAACCTTATGGAAACATCCAATGTAATCTTTTCATTTATTTCATCAGATTAAATGAGAATAAATATTTTGCCTTTTCCCTGTTAATGGGAAAGGTGGTCCAAAAGTTGCACAATCTCCTGACATGGCTGTCTGAAATGCAAACAGTGGAAAGATCACTGTATTTCAACCATGGTTCCCACTAAATTTGTTTTTAAAAGGGATTAGATTTCTAATAACCTGTGCTGAGGCACCTGAAATATTTTTCAAGTACTGGGAATGCACCAGGTTTCAACACAGTCAACTATGATTCTGCTCTGATCTTCTAATTCCTAAGTTTCTGTTTGCTTTCACAATCACAGGATTAACTTTCTGTGTGCTCACCCACCTTAATAAAGCTGCAAATACCAGATGGGGGTTGAGTACACGAAGTTACATTTGACCAGAGAGGGATTCTTACACCCTCTTGTTCAGAGTCACACATGAGCACCTTCAAATGTTCATCTGCTCATCCCTCTTCATACTGGAAGACTGAGTTACTTAGAGGTGGTCTTTCCCCCTTGTTCCCATCTACACAGCAATGACTAAGAGAAATCTCACAGACTCCTTTTGAGCCACCATATTTGTGTGTCCAAGTGCAGCTCTACTCCCAGTTCATGAACATTTCTCACAAGGTCCTCTCTTGTGCTTCATCCTTTTTCCACCATGTGACATGCTGAGAAAGATGGGGAATTCTCCTTGATACATGCACATGACTTGTTCTCTCAACAAGTCTCTCAACTTCAGAGTGACTGAGAATCCCATGATTGGGCGTTAATAGCAGCTTTCACCAGTGGGAAACGTGAATACCAGTTCTGAACCTTCACATCCACACTGTTAGGTGAGGTACATATCCTAACAATACAGATTTAAGCTTGCCCTGTACTTGGAAGTGCTTTGCTGCTCAGGTTTGTAAATCCAGGGAATTTCATCCAAGAAGAGGCAAATTGATGTCCCAAGGACATTAAAATTCCTATCAGAGGACTGCAGGCACAGGACAGAGCCCTTCCACTTAAAGCGTATGCTGGGCTCTGTCAGTAGCCACCCAAGTCCTGCATTAGTACAGACCCACCACAAGTGATACAAATCTGAGAACCACAGGGAAACTTCGAGGACAGACTGTGGCAGCAGCTACGGAGAGAGAACAACAACTCTCCGACACCTAAAAGACCTTTTCTCCAAGGATTCTTCCCTAATAGCAGTGACAGCAGAGAAAAAGGTGAAGGAATTCCACCTCTTCCAACTTAGATCAGAGGACACCCATCATCATTATAAGACGACTCTGCATCCCAAGCTACTTTTCTGTATCACCATTTACATCCTTCTCATCAGGCCCCGAGTTCATGTGCCCGTGACTGAGTTTTTCTTCCAGGCCTCCCAGGGGATCATCAAACAGCAGCTCATTGCACAGCATCCACAACATCTATCTCCCTGTCATTAAGGTAAACAGAGGCACAGTCAGCCTTTCTCTTTTGGTATCTGGTTTTGGCATCTCTCTTCTCAGTCACCTCAGCACCTCTCTTCTCAGTCACCTCAGCTGACAGTGCACTGTGGTGTCACAAGCCACCTCTCCATCTCTAACACTTGTTTTTCCAGCAGGCTGGCCCATTTCAGCAGCAGATAACATGGATAACAGATATCAACTGATTTTACCAACAAAATGGATCATCCTACAGTGCCTGCTCTTCCTCCTAGTAATCCCTCTTATGACAGTCTATTTTGGGAGTAGTGAAGGAAAATAACAGAATAAAATTAAATAGAACAGTGTAAGTCAGGATAGAGACATGTTTGACTACAGCTGTTTGATCACAAGTTTCATCTATATCTGGACAAATATAAAATTATAGGGGCACCCAGAAACAACTGGCAGAGCTGTATGAAAACTCTCGTTTCTATAGAGTCTGAGACCCACCTGGAAATGGAGCAATGTACTCCTGTGAATTACCCAGACTCTGAAGAAGCAAATGAACAATCACCCCCTGACAAAGTTACTTACCAACAACAGAGGTATGGTTGTTACACTTGAAGTGCTGCCTAGAGAATAACCAACTGAACTGTTGGCCTTCTGCATAACTGCTACTAATAGAGAAACTAGGTCAAAGACAGCAGTCAGCCACAACTAGGATGCAAGTAAAAATCCACATGAAACTCAAGTTAGAAGTTCAGCTTTGAGTACCTAAGTCGGACACGTGAACCCAACAGTCAGCAAGTATCCGAAAGCAGCCCCCACCACATCCCCAAACCAGTGACTACTGGTAAAAAACACAGCACATGCTAGAAATTAATACCAACAGCAGCAGAGACTTGTTCACTTCATTCTGCCCCACTGCCCCTGCTGTGAAAATAAATCATTTTATCTGATACAGCACAAGTACAACATTGCAACAGATCAGTGCAATTTCTAAAACCTGGAGCAAGTACAAAGCAAACAATCCAGGCTTCTCATGCTTGGTCTGCCAGCTCTCCAGAAAAACTGGAATCTGGGATGCAGCCCTTTCATGTGCTCCCACTGATTTTATTCTCTGTAAAAAATCCTTTGAAAACTGACACACAGATCAAGGCAACTGAGGATTTACAAAAGAAATACCAGGACAAAACTATGAACAAAATTGTTTCATAAAGGAAATATAAATATGCCTTTAACAGAGTGCAGCCATGTTTCTCCCTGTCCCACTGAAGAGTGAGTGGCTGTAGATCAAGTCCTCACACTTCAGCATCAATCAGAGAGATTTTTCCACAGGCCACAAGCCACCAGCAGGTGTCAGTGAAAAATCTTGCCAGCTGCCTTCCCTGGACAGAGCATGGTCTCACCAGCAGTCTGTGTGCTAGATTCCATTGAATCAGTGCTGCCAGAACAAGCTGATCTCAGGATAAATCAACTCCATTTCTAACAGGCATTCCACTAGAGGAAGAGCACGTGCCTTTGACAGCCCTCTCAGAAAGAGTCCAAATGCATCCATCTGCAGCAGACTACAGAGAGTCCATCCCAGAGACAACCGTTCTGAGTTGGGTTTACATGCTGGGTTATACCACATGAGGAGGGGACAGACTTTGTCCCAGCCACTGGACATCATCACAGATGTTCAGCCACAAGAACACTTCCATGGTCAGCAGTGAGGCTACCCGAGTCCATCCAGGTGCTCTGGGTCTTGGGCAGCAAATGCTAGAGCACTGCAAGAACCATTTTCTCTTTCTTCTTCCTTTTTCTCTTCTTCTCCTCAAAACGTTCAGTAGCATCAGCAAAAAACGTCACCTCGTCCTTGGCCTCAATCTCCCTCTTCAGGAACTGGAGCCCTGCCATGTTGAATCCCAGCACATCCTGCAGAGACAGACCAGCACCACACTGTGAGGCACATCCCAAGCTAGTTAGGGGGCAGAGTCCTGCACTGGCTACCCTCTACTAAGAGATGATGAAGATGAGACAATTCACAGATTAAACAACATTAGTTTAAATGTAAATTTCATCTGATCAGGAGAACAGTCAGTGCTGCACTTAGTTCCCCTCAGTTCCCTCTTAAGAGCAGCTATAATCCACTGTATTTTCTGAAAGACAAGTTGCTGTCAGGCACCTGAAGCTTCCTCTGGGAAAATGCATAGTCTGTACTGAGGTAGCAGCCCATGGAAAAGCCTAAGAGAAGCAGGGAGATACTTTGCCTCCTACATATTTAGAAACTAGCAAGCCAAGATCCAAACACATCTATCAGAAAACGAAGTGCAAATGAGGCAGGGAGCACAAGTATAAGCTCACCACTGGGTACTCTCACGTGAGGAGGAACATAAGGAAAAGGCAGCCTCTTTGCAAAAGAGGATGGTTTAAATGAGCTTAGACCCCCAAAAGCTTCCCCACTAGACACCACAGATAATTCATGCTCACAGACATTGTCTCATCCCATTATTCTACATCCCGGAAAAGGGGAGGGTGCAACACTCACCCGAGCCTCACTGACTCTGGAGATGGTGGTTTTCTTCAGATTTTCTATCACTGTCACCAGCATCTGGTTGCTTGTGATCTGCCCAAAATGTATCCTGGGAACAAAGCAGGCAGTGTATTGCAGCATTGTTATTAGAAACATCACAAAGACCCTCTCCTGAGCCTCTGCATGTTCTGGAAATATGGGGCTTCTTAAATTAGTCCTCCCCAGAGCAGCACTGGACATGGACAGGCATGGACAAATTTATCTGGAAAAGCTGTTTTCTTAAGTTTAACAGTGAATCAAGGGGAAGGTCTTTCTGAGGACACAGGCTCTACAGTGACTCTGTGCCACCAACAGTGCCTTGTCAGACTTGATGGGGGATCTTTTCATTCCAGTGAGACTTGGGCCACCAGGACCAGCAACCCCATCTGGACATGTCAGCACTCTGCATCCAAGCAGTTTATCCACACACACCATTTACTGTGGGCTGCAGAGATTCCTTGTCTCTTGCAGAGACCACACATTTATTCTCAAGGATGCTTCCCAAGTGTTTCAGGCACAAAGACTCAGAAGAAAGCCCAGATACTGTCTGGGCAGACAAAGGACTCACTTGAGCAGGAAGAGGAGAGCTCGGCACAGCAGCTCAACATCTGAGCCCAGCTGAATATATTCATTGAAGAGTCTGAGCAGATCAGGGACATAGGAGAAGGGCAGCACTAGGAGAGACTCTTCCAGCTCACTGAGAGAAAAAGCAAAGGGACACAAGCATTAGCCTCAGCCACTACATTGCTACAGATGAGCAGGAAACAGATCCACATAGGTGGGTGCTGGTACTTAGCTGTGTTAACCATTCTTCACTGCTGTCCATGACTACCCACATCTGCACAGCCTAGGCACCTTGTGGCACATGGAGCAGGCACACAGCCTTTCCTCCTTTGCATCCCCAAACTGCTCTCCACGTACATGTGCATCTCCAAGCAGCCAACCCAAATCCAGAAGCTTCAGCCCACACTCCCCGTGGAAGGAAGACTTCCCATTCCCCAGTTCCATGCATGTTCCAAAAGAGGCGGTCAGGAACAGTGCTAGAGAACTCCAGACTCTCTAGCACTGCCCACACCTTGCATGAGAGACTACTCAAGGACCCCAGCCAGTCCTGGGCCTAGAAACCCAACACTCAGTCACAAATCTGCTCAGCAATAAAGCTCCTGGGACTCACCTCGACCTGACCTTCTTGAAAACTTCCAGCACATACGCAGAAGGCTGCAACAGAAGAAAGACACCAGCCCTGCTTAACAAGAAACATTCCAGGATCAACTTGCCCTAATGACCATTTCACACAGTAAAAAACACACCATCACATCTTGTGAGACAGACACATCAAGCTGAATATAACAAAGAGGAAAACCTTTTAGCTTCAGTCAGCTGCCTCTCTGAGTTCTCCCTCAGGCTTCTCTACACTGGTGAAGCACATTGTGAAGAATCTAATCTACATTCAACCAACTAAATCATCTCAATTCATGTCAAAGAATCTTGTACAAATTGGAAAAAAGGCTTGGTAAAACAAATTATATATATACAACCTTATACAAAACTCATCTCCCAGACTTAATTCCTACTACCCCTTTTTATCCGCTGAAAGAGTCTGGCAGATGCAGAACAGAGCTGGGAACTGGGAAAGGAATTGCCTCTAACTACTAAGTCATAGGATTTCATTCACTTCTGTTAAGTCTATCCAACTTATAATTAAATAGACCTATAATCATGGAGGAAGGGACAGAAGGGCTCTTGCAAGGTGGTTACAGGTAATTAGAAGGAAGACAAAGGCTGTTTCATCTGACACTGACATTCAGCTTTGAGCAACCTGGTCTAGTGGGAGGTGTCCCTGCCCACGGCAGAGGCGTTGAAACCAGACATCTGTAAGGTCACATACAACTCAAACCATTGTATGATTGCATGAAAAGGGAAGAGTGAAAAAACAAGTATCTTCCTAAGGGTACTTAAAAAAAACAGCCTGGGAGTGTGTATTGGAATAAACCAGGAAAACTAATCTACTCAGAGTAGTGGATTTTTATTCATCAATGAAATCCACACATCCATGTCTATTTTGTAGTATGTCAAAAATCCACAGAACTTAGTGAGAAAACTGTTGTGCAATAGTATGACATGAGTGAATAAGGGCACCAGCTCTAGCCTGCAATACCTGGGCATTGAACTACCATTCACAATTTTCTCAATGTATTCAGCGGGAATAGGAACAGAATCAGTAACTGGTATTATGTGGTGTGCACCACCATATAAATAGACCTGGAAGAGGTTTGAACCACCTTTCCTATATCTTGGATAAGACTGTAAACCCCTGGCTCACGATAAGGAACATCATAAAATCATGGCTACCATCAGGGTTGTTTAACCCTGACAAGGTTAAACTTTTGCAACACACATGCATGATATTAAAAAATAAAAAAAATTTTTAAAAGCCCCATCAACATAAAAACCCCAAATTATGTTCACTTTGCACAAACAAAAAAAAGTTGAACCAAGCAGTACTTCCCTAGAGCAACCCAGCATGTTGGCTCAGCCACCAAATGAACCAGGCCCCACTCCAGCTGAGAATGGACTATACAATGGCCTGGGCATTCCACTTACTGTAATATTTCCATAGGCACGGAGGATGGGATTGACAGGGAAGGGAACCTGGAGACACAAAATGGGTTAGAATGAGGCAGGTGTGTGTGTGTATTAATGCATTTTCAGAGCAAATGTCTACTTACAGTAGAAAAGAGCTATTATTGGCTTCCTGCAATTCCCACACCTCCACCCTCTCCAGAATGTTGCTGAAAGCCTCATTTGAACCACCAGAAAATCTCATTCTCAGACATGTATTACTAATTCAAACACGGAAGAATTTTCTTCTGCTTCTTGTCACCCTTCCCACTTCTATCACAGCCCCTTATTCAGCAGGGAGTGTTGAGATGAAGGCAAAGATGAGGCTTTAGGATGAATCTGCAGCAGCACACTCTTCCAGAGACAAAACTTACATACTGATACAACTTTAGGCAAAAAGATCACTGGGAAGAACACACCCCTAATTATGCCCCAGAGCACAGTGCCATTTACTTTTCCAAAAGATTTGAGCAAATGTCTGCTGTTCTCAGCTGTTCTGACTTTATCTGCATGCTAAGCCTTTCCCCTTGAGCTGGAAGGATACACCCAACACACTTTGGGATTTTTACATTCCTCACTCTTTTACCTCTTTTCCTGCAGCTTTGCATATGGCATTGTGTTCCTTTAGTTTTGCCATCTCTTCTCTGTACAGCTCAATAGCTTCCATGATCCTCTCAGCCTGTGCAGCACAAGAACAGCACATCAGTGACACCAGACAAGCCAGGGCAAGGCTCAGCTGGACAAATACAGCTGGAAGCAGAGGTGCTGACACAGAACACCACATGGCATCATCCCTGACAACCTCTACTCCAGACTGCACCACTACCCTGAACACACAGGTCATGTCCTGAAGATGTCACACACCATCCACATCCCCTCACTGCCCTGGGTGCTCTCTGCTCGCAGTTCAGTTGCTGTTTTGACCACCACCCTCAGCAAGCAGTGACCCTTTGAGGCATGAGCCAGGGTCAGACCATTTTGACTATTCAGATTAAGGATTTCTCCTGAAAATCACCAAACTGTTGAAATCTGCAGCCATGGAATTACCCACCCCCACACCTTCTTAGTACATCGCCCATGTCAAGCACCACAATAGATTTCCACCTTCCACAGATGCCCACTGGAATGCACAGGCCTTCAGGGAGAGGCTTGATGCCTTGAGAACATCCCAGCTGCCTTGTGCTCCTTTGGGATGCAAACCCCAGAGGGCAAGAGCAGTTCTGTCTGTCCCACATGTGACAGGCAGCTGCAGCTACAGGAACCCCACACCTCATTCCTCTCAGGAGGAAAAAATTCCTGGTGTGTGACTCCAAGTCAAAATCATCCCTGTTGGTTTCTGAGGAGGACAGACTGCCTCTGCATGCAAGAGCAATCTGCCCTTAAGTGATAGCACAGGTTACTCTTCAAACTGATGCTATGACCCCATGACAGCCCCCCTTGAGAGACTGGTAAGACACAAAGCCACGCTAGCAGAGCCACAGCCCCTTACCGCTTTGATAGTTTCAATGGTCTTCTTTCCTGCCAGCCCGGTCTCTCCTTGCCTCTCTCCAGCCACCTACAAAATACAAAATATAGAGTAGCAGTTCCATCCTTCCACAGTAACACAGCCAACTGCACCATGGTGCAACCACAGCTTCAGCACCACCTTTCCCCCCATGCTGCCTCAAAGCAAGAAAATGATCCTTTCTCCCTGATACCTCTTCCATGCCTCTTACAGAAATAGTTTTCCCAGAGTTTGTACGGTCAGACTGACACACATTCAGGTGGTAGAACTCACCACAGGCTGCTCTTCCTTTGCCACACTCTCTTCATATTCAGCTTCTCGTTGCTACAGAAGATGAAAACACAACGTATTAACAACATCAGTGAGCAAGGCAAGGATGCAAGTCCCTTCTAGATGGGTTGAGCAAGACAACTTGGAGGGCTTCATACAGCCAATTGCATGAAGCCAATTCCAGGACCAATCAGCAGAGACCAACAATGCCAGCAGCAAAATGCCCATTTTACTCTGGTCCCAGCCCCACAGTGAACTCCAGCATCTCTCACAGAGAAAGAAATCCAGGTCTCTGCTCTGGATGCAGGAACAGCCCTCCAGGATCCCACCAAGCTGAGACAGACACCAGAGTTCAGCACCACACCTTTCACCAGTCACACAACACAGAGGGAACAAGTCTAGAAAAGTTCCAAGGTTGTCCTGGGCTTCAAAAGGAAAATCATCTCTCACATGAAAGGGCACCAGTTACATCATGTATAGTTCACTACTCATGCATTCATGCCCATCTTGCTATTCAAACTTGACCCAAAACCAACTTTTCTGGAATCTGGAAAAGAGCTATTATCTCTGTCTCTCCTTTCACCCAACAGAGGGCATCAAGGTACAGCTTGTGGGTCAGCTCTCGCAAACAGGGATAAAAAAAACTCAAACATCTACTGCAGGTTTCTCATCCATGCCTGCTTCTGCATTTCTGCCTCCTTCCCCCCCTCCACCATGGTTTGAGAACTGCCTTACCAAGGGGTAACAGAAACAGGCTTCTCTGAGGGATCCAGCAAAAAGACAGAGTTACAAATTGTTCCAAGGGAATCTCCAATTGGATGGGTGAAACAAACACATCAGCCAACCCTGGTGGCTCAATACTGGTACAAGTGCTCAGACAGTCTGGAAAATCTCTTTCCTTGGAGATGTCATTGTATCAAGGCAAGTCTTTAAGCAGTCTGATATAGCTTTAAGATCACCCTGCAGTGAGCAAGGGGTTGGAATAGAGACCTCCAGACTTTCCGTCCTACTGAAGTCCTTCTGAGTCTATGATTCCCCACAATACATGCTTGAATGGAATAGAAGGAGCTTCTTCCAGCGCCCCTGAGCTCTGGGGCCTGCTACTGAGACAGAATGGACCTCTCACAGTTGGAAAAGGGATAAACTGCATTTAACAGGAGCTGTGCTCTCCATCCCTCCACATCATCCACCTACTGAACTGCCTCCCAAACACACCTGTGCTGAAAGGCGCACAAGAGAATGTCAAAGACTGTAAGCAACAGACCTGTAGAAAGCCACTAAAGACCAAAAACAAAAAATAGTCTGGAAGTTGTTTATAGTAGGAAAGATGCAACTCTCACCATCTCCCTCTCCTCTTCCAAAATCAGTGGCTCCCTCGTCCTTTCCCAGAGGCGCAGGGACTTGTCATGGGATGCTGACACCACATAGTCTCCATTGGGACTGAGTGCCAAACACCAAACCTCTTGGTGATGCCCCTGCACAGATGACAGATGTGGTAAGACATTAACATTACCTAACTTTCACCCCTCAGGAAAATCCTGCTCATGCAAGGGTAATGCTTCCTTTCAACAGACTCCAAAACTTCTTACCTCCAGCGTCTGGATATGTTCAAATTTATCTGCATCCCACTGCTTAATCTTGCTGTCCTTCCCAGCTGTGAAGAAGAGATGGGATTTGGGCACAAACTGCAGATACATCACACTGGAAGAGAAAAGGGCTCAAATTTACTCACTTGGGGGACACTGCAGAATTCCCCCTGCAGTATGACAAGTCCATAGCCCAGAGATGCTGCAGGATTTGACTAACCTGTCATCATGGGCAAAGAGAGAACGGTGACAGTCCCCAAAATCCAAGCCCCAAATCTTCACATTCCTGTCAGCAGAGCCAGTGGCAATTAGAGTCCCATCCTAGAGAGCAACAAAGAAAGAAGGGTGTGGGGAGCTGGATGGCAGCCCCACGAGGAACTGCTGCTGCCCCAGTGACACAGCACTGCTGGCTCCTGAAATGTGGCCTCCTGATCCCTACACCTCCTCCCCAGTGGCCCATGCTCTGGTACTGGCAAAGCCTACTGACAGCACTCTGGCCCTCCTCTGACCCTCTGCAGGTATTTGGTTATATCCTGACATTCTTCTTGGCTTTCAATGAGCCTCATTCCAAAGATTCCTCAGAGGAAGATGCAGCCCAAGAATGAACAGGCACAAAGAGGCTGCTCCTTCTCAGCACCTGCCCTGTCCTCCCACTAACAATTCAGGCTCGTCTCACGCAGTAACTTTAGCAGAAAGCAGGCTGTACCTGTTACAATAAGTGTAACAGGTTACATTACAGCATTTTGATTTCCACTCACTCACAAAATGTCCCAGGGTCAGTTCTGTCAAGACCCCAACTCTGATACCCCTTACAGCAAGCACAGGACTGCAGAATAAGAAGGGGCTTGCTGTGTCCCACCCAGAACCTGCTAAATCAGGAGCAGGGAGCTGAAAATAAACCATTATCCTAGAGGCCTTGATGCCAGCAGAGGTTCTCACAATCATCCACATCACCACAGTCCCACGTCATACAGCCCTAATGATACTTACATAGCAGATATCCATACACAGCACTGGCAGCTTGTGTCCATACAGAGAAAGGAAAAACTGAAGCAGAAGAAAGGTGACTCAGTTAGACATGCTGGGTAGAGAGGTGAGCAAATCTCAAGCTCCAGGCTACTGCTCTGCCTCAGGAGCTGCTTTTCTAGCACTGCCCCATTTTCATTCTTGCCCTGAACAGTTAGCAGCAGGGTCCTGAGGGCAGAACTGAGAATAAGGTGGAAATAGCCAAGCAAGCTGAACTAGCTGTTTGCTCTCTAACTCCGGTGCCAATCACCAGCATCAATGGAGTTCATTTCGGTTTCTCTCCACGTAACTGTCAGCACCAGTCCATCTTGTGTCACTCCCTAACATTCACATGCTAATACACAGCTCACAAATCCACCACACTTCTCACGAGGAAGGCTCTTCTCCTGCAGGCTTTGCCTCTGCCATGACCTGTTTAACGCCATGTGAGACACATTCATCCCCACCTTCACAGTGCCTGACAGATCTGGAGTACTGCCATGTCTGCAGAGTTTAGAATGAACCTTGCTACCTGCAGGTTCAGAACACCTTTTAAATGAAAAATGGATCTTCCAGTTCCCAGTGTGGAACAACCATGGTTCTGTCAGGTTTTCCATCAAACAGGCTCCTGAAGGAGGATGCATGTTCCACATAAAACAGACACTTTTCCTTTGTATTTCTGATCTTGCAGGCTACAGTTACATCCCTTCCTGCACAGCCTCACAGCCTATTTGGTCATGCACCTTGAGTGTGTCAACGTAGAAAACCTTCACAGTGCAGTCCAGTAAGGAGACAGCCAGCAGTCTCTGGTTGGGGCTGTACCGCACACAGAGCACGTCTTCATCCAGCTGTAAAATGCGCACGTGTTTCATGGAAAGCCTGTCAACAGGAGGAAAAAAACAACCGTTATCCCAAGCAAATAAACTAGGAAGAGAAATGGATACAAGTCCCACATTGCACCCTGGGAAAGCAAGTGAATTCTAACATGCAGCACCTCATTCCTCACTCTAACAGGACTGGAAATAAGCAGGCTCTGGTAGCTGATGAACTTCACTGCTACATGTACGGTAACCATCTGCAGGCCCAGCTGGATTAGACACTAAACTCACACACACAAAAAGGGATCAGAATGAAGCAAGTGCTCTTCTCTAGCTAAGCTCAGGTCTTCCGAGCCCACACTCTCCTCCATGTGGTCCACACAGATGTCATGGGCAGTTCTTGCAGAGCACAGCAAAGGCCAAAGCGCCCATCAATGACAACGGCACAAGGTTTATCTTCTCACCTTTTCTGAACACTGTTCTCATCCTTCACAAGCTCAAACTCCCAGAATTTGACACATTTATCAGCACCTCCTGTCACAAAGCCATGCTGTAGGGGAAAACAAGAAAATTGCTGTGAACCTAGTTCCTATCACCCAGAGAAAGTCTACAGCAAGGAACTGCCAACACAGAGGAAGTTTTTGAAATGTCCCATGTTTCTACACAATGATTAAGTGGGCACCACCAGGAGCAACTGCTCTGGTTAAAGCACACATTGTCCGAGTAACAGTAACAATTTCAAAAGCTCTAGCTTATTTTGGAGGTCTAAGACAAAGACCCCAAATGTAAAACAAAACCTGGAATGAAACTTCGGGATTGAAAGCAGTCATCTCAGCTGCAGGTAACAACATGCTTTTGATTTGTGGGCAGCTTGAGACTCTCACTGTTACTGTATAACACACAAATTGCCACCACCCTACAACAGAGCCGTCTAAAGGAACAGCAGTCCAACATTGTACGTTAAGAAGAAGGGCAAAATCTATCCTGTATGTTTTCATCTGTAGGGTGGATGAATATCAGGCAGATTATTTCTTGCTATGGTTTTGATTCCACTAGAAAGTAATTAGACACTACCAGCTGCATCCTCCACCTCTGAGGATGATGGTTTCCATGCTTCCATGGAATAAAGCATGTGGTGCAAAACAAATTCCATGGTGCAAACACAGTACTATAGGAAGGAATTACATGAAAAGATGTGCAGATGACACTTATAAGGGTGTCTGAGTTACCTGGTCTGGTGAAAGAGCAATGGACCATACTGCCCCGTCGTGGGCATCAAGTGTCTCTATCAGACTGCCAGAAGCCAGGTCATAAAGCTGCAGCTTCCCTGTCTGCGGAGAAAGACATCACAGAGGAAGAATCAGCCTCTGATCACAAATCATGATAGCTCTTGGCAGAAGAGCTCCCTACCACCCATGTCCCCAGCTTCAGCCAGCTTCATTAGGTGGCTGTTAGGCACAGATGGCCAAACTCCTGATCTCCATCAGGGCCTTCCCAAAGCTCTCCTCTGCTTTCCACCTCAAGCCGCAAGAGCTCTGTAACAACTCTGGGAACACAGCAGTGCTCCAGATCAGGAGGGGCAATGCATTTTCTGTGAGGCTGCCTTAATGACATTTTCCTAATACATTCCCAGACCTGGGCAGCCTGGAGTCAGAGGGCCACTCCTTACCTTAGTCCCAATGATGACCTGCCGATCTCCGGGGACGAATAGCGAGCAGAGCGCGTACTCACACTCCATTGTCCGGATGCACTGCAAGGTCGACCTGTGGACAAAGAGCCCAAAACCTCTTATCACACACAGAATCTGGCCTGCCCTGTGAGACAAGCTCCAGTGTGGCCTCTACCTGAAGCTGTCTTTCAGCCAGGGTCAGAAGATAAGCCACCACCATCCTATTGACCCAAACACTATCCAGCACTACTGCTAACAACGTTTCCCATGAAAACATGCCACTATGTTGTCCACCATCATGACCTATTGCTGCTGTGAACTAGAACAGAGCTCCTAATTTTAAACAGCATTTCAGGAAGAGACTGTGTGTAAGATAGTGTACTCAGGGGAAACTGACCTTGAAATCGGCACCACTCAAGAAACACTGGGACAGAACTCTACATCAACACACAACACTCTAGATCAATGCAACAGCCTACTCAGTCTAATACTAGGTCCTTCAGATCAGATGTCAAGAAACCCACATGTTCCCTAAAGAACAGGCAGTAGCTTGTTTAGTGTAACAGTTAATACCTCTTATTAAAAATGAAAAACCAGGAAAAAAAACATAGCAAAATACAGTCTATACTCGACTCCTATGTATGACCTTCGTGTTTAGACCTTCTGTTGAAATTTTAGATCTACAGTTTCTCAGTTTTCCTAATAAGGATAAAAGAAAAAATATTTTCTATTTACTTTCTTTACTTCATTCACTGCTTTATCTCTTTCTTATCACTACTTTTCTTAACACAGCATCCCTCAGTTATGGGAGACAGACATAACCAGACTGTGTACCTGTTCCAAATTTTCACAGACTCTGCAGCTGCTGAGAGAACGGCAATGTTGTCAGAGCTAAAAGCCAACGTCCTGACATCACTGCGGTGGCCTCCAATGGTTATCCTGGACACACGGACAGCCTGGGGCACTTGTGCTGACAGGTCCAGGTTGTACAGTTCAATGACATTGTTCTGGAGCAGCAGTACCATCTTCAGCTCTCCTTTTGGAGAGAGAATCAAGTCAAATGACCTGTTTGGTTAGATAAAATCAGAGCTGTACACAGGAGCAGTAAGACAAAGTGTTGGACAGATCAATTATCAAGAACAACTGAGACAGAGGAATATAGACAGAGCACATCCAAAAAGCAAGTGCACACTGAACCACAGAGGTGTGAATGGACTGGAGATCATGGCAGGCCTCTCCCTAGCTCCAAGCTAAACATATATTGAAGAAAAAACTTCCTCCTCTGGCCTGCACTAAGCCATGCAGAGCTCTCCCCAGGTAGCTGCATAACCACTCATCAGACTCTACAACAGGCATTCCACTCACTTGATTTTAGAAGAAGCTTTGACATTAGTGACCCGCTGAATCTCCTCCTGCAGGCTCAACTCCACACTCCTTTCAGGCTCCTCTTCAGAGTTCTGTCTGGAAATGTCAGATAAGGGAAGAGAGTCAAATGACCCAGCACAGCCAACACAAACTAATACAGCGACAAAGAAAGCATAAGGAAACCACTTAGCCTGCTGGAAACAACTTCCCTTTCATCCAGCAGTGCTAACTACATTTAAGAACAGGGACAGTGAAGGGTGGACAGTGAAGTTCATGTCATTATGCAGACTACTAAAGACACAAATTGTCCTTTTTTTTTTTGCCTAAAAAAGGCAACCTCCTCTGGAGCCAAAACACAAGGCACATTACAAAGATGGATACAAAAGAGTCAACAGAAGCTGCTTGAGAGCAAGACCGACTTCTGTTCATCTCCCATCACTGACTGAAAGCTCTCAGCCAATGCCAAAATGCATTTCTAGATTTACCTGCCCTGTGCTTTAGTTTCTACCCTGGAGCCAGACCCCTCCCTAAGGGCTGTTCTGAGGCACCTCTTATGTGCCAGGATACACAGAGGCACTTAACACAGAGTAACCACTAAGAAAACTCTCACCTGTATCTCTCTCATATGCTGTAGAGCAGGAGATGAAGTATCAGACTCTCTGTGAGTTCTCAGATTAAACTCTCATTCCTGCATTGCCTACCAAGAACTTACTTTGATGTACTACAAAGTATAAACACCAATGTCAAGAAGAGTTGAGTAGCTCTGAAAAACCCATTTTTTGTCCATTTCTTTGCACATTTTAGTTGGTTTTTTTTTTCAAAGGGAAGACTCAGAAAGGAAGGTATTTTCTTAGTCTCTGGGAGCAGTGCTGCTCAGACAAGCACCAAGGATGCACAGAATAATCGGCCCCAAAATGAAACAGCTAGCACAAAGAGAATGGCACGAAGGTTGGAGTTCAACCACTGTTGAGCTTTACTGAAAATCTTTTCTAATTGAAGAGCTTTTTTAGAGTCTTCTGGACATAGACAGCATCCAAAAAAATTACTTACTTGGCTTTTTTCCTTGCTTTCTTCTTTTTCTTTTCCAATTTCTTTTGGATTTCCTCTTCAGAAAGGACAGAGAACACTTCCAGAACAGCATCTGTTCCCTAGAGTCAGAGTAAACAAATTCAAAGGTATGCAAAGCCCTGGCTGGCCTTTACAGAAAGTACCCAAGGTTTCTACCAGTCTCCTCTACAGTAGCAGAGCCCCCCATTACTCACATGGCAGGCCAAAAACTTGCCCATCCGGTCTGTGCCAAGCGTCACCACCCGATCTCTCCCTTCCCGCATGATGGATCCAACTTTGCTGCACTTAACAATGCGCTGCAGTGAAAGAAGAACAAACTTGGGTCTGAAAAGTCAAAGCATCTTCTCAAGCAAACTCAAGAAACCTGCTGACAAGGGAAGTCAAGGAGAGGGAAATGAACCTACAGGGTCCTGGCAAAACAGTTACTAATGATAATAAAGGGACAAAACAAGCATCTGTGTGAGCTGCAAGCTTATCTCCTGGATTTTTGTTGCATTTCAGCTGAAGTAATCATTGGCAGTCTCAGTGGAAGAATATCTTAACTTTATTGGCAAACCATAGCCATTTAATCCACAATCCATCACACAGACAAAGCTGATTTTTTATGCTACAGAGGCAGCAGAGCTCAGTCAAAAGAGGCAGAGAAGGTGGGAACAAAGACTCTTAAACAGGGCATTAAAGGGAGAGAAAACCTCTGGAGAGGAAGCTGGAAAATTAATTAACAAAGTCAGGTATCTACCACAACTACAAGCAGCCTGAGATTTGAGCAGTACCCCAGAAAGTTCTACCAGAAAGACAGATTCAGTAAAATCTCCAGTCAGCAGCACAAGTGGGAATGGCTTTCTGCCATCCAATCTCACACCATATCTCATTACAATGCAACTCTGACTTCGCAGTTTCTGCAAAGCTGAGGATCAGTACTGAACTCAGCAGCTGCCAAACAGCTAGGAACTATTTTACTTCTGTGTTGTTTGATGAAACAGCTCTATTAGCACTGTTTAAATTTATACAATTGTTAGTCCTTCTCAAATAGAAAGCAAAGAAAAACTGTCAATGGAGAATAAATCTGTGGATGTTTTGGCACACATACTTCTGCTGATGTTTTGCAGGTAGATGAGGCAGCAACTCAGGAATGTTGCTGGAGCTCAGGAAGGTGTTATGGAGCGAGACAAGAATAACCACATTTTCCCAAACAGACCAAACATGACACTCAGGATAGAAATCATGCAAATGGAGTTAGATAAACCAGCTCAGAGACAGCATTGAAAACTGATCTTACTTCCTCAGGATGCTCATCCAGCTCTAAGGTCTCATCATCTTCAGTGTTTTCTTCTGCGCCAGGTGAAGACGACCCCTTGCTTTTCTTGGATTCTGGCTCATCAGGATCTTTTACCTGCTCACAGGGAAAAAATACAAACAAAAGGAGTATGTTAACTTCAAGATCTATAGTATTGTGGTTTCTGGCTCACACTTCATTTCCCTGGAGATACAACTAGTTAGCATACACTGGAGTATCCTACAGCATTCCTGTAGGCACCAAGCACTCCATGTGCTCCCAGGATTATCATCCACCCACAAGACTGTCTTCCTCAGCTGTAAGTCAGAAGATCTGACCGTGGAAATCTCACTCTGCAAGTGCCCATAGCCATAGCTTCATTGGAAAGCTCAAAACACAGGAAACAGCTAAGCCCATCCCATGAGCAGCTCCTGGACCCCTCAGATAGCAAAGATATTGCTTTGGCTGTTTCCCAGAACACCCACCAGATTTGAATATATTCCAGTTCCATCTCAGTTCAAAGACAAGCAGCTGGGCAGGGGCTGAGGGGTTACAGAGGGAATGTCTTACCTCCTGGATGTATGTGAGATCCCACACCCTCAGCTCACTGTCAGCGCTCCCAGTGATCAGACGCTTCTCTCTGGACAGCAAAGCCATCCCCCAGACCTGTCAGGAGGCACAATGTGAGGAAGTGACTCCTTTAACTATCATAATAAAAGGTACAACATCTTTTATTGATTTATTTGAACAGCAACCAATAGAGAAAGGATCTAGCTGGGACATCCTCTGGGGACATAAGCACAGGAATTGTCACCCACTGTATCTGATGACAGCTCCTGGAATGTTTGGAAACTTCTCATTTGCTCACTCCTAAAGCCTAATGAAAGTAAAATGTATGATGGTGCCAGCTTACAACTCCTGAAAGCAAGGAAAGCCCAGAGTAAGCCATGACATCCCAAGACCCTCCAGCCCAACAGCTCCCACACATTCCCTTTTTACCTCTGCTCGGTGTCCAACCAGAGTTTTGAAGCAATGCTGGGTGTCCAGATCCCACCATTTCACCAGTGTGTCTTTGGCACTGGAACAAAGAAGAAAAACCATGAGGAAAGACTCCAGCACTCACCTTTTTTCTAAGTGGTAGAAATACAAAAAAATCTAAAACATGTCAGAACATATCACAGAGCAACTGCTCAAACACTGAATTTTTCAAGCCAAACAAAAAAGGCACAACAATGCGGCAAAAAGGTATCTGTCAAGTCACTGAAGCTGACCTACAAATATTTGAAATTTCATTAAGAAATGGGTATCATCTACCAAACCAACAAAATACTATTTCTTCCATCTGAAAAAAAAGCAAAAGAAAGTCATTTTAATTTTAAACTGAACTGATTGCATGTACTTTTCTCTTAACCTAGTAAACAGCACATTAAAAACTTAGTGACTGATATTTTAGCAAGAATATATCCTGTCAACCATTTATTACTAAAGGGATTCAGTCAACTTGCAGCTCATTTAGTTGAATAACTAAAAATCAAATAAAAAAACCCTATAATCTTTTAATTAATTTTTGTATTTACAGCTTACAAGAAAGTAATTTTTCTGTCACACTGCTGTGTGAATTACACATACAGAAGGCAAGTCTGCTCAATTTTTCAAGATAAAAAAAAAAACAAACCCAAAACTGTTACATATATAATGAAGATGGTATCACTATTCTTTGTTACAATAATTTCAAATTGATGGATTTACCAACAAGTTAAACCCTTTTCCAAACACTTTTTTCCATATGGCCATTTCAGTTCCTCTAAGACTTGGATTCACGCATCAGACTTAAAAAATACATGGATGTGAGAAAATCATATTCAAAGATGCTGATGGGTCTGAGATACCACAAGACAAGAAGGAAAAGACAATTGGCTGTAACACAGAGGATGTTTAAATTGCAAATACAATCATTTCTGCTTTCCTGATCAACAATTGCTCTTAGTCTGGCTCACCAAGTGACCAACAAGTTCTTCTCCTTCAAGAAAAGGACTTCAGTGATGACATCCTTGTGTCCCTTCAGCCGGTACAGGCCACTCTCATTGATGACATCCCACACAATGACTTCCGTATCCTGGAACAGAGAGAATGTCTCCATGGGACTGGCCCTTGTCTCTGCAAAACTTCTGCCATGGGACTGAAAAGATTACCTGGGAGCACACTTTCTCACTCTGAATCACAAGGAGGATTCATGCAAGTGACATTGCTTCCCCAAAGGATGTACCACTGTCCCACCTTGAGACACTTTTGCTATACCTGATCTCACAAGATTCTTCATTTTAACAGCTCTACCAGTGCCCTACTCCTACCTGCAGCCCCTGCTGCCCCTCCAGCCCTGGGCTCCCCAGCTTCTCCCACTGCTATCCTCTGGCTATGGGCAGAGGCCACACTTAAAATACTGAACATTTCAGTGCAGGTCAGCCTTCCCCATGGAGCATCTCTGTGAAAGGGTCATGCTCCAGATATCAAAGCCTCACCTTTGAGCCAGACACCAGTCTGCCACCCAGGTGGTCGTACTGCAGGGCTGTAACTGCAGCCCTGTGCCCATTGAAAGTGATAGCTGATTCTCCACTTAGGAGGTTGAAGACACGGACTGCTCCATCTTCATACCCAACAGCCAGGTGCAACCCATCTGGAGAGGGGCAGAGGCAACTGACTTGCTGCTTGAGACCCTTAAGGATAAGAACCTGCAATTTTTTAAGAGACAAAACATGTATAATGTTGATAAATGACGTGTCAGAGTCAGATACTTACACAGCAGAGAGAATATAGTCTACTCTTCTCCCGAACTTCCAACCGAGCACTTCTGCCACTTTATAAGCTCATTTTTCAACTTCCTGCGCAAAATACAGTATCATTAACCCCATTTTCCAAGGCAAACAGCAGCTAGAAGGGAAGCAATTTCTCACAATCAAACAGGAAACCGGTGCAGAACGAGCCCTGGAAGTCAGAATCTGACATTTCTGCCCCCATACATTAAGTGCCAAAGAGCAAGAAATATTGAGAGTAAACATGGATAGTTTCTTCCTGACTCCATCCTCTCTTGCTTGGCCTTTCTCAGGTATAGGACAGAGCAGCTTCTCAACAGACTGCACCAAGAACTTGAGAATGATAAAAAACATCTCCAAAACAACATACCAGCAGTCAGCACCCCAGAAGCTGTGAAACAAAACCAGATTTCAGTTTGTAGTGGACAGTAGTACTTACAGTGATTTCTGAAACTCACAGGAGACAGAGTGTGGCAAAGCCCTTAAAGTTACAGCTCACAACCTCCCTATGGGATACCCAGTTCCACAGCCAAAATACAAACTCTATGACATCCCTGATCTGTCCAAGAACATTCACACAGCCAGCTCAACTGGGAGCAGCTTTCCAGTTACTGTGACAACTATTACTCTTCCACAACTGTGGGCCTGAGGCAAATCTCAAGGGATCCACAGTGATATTCAACCACTTCAAGACTAAATAGAGATAAATTACTCTCACAGTAAGAGCAGAGCAGCAGGACCACCACTCTCTCCCTCTAACAACTGATGGCTACAAATTACTACCAAAAAAAAAAAAAACAAGGGTGAGAGTCGCTGCATTCCAGTTATCCATTATCCAAATCATCCATGGCCTTCTCTGTTCCTTGTGTGCTGGTGCTACCTGTTGGATTTCAACAAATGCAACCCTTATAAATCCTTTAAACAGAAATAACCAATCACTATCTTGTACCTAGCAAGACTTTCTTGTAAGAATCCAACACTGCAGTATATTTCGGACTACTCAAAAGGTAAACACGATGTAGAATCCTTTTAGTGCAGTGACCAGCTTGAAGAACAGGAAGACACCAGCTAGAGCTGCAGGCTCACCCCATAACCGAACCTCACGCCGTGCCCACCCTTGCCAAGAGGCGGGGAGGCTGTGCCGGTGTCTCTTCCCTCCAAACGCCGCTCAGCACCACACATCGTTTCGCTTCAGGCAGCCTGAAAGCCCCGCACGCTGCACCCCAGCCCTGCCCCGCCACCGACCTCCCCCGGCACCGCATCCCGTGTCCCACCTTCTCTCCTTTCCTTGTGTCCCACACGAACACGTGCTCGCAAGCCGGCACGGCCACGTAGCGGCCCCGCTCGCCGCGCAGCGCCACGAAGGCCACGCCGGCCCTGGCGCTGGCCACCAGCCCGAAGAGGGCGGCGGGTTCGTAGCGCAGGTACTGCCGCGTCAGGCCCATGGCGGCGGTGGGGAACGCGGCCCAAGGAAGGACCGGGGAGCCGCGGCCGCCACACGTGCGGCGCTCCGGGCCCGCCGCGCTGGAAGTGCGTCAGAGCGGGCCCGGCTGCGAGCGCGGCCCTGAGGCCCCGCCCGGGAAGGGAAGCGGAAGCGCGGCAGACGCGGAGCTTTCCTGGGTGATGCCGCCAGACCGGCGCCGACCGGGACCCTCTGTCCGGGCGGGGCTGGCGGCGGCTCTGCGGCTGTGCCCGTGAGTGCGGTGCGGTGCCGGGGGCACAGCCCGGCCTGAGCGGGGCGGGAGCCGGGCGGGGGCCGCTGGATGCCGGGCAGAGCGTGGTGCCGGATTCCCGGCTGCGAGCCGTGGGGCTGGAGATGCTGGAGAGGCAGGTTCTCCTGCCGGTACGGGCACGGCACTGCGTCCCGGGCACTGGGGCCTCGGCCCCCGCTCGCAGCGCTCAGTGCCCCGTTCCTGACAGCCCCTCGGGGCCGCTCCGCGGCGGGAGGGCCCGGCAGCGATCGGGGGGAGATGGTCCGGAGATGTGCGCGCCGCGCTTCGCCTGCCTCTTGCTGCCGTGGCTGGAGCCCTGGGTTTGGCTGCTCAGCAGGGGAAAGATGCTGTGGTAGACGAGCTTCTCGCTGGGGCCAGTGTAGCCGCGCTTACCTTGCCTTTTTCTCTCACTGCCTTTTCCCCCAGCGAAAACCTCACTTAGATGCTCTTACGTCTGTCTTTGTCCTAGTGTCAGCCTTTATTATCTGTCAGTGTGAGCTTGGGTGCTCGGTTGTTTTGTTTGGTTGTGTTGTTTTCCCCTGGCTAATGAATGTACTTAGTAAGTCGCGTTTCACAATTACTCCTTGTGGGTGCGATCGTTTTTAAATTATTATCAATTATGAACCTGTGGAATGAGTTAAGTAGTGGGTGTGTATGTGGCAAACTGAAGTTACTTACGTGGGTATGTTTGTGCTAGTTTGATTCACTAGTATAGTTCAGTAGTTACTCTGGAAATGTAAGAGCCAAAGCGTTACCTGCTGGCAGCTGAAAAGTGAGTATTGGCACGTTTGAGCCTTCATCTAGCAACCAGTGTCATCTCAAAATCAGTCAGATGGCAGAGTTCAGTCTTAAAATTCACTGGGGCAATGTTCAAATTTACGGCTTTACTCTTTCTTGCAAAACTGATCTGGGTGAAAGAGTTTTGTCCCTGAGTGCGTGGCTGTAAGAACTATGTGACAGTAAATCTTGCTTACAGCAGTTCAGAATTCACTAAACTGCAAGGGCTGTATTATTCAGGGAGAGGGAGGGATTTCGTTGGTTGGTTTGTAAAGTTTGAGGTTTTGGGGGGTTAGGGGCATTGTGGTTTGGGAAGCTCTGTCTTTTTTCTCTTTTATATAAGTATTTACTAGTATCTCTGAAAGAATAGATTATACATTCCCTGCTACAAATTTGCTCTTTGTCTAGATAAATAAATAACACTTTTCAGAAAGACTGAGTTCCTCTCTGCACTTGGGAATTTGTTCTTGCTATTTCCAAAATGCAAGATCACAAGTCAGTTGGATCAATTTAGTGGAGAAGGTGTTTTCACCTAGAATTGTTTAAAGAGGTTTGTCTCACTGTGAGTATCTGCATTGCCTTATTGCAGACATGCAACAAAAGAGGGAGTGTTTGAGTTGGAAATGTGTTTTTCTGTTGTCTGCTGGCTGTTATTGCATTGCAGTCTTGTGAAAGGTCTGGCTCCACAATAACTTTTAGTGAACAGCTGGTGACCTGCTTTGATTTTATTTTTTTTTTTTCCCTTTAAAGCACCTGGAAGACTCCAGTGAAAATTGGAGTGTGACAAGTTAGCAGAGGAAAGAAGTTGTTGTTTCCATTCCATGGATCCCTTGGGTGCGCCTTCCCAGTTTGTGGATGTTGATAGTCTCCCAGGTTGGAGTGATGCCTATGAGGCCAAGCAGCTGGATTGTCACCCAAATGCTGTTGAAAAAGCTCAAGTTGATGTTAGATCACCTTTTCCATACAGGAAAGACATCAATGAAAAAATAATCTTGTGGTAAGTTCATTGTGGCTCTCATGTGTCAGTCATTACTTCTCCATTTACTGCAGGATTCGCATCTTCATGTAACGATCACTGCGGTAGGATAAAGCTTCTAAATCCTCTTTTCTTGAATCAAACATTACAGATCTGGAAAGAAAATTTTTGTTCACTGTAACTTCGAAAGTTTGGGATTTTGCTCCACCACAGGTTGTGCTCATAGGCAGTCCTTGATGCAGCAGACTTCCTCCTTGATGGAGCTGTACTTCCTACTGTGATGCTGTATGCTTAGTATCAAAATCTAGTTGGGCACTTGGATATGAGGTTTTTATTTTTAAAAAATATGTTTGCTCTCTACTAGCTCTTTGCTGTATTTGCTGGTGTTATTTTGCTTTCACTTTTCTGTTTTAAATCAGTATTTCTTTCTTTCCTGTGGTTCTTGTGGCTTGCTTTTGGCTCTTCCTGCGCCTCCTTCCTCCATTCTGTGTTTTGTCTCCGTGACTTTCCTCCAAAACCTATTGATAAAGTATAGCATGCTGTACTTACTCCACCAGTGTTTCTTTCCTGTAACTCAGATACTTGAACCTGCTTTTTAGATGAATAACTCTTAACTTAATCAGTGTGAAGGGAGAAGGATTTCAGCATTTCTCAGGGATGCAGATTCAGACATCAGGCTGAACCTCTTTCTGGTTAATATATGCAGGAAATGGGACTGTCCATGGATTTCCTGAAATCATTTAAGTAAAGAATGAGAGTAAAACAGAGAGTAAAGAAGGAGAGGAATAAAAGGTTAAACATCTATTATGGCTTGGGCAAATGTGTGTGATTTTAACTGTTAGTTTAGTTTCTCCCTGTGCATGGGAATCTTGATTACCCTTCCTATGCTCTTTGATCCCAAAATCCCCGATGGCTGCTGCTCTGACAAAAAGCAGGTCAAAGTTCTGCTACGCCATTGTCTCTTATGCATCTGTGCCTTGTTTATCTTCTGCATGTCTGATCTTTGGACAGCAGAATGAGCATGATCAACTTGAGGGTTCACAATTTGGGAACAAAAGGTGTCCAGCTGCAGCGTCACTCTAGACCCACAGTGGTCTGAGGAACAGCAGCTGTAAGGTGTCCTGAATAGTCTGTCTGCAAAAATAAAGAAGTACATTGAAAAAATTGTTTAAAGTTTGAAAGTAATATAATTCAAGGACTGTCCTCTTATCCAAGAGAAAATATGTGGGTTTTTAGAAGTGTTACATAGTTTAACAAGCTGCTTTGCATGTTTGCTGCCTGAGCTGCCCTACATACAACTACAACACTGCCTTTTTTACAAATATCACTAAGTTACTGCTGAGTCTGGGACTCTTAAAGGAGCTGACATTTTGCATGCAGTCTGTCTTCATCAGGTAGAGGCAAAAGATGATTCGGCTCGGTGAGCACGTCAGGGTACACTGCGCTGTGTGTGCACTGGAGCCCTGTTAATGCTTTTCCTGTAACTTGGCATTTCCTTGCTTGTCAGCACTGATTTGAGAATAACCTGCTTAGTGTTACATTCAGGCTGCAATAAACTGTTTCCTCAGGAAAGGAGATGTCGCGTTACTGAACTGCACGGCCATCGTAAACACCAGCAATGAGACTCTCACGGATAAGAACCCAGTATCTGAAAGTATATTCATGCATGCTGGGCCTGACCTGAAGGATGAGCTCCAGAAGCTCAAAGGTAAGTGGCTGGAGACATTTCTGTCTTACTGAGATCTCCTGTCCTTGCATACAAAGCATCAGGATTGGGGTACAAATGAAAAAGGTAGAGCTTCCCTCAGTCCCCAACAACTGGCATTAATGAGAAAAAAGTGAGGGAAACACCTGCCAATCTAGTCTCTTTTTGCTGTTCACGTTACAGATAATTGAAAGTCTGTGGCAGATATTTGAGTTGATGAACCTTCACTTTGTGATACAATAACTCCCATTGCTATCTGAAGCCACTTTGAGGAGTTAGCTTTATCAGAGTTTTTGCTCAAGGGACCAATCTTGTACATCTTGAGATTTTATCCTGTTCAGTGTGTATACATTATGAAGGAAAGAAATTGAAGTTCACCATTGAAGAAACTAAGTGGATTCTGTCATGCACTTTGTGTATCCTCTTTCAGGATATTAATATACACACAGTCTTTCAGAAAGATATGATAATGATAGATGGATTGATAGAATACTGCATGTCTCAATAAAGTCTTTGTGACTTCTTAAGTTGGTTGGTTTATTTGTCTCTTGTGTACAACAAATGACTTTATTGGAAAGCTACAAGAGCAGCCCTAATGCAAGGCTATTCTAGAAATGGATGATGTTTGCCTAGAGTCTTTATGAACAAAGTTTATTGCTGATAGTGGGAGATGAATACTCAGCCTTTTTTTTTTCATCTAACAGGCACTTGGAATAAGAGTTTCCTTATTTTGTGTGTGTTGAACAAGAGTTTATAGTTATCCAGGGTCATACAGAAGGCTGATATGGTTTACAGATAAAAATTCACTTCTCTGGGAACTATGGTACTGAACTGAATTTTGAAGTCTCTGTGTGGTACTGCTCACTCTGGATTACAGCTTGATCTCTTTAAATAGTAATAAAATGGATATAGAAAAGCTAATATTAGTTTATGTTTCTAATATAGACTCTCAGTAGCTTAAATTACAATTGAATAGAAATCCTATTTCTATAAAATCATCCTTTGCTGATTCAGCTTGCTTTTTTCAAGTAACCTAGAAATAAAGCAGGAGGAAGAGTAACCATTTTATATGAGCAAAAATTCAATGTGTGCTGTGGGTGGAAATTAAAATACCATAGGTGCTCTAGAATAGGACCCTGCTATATATGCCAGAGCTCTTCTAAAATACACTTGGGTTTCTTGTGTGGACTGAGAGGTGGGAAGAGAGGGACTGCATGTCAAGGAGTCCTAAAGTCCGAGATCTGTCAGCTCTGTAGGGAGTTGTTTTGCTCAGCTTCTTAAATTCCCTTTTACCCTGCTGAGTTATGCGTAGTTTTGCATCTTCTACTGCAGTGAAAACACTTGTCTTCTCCCTGTAATGCATTCTGCAGGTTCACAACTCCCTATGAAAACACTTCTCTTTTAATTTTGTGCCAAGAGCTTTATGGAAATCAGTTCTTTGACACCCTACTGGCATGTTTTGTGGGGGAGGAAATAGAGGCTGGGTTACAGAATTGGCATTTGAACACCCTTAGTATTTTGTCACAGTAGCAGAAGTGGATGGAGAGCTTATTTAAGAAGTCAGTTTAGGATTAATTTGTCACCTCTGCTTCCTATTAGCCCTCCTTTCTATTTAGTCTTGACATTTTTTCATTGGAGAATGTTCATGCTGAAAAAGTGAAAATGCATAATCTATGTTCTTAAAGCTGTGAAATGCATTTTTAGTTTGGTCTCTCCTGCTTTATTCCTGCTGCTTGGTATATATTCACATTTCATAGATTCCAAGAAAAATCGTGATCTGAAAGCATGTGGCATGCTGACTCTTCAAAGGCCTGTGCCTTCTTCAAGGCTCAGCTAACTTGTATGTTCCTGGGAGCAGCATCAGTTTTCATTCATGCAGAAATCCTACAGGTAGGGGCAGGCTTGCAGATGAAATGCTATTGATAGAAGCTTGCTTATCAACAAATACTTTGTTGCAGTCTAATGAAGACCTTCTGTGGCAGAAGTCTTCCAGCTCTGGTGATCTTATCAGATAAAAAAATAGGATCCTGACTTTGTTCCCAGTTTTGCCATAGACCTTGACTTGTGCAGCTCCTCTCACCTTGTATCTTAAAATAAGAGTAATATCTGCTGTTCATTTTAGTTTTATAAGTTATATGGACATCTCCAGGCAGAATGCATTGGGAAGTGGGAAGTGGGATTGAGTATGAAGATTACCAATGCTACATCTGTTTTTATTAATCTTTTATTAATCTGAATTTTATTTATTAATCTGAATTTATTGGTTTCCCACTGAAATCACAACTATACCTCAATCAAACTTGCTTCATTCTTTTTTCACAAGTTCTTCCTACAGGCCTTTGCTTTCTCTGAGCCACCTTAGAGGCTGTGGAGGAATTTAGAAGAGTATACTGAGTTTTTTAGTATGGTGTTTTCTTCCTTCTGATTTACCCAGAAGAAGCAGGGTGGAGGTCTATAGAAATTAATTATGTGATTCATTGGAACAAAAACTTTACAGGCTGCTGTCTTCAAGGCAGTGTGGGGTTGCCATTAAAAAGATATGCTTGAAGTTTTGGGTAAGGAAGATTTTCAACCTGGACTGTCTCTTCCAATAAAATATGCTTTCATGCATGTTTCTAGCTTGCCTGAGCACTATGAGGAAGTAGTGGAGTGGGAGAGATGAACATCCCTGTTCAATAGGCATCTTAAGCCGAGCTTCTGCAGCACTGCTGCCTGAAGGGTGGCTGCAGCTGCTTCTTCCTGTGGCCACCAGCAACCTATAAAAAGATCAGGTAGAAAGATAATCCAATGAAAATACTGATTTTCAATTAGATCAGAAAGCTGAAGTGCAGCTGTGCAAGCAGAAGGAAGAAGGTTGGAAAATACTTGTCTTTGAGGGTAGGGAAAGAGAGAGACTAGAAGTACTTCTTTAGCTGTCCAGACCTGGAGTGGACCTAGATTTAGGTGAAGAAGGGGAAGTTTAGTAGACTTACCTTCTATGTGCTGATGGGAAAACAGACTTCAAACACAGAATCTGTTCCTGGAATATGTAACTGGAGGGTGCTGTGAATGGAACAATTAAATGTATTTCTTGAACTTCCTCTCCTTGAGACTAGACAACTAGTCTGTCCAGAGTATGAGCTGCATGAGGATCATATGTCTGCCTTGTGGACATGAAGAAACTTGCAAAACAAAGCAAGCTACCTCTTTCTGGGAGCATAAATTAAACAAGTGTATTATCTATTCAGTTTTAATAGCTTTGCCAACAACTGGTTTGTTTGGTTAAGGAGACTTGTAGTCATTTTGTCCACAATGCGGTCTCCCCAAAGCAAATTGTTAAATCCAGAAGGACTTTGTATTGCTAGCTGTATGGTATACTTGTGTACCTGTTGTATGCATGTTATTAAATAATTTCTTCCTTTGCTCTAAGTAGCATAGTAAGCACTGCAATTAAGACAGAAATTCTAGCAATAGCTGGTTAGTCCTTATGTGCATAGTTTTAAAATTGAGAGAAATGAGCACAATTCTCACCTCCTCAGCCTGACTAGGTGCTAAGCAGCTGGTATGAGATCAGATGCTATCCTTAATATTTGACATCTAAAACCCCGACTTCTATATATGAAGTGGAGTTGTCTGACTGGAGGAAGACAAGGTCTGGAATACTTCTGGCTTTCTCACCATGACATGTCCACTTACCCTGAGTTTTGTTTATCCCAGGCTGCAGGACAGGCGAGGCCAAGCTGACGAAAGGGTTTAACCTGGCTGCGCGTTTCATCATTCACACGGTGGGCCCCAAGTACAAGAGCCGGTACCGCACGGCGGCCGAGAGCTCCCTGTACAGCTGCTACCGCAACGTCCTGCAGCTCGCCAAGTAAGCACAGCACAGCTCACACAGGGGGTGCCATATGGGCCACAGCTGGCCTGGAAACTCGGCTCTGCACACAGCTCTTGCCTCTGTGAATGTCTTCTCATGTACACTGGGTCTGGTTAAGGATGTGAGAACAGGAGTGGCTTCATGGTGTGCTTCATGCCTCTAGTTATCTCTGCTGTGGTGTAGATAAAATGCACAGAGAGATCTAAGCTGATTCAAATCATGAAACGGGGTAGCTAGAGCTGTGCAGCATTCAGTTCCTCAAAGGAGAAATAACAATAATTGCTTTGGGTTCCATGCTGCAATAAGTATTAAATAAGCTTGCTCCAGCAACAACTTCATGTGTGTCTGCAGCCGCGTGGACACACCCACAGGCAGATCTGAGTTTGTGTCAGTTCATATGTTTGGCTTCTCTGCCTTTGTACAACAGACAGCTAAAATTCTACCAGTCAGGGTATAAGGTTACTTCTAAGTCTACAGCTGCAGCACATTGGTTTGTAGTTTTTTCCCCTCTCGTCTGCAGTATTTTCTACTTCCTTTTAACCAACAGGGGTTTCTTTTCCCATTTTTCTGTGTTCTGTTCTTCTCCAGTGACAAGTGTTGTAGTGGTAGCAGTCACAAAATACACCAGAGCAAGAGCAGTGTCAGAAAGTATACGTAACAATTTTTTAGGGTTGGGAAGATAATTCTTCCAAGGTTGGACTCGGTGTTACGGTGCAATAGTAACTTTTCATACTCATACTGTTTACAGCTATGGTTTTTAGCATGTGCCAGTTTTGTTCTGCCTCAGAAGTTGCAAGAAAATTCAGGCCTGGATTGAAACGTTAAAAACTGTTTTAAAATTCTTATACTTCTGCATACTGAATGCCTTTCAGTTAGTTTTCCAGAGTAACTTTTGATGTTTGTGAAATTGTCTACCATATCTGAGCTTGCTCAAACTCCTTTGATTACTGTTGGCAACAGCTCTGCTTTACTCTTCTGAAAGAGTGGCTCAGTGCTAGAAGCATCTTACTGGTCTTAAAGTATGTGTCACTCCATTCTGATGGTTGTTTAATCATACCTAAGATGGAGTAAGCCACCTTGGCCTGTGTCCAGACCTCTAACAAAACAAAATCATTGGTCAGGTGAAGAAATAGGAGCGTGTATGCTTTGAAGAGCACCTTCTTTTTTCCCTCCTTCTCCTTACTCTCAGTCCTAAACAGGAACAAAAGTGTTTTGAGCAAGGATTGCAAGCAGTTTGAGTGAAGACCTTCATTAAGGATATGAGGAACTGTAGGAACAATGTAGCTGAGGTAGAAGGACAAATCTGAAAACAAGCACCAGAGGAAGCAGTGGGGAATAATTAATGGTTCTTTCCTTCTCTACTTAATGAGGGTGTGTGCATCTTGCCAGGGAAGAATCCTCCTGCAAAAACCTGAAAGAGGATTACTTCCGCTTAGAGCCAGGGAAGAAATTAATGGTGCTCCCTACTGTCCTGACAGACATTTGTTAGCACCTGGCTCTCTATTCATTTGTTTCTCTTTTTCTGGATTCCAGGGAACAGGCAATGTGCTCCGTAGGATTTTGTGTCATTAACACTCTGAAAAGATGCTACCCCTTGGAGGATGCAACCCACATAGCCCTGCGTAAGTGTGTTGGAAAACAGCATAAACTGGATGGCAGCACTCAGCAGGTCTCTTACCTCTGGCAGATTGTTCTTGAAATGGGGAAACCTTTTTTTTAGGGGGCTGTGGTTCATTAGAGCCTGTAAAAAGGCAAGGCATTCCATGGTTGATCAGAAAATGGAAGATAAAATAAAATTATCCTTTCTCTCAGTAAAGATCCATGAGATCTCATCAACAAAGATCCATGGGAATCTGTGCTGGAACTTGCATTCTTCAATGTATTAATTTATAGCCTGGAAAAAATGCTAAAAGTGAGGTGAGAGAGTTTGCTGATAATAAAAATTTGCTCAGAGTAGCCAGGATGAGGCTTTACTCTTGAATACTTGTAGGCAGACTTGAGCAACAGTGAATTTCATCTGCTGTTTTAGTGTCATCAGCACATCTAAATGTAAAATGATATCCTTCCCCCACTGACCCACTCCTACAGGCTTCTGCCTTCGCATGCACAATGATGGGCTGATTATAGGCAGCAAAACATTCAAGTGATAATAGTTCCATGAAAACACCAGCTCAAAGGAGCACAAAACAGCAAGCTGAGTAAGACACAACAAAATTAAGAATGTTATGTAATAAATCAGTGTTTTGTTCACCCTTTAAAGCTGCACATTCAAAAAGAATATAGTAGACAGAGAAGTTGAGAAGGTCAACAAGAATAGAAAAAGGCAAGAAATAGTGAAATGAGGCTCAAGACTTTTTCAGACTGGAGTATACCTGACTTGAGGGGAGTGTGATAGATGTCTATAAATTCATGATTGGCATGGAAATGGTGAATGGTGAAAAGGTATCTGTTCTCTGTCTCCCAGAATAAGAACCATCAAACCATGCCAGTTCAGAACAAACAAGAGGAAATGGTTCTTACGCTTGTTATTTGTAATACTAATACTACTAATGGAAATTCTTAATAAAGAGCATTGCTGAAAGTTTTCAAATTTCCTTGTGCTCGAGAGGAAACTATATTAAAGAAAAAATGAAGACCACTGAAAAAAAATCAGAAAACATCCTCGGCTGAAAAATAAAACACAGAAAAATGCTCAAACAAGATTATTGTATATTCTTCTATATACACTTATATACTTGTTCCTACTTTCCCCCATCTCTTCTGGCTTTTTCACATGTTCACATACATTCAGAACTGTTTGCTGTGGAACTGCACAACTGCATTTGTTGTGTAAGGTAATGTCAAAGGTCAACATGATTACGCAGGAATTTGTGTACAGTAATACACAGGAAGTATTTGAAAACAGCTCCTTTTTTCCCTCTGCTGTTTCTTGAACTCCCACGAAAGTATTCTCTGTAGATAACTTCTTTAATTGCTGTCCTCTGTTGTCTCTGTAGGTCTGTGTGCTACTTGATAAAATATTCCCATACCAACCAATTTGTTTGGACATTTTCTGTCATGATTTACAAATAGAATTTTTATAGGCCTCTTTGGCACAGCTGACTCCAAAGATTTTGTGTTACTGAGCCTGCCTTTAACCGGCATCTGCTGTAGCTTCCTTATATTTTACTTTGCTGATAACTTAGGGCACAGTGACTTGTTCTAGGAATGTCTGGTTTTAGCAGTTTGCACAGGACTCTCAAAAGGAAGGATTTGGTTTGATTTTTCAGGGCCATTGAATCACATTTCACAGTCTAAGGAATGCCTAGTAAGATAAAATCAGAGGGATTTATTCTCTATTTGTCTCTCTCTCTGAAGTCAGCATCAGGAGAGAGTGGAGATGGAATTTCAAATACGCCCAGCAACCCATTTGATGTGTTAAACCACTACTTAATCCACACTTGCCTACAGGCTGTGGAGCTGTTTAGTATGAGGAGAGATGTATCTCTCTTCTGCATTGTGAGTTCTTCACTTGTAGCTGTGTGTATCGATTTCTCCTTCTGTTTTGCTAACTACATTTTATCTGCTTCCTTGCAGGCACAGTTAGGAGGTTTCTGGAGGTTCATGGAGAGACTCTGGAGAAGGTGGTGTTTGCTGTCTCTGAGCTTGAAGAGGTATCATCTTGGCATTCATTCCACCAAAATTCCTGGGCATGATTGATCTTCTCAGCAGCAGTAAAACTGGATTTGAATTTCCCTTTCAGATCACATAGACTTTTGGTCTTGCAGCATCCTTCTGTCTCCTTAGCACAGCCTCTTTTCTAGAACTGTTCATGCTCTTAGCAGTCATTATAGACACTTTGAGAATCTTTCTGCTTCTGGCTTCTGTGTTGCTGAGCTGTGGACAGGGAGCAGTAGGGGGGGTGATAGCATGCAGTTGTGCTGGATGCTGTCTGTTAGCCAGAAAGGAAATTCTGCACACAAAAGTTTCCTCCCTACACAAAGATGTGCTTGAAGAGGGCCAGTTCAGCATTCCTACTGATCACCTAAAAAGATCTGAAACACTGCTTGCTGGCTTGTTGGAATAGAAAACTTGACATTTAGTGATCTGTATTCTCAGAGATGCGGGTAGGTTGAATATTGACTTTCCTTGTACATAGAATTTGTTTCTGTGCAGAACACCCACACTGTTCAGGTTCTCTGGCATATGGATAAGGAAAATCACTAATTTTTGGGGGTTCATAAAATTGCTAATCAGCTGTAGAGAGCCCATGAAGTAATATATTCTGTAGAGATTTTCATTATTTTCCTTCATGTGGGGAGGGATTTTCTTGTTTTGTTGTTGCTTTTTCTTTTTTCCCAGGCATATCACTAAAGGTGATCTGTGTCATGTGCATTTTAACATAAGCAACATTTGCTGAAATCTGTTGTCTGTGCATATTTTAACTTCATTACAAAGCTGAAGTATCTGCAATCTACCTGAGTTCATGCAGTTTTTAGCAAAGTCCTCTCAAAGTAATTTTCCAGTGCAGCAAAACCCCCCAAAAAGTTAACCTTTATCAAGGTTACTTGATAAAGTATTCCCAGCTCACAGCCCAAAGTGACCATTGAGGGAGGCAGTACTTTTCCTCCAAACTGCTGAGAAGTTCCCTGCTACAAAGGCAGACGCAGTTTAAGCAAAGAGCACGGATGCGTGATAGACCCTTCACGCATTTTTCTTATTTGTAGGCCACTTACCAGAAGTTGCTGCCTCTGTATTTTCCGAGATCGTTGGAAGAAGAGGTCCAATCCTTGCCTTCCCTCCCTGCAGATATTGGCAATGCGGAAGGAGAGCCGGTAGTACCAGAGCGGCAGATCAGGATTACTGAAAAGCCGGGCGTTCCGGATGGTGAGTTTGGAGCTGGACTTTGGAATAAGTATCTCTCTGTGAGAAAGTCAGTGGGAAAAACAGAGAAGGAAGGAGAGAGATGTTTTCCTACCTCAATTCACCTAAGTCAGGTTATAATGATTCCAGTTCATTGGCTTCTTGTGTTCCTCGGCAGTAACTGCAGTAGAGCTGCTCTTTTTCTTGGTTGAAGAGGTTTGTAGTTTGTTCCCTTTGTAATTTTTTTTTCCCAAAGTGATTAGGATCTTTGAAAGTGTTCATGCAGAAGCTTGTACTAATTGAAAAAGGTATTATGGTTAATGGTCTGTCTTGTGTACTGGCAAAGTGTTGTTTATATATTAGCAAATGTTGTCCCAAATAATACGATTCTATTGGTACAACAGGGATACAGTGCATCCAAATAGTAGATGGGCAGTGAAAATTAGCAGAAACTCCCTAAAATATATAAAATAACTAGGGGAACCCAGAAATCAGTGTTTGGAGGTGGCTATCAAAGGTCAGTGGTAGATGTCAGGATGGAGGTGAGATACATGTAGCAAAACAATTTAATATATTAACAGACACAGCAGACACATTCTGCTTTGCTTGTTAAGCAGTGATGTGCAAGTTTTACAGCCTTAAATCATTCAAAGCAGATAACTTGGAATTAATTTTAATTTTCGCCTTTTGCATAGCCAATTGGGATAAGGCTGAATATTTGATATTTGCTGCTGTGGCCGATTAGTGTGAGGTATTCAATCTCTAGCTAATAATTTGTGAAATTACTGGATTTGCATAGGTAAGAGTGAATTTGTATAGTGCAATCCTGCACTCTTGTTCCAATGCTACTATAGCATGTCATGCTAAAAGGGGAAACTCGGTTCCTGTCCAGATTGCCCAGAGAGACAGTGCTAGAAGTCTTAGCAACATGCCTGGATAACATCAATTCAGTGGAGCATTCTGGTATTGTCACCAGCAAGTGAGCCTGTGCTCTTCTATTTCATCACCCAGTGGTGCTGTAAACAATACTATAAAAATAGCTACGCTTAGATCACTACAGCATTTGTTCAGGAAGTGTCAATGATGCAAGAAGTGAGCCCTTTCTACATACAGTACAGCTTCTAAATTGAGTAAAGCTGCAGCATCTGTGCCTCTGCATGCCAATTTTTCCCCTTTTGACAAGTAGGATGAGTGTAAAGCTAAAGTCAGTCTCTCCAGAACTTGTTTTTCAGAAGAGTAAACCCTTTATGAGCTGATGATTAGGACTTCCCAGTTAGTTTCCAGGCAAACCAACATTTTAAGGGCGTGGTTCTCAATCACATGCTGTGATCTGCCAGTGGTACTGGTGAGGTATCAGAGCCGCATCATGGTACCTCAGGGGTCTTGTGCTAGTCTGTAGCATAATGACTGTGTTGTTTCGCTGGGAAATGTACCAACTCATCAGCAGCATTGCTGTCCTGTACACAGCCCAAACATTTTATACCATCTTTGTTTCTACTGCAGATGCTTCAGATGAAGAAGGTCTGGAGGCGGATTTGTCTTTCATTGGGTCCCATGCTTTTGCCCGCATGGAGGGAGACGTTGATAAACAGAGACGCCTCATCCTTCAGGGACAGTTGTCAGAGGCAGCACTGCAGAAACAGCATCAGAGGAAGTGAGAATTTGCTTGTTCGTGAAAGTATTTGTATTGGTTAGGACCAACCCTTATGAATGATGGTTTTGTTATCTGTAAAGCCTCATCTTCCAGCTAGCAAATACAGGTAAAGCCTGGTGTCACCCTGGATTGATGTAGTAGTCTCTTTGGCCTGAAGGAAGAAGGGATGGGACAGCAGGAGGAAAAGGGAAGCTTGCGATGAACCCTTCAGCACACTCAGTGCATCTACCCGGCTGCCTTACCTATTTGCCACAAGATGTCACTGTTTTGTCGCCACTTTTTGTTGTGGGATCCCCTGCTTTTGATACTGCCCACTTGTTCCTGAGGCTCTGCGCAGATAGCAAAACACTTTTCTTCCATTTGATAAATAAAAGAAGGCTCAGGCTTTCTCCCCCTCCATGCCCTGGTAACCCTAACATGCATGATCTCTTCTTTAGAAGGTAATTCCATGCTGGCCACCTCTGAAGGCTCAGTGTCTGCTTGTTTTGTCAGATGAGGCACAGTTCATGAAACTGGTTGCTGCATAGTTGTGTTTGACATCTAGGCTTTTAAAGGAAATTTTCTTTTTTTCCTGTCTTTTAAACACTGACATATTTAAATGGAAAAACCTCTGAGATCTTCTCAGCTCAAATGCAATGCCGCTGCAGTTAATAGTTGATACATATTAATATGTATTATCTGAGTGAAAATTATTAGGTGTGTAACTAAGACACTAAATTTTATTTTTTAACGCTTCTTTCTTTAAAAACTCGATAGTTACTCCATAGGTCAGAAAACAGCAACATCAGAGAGGGCTCAGTCAGAAAAAGCTTGTTTTGTCCTTCCCTTCCCATATACCTCTCCAGGCTTATAGTGCTAATCCAAAGGGGGATTAGATCTGACCAGATGTTTTTGACTTTCTAGTTATAATCGTTGGCTGTGTCAGGCAAGAGCTGAAGACCTCTCCGACATTGCTTCTCTTAAAGCTTTGTACCAGACAGGTAAGTTCAGGGTACTGATGACTGATCTATGTTGTCTTGAAGTAAAAATGTTTCCTTCGGACTTGCATATACAATAGGTCATGCTGAAATCATAGCTGTGTTTCTGGAAAGAAAATCTGTTCAGCACTTTGGCTGATCTCTTAGGCCTCATGAAAATCCAGAGCTTACCTCGATCTTTGTGTAAATACCGAGTTTGTGTGATACCTTCTGCTCAGTAACTGCAAATTTCAATTCTTTGGTTTGCCTTAGACAAGACTCCTTGGGCTGCAGGAGGTCCATGAGGCATGCTCTGGGAATCTGTGCACTGGAGTTCAGAGCTTGGTTTCTAGGAAGAATTTTGCTTTGGTGGTAGAATTGCAAGTGAAGGGGTTTTATTAAATTAAACCCATGTTATTATTTGATATTTAGCTAAATATGAAGTACACAGGCAACATAAAATTGCAGTCCTTAAGTTTCTCTGATGTGATACATGGGGTTTCTTATCAGAATAGATACTGGTATAGCGAGAGCAGTAACTAAGCATATTTCCTCTGCTGGAAGCAATATACATTGCAAAAGTTCTAAGCTGAGGCTATTTCTCCCCACTTTGAAAGAGTCCAGCTACAAAACCTGGCATGACTGAGAGAAGCTGAGACATCTTTCTTTCTTTCTTTCTTTCTTTTGTAGGTGTGGATAACTGTGGCCGTACTGTGATGGTGGTGGTTGGAAGGAATATCCCCGTAACATTGATAGACATGGAAAAGGTAAGACGTGCAAAATTAGAGTTGTGTATGTTATATATGAATGTTTTGGATGGAAAAGTCTGATTATAAGGATAATTCAGTGTTAATACTAGAAACATAATTTGTAGAAGACCTAAGATGTTAACTATAAAGTATTTTTATAGGCAGATGAAAATGTATGCCCTTACAGAGCTATGTGTGCATTGGGCTGATGCTTTTCAATGAGGTTATTTTTAGAAAAAATACAGGCTAGTATGGACTCCTTTTTCTTCTCAAGATGAAGGAGAGTTGCTATGCTTCTGTAAGTGCCAAGACGTGAAGAGTGAAACATAATGAGTTAAATGTAGTTTTTCAGGAAAACACCAAGAGCATATCTCCATCTGTGAGGTCAGATAGACAAAAGACTTCCAAGTTATTACAGTCAGGTTGAAGACTTGGAAGGTTAGCCTTGCTTCTGTAGCTGAAATGTAATGCTATCCAGCCTCATGATTCCTGATTTGAAGATGAAATAAGGGAAAAGTATTAAGATGTAATGCAACTGTGAAAGAGTTTGTTGCAAATATAAATTCTGTTTCTTTCTGCCTCAGGCTCTTCTGTATTTCATCCACGTCATGGATCATATTGCAGTGAAGGAATATGTCCTGGTGTACTTCCATACGCTCACAAATGATTACAATCAGCTAGACTCTAACTTCCTGAAGAAACTCTATGATGTTGTTGATGCCAAGTGAGTGTCAATAGGAAAAGAACATGTTCTGGTCTTCCTCTGTGCTATGCAAATATTTGCTGTTCCCTGTATCTGGTTTCCCATTTGTTTCTGAGAGAGTTTGGATGGGACAAAGACCTAAATAACTATGAAATACAAGAAGAAAGAGGTTTTTTCTTTCCTTCTCAAGTCCATCTTTTTAACCAGAAGTTCTGTCCTTTGCAGTCTCCCTCTAGAGCTGTTAGGGAGGCACTCTAGTTGTCTTGTCTGTCACAAGCCAGAGCGGGAGCTTTTGGAGTCTGGCTTTGTTAAACAATGTTGCTGGTTGTGAGAGGAGGGGTTTGGGTAACAGTGGCAATCATAATTTGTCCTTAACTTTCTTTCACTTCCTACTTGAAAGACTGAAGGCTGTGATGTCTTTAACTGAAAAATAACCATGCTGCCTTTTATTTTTTATTTTTTTCTCCTTACATCTACTTTATGGTGTCTGCCCTTACATTAGATCTAACTTTGTAAAATTACATTACACTTAAGGAAAATGGTCTCTTTTGACAGTTTGCTTGTGTAGGTGACCTTAGCTGGAATTCACTTTTAAATATTTTTTTTCTTTCTCTAAACCAGGTACAAGAGGAACTTGAAGGCATTGTATTTTGTCCACCCAACATTTCGTTCAAAGGTAAGGTAAATCTTAGAAAAGTGTATCTTTTGTGTTGGCAGGGTAGCACGTAAGCCTGTAGCATGAAAAACTTGGAGACACTAGAAGATTCCCACAGTTAGAATTTGAAATTCATCCCGTCTTTGATCTAGCTGCAGTCTTCCAACTTTTGTGATAAGCTGAACCCCAATGCAGTGCATGCTGTCTGTGGCCTGGTTTTAGTGTGCTCTTACCAGAGAGAGGTGAAAGCTTTTAATCATATTTCTTTCAAAGGGAAACATCTTGTCATTTTTCCTGCTGGCTGGCTGGCAGGGGGATGAACCACCATGACCAAACACTCAGGGAGGGTTTTTTTGTGTATTTCATCTCCTGGATGTTTCACCTTTTCTTTTACCACAAGAGGTATCACATGTGTCATGTGTGTCACTTCAGAGCTGCCCTGGGAAGGGCAGAGAGCAGCCTCAGGCAGCAGTGAGATTAGTCAGGGTTAGAGTGAAGAGCAGCAAAAGAAGATGGGAAGAATGCCTTTGATGGAGTGCAGAAAAAAATCCTGCTAATCTATCAGGACACAAAAAACCTGAACTTGTCATGCACTAAATTGTTACCTTTGGCTGGGGTCTGTGTGGGGCAACAGAAGATGGAGCTGGTTCCCTTCTGAACTTCGCATCCACTACTCCTATTGCAGCAGTGTGAGTACTTCAGATGAGCTAAGTGGCAGCAGCAGCCCTTCCAAGAGGTTTTTTTTGTCCAATTAAAACAGAAATCTGATCCTCCATGTTCACATCAGCTTAAACTCTGTGTTTATTCTGCTTTTTGCTGACATTAATCAAATTTGAGAAAATTATATGCCTGGAAAAACACATCTGTTTGCACATGTTCAGCGGCATTTCTTCTTCAAGAATTTCTTGTTTCAAGAATTTCTTTGACTGCTAAATTTCCATAGAGTCCTTTCTTTGCCTGTGCACAGCTGGGACACCATGAGACTTGGAGCTTCCTTGTTTTTATGGAGATAAGACTGAGGCTTCCCAACAGCATAGCTTCCAGTTTCTGTAAGGTTATTAGTTACTCCCACAGGCTACAGATCAGAGGTCTGTGTCCTAGAATTAGATCTTCCAGCTCTGATGCTCATAAAAATGTAGGAGCTGGCATAGAACAGTACTAAGGTCACAAAGCTGAGTGGAAAAGCTGAAGCTAGGAAGTGCTAGTGTTTTAGATTCTCAGCAGCGCTTCACTCCCGTCCTCTCTTCCCATACATTTCTATTTGGTTGAGATACATTTTGTACAAACTTTGTTGCTGTTGTTGGAGGATGACAACTCATCCTCACTGGTGTCTGTTGCCGTCTTGTCTGTCCCTTTGGAAACTGCAGCGGGACTCAACAGATCTGTAGGCGAAGCAGATGGTTGGTGGGAAGCAAGGAGGGTGAGAGACACAAAGTTCTCTAACTTGCTGGAAATAGTATTGGTTTGTATCCTATTCTGGCAGCACAGCTGGAGGCAAAAGAGAATGTGTATATCCCTGTCTTTCTGCCAATCTTTTCTATAACTAGAAGGCAAGCGGGATTGCTTCTGACTGTTTCATGGACTATCAGCTTATGAAACATGATGGGGAATATGTAGCAGAAAGCATGGTGAAGAAGATGACTGCTAAGAGAGAATGATTTTTTTCTCCCCTCCTTTTTTTGGCTCTTTCAGGGCTCATGTCCCCATGCCTCAAATTCAGGAGGAAGGCCTGTGCGTTCATGTGACTTCCCAAAGACATCACCCTCATGCACAGATCTTAAATGTCTTGTATAAATTATCCCTTTCACAGCAGGATTGAATCCTGGCACGGTGGATGGCTGCCATCTCTTAGAGTCACTTTTGCTTTTTCATGGGCTAAAAGGGATCAAGAGGCTTTTCATCAGGTCTTTTGGAAAATCATACATCCTTAGAAAACCAGAATAGTTCTCCATGTACTTTATGGTTCCAACAATGATTCTTTGTTCAATTTCTAGGTATGAAACTGCTGTAAACTGTGTTTTCTGAGGGTAATTGCCTGTCTAGAATGCATGGAGTTTGGTGTGCAGAGGGGAAGGTTCAGCAGTTATCCTAAAGCACAGAGTAACTGAAGCAGGGTGAGCCACTGTGCACACATTTTTGTACAGTGCTCCTGCCTTTTCTCATGCCTTGAATGTTCACAGATCTGTGAAATGGAGCTGTGCACATCATGAAATTGTAGTGTAGATCTCAACAGCTTTGTAGGCTGGAGTGGCTCTTGCTACATGAGCACTTCGCTGCCAGGCCTCACATCAAGGTACCCATGAAGTGCCATCACCAGTTCCTTTGTACTCTTGCATGCAAAGTTCCTCCTGCTTGTTTTTGATAAAGCTGTTGATAGATAAATTAAGGGCTTTTGGAGGCATTTTTATTTGAATCCTCTTAGCTCCCTTCTTCTGAGAGCTCTCCAAATAAACTCTTTCAGAGCTTGTGTTCTGAACTGAACTATAAATGGCTGGATCTGAAACAGTCTCACCCAGAGTAATTCTGTTTTCATTAACTGGCTGTGAATCAAGAATGTTTCAAAGCTGAAACATTCCCAAAGACTCAAATTAGATATTCATAATCATCGTACTCTTTGTATTTATCATGAACAATTTTTGGTTTGTTTTTTCTATAATGATCCTAAAAGCAGTTTCTTGAGATCAGATGGCAGTGGAAAGATTGTTGCAAATCACTTGGTTTTTTCCTACTCAAGATCCTTCCAACTGGAGTAAAATTTCCCAGATTTTATTAAATTTCTCTTTGAGGTATGCCCAAATTAAGAGATTAGTGGCACAGCTAATCTGTGTTGCTGGTTTTTTGTGGGAGACATGTCATACATTTAACTGTGGGTTTATAGCTTGGCAGAGTGACTTTTACAGCCATTTATTTAGATTCAGAATATCAGGACAAGAAAAATGAAGGGAAACTTCAGCAGATGTCTAGATTTTTAACTTTCTTTGGCTGCTCTGGTATAACTTATTCTACTTTCAGTACATTAACAGAGATTTGATTTAATTTAAAGTTCCATGTCCTGTTACCAATAAGAAAATAGCTGCTCTTGTATTACCGTTTCTAAAACCTGTGATTATCAAGAATAGAAGTAATAGAAAAATTCTCCAGAAACATTTTTGCTCTCCTCCCTTCTCTCTGTGTTCCTGAGTAAGATGCCAAGCTACAGTGGTTTGTATAGTGAGAGGAAGGAGGGGAAAAAGAAAAAACACTTTTCCCAACAGCAGTTTTTGTGATGGCTGCAAAAATATCCCCTATTAGGCTTTTATACATTGAACAACTATAGCAATTATGTTTAATGATTGTCATTCATAACATACCTTGACATCCATGATACTTCGGTGCAAGATTGAGAAGGTATTTTTCACTCATTAAACTGTCATTTGGTGTCACTCATAAGAGGTCTTGTTAGAACAATATAATGAAAAATGGTTGCCAGTAAAAATCTGTCTCCTTGCTTTTGTGCTAACATAAATCTGATTCTGCCCTCAAAATAATGAACTGATTTCAAATGTTCTGTCATGTTCTCTACCTTCTTTTCTCTTTTTCATTGTTCCTCTCTCATTAAAATAAGCTGTTTTGAGGAGGCAGCACAGTTATTCCAGGACAGGTTTTAGAAATTGACTTTTTCTTTAATGTATTCAGGCAGATAATTTTTATAGATTTAATCTTCAAGTTTATTTGAAACTCTTGCTTTCCTCAAGGCTTTTCTTGCAGTGTTGCTTCTTTTCTGTTAACTTCCTGCAGTCAAAGCAAAATTATCAAACAGAATGGTCAAGGTTATAAAGGACTGTGGAGGTCATGTGCTCTGACCCCTGGCTGAAGAAGAGTCAGCAAGAGCTGGTTTCTCAGGACCATGTGATTGATCCCTACTGTGAACATTTGTGACCTGTAGAATAGATTTTTTTTCTTTTCCTTCTTTCTGGGAAAAGAATAGAAAATAAATAAACAATAAATAATACAGTACTTAATCTTGGAGAAGGTGGATTGAAAAGGTAAAGCTTGTGCAGTCGATCTAAGCAGGATTAGATTGCTGTCTTACTGGTCTTCAAAAACAAAAATTCCATGTCTTGTTTGTACCCAAAACAGACAGGGATGTGAATATTTAAAGTAAAATCTTGTAGAATAAGTTGATAGGCTTATTCTTGTAGAGTTAAATTAATAAGGCGTTGATAAGAAAGTTGGTAAAGCAAGAGGTCATTCAGACAAACCAAAGCAGAAGGGAGATTTTAGTAAAATCTTTGAAAAGTCTCCCTTTCTCTCACTCTAACTGGCCTTTCTTTCAAGTGAGAACTTCAGTGTAAAGGATTGAAAATGCTTCTGACAGAGTCAAATGGGTAATTTTTGTACTGGCTAAGCCTGGAGTGAAAACATGCCGCTCTACTGATGGTGTTTTGAGGACAAACAGCAGAACAGCTGTCACTCCTGGACTGTAGAAAGGGACCTTAGGCTGGCATTGAGGGAGTGAGCATAGAGTCAGAAAACACTAGCTTGAAGCTCTCAAGACACTGCTTGCTAGCAGTTGGTGGTGCATATTTCCTGACCTTGTGTTATGGCAATGATTTTACTGTTTCAAGTTCAACTCGAGCCTGTTTCACTGTGGAGTATTGCATTGAACTTGAAGGTTTTGAAGCAGCATCTTGTTAATTGGTTTCTGTGGGGTTTTATTTTCAGGTCTCAGCGTGGTTTTTCACAACCTTTACAGTCTCAGGGCTAAAGGACAAAATCCACTATGTGGAAAGCCTTCAGCAGTTGTTCACAGCCATACCCCCAGAACAGATTGATCTTCCCCCTTTCGTCCTCGAGTATGACGCCAGGGTAAGTGACTGCCTGTGGTCACCATGAGTCTCTGCCCTAAGAGCAGTTCTTGTGCTGCTCCCATTCAGCTCTGCAAGAGCTTTAAGGGGACTGACTTCCACATCTTAAGAATGGAGAGAAGGAAGAGGGAAGGTTTTCTGGAGCGTCTATGTTGTTCTATGAGTAATGATTCTCTGAGTTTTTTTGTCTACATCAGCCCAAGCAGAGGGCTTGGCTAAGGGGACTACTTTCCCATTAGATCAGTCTCCTATGTGCATAAAAGGCAGCCTGCCTTTCTTTAGCCAAGAGCTGTAACATAACACAATAACAGCCTGTGGACAAGATAAAATTTGTGTTACCTGCTGTAACACCTTTTACTGACTGGAAAAAAGAAATAGTAGTTGCATTTCATTTTCCTTGCCCCACATACTAACGAGCATGCAGAAAAAGGGGGAAAAAAAAACAAACAACAAAACAGCAGGGAAAAATGGAACAGTAGAAAGGTGTCCTGCCTTTGTGTATAGGGCCCTCTTCCTCCTCCCTTCTGCACCACAGGTTTCTAATCAAATAGTGACATGAATATGGCTTGCATTGGCAAAGTCATTCCAAAGACTATGTGATGTGCCTTCAATGTAGCAGTCAGAGCTGTGTGTCTGCCTGCATCAGTAACTTTGTCTCAGTCACTGGTTATGCCAACATTTGTGGCTTCCTGGTGTCACAGCTTTGGCTTAATGGCAAAAGTTTAACTTGCACTTTCTGTTTAAAACACAAGCAAAACCAAGGCCTGTGTTTGCCTGTTTACTAGCACACTCCTCTTCTGGGTGAGCTGTGGCACTCACTGTACTCATGGAAGACAAAGCCAGAATGCCTAATTATTTCTGCCTCTGTGGCACTGTCTTTGCACCGAGATGTGTCGGAGGAGACTTCTGTTCAACTGCTTATTCTGTTCTCATTGCAGGAAAATGGGCCTTACTGTTCTTCTTATCCTCCATCCCCTGACTTGTGATCTGCAGTCCTGTGATGCTGCCAGTTTCCCATGGATCCAATGACCTGATGCCTGCCAAAACCTGTGCATTTACCCATGTACAGAATTCAGAGAGAGGGTTTTCCTCCCCCAGCTCTGGTATTTTTTTACTGATGAGATATTTTCAAGCACTCAAGCAATCAGAGAACTTTATGCCACTGTGAACTGTACAACTATTTCAAATATATTTATCCAATGGAAAAGCTGATCTAAAGGTCACTAGATACATCTATTTGTTTGTTTGTTTGTTTTGTTGTTGCTGCTGCTGTTGTTTTTTGAAGCTGTTACATTATTTTTTCTGAAGAGACTTTTCTCTTTTCTGGGAAATCCATCAAAAGCACTTGATTATGTTTTTAGCTATTACTATTTTCCAGCTCTATTTGTAATACCCATTTCTGACTGGTCTGTACAAATATTGTGTAGTACCAGCCTGACACATCACTCATCATTTGGTCTGTGTTTCACATCTGATTACTTTCCCTTTCTGTTAGTACTGATTACTTTAGTCTTGACCCAGCAAAACTATCTGGAATTGGGAATGCCATGTCTGCAGGCTGACAAAGCACTACAGCCAAGCCAACATTACTCCAGGATTTAGTCCCATAATCTGCTAGGTGAACTAGGACCCTTGAAAAAGTCCCTGTCAGTTTTCATTGGATGATGTGAAGGACCATGTCAGGATTCCACTACCCTCCCAATAAGAATAAAACTGAAAAGCATTTGTGGTTTCTTTTCTCTAACTATACTCATTTATGTTCTCCTTTGCTGTGGCCAGATAGTTTGTGTAAGTGGATGCCATCTGCCTAAACTGTGCATGGAGGGGAGGGGGAAATGGTGGCTCCAACCCCAACCTCTGGTGGCAGAGATTGTCTCTTGGAGATATCAGTGTCCCTCTGATTTCCTGTTAAAATGACGCTCATTGATTTTTGACAGACAGGATACATGCAAGAGAACTTAGCCACAGGTTACTTGAACTGGAGGTGAAAAGTGTTTCAGGGCTGCCCATGGAAAGCTAAAAGAGGAGGGAGAAGGCTGCCTTGTAAAACAATCAGAGATGGCAGGCCCAAGTACAAAAGGATTAAATCCTTCTTAGGAAGAATGTCATAACACTACTGAATATGAAAATGGCAGTATGATTTTCAATATTTGATTCTACCTGCTTTCCTGCCCAGGCTTGTATCTGTTACTCCCTCCCAAAACCCAGTTTTCCTCATTTTCCACCTCTGCAATAACCGCCTTATTTAAGCATTAGCAGAAGTCATTGTTAGATATCCTAGAAGGTTAGGCTATTCATGCCTGTTGAGCTGGTTGGAAATAATACCTCTTGTTTAAATATAATGTAAACTGGTGGGATATGCAGGGAAAAAATTCTCTCATGGTCATCTAATTGCATGTCACGTTTTCTGTCTGAAGTCAGAGAGTTTGGAATGTGGTGTTGGACAGGCCACACTGAGTTCCCTTTCTTTCCTGCCTTTGCCTCCTGGCTTCGTGTCGTGTTTATCCTCAACATACAGGGATATCTCTAGCTATGTCATCACAGGTTACAGTAATCACTTGCCTGGACTGTAGCAGTCATGTATATATACAACATATAAAAAGCAAGTGGGTTTGCTTTCTAAGTGTCCCTCAGGATCATTAAGTGATTCCATAATCACATCCAAGGTGCTGCTGAAACCTGGAAACTCCAGCGCAATGGAAAGCTCCCTTAGTGCTAATACATGGGAGCACTGCACCTTATGGTCTGTTCACATGGGATTGATTCAGCACTTTCCTGGTGGCTGTTGAGAAGGAAACAGCAGCAGTTTGTGCAGAGCAGCTACCACTGTCCCTCCCTCCTCTTTTCACCTGGCTATTTACAGCTGCCCTTGTCTAGTGACTTTTATAGCCAGCACCGAATTTTCCATGCTTCTCTAACGATTTGTGCAGCTTTCCACCCCCGTTAACCATCTGCTGTTTTTCACACTCGCGGCATTTCCAGTGGGGCTGTTGCAGAATTGCCAGAGTGCACTTAATGGGCAGATTAAAGGTGATTCAGAGCTTATTGTGGAAACCAAACTCTCAGCTTGACAGTTTTTAGATGGTTTCTGTCCCTTTAGCTCACAGATGGCTTAGAGTCATAAAACCTAAACAGTTCTTGTTAGGACTCAAGTCTGCACGTTTTCCAAACGTGCAGTCATTTTCAGAAATTATTTGGCTCAGTGAAGTGTGAATGTGCCTCCAGAGCACTTGCAAAGCAGAAAGGAGATTTTGGCACTGTGCATCTTATTGTGTGTATTTTTCCCTTGAAAGACTTTGCTTTAAATCTTGTTTTTTTACCCAAGTCTTGCAAATCTCAGTGGCAAGACAGACCTGCATTGTGCTGCAAAGATCCTGCATTTTCCAGTGAGTCTGAAGTTGTGACAATTTACCAGTTTTACATTTTTAATGGAGACATTTGAAAATGTAATGTGACAATGTAAAAACCCAAATCATTGAAGTTCTTAGGATACCCACTGCTACTAAAATGTTTCGCTGCTTAATTCTAAGATGCAAAAAACTGCATTAAACCAGCTGAGCTGCATTTGTTTTAGGCAGTGATAAACACTGGCCTGCCCTAGTTAAGGGTGGACACAATGCTTTCCTCTGGAAGGGGGCCAGGGAGGCAGTCTCTGCATGTCATAACTGCATTTTATCATCCTTACCCACTGAAGAATTAAAAGTTCTGATGAAGGGTTTCTTTTCTTGCTTAAAGCCATCTTACACCATCTGCAGGCTCAAAAAGGGGAGTCTCCTTAGAGAAGTGTATTAGTAATTATGAGGGTCATTATTCAGCATGGCCCAGGCTGTTACAGTGGTAGAGTGGCAGCATTGTTGTTGGTAAAACTGAGCTGTGGTGCTCAGGCACTCCTTGGTCGCTCCTGTTCTGACAGATCTGTGTTCTCTCAGGGGCACTGCCATTAGATGTCTGACCATGGACAGGTGACACAAAGTGTCTGGGCTTACCTGTTGTCATTTGCCCAGGCTGAGTTTGTAGAAATTGCCAAGGCAGTGACAGATAAATTACCTGGTGGTTGCTGCTCTTGCTGTATGTTATGCTGATTTCTCAACTGGATGCTGTTGGGAAGTGGCAAGAAGTTGTGGGTGAAGTCAGAATATCTACAGGCCTTTGAGCCAGGGTGGATTTAGAGAGTCACAGAACAGTTTGGGTTGGAAAGGACCTAAAAGGTCATCTGGTTCCATCTCCCCTGCCGTGGGCAGGGACACCTTTCCTAGACCATATTGCTCAGAGCCCCATCCAACCTGACCTTGAACATTTCCAGGGATGAGGCACCCACAGATTTTCTGGACAGCCTGTTCTTGTGCCTTGTTTGCCATGTACACTTGAGCCTGAACTGTACTTTTTTCCTGTGCTCTCCTGCTCACAAAATCTGAGGATGAAAACAGAGCTGTTGATTTTGATGGACATCTCTTCCGCAGTGGTTGCCTGAACCCCTGTTTTTCCTACTGCAGATGCCTCTGTTGCCTCAGCTTTGCAGCGAACGAGGCCTTCTCCCCAGTCTGTCCCTGAGCACTCCTGTGGCTGCAGTGCTGCACAGAATTAGCATCCTGCTGCTTAGAACAGACATTCCATGTGAAATTAATTTAGATGGTTCTGCTATTCAGCAAGTTGATATCAGCCCTTCTCCCCTGTCAAACTGAAAAACAAGAGTGAAAGGAGTTATCCCCTTTCCTTGGCCTCTCTGGGATGAATCTCCTGTTACATTTGTGACCAAGCAACCAGCTAGTCCTGGTTTGAAACTTGTTTGCACCTCTTAGTGTAATACAGGAATTCCTGACTGTGTTGATTCTGGCTAAATAGGAACTGATCCCAGTGACTTTTGTTAGCAGGTGCAGTCCTGGGAGAGTAAGGGAATTGGTTTAGCTGTATTTGGGGAAGAGGGCTAGAAGAAAACTACCTGGAACAATTCAATTTGTGATCCTCCAGTGCCAGGGAGGACTAACACCAATATATAGCCAGCACTCCTATGGCAACTGGCCCACTGGATTATTTTCAGTCTCCCCAGGAAAGTAATAATCCCCAAATTACAGTGATGAACAACTGAGTACAGACTAGCAATGTGCAGTGTCCAGTTCGTGCACTAGGCCAAGGTGAGGATGTGGCTGAGCTAAAGCAGCCTTGAGCCATACTGGACATACTGGAGCAGGTAGAGGCAAGCAAACCTGCTGCAAGGTGCTCCAAAGTGAAATGAGAGAAAGATGTTTCATGCCTCAGTACAGCGATACAGAGCCTTCTTTGCTCATATGCTTAAAATTAAAGCACTGTGTGAGGTGGTGGGGAGGGTGTTCCTCTCTGGTTCCAGAGCTGATACAGCTCCCTCCTCCAGGAGAAGGGGGAGAGTTCTGTGTAAAGGTTAAGGACTGCAAGGATTAAAATGCTGCAGCCCTGAGCCCTCTGCAACATGGCCTCTGCCTCTTTGAGTACCAGGTGGATTTCTGATAAGCAGTCTACTGCTTGATTCTACAATCCCCCTGAAATATTTTAAATGGCAAAACCATTCTCAATATGTATAACTGAAAAAATGCCAAGATTCCTAATGCAATTTAGACATAGCTATGGAGGAGGTGGCTTTGCTTGGAAGGACATTATGTACAGAAACGAGGGGAAGGGGATTGTATCAGAGGATCCACAGCAGCCTGTTTGCCAGCACAGCATCTGTTTTTAATCGGTCAGTCAGATCCTGTTTGAAGCCTTTCTCAGCTGTGCTTCCCCTTGAAAACCAGATTCCTCATCCAGATGTGGCAGGACTGCTTGCCATTACAGTGTGGTTAGCACTAGAGCAGCAAAACTCAAAATGTTACTGCGTGCTTAACACTCTCACTGAGCTGTTATGAGAAGTCCTTGCTCCAGAGAAGATGTAGGTACCAGAGCCTCTCCTTCATTCCTCCCATCTACTATAGTTTAGTCCTCTCCTATTTTTAAGGGGGGTAGCAAGGAAGGTTCTTAAATTCTTAACCTTGTGCTGTGGAAGGTGTCAAAAACAGTTCAGTGTCCTCCAATACTGATGTTTCCCAGTGAAACTGGTTTTGGGAGCAGGATCTGGCTTTGTACCCAGGTAGGCAGTAATGGCAGGAGTACCCTCCACCAGGTCCTGCAGAAATGCTCAGGAGAGACTGATCCTGGATAGAACCAGCTCTGCACTGTGTCAATCAGTATGGCCCTGACACATCTCTGCCTGGTACCTGCAGCTCATTTGCTGCCTGCACATACGATTTTCAGATCCATCCACTAAGGAAGCTGTGGGCAAACGTGATGGGCTTAATCTCAGTCCATTGGGAAGGTCCTGCAACTCACTGAGAACGGACATGAATGGCAAACAGAGGAAAGATTGAGCATGATTTGCTCCTGTTGCATTGCTATTTTTCAGAAAGCAAAAGCAATTTTTAAGTAGTTGATAAGGAAAAGTTATTTAATTGTTAACATTTTAATGAAGCTCTGGAGTGATGTACTTAATACCTCTCCTGAGACCAACTGTGTGGCCTGTCACAGAGCAGTAGGGGTCCTGTGTTGTCCATCTTTTCCCAAAAATCTCCCTTGTTTCAGTGAAAGATGTTTGCAAACCCTGATTCTCATTCTCACCAGAACGTTTGCAGCAAAGAGCTCATAACTCCTGTTATGTTTAAAGGTTTAAAGAAAAAAACTCCTGTTAAGTTTAAAGGTTTAATAGCAGCATTTGGCTGCCATCACAACTTGGACACACTTAGGCATTGCTAATGGTTTGGCTGGAGAAGCTGTTTTTACATCATCTGAACAGGTTTACATATTTGCAGGCAAGATGTTACCCTGTCTGCACAGAAAGGACATTTCAAAGGTGGCTTTGCATATTGAAGACTAACACTAATGAACAACTCCACAAGAACAGGGAAGGTGAAAAATGGCCCCTTGAGAGAATTAATAGTGGTAGTAAGGGAAAGGCCTGGCTGGGGTTCATTTTCCCTGCTGGTTCTCTGGCTCATTGATCCATTGGCATCATCATCATGGGATGCAGTGTGCAGTTTGGGGCAGGTGAATCCACAGCACTTGGAACCTGTTCTCCTCAGTAGCAGCCAACAGCAATGAGTGAAGCATGACACAACTGCCCCTCACAGGAGTATACATCCTGTGTGGATTTAGGAGTTCCTAAAAGTTTTTGGGCCACTTCCACAGCAAACTGCAAGGGCCCAGAGGTGAACTAGTCATGGGAGATCCCAAAAGGGAGTCAGTGACCCAGCCGGGCAAGTGCTCACCTGAGCACAGAAGAGTGGAGAAGGAAACTGCAGATCCTGAGGTCACTTGAACCTGCCACTGTCAGTAGGAAAGCCTCATCAATCCAGCCCATCCAACTCTTGGAGTCTGAGGGGAAAACTGAGAGAAAACTGCTGGGCATAGCTGAAACTCTCCCTGACAGTGCTCTGCATTGCAGGCCAGGAGTAATCCCCCTCTTCTGGTCCCAGTGGACTTCAGAGGGGTCTTCCAAAGGGGCTGAACAGTACATTTCAGTAACATGAGCCTCTGATTTGTTATGAAAACACATGCAGGAGCTTGCACACACTGTCAGCAGGAAATTTGAACTTGGTAAGAGGCTACTGAGCAGAGACCAGCTAATGGTCAACATCGTGGCCTGAATGGAAACATTGAACAAGAATTTTTCTAAGGCCAGAGCCATAAAAGAGAGAGCACTAAGCAGAAGAGCTGCTCTTTATGAGATCAGACAAGAGCATCTGAAAAATGCAAACGTATTTTATGGTAATGGTAGGATAGCTTCTTTTGGCAGATCCCAGTGAAGTACTTACGTTGAAGGGAAATGCTCCATGTCCTGTTGTGGTGTCTTTGTTTGCGCTTGAGCGTCTCTTTGAACTGGACCCTACTACAGCCGTACACCAAAACATTTTTGAGGGGCTGATCCAAGAATTTTAAAAAAATAACAATAATAAAATGTTAAACCCCAAGAACTCACAACCATGAAGAAGAAAAGGCAGAAATGTTCTGCAGCCTGGCTGGTGCAGTAGCAGCCACCAGTGGGACCTGCTGATGTGTCAGCTCAGGACAGCAGAGCCCAGGGGTGTGGGATGGGTGCTTTGCCCATCAGAGCATACTGAGACCCAAAAGAAATGGTGGAGCAGGTGGAGATTTTGCAGATGGAGTGGCCATAAATTAAGATACCCTTTTAGACATTTTCAGAGCCACTGGTGCAGTTGGGAAAATTCTCTTCTGCTACATCACATTTAAATGTCTCACTCTGTGCACTGTGATCATCATTGCTACCATTAGCCAGCAAAACTGGTTACACAGTCATTACAGAAACCACAGCACAGAAATAATTCACAATCAGCAATGAACTAAAAGTAGATGTTGGGGCTGCCCCCCTGCAAAACCCATTGTTCCCTCCTGCCCCATCTTCCAGTGGCCCGTTTCCAAGGGGCTCAAAGTGAAACACCTTTTCAGCCCCTGGTTTGGAAAGGTCTGTCACTGTTTGCTGATGGATAAAGTTATTTTATTGATTCCGAGTGGCAGCAAGTCATACCAGTTGGACTAGAAATAGTCTTTACCCCTGTGGAAAACACACTACAGCTAGCAGCAAGGTTTTCTGATGCAGGGCTGCTTCCTTAGGCTGGCCTGGCAATGCTTCTCAGCCAGCCTGAGGGAATTTACCACAACCCTGGAGCAAGGATGACGGGGACAGCGAGCAGTTCCTGTGTCCCCCCACCCCACAGCACAGCTCACTGCAGTTTTAAACCATCAATGTTGTATCAAACATGCTGACTCCAGACAATTCTTGAGGGGCTTGCAGCTGGGGTTTTTGGGCTGAGGAAGAATATAGAATTTAGGAGCCCCTTGGATGCTCCAATTGTTCTTTGATGCATCACAGCACCCATGAGCGGAGCGTGTGCCTGCACCTAGGGGAGGTCAGTGCCATGCCCGCGGCTGCTCTGCACAGCTGGGAGCTCGCTCTGCTCCGAGCCCTCCATCTCCAGCTGCCAGCACCCTGTGCAGTCTAAACAGCACAGAGTTTGCTGTGTCTGAAAAATCCCAAGAGCAGAGCAGCTGCAGCCACTCCAGGACAGCAGTAAAGGGACGTGCACATGAATCCAGAGAGAATTATTCTTTTCTCTTGGCACTACAGCAAGCCCTAACAAGAAGCAGCCGCCACGAGCTTTTGAAGAATGAACTCACCAGGAGACTCCTCTGCTCTGATCGGCCTCCAACCCTCTCATCTGCTCAGGAGAAATAATAAACTGGGACATACAAGTTATTTTCATATGCACAGTGGAGTAACCTCTCATGGGGAGGACTGGCAGGGAGGATGGAGGCAGTGCTGGAGCTGCTCTCCTAAGGACCAGGCAATGCAACAGGGAGCCTGCACAGCCTGCAGAAGACTCTCAGTCCCTCTGGCAAGATGCAGGAGGGGGTCAGGGGAATGAGGTGCCCTGTTTCTCAAGGCCAAAAAAGTTGTTGTTTTTAACCTGGGCTTAGTTCTGGTTCATGCAAGCTGACTGCCCCAGGAGAGATACACAGTGTGGCCAGGCACATCACAGGTCTCGTGACTGCCCAGTAAGAGAGACAGAAAGAATAGAGTTGTCTTCAGCCAAAGAATAAACTTTGAGGATATTATGGCCCAAATTGTGTTACTAATGTGGATCTCCTTTTTTTTTTTTTTTAATTTTAAATATTTCACTTTTTTAAACATTAGCATTTTTCCATTTGCTTTTCTGCTGGCAGACAATTTCTTGAAAGGTGATATCCATTTAACTTCCATCCATCCTACTCTTACTACTTTTCAAGCCACATCAGGAGCAATTAACTTTTTATTCCGGAAAACAAATTTATAAATAAAAGTATAGGGGCAGCCCTGAGCCCAGCTGCACACAAACACAACTACATGTAACTGCAATTGCCTCCTTTTTCGAAGACCAAGAGCAGCAATGCAGCTGTCTCCCTTTTGTCCCCATAAAGTGTTAGCAACTAAAGCTCCATTCATATTTTGCAAAAGCTCCTCAGCTGGGTAATGCCAGTTATCCAACAGGCACAAGGTTTTCCAAAGAGAATTTCAGTCCTTCCCAAGAGACAATCCATGTCAGCTAAGCTGAAGTGTCCTCCCCAGGCAGAAAAAGGGCTCTTCCTGTGGAGTGAGTCAGTCCTTTGCAACATTGCAGGCAAAGTCAAGGGGTGACAGTCTCTTGTGATTTCCAGAGGGTCACAGGCAATTTGTGGCTCTGGTGATTTTCAGGTGTTGTTGGGCTTTTGCTTTCTGGTATATAAAACTGCCACAGTAGACAAAAAGGGGCTTGGATTTGTTTGGTTTTTTTTTAAATAGAGATTTTTAAATAAATATTTGTTGCTTAATCCTGAATTGAGCTCTCCTTGCATAATCTGCTTACCCTAAGATCTCCTGTCTCACCCCTGTTTCCCACAGGAAGATGGTGAGATAAACAGAGGTGGAAACCTTGTCCATTGATAGCTGAAGCAGTGACCACTCTTTGAATTTTCACATAAAGTGCTCCACTTGCCCGACAGTTTGTCTGGAAACAAACAGCTGCTAAAAGGAACCAACATAAAACATAGATGTTCTGAATTGTTTGTTTGACTAAAATATTTTTGAGCCTCTTGGTTATTCTCGTTTTTTCCCCTTGCTTGAATTGTGTAAAAGTCTTCCAGGAAAAAGAGAACAATCAAGATCTAATTTCCTAAATAAAATAAAATTAAAAAAAGAAAGAACCCCAAGTCTGCCAAATTTGCAGGTATTTGTATCTGATTTTAAAGAACAAAAATGACCAAAACCATCCCCCAAACACAACAACTGTCCTCCCTCCTTCCTCTCACATGTTGGGCTAGAACTTCAACTCTCTTTTCTGGTTTAATGCCACTTTTCCAAGAGAAAAGAAGTTTTCAAGCTGGAGACAGAATGAAATGGGCTAACTTAAGCCAGCAATTTGTGCTGAGACTTCCAAAAGCTTACCCACCAACTTACAGAACTGTAGAACCATCAGGCTTAAACCCCTACCTGGCAAATCTCTGAAGGCAAAAAATAAAGGATAAGCAAAGACGCATTTGGAAAACTCAAACCTGCTGACTGCAGCCTGGAACGCCTGCTGCAGAGCAAATGCCATCGTCTCACAAACTCAACAGAATGGTCAGCTGCGTCAGCCAAAAAGTGACTTTAAAAAAAAGCAAAAAAAAACCTGATTTGGACTTTTGGAGGTTTTCAACAAGGTCTCTTCTAAGGTTTTCTGCAGACATTGTTTATGGATACAGGCTTGTAGGCAATTTTTTTCTTTCTATCCATTCTGCCTTGTGGTATTTAGCTTAAAGATTATTAAAAGAGATATTAGACCCTTCCTTGCCAGTGCCAGGCCATATGGACTTGTCAGTTCCTGCGCTGTATGTTTAAGGAGTGAAGACCAGAGAGTCCTGCCTGCTGTGGTAAAAGGGGAGAAGTTCTGCCATGGAAACCAAAGGAGTAGAACAGGAGTATTTGATCAGGTTTCCAGGGCAGTGACTGAGATTTGTGAGCCTGAAGATGAGGTTAATTTGGGTTGAGGCTGGAAACGAGCAGGCCTGGAGGGACACTTCTGTGAAAGCACCACACGCAGTTTCTCTCCAACACCACGGAGTCTCCCATGCTTTCACAACTGGACTAACCCCTTCCTGCCTGGGAATGGCAAACAACAGCTCACTAAACCCCATTCTTTATTATTTTTGGCCCACTTTAACTGATGGTCAGCAGCACCTGCCCCAGCAACCTCCCCAGCAGGCTCTGCCACAGGAGTGATACCTGGCAGAGCCAGGTGCCCATCCTGAGAAGTGCAGGCACAGCCCGGGATGCCAGTGCCCAGGAGAGGGGTTAGTGCCATCACTGCCTCCTTGGGACACAGCTTCTGCAGCATCCCAAAACACAATGTGACTCTGGAGCTGCAGCACAACCTTAGGGATTTTTTTCCCCTTTCTGGGATAAATGCCCAAGTCACACAAGCCTGGGGATGCACATCGTGGCACCGCAAGCGTCTGGAAGCTCCCACACAGGGCCTCTCCAGAAGGGCTGTGGCTGGGGCAAGGGTCCCATCCTGGCATGGAGCCTCACCTCACTGCTTCCTCAAGGCCTTTTCAGGATCTTTTCTTCCAGGACAAAATGTCAACAACCTGGCGCAGAGCTGATGTTTAGTCTGACCTCGCTGTCGTGTCTCCAGCGTGCTGCTGCCTCGCAGGGATCGCTGCCTCTCAGGCATTTTTCCCCACAGAGCTCTCAGAGAGTGACTGAGCAGCTCCTCAGCACCATTGCTGGCTCCCCTGCAAAGCTGAGAGGCAGCTCCTGGGGTCTCAAGTGCTGGTCCAGCCAGGAACACTGGGGTACTGGCACCCAAGATGGGACAAAGCAGTCAAGAGGCTCAGCCAGCACCGTGAACTCCACCAGCTGCACCGCATCTGCCATCCACAGCTGCCAAACTCCATCAAAAGCTTTGACTTGCCTTCAAAGAGTCCTTCCCTGTTGCAAAACTCAGGTGTTGCCCAAGGAACAAGTTATTTATTCCATCCCTTGCGCTCTGTTGCTCAGACATGGGAGCACAAATCCTCCTGGCATCACAAGGACCTTTTGGTAGGATCACACATGGGGCTATCCCACATTCCCAAAGGATCAAGCACCTCTGGGCACCACACACTGATTTTTCAGATTGGTTACTGAGATGGACTATGAACAGCCCAAAACCTTCCTAAGCTAGTAACCAGGTTCACCTACACACTGCTCCTCCTGGGTGGATGGGAACATCCCCACCCCAACACCCAGCAGTCCCAGGCTCCCCAGGATGGGACAGGGATGAGCACAAGCAGCTCATGCTGTGGTGGCACTGGGCACTCATGGGGCTGGGAAACAGCACTGAAGAGCTGTGCATGGAGCAGGTGCTGCACAAGCCACAGCCCTCACTGCAGGACACCACCCCAGTGACAGGTGCTCAGCTGGTGCTGGGATCTTGGTCCATCACCAGGCTGGGCCAGGGAAACAGCAGCACATACAGGATTTTGGGGTTGGCATTTTGCTGACAAGTCACCCCCCAGCTCCCCAAGGAGCAGAGTCCTCAGCTATGGGCTCCATGCTGGCCATGGCCCCCACTGGTGCTCAGGTCAGAGCACAAAAGCAGGGCAGGAGTGGTTCTGGGGGGTGTAGGAGTGCAGGAAAGCAGTGGGACAAATTCCTTTTCTCAGGTGCAGAGAGGAAGCTTCAGTTGCCATGCTGTCTACTGGCAGGAGGGGAGAAGAGGAGGAAGACAGGGACTGAAACATCTTGCTGAAAGGGGGTATCCACAGGGCCCACTCACGCACACTCTCAGGAAAAAGCTGCTTTAGGCACTTGGCTGGAAGTCCAATTGCATGGGCAGGAGGATGCAGGCTGTTTCTCCCTCCTTTTATTATCATTATCAGCACCTGGGACACTATGAAAGCTTTCATGCTGCACCTGGCCCTCCAACCTCATCCCATTTTAGCTGCTGTGTCCTCTCACAAAGCTGCTGTTTTGAGTCAGAAAAGGCTGTCGGGAGAGCAGCTGTTTCCAGCCACAAGCCCTGCTGCACCTCCCACCGGGGTCAAAAGCAGCCAGCCCACATGAAGGAGGGGATGTGCTTCACAGGATGCTGACAGCCCCCAAGGGTCCTGGCTTTACTGTGACCAGGAGGCTCCTGTTTCTGAACATTTTCCCTTGTGGCTCTAACTCCCCAGGAAACCTGCCTCTCCTCCAGGGCAACAGGATGGCCACAATGGCCACAGAACCTGCCAGCCATGCTGCTGCTGTGACAGAGGGAAGCCAAGTGTGTGTAATGTCTTCAACAGGAAGGGTCTTTTCCTGGGACTGCTGATGTTCTGGTGGTCCCTACTTGAGCACGAGACAGGTTTTGCCTAGATCCAGCCCCAGGAGAGCTCTAAGCCTGGCCCTGGGTTCAGAGGTTTCCCTTTCCAATTTCTCAGGCCATGTCTGAGACACAGATAACTCATCCCAAGCCCACAGAGAGCCGCAGGTGGCTCTCCTCATGCAGAGCCATGTCTGGGACAGCCCAGGAGCACAAGCTCATCTCTTCCAGCAGGTCCCTGGGGCTCAGAGAAGCAGCAATTTACTGGTGGGAAACACAAGCACAGCCCCCTCTTAGCCCCACGTTAGCCCAGAAAGCCAAACCCCGCCTGGGAGGGGATGCATTTCTCTGCTTCTCTTTGCCATAGGGTAGGTCTTCTCCCCAGGGAGAGGAGAAGAAACACACACTGCTGGGCAGTGGCAGCCTTCCCCATAACATCTTCCAGGGACTGAGAGAGCCTGGAGCCACCCTGGCCCATGTCATGTCTCACCAACCCAATCTTTCCACCATGTGAAAGCTGTGGCCAGACCTGTCAGAGAGGCCCAGAAGAGGGGTACAGCCCCTCAACTCTCGGCTCTTGAGCCAGCTACAAGGCTGCTCTGAACTGCCAGCTGGGATCATGCTTGGCTGTTTTCGTAGCAGCAGAGGCAGCAGTGGAGATGGGGAGGAGGTGGGGGCTCTGCCAGAGACAAGGGACTTGCATGGCACTGGACACACTGCCATGCAGGGCACAGTCAGACTCCTGCCCTGCATAGCAACAAGGCTGCCTGTGACAGGCTGTTTTGCTGTCTGAAGTCTCAATTTGGCCCTGTGGCCAGCACCAGCCTCACTGCTGAGAAGCCAAGGTAAGGGGAAGTGAAAGCCACAGAGGCTGTGACACCTGTTCTGCCTCGCTGTTTCACTTGTGTCACTCTCAGGAGACCTTGAGTTGCTATATTTGAGCACTGATTACGTCCTAGCTCTGTTCTTATCCTTGTTTGTGAAGTTTGACTGAGTTCACACACTCTTGTGTACACAATGTGCCACCCTCCGGCTGCCAAGGAGCACTCGCAGCTGCCTGGGGTTCCCCCCCTCCACCACAGGGACACGGGCTCCTGGGGAGGGTGGAAATGCTGTCCCCAGGCCTTCTGCACCACCAGCATCCCAGTGCACATGGGAAACCAGAGAGGAGCTGCTGAAAGCCCAGGCTGGGGGTAGGGCTGTGATTTGTCCCCACCATGGCAAGAGGTACCAGAGATGGTGCATCCTGGCCCTTGTTCTGCAGAGAGGAGCACCCTCTGGAAAAGCCAGGACAGCTGCCACAGACATGGGGGCTTTTGCCTTTAAAGAGGGAGAGGATGGGGATGAAACCAGTGCAGCTGCAGAGCAGCCCTGGCAAAGGGATGGGAAAGGAAGGCCAGCAGGGGGCAAGTGGAAAGGGGAGCAAGCAGAGGCTGTGAGGGTTGGGGTCTGTGGGAGAGGAGGCAGAATAAAGGATGGTTACTAAGCCCCAGGCCATCCTGGGTGGGTGGGGTCCTGACCTCCCAGTTGTCCACCATCAGCAGCACCTTTTTATTCCTGGGGGTGATAATAATCATTCTTCCACTCTAGGAGAGCTGCCAGCCTGAGTCACACTCTTCCACAGCATGACCCCTCTTGCCTTCAATCCAATCCCATGGCAGCTTTCCCTCTCCACCTCTTTTTCTACTGTTGAAGGGACCTTTCATTCTCCTGGGAGCCAAAGACCACTCAAAACAACTCAGGCTTTCAAGCCAGCCCCCAAGACCCTTCACCCTTCTTCTCCCCAGTCAGAGGGGCTGCACTGGAAGGAGGCAGCTGAGTCCTCTATGACCGAGGGCACCAGCACAGCAGGGCACATACCCCAGTCAGAACTTTCACAGGCAGACCAAGAAAAGTGTATTCCAGCTCCTTTCTTTCACTGGCATTTCCCTGGTCAAGCTGATCCAGTCATGAGCTCCCTATCCCTAGTTATACACTGTCCTCCTGGTTATTTTCTTTCCCACATTGGTATCATGCTCTTCCATGCAAACATCTACAGAGGAACCCCTACAGCATGGCCTACCCATTTCTTTTCTACCACATGTCAAGGACATTAGGAATTACAAGTTAAAATACTGCCCAAACAGTGCTGCAAGATCTGTAATGTGGTCTCAGGTCCCAGAGTGGACGTGGGGCTCACACTGTACCACAGAAGAAGGGGGAATCTACAGTTCAAAACCAACATCCGGGTAAGCGCTGCCTTTTGAGGGTTCTCAGCTGGCTGGAAACAAGTCCCTCATGGGTTTTTGTGGGAGTTCCAAGCATAGAAAATTCTCAAAATCTTGTGCATGTAGGCCCAAACACAGAAATGAACACAGGGTTCAACCTGAGGCCTTGGAAAAGGCTTCTGCCTTTAAATCCAGAAGGATTTAGAAACCACAAGCAAGAATATGAGTTTGTAGTTTAGACAGAAAGACATTAAGCTAGGTAGTAGAAAGTTTTAAGGTTTTAAAGTTAAGATATAGAATTAGTTATAATAGTAATAAGAAGTTTTAAAGTGTTGCAAATAGTTTTGTGTGTCATTATATGGTTGGTTAAGAATGTCTGCACTGTGGCAAAGATGTATAAAACAAAATAATTAACTGTTAGTGTGAAAATAGAAACATTCTTTTGTAGCAGTAGTTTACTAGCTAATTAATCTTTAAGAGACCTTGTAACCTGTGCTCTTGTGACCACTGACCATGAACATCTGGGGAACATGGTGAAAATATTCTCACACTTCCATTGAGACCATAAAAGAAGAATAATAAATCATGCTTTAAGATGTCTCCCAGTGGTCCTGTCTCTCTTAAAGTCCTGATAGGTTTTGATCAGCATCCACTGAGTTTAAGGCAGGAGTTGAGGTGGGAATAACTCTTGTCACATTTGTTCTGTTATAGTCCTAGACCTGAGTTATCTCTTCTGTGCAGCTGTCCGCTAAAGGGGATTTGCCTGGAGATTGTTTGTCTGTGCTTTCTGAGGGAGAAGCTAAGAAACCCTTGTGAGACCAGGCTGCAAGAAAAACTGCTCCAAAGGAAGTGTAGAGATGAGCCTGAATGGACACAGAACAGCAAGATCCAAAGAAAGGGCAGTTTCCTGTGTGATGATTTCTATTTTCTCCTCTTTCCTTCTCTTTTCAGGTCTCTGTCAAATAAAACTGGGGTTAAAACACTTTTTCCTCTCCTTCTGAAAGGCAAACTGTTTGGTCCTTATGAGACTCTTGGAGTGAAAGGGATACATAAAATGGTATTTACCATTTGTGGCAATGGAAATGCTGCAATGTGCCATGGCTGTGAGCATCACGGAATATCCCGAGCTGTTAGGAAGCCACAGAGATCATTGAGTAGTTGGATGCACAGTATTTGGACAGATGACAGGTACAAGAAAAGCCCTGAGAAGACTGGACATGAGGCTTCATCTGGAGCTGAAGAAAGAGGCTGTCTTTGGGAAGGTTGGTGGGAATAGCTCCTGGAAAACAGGATCTCCCTCTAGAGTCTTCCATTCAGACCGGGATTATATGGAACATCCCTCCCCGTCTCCTTGCTGGTTAACCACACCTGCAGCATCTCTGCCTCATTTTTTTTGAGATTTCTCCATCAAAGGAGGGAGTTCTTTAACTCTAATAAAAGAGTTAATCATCTCTCTTAATCAAAGGATGTGTGCAACACCCAGACGTCCCCCCCACAGTCACGCACAGCTCCCAGAGCCGCCCTCCGGGGGTCCCGGGCGGTGTCCCGGGGCTGGCCCCGCCGGGAGCCGGGCGCTGTCCGCGGTGCTGAGCGCTCCGCGGGGCACCCCGGGGCCACAGGGACGCCTCTGCTGCTCGGGGAAATTGGCTGACAGGAGAAAACCTAACCAGCCAAAGAGAACGGGGGGGGGGGGGGGGGGAAGAAAAAAAAATAGAAATCTGAACAGTAATTTAAGATTGGAAAATGAGTTTGATGCAGGTCTTTTTCCATTCCCTACCGGTTCAGGGGTGTCATCATCTTCCAATCTCATTGAGCTCATTACGGTGACTCTTAGCTGAAGCTATCATCTCTCTTGCATACACAGCTTTGTCCATCTAATACAGTCCTCCTAAAGATTTTTTCCAATTTGAAAATGTATTTCTTCTCCACAAAGTTTTTTTTTTTTTTCTATCCATCTTCCTCAGAATCTCCTCCTGTTGAGACATTAGGTTTTTAGAGACACATCATAATATACAAAACCACTGGCAGGAATACTCTGTTTCATATCCTAAAGGTTCTCATTTGGATACTCCAAAACCAGCCTCCAGACCCCTGAATGCCTCCTGCTGAACCAGTCTCACATGTGTGGTCACCAGCATAGACTCAGTACTGACTGGTTTCCAATTCTGGCTCCTAAATAGCTTGGAGTCATTTTCATTTGGAAATGAGATCATCCTTGAAGTTCATGGGGCTGACAGTAACTTTACCCAGCCAAAGATGACTGGAGAAAAACGGTGAAGAGCATGGACTGAATGTGATTTAAAGATGTGAATTGTTCTGTGATAAAGCTCTGGCCTCTGAGTCAGACTTTTCCCCTGAACCTCTGCTCCTGCCATGGCAGCAGCACTTCCTGCCACATTCAGGCACGAAAAAAACAGAATCTAGGACAAGTGGATCACTCGGCTTCGTGTGAGAGTGGAAGACAGAAGATGCAAGGACTCCTTACCCCTGCAGGAGATGTCTCCACCCTGACCCCTGCAGACCTTTGGCTGAAAGTATCACTAACACCCAGCTTGACACAGAGCAGAGAAGACTTGAGCAGCCTGCAGGAACGGACAAACATTGTCATCACAGAGCCACAAGAAAGGATGACAGGTCTCCACTGGGCTTGAAAGAAAATTCCTGGTATTTTTGTCATATTTCTAGCAGTTTGAGATAAGAAGCAATACTGTGAAGGTTAACCAGAGGCTGAGTTCAGGCCCCAGATAACCCAAAGCCAAAGTGCCAAGAAGCAGAAAAGCCCCAGACAGGTTTTGCAGCCAGGCAGGGGCTGCCTCGACTCACAGAAACCCCCGGCACAGGACGCAACGCTCTGTGAAATGCCATAAGAGCTTATTTTAGGTGGCTGTATGTCAGGAACCCTCAGCCAAAATAAACCCCTAGGCTTGCTTCAATGCATGTTTTTAAAGAAAAGAATTTATATAAATACTCTTCTGTGAAAGAAAAATATTGTGAGTCTGTGCAACATTTCATGAGGTTTTTTTTTGTTGTTGTTGTTTTTAATTATCTTCACTTTGGAGAATAGGAAGTAAAACATTAGACAGAATAAGAGCCAGGCTGTTATTTTGTTGTTCTTATCACCTGTGACAGGAATCTCCAGGGGATATCTGGGAGCCAGGCTACAACCAGCACCTTCTCTGTCAGTTTCCTGAAGAAAAACGAAAATGGCAACTATTTAATGAAAGTAAGATTTTAGCTCTTTAAAGATATAATAAGTGTATAACAAAAATTAAAATAAGTAATAAGTTATCTATAGATTAAAACCCACCCTTTAAATATTTGTTTACAGCATTTATAGAGATGTTACACCTTGTTTACTCAATGTTTGTGTTCTCTGCTCACTCAGTACTGTGAGAATAAAGATTTGGTTAAAGGCTAGGTAAACTGCCAGCACTCTGGCATGTCTGGATTCTCAAGAATCCATTGCTACGGAAATAAAAAGGAAATTAAACCACTGGAAAAATTAAAAAAATATGTTGGGTTTCTATGGAGCCTGATTTAATCTGGGGGCAAGGTTTAACTTGCCACTTATTTCACATCATTTGGAGGTAAGGTTTAATTGACACTTACTTCACATCATTATGCAGTGACTGTGGCAGGGCACTGAAGGCCCTGTGCTGCTGCTCAGTGCTCAGCAGCACCCCAGGCCCTCTCTAAAATACCCCATGCACAGAAATCCTCTCCTCAAGAGGCAGTGTGGGCACCATTGCCTTTCAGACAACTTTGGCCACGTGAACATTAAACACCTTTCTGCAGCTTCTCAGTCCTCTGATAAAATTTTTTAAGTAATGTCATTTCAATGGATGTAAAATTCAGCCACTTAGGCTGTCAGACTGTTTCAAGCAGTGCCACGAGCCAGCACTGTTACACTGCAGCCTATTTGTGATGTATTACAGTGCAATATGTATAGAAATTAGCCTCATCCTCTGACACAGTCCCTCTCACAAACTAAACACGGCTTGCAAGCTATCAAGCATGCCTGCAACAGCCTGAAGAACAGTCATCATCAAAAAACCCAAACAAACAAAACAAAAACCAGGTTTAAATTCTTTTTTTCTGCAGTTTTTCTCTTATTCAAGTCCAGACTACTATGGTGCATTGTAACAGTACTTTTCCATGAGGTCTGAGATCTGGACCTTTTGACTGTAGTGGACATAAACTCTCTGATGATAATCTGGTATTATAATACTGCAAATCAGTCAAATGATCCCTGAGGTGAACTAGAGACCCTTTCACTATTCATCTATTCTTTATTAGCAGTAAGTAAAACCAGCAATCAGGCAGCAAGCACCTTCGAAGTAAAAACTGCTGCTCCGGAATTAAAAGTCATAACTTCACATGCAGTTTTACAGCAAGACACTTTTGTCAAGTATCACATTGCTAGTAAATGAACTCTTATTCACGAAAGAATTTTTTTTTTTTTCTTTTAACTAAATGTTCTCAATCTAGTACTTAAATTAAAATAAAAATTCAAGTCCTGGTGAACTGAAACTTGTAACTATAATTGCAATTATACCCATACAGAAATCTTTTATTTCTAACTAGCTGACAAAACTCTGGCTGAGCATTCTGAAGGCCACAGTTCACACCATGAGTGTCTTATGTGTCAGTGAGGAGAGCCACGTGTAGCACACAATAACAGAAGAGCACATTTACCATGGTTTATGTTGCAATAGAGTATTGCAAAAAGTTACAATTTACACTCGTGGAGCATCCTAAGACTGGGCATGACACAGCTCCACTGCAGGTTCTGCTGGCATGCTGCTGCACTTTGAAGTCAGACCTGCTTGTAAGAAGATGGAACACTTCTCTGTCAGTTTCCTGGTTCATATGTGTGGGGTTTTTTAAAACATGAATCCTCCTATTTGATTTCTGAAATGCCCCAGTACCATCCAGCCTCCCTTTCCCTTCCCACCTCACCAACAGGCAGGGCTTCCAAAATATCCACTCCTGGCCCTGTCAGCAGCTTCTTCTGTTACCAAAATGTGCTTTTTCCTCTCTTCAGAGCCCATGGGCTGGGAAACAATATGAAATAGGAATCCTCCTTCTACCAGATAAGTGCTGCAACGAGGGAGGCTAACCACTCATTTGAGGAATGCACATCTTTAGCTGGAATATTACTCCACATTCAAATTTTCCTCTGCTCCAAAAGAGATGCTGGGGGTATTTTTTCCTGTGAGCAGCATTTTTCTGGAGTTACTCCATGAATTTGACGCCGGAGGCTGAACTCCATCTGCACATGTTGCTCCCACTGATCAAGCAGGGCTGGGGAAGCACAGGCCAGTACAGCTGGGCAGCTGTAACACAGGAGCCCATGTCACTCAGGCTTGCCAGGCTGTTAGCAAATCCCTCACAGCACTGGACAAACTCCCACTGGTGTCACAGGGAATTTGGACTGTGCCCATGGCAGGCTCTCATCCCCAGAGTAACTTACTTCAGCCCAGCCTTAAGAAAAGCTGCCCGGGAGGACAAAGTGCAAGGGACCTCATGGGGGTCTAGAGATTTACATCAGTCCTGGCAATTAGTCAGGGCTGTGAAACATTTGGGGAGCCCCACACGAGCTGCAAGACAGGCAGATGACTGTGACGAGTTACAGATGTGATGGCAAGAGCAGAAACACAGAGCTCCTCACCTCAGTTGTGCTAAACCAGAGACCCTTTGACTACACATCTATTCCTTATTAACAAGTAAGTAAAATCAGTAATTAGATAGTAAGCCCCAGGCACTTGTAACTGCAGAGTTTTGGATGTGGGGGGTGCAAAGGACTGAGGAGCTGCTGTTAAGCACTGACAGAATATAAAGTTTCTTTGCTGTCTCTACCCTGTATTTGCAGAACAAATAAAAACTCCCAAAATAACCTGCGTCCAGTACCTCTGTGGACTTTGTGCTGACACTGGTTTTAAACCACCTGCAGGTTTCAAGGTGCCCACAACCACATCATGTACCCTTCAGTATGCAAGAACAATGCAAAACTGTCAGAACTATGCAACACTGAAGACAGCATGGTAGTAAACAATGAAGATGAGTTACACTGTGCATCTACTTTGTGAGTATTTGCCCATGGAATTCAGACAAAGTGTTTTCCTAATACCCACAAGTGCAAAATACCACATCTGGAAACCAGGAGCACAGGTGCTGTTGATAGCAGATGGTAGAGGATGCCTCAGAAAGCAGCAGATGGAGTTTGAAATCACTGTGGAAAACTGACTCAGGCCAAGCACTTGGCATGCCATAATGCCATGGTGAAAATGGCAGGCAGAGTTTGTGGACAGACATCAAGGGGTTGGGAAGCAATCTGAGCATCAGTTTTTGGGAGTATGTAGAGCGCTGGGCTAACATCTGGTGCTGGGTCAGGAGAAACAGGAACAACAAAGTTACAGAAGAAAATGTTTCCAGCTTCTGAATCCAACCTATACAACATGAAGTTTCAAGTACCCAGCCTCTGCCATTCATCCAAGAGCTGAAGAGACTAGTGGATAGCAGGAGACCATCTGGGACTTCTCAGCTACATTGGTAAGGATGCAGCAATCCACAGGCTGAAGACGAAGTTCAAAGCCCAACATGAAAATGCAATTGAAATTCTCAGTAATGACCACAATCAAATATTACAACAGGTTCTCCCAGCACACGATGAATTGCCACTATCTTTAGGGCAAGCTTAGGGCATTAACTTTCTGGGAGGAACATTCAGATATAGCTTTCAGAATAAGTTTTTCAGATAAGCAGTAGGGAGGGGGTGGGGAAGGGAATTGTTGCAGGTGGACAGTCAGTTCTGAAGCAAGAAGGGCACCCACAAAGGGACCAAAGTGTGGGTGTAATTCACATTCCACATATCTGGCACACTCAGATTTGCCTTGCTGCATGGGGGCAGTGACCAAATTAGTTCTCACACTTCAAGCCTTCTCTTGCAAGGGGGGACAGTTTTCCCTTTGCTTGAGGTGCAATCAAGCCATGGGAGTCTCCTGAAGTATGCAGGAGTTTCTACAGAGGTTTCTCAGTGGCAAAAGGTTGACACAGACTAGACCAGCCAGGCCTCTGTCTTGGCCAGACTTCTCCCAGAGTTTGCACTACTCCATTCTCCAAGCAGTGGGACAACATTGATTGTCCTCTAATCTACTTACCAGTGACAAAACCAGCCCAGCACAGCCTAGGCACCTCATTCCTGTTGGTTAATTAAACCAATTAATTAGCCAAGGGTCAATGGAATAACACTAACAAAGGTATAGGACTCCTTAATGTACACACAAGCTCCCAGCTTAGGCTCTAGCAGCTGCTTTGCACACAGTTTTTGTCAAGACTCACTTTTTCCAGCATGATGACTCAACCCTTTCCTAGGAGGAAAATCACTTTGGCAGGCTAAACATTCCCTTGGCTGGGAAATCTTGCCTATAGGACATGGAACTCGTTGAGATGAGGCAGAGCAGATGGCAGCACTGCTACTGCAGCAAAACACAACTGCTGTATTTTATACCCATATTCAAGTGGTATATGGTGGATAAATAAAAACACTATTTTATTGCTGAAAATAGTGACTGCAAGTACTTAATTTATTGATGAACTAAATACATTAATATGTAATAAGCAATTTTAAATAAGCAGGAATGCACAATTTTTTTTTTTCTCTCAAAGTACCAACATCTCTGTAAGGGCAGTTCGAATACTTTGATTTCAAAAATATTAAGTATTCCATCACAGAAGGAAGGAGAAAATGACACCTGACAGAATAATGACAATAATATAGAATACCATGTGTCTAATGCCTCACAGGCTAAGACAAGGCCAAGCTCACCTTGCACAGCATGGAGAAGGCAAAGCTCTAGCAGATTTAGCAGGACAAGATACTTATTCTCACTAACAGTGTAACTGCAATAGAGCAAAAGCATCTTTCTTTAGTTCCTCTGTTTACCATTATATAAGCTCCATATGGAACACATGGAGTACTCTGGCACCACTTGCCTAAGCACAGCTATTTTGTTGTTGCACTATCTGACCCTGCAAAGCTGAGCTTGGTATTCTAGAAACATAAGGATGGTACCCAAAATAACTCTGAAGTTTTCATGGTGTGACAAACAGGAGTTAAGGTAAGAGAGTTTCAGGTGACAAGCAGATGGTTTGTGTTGCCCAGCTGCATTATCAGTTCTCTAAGTTCATAGGAAAGCAATTAGATCTGGAAAAGGGACTACACAAGGTTCATGATTACTTCCATGGGATCACACCGCCTCTAAATTCCACAGAAGTTTCCACTGCAGGTGTTACAAGGTCCTGGAAACTGGAATTTCTCCAGCAATACTTAACTTAAGGCTAGAGTTTGTCTGAGCTCTGGAGGGGATTAGAAGCAAGTACACTTTTTAAGAACATTTGTTCTTTTATTCTAGAGCAGGATCAGCAAGTGGACTGCTGCACAACCCCAGCTTGTACTTACCTTTGACCTGCTCAGCTCCCACTGAACATTGGTTAACAGTAGCATCAGCAATTAAGAGTGTGAAAGCAAAAACTTCCAACATGTAAATAACCTGAAGAACAATTGCTGACTTTGTTTCTTGTCCCCTTGGGTCATGAGTTGAAGTTTGCAGTAGCATATAAAAGGGAGTGTGTCAGAACAGACTGGCAGGCTCTAGTTCAGACCAGACCTTACCTAACAGGTCTAGGTCTGTTTCACCATGTCTGAAAGCTGGGATCAGATGATGATCAGACAGGGAAAAAAATGGTTCTCTAGAAGCTGTCTCTATAATGAAAGCGAAAGATTAATCATGTCTCACTTAATTGAGTAATCTTCAATAAGTTGAGGCAGATAAAAAATGTGCCTTGAATAACATCTAAAGCAAGCATTACTGTGTACCCCACACTACTACCCACCTCACAAGTGCACCTGCACACCCATGGGTGAAATAAGCTCTACAGATACTTTGTCAGCATTATTTAGATGCAAAAATAGCTCAAGGCAAGGGTCGTTTAGCACAAGTTTATTTGCACAAGAATTCCAGCATCATTAAGGTCCAAACCCCAATTTCCAAGGATAACAAGTGAACACCACAGTGCAGAACAGTCGACAAAGTTATTGTGACCAATTTCACATTTGGGCTCATCACAAATCCAAATATTTCTAGTACCCTGTTTTTCCAGCTAAAAGAAGAAGGAGGGGAGAGAAAGAAAAACCAAAACAACTCACTTCTTCCAAAGAGATGAGAGACAGGTCTTCCGAGAGCTGACTTCTTTTAACAGTAAAAAATAAGATAAACATAGGAAAAAAAAGTCTTCTAAATTTTAATGGGAAGTGCAGTTTTATTCAGCTAGACAAGCCAAATCCAGACATGTAAGTGAGAAAAGCCAGAGTGCTCCAGCCATTCCCCCCAAAGTTTCTACTATAGACCAACATTCCGCTCTGTATCTGGCTTCACTGAAAATAAGAAACATTTATGAAATATACTTAACTGGATTCAAGAAACAATTAAGTAAGCCTTAGATGTGAGGGCCAGAAGCTTTACTGTTCATTTGGCTCTCCCAATGCCCAAATTAGACCAAGCTGTCTGTGGCTGTGGTCAACTTACCACTTATTCCTGCACCTAACAATTTCAGGATCCTGACTGAGTTGAATGAGAGGAATAGGAAACAAGTACCATCAGTAGAGTGACAGTTTAGAATTAAGGCAATCTGTCCAAGTTCTCTTCTAAGAGACCTTTTCCCAACTATTCACAGAGTGACAAGCAGAGGTCACTACCAACATCAGTGGTTATTCTAGGAATCAGGAACCCACAAAACCTGGGCACATACCAAATGCTTAACCCCAGAACTCAAGTCCAAAATACGGATCTTTAAGTTTCAATAACAAGCTTTAGATATTTGGACTAGATTTAAGTACTACCTACTGCTTGGTAGAGGAGGTGATTAATGTGAAAGCATGAGGCTCTTTTGAAAAATGGTTATTCAGAAGCAAGCAGTAGTCCTGAACGCCCAGCTTGGTGATTGACTGACTGAGCTGAGGACAGGCACAGCAATAATTAAATCTTTAGCACAGTAAGCGCAAACTATGCTTTAGCTTCCAACTTGTCACAGTAACCATGGATCAGCACAGAGATTTCACCAAAGTGACTAAAACACAGTCTTCTACCAGGTCACCTTGGCAGCATCTCTATCAAATAAAAAAGTCTATCTTACAGTGAGGAAGTCACAACAATACACTGCAAGTCAAGGGGAACTTGGCAATAAATGTTGTCAGCAGGTGTTTTACCTCAGACTGGCTTTGTCCAGCAGTGCTTATAAGCCACATGAAGAAAACAGCTATTTTATACCATAGTTAACAGAAGCTTGGTCCTGAGGAATGATGCACTGGGTGTTACTGCAGCTTTGTTCTACTGCCACTGCCCAGAGGGAACGTATCAGGTAACAGTCTGAGGTATAGTAATCTCTCTCTAACCTCCTGTGACACACAAGAGGTTAGAACAGGTTTGCAGTGGCATTTTTAGTGCTGAGGGATGACTGAATCGAGCAGACATCCTAGACTTGGCCTAGAGTTGTCACTTTTATCTTGCACTCATTCTCAAATTACCCCTTGCTATAGGGGTCACCACAAACCTGACCTCAAACCAGCTAACCCACAGCAAATTAAGCCACTGCCACTTGCACCATCAAGCTGCCAGGATAACCCAGAACAGAAAGGTGTGGACTGCTTGCAGTACAGTGATGAAAAGCCACCAAGTACACCAGCTTTACCTGCCAAGCCAGGATTATTTTGAAGGCAATGGGACAAGCAGTGCCCCAGCAGCTCCTGGTACTCCAGGGTCAATGGAGGAAGAAGTATGCAGCTTCAGGATAGAGTATAACCATTCAGAGTTTAGTACCTCAGAGCTAGGTTACAAAGCATCAGTATTTCCCGTGTGCCAGAGCATCTTAACAACCAGACAGGGAACATAAGAATCCTGCAAAGCTCAAACCCAGGCAGGCACTCAGCTGTTCAGAGAGCAGCAATTCAATGCAGAGCTTCCCTAGAGGCCTCAGCATCAAGTTACATCAGCAAAAGCACAATACTTATGGCAGGAAACTTAACTTCTCCATGGCTCTGTTTCACTAGGAATCCAATTCAGCCTTTTTTCCTTCTCTAGCATTTCCTTTTCCTGGAGATGCACCTGGCCTGATGTTCAGCAGCCAAGGCACTAAAGACTAATGAAACCAGCCTGTGTTTCCAGCTTGTGAGGACTCCTCCCAAGCACCTCACCACTTCTTCCACATGAGCCAACGCACAAGAACAGTTCCTAAAGATCAGCCATGACATCACAGAAGGCAGATATCTGAGTCTAAGCCCCTCTAGGCAATGGTTCACTTCTGCAATGGCTTTAGCATAGGTTGGCTTTAAATATATCTATGAGATGACAGCAATTACAAACCCTTAAGTCTTCTTTCTAGTGACACCCTATACTAGGCCAAGGATTGCTTTGCATGCAGGAGTTATTCTTGCCTAGGATTGCATTCCAGCAGTAAACTTGCACTAAGTTTAACACATATGACAACACTGGCATCATGTTAGTTTTTTAAAAAGTCAAAGTCTTGGATGACAGATGTCTTGTCTGTAAACCACACCAAGTTCAAGCCACAGTTAATGAAAAAGGCTGGGTTTGCTTTCAAGTTTAGCTACTTTGGCTGTATAATCAGGAAGCCTTTAATGAAAAAAAACTACAATATAATCCACCAAGTTATTTGTCTTTTTGCTACTGAAGTTGCTATCAAAACTGTTCAGGAAATTAAGCTAAAGCCCGCTTGGCTAAACACTGTTCACTTTATAGATTGCATCCCTCCCTGCCCTCCTAAGCTAAATGAGGTCTGAGCAGCATAGTAACCTCACTGCTCCATTGAGGCACTCTCTATGAAGTAGTTATGAAAAGTGGAAAGAACTTGGTCTTCTGAGGAGCAGGCAATTTTCACTGTCATTTAAGCACAGCACTGCTGCTGTTTTCCACCTTGAATAGCAAGCAAACATTGGTGTTCCACCTGCTTCCTGCTTTACCTTCTAAGCTTTAATCATTTGTTGGCTCAGGCACTTTGGTCTTAAAAGCTTGCAGAAACAGTAATAAATAGTTACAGAAGTAATAAAAAAAGATTCAGTGGACAAGCATTCTTGAACATTGCACCAGCACATAATAAATAGCTCTAAGGTTTGCCTTTCTAGTTGACATCTCTGGTTTAACAAAAGAAACTCAAGAGCATTGCTATATGTATTTTGCTGTTATAATTCAGTGAAAATCATCCAGTTAATTATACCACTACATAAATAACTGAGGAATTTTTAACCTTCCTTATAAAGCCTGGGAGTCCCAAAGCAGCAAGTTCAGCACACACCCTTCAGGAAGATCAGCCCCCTGTACCTCCATGGGAGTGCATACTCTTCCAGAAACTATTCTGAACTCAGGTCCAGATTTTCAACACATACAGCTTCTGTGAACAGCTCTGCTTAGGGCTTCTACACCCCTTCAAGTGAGGGTCAAAAGCAGTAAAAAGGAAGAATTTTACTCTAACCACTCAAAATGCCATCTCATACAGTGACCAGGTGATTGTGATAACCTGGTAAGCTCAACCCTTCAGTGGTGACAGAAAGGCAAACCTTCAGGACTGTGATAGATTGGCCTGAAGTTGTGCAACAAGAAATTAATTTTAGGAGGCACTTTCAGAATTCATACTGAGGCAGGAGTGCACATAATCCTGCAATTTATAGTGGCTTGGGATTTTTGTTTAGGGTTTTTGTTGGTTTTGCTGTGGGCCTGTGAGGAAGAAAATCCAGTCAAACCCTAAAGTAAGAGCTGTGCTACTTTCCAACTGTGCCAAAATTGTTTTGAAAGATAGAAAGGCTTTAGCTTGATGCTGGACTCAAGAATATTTTTCCAAGTTAAGTGTTCAGACTGTGGCTCCAGTTCTATTTAAAGCTTCCTCATTTCAAGGACTTTTCACATTACCAAGTTTTAGACTGTGCTTTGGTGTGTTTTTAGAAATGCCACCTTTCAAGTTTTTGTAGTCAAGAAAAATTTAGCCAGCTTATGCTTTATGAATAGACTTACTAAACTATCTTCAACTTCCAAGAAATTAATCTTGAACTCAAGGCAGGACCAGATATCCATAGGCACTACAGGAAACAACATTTATGTCCTCTACAAGACAGACAGTATTCATACTCTTACCAGTTCTACACAGACACAAAGTGAAAGCAACCCAAGCATAACATGAGCCCAGTCTTAGCACAATTAGTTCAAGAGAAAATTGGCCAGAACTTGGACTGAGGAAGAGTAATGAGGTTAGGGGACAGAAAGCAGACTTTTGCTGCTACTACAGGAGCAGCTTCTGCTTAAGGCATTTTACAGTCGATTAACCAACCCAGTTTACTGAATATTCCACTTAGATCACATGTTAATAGCCACTTCCCGAGCTAGTACAAAGTTTCTTAACCGCTCCACTTAAAGTTTGGCTGCTGGCTCTCTTCTCCCAACGAAGAGGTAATAAGGCTTTTTGGCATTTATAGAGATACACCGAAAGGTTCATAGCAGGTCACCTGGCTGCATAATCCCACTGCACACCAGGAAGTGGAGAGTCTGATGCCATCATGTTTCCATTAGAGAACACCCAACTGACAGTCATTACTTGTCTATATTTACAGTCGTGGCTTTCAGTAGCCTCCACCCAGGAGCGCTCCAGGGAAGCGATCAATTGCAAGGCAACCAAGTGGGGTAGGACTGGCTGTACAGCACTGGGGCACTTGCAAGGTAGTAGTTGCTGAAGTTTGCATCACTGACATAAGGTGCTGGCTGGTAGTAACAGGTTACACTAGTGGCATTAGGGATGACGTTCTGTTCTGCCAATACCTTGAGCGCCAGCAGAGAAATCAAATTGAGAGTCTGCCTTCGCTCATGTCCCATGAGGCAGACGGTGCTCTCATTCACCACCCTGCGCAGAATCATGAGGTAGTCGTACTTGCTCCTCTCTTCTTTGGAGAAGTGGTTCTGGAGGTAGGTCTCCAGCTTGCGCTGCTGATCCAGGATGTCTGGGAAGTCTATGAAGAATCGGGAGCACATGTAGCGCTCCAACGTTTTGATCTCGTCCTTATCCATGGGCCTGAAGTCTCGCACTAAGAGGTTACTATACTTCAGTAGCCCACCACCTCGGATCTCTTCAGGATTTTTGGTAGCTATCAGCTTTTTCTGGAGGTGATCAAAAGCTGCTTCAAAGTCTCCATACATGCTCTCCCCAATCACAGTTGGATGGAAGTGCTCCGACATGGGGGTTTCTGAGTAGTCATAGTAAAAGAGCAGGGAGTCCAGAATGATCTGGAACGAGTCCACACTGAACTCAAACTGCCGTCGTATGCAGTCTACAAACTTGAGCTCCACGTTTTTGCCATGCTTGTTGGAAAGCGATATCAAGCTCCAACGGTCAGTCTCCGTGTAGACTTTGACCAGCTTCTGGATGTAGGCTTCCTTCAGTGTTACGGGACTGATTTTCAGCTTGCTCACTCCTTCCGGCAGGAAGTTCAAGAGGGATCGCAGGACCACATCTCGAACTAACTGAAACTCTGCCTCACTTGGAAGAGAAACTTGAAAAATGAGATCCAGGTCTTTGCATCCCAACCCATTATCCTTGACCAGGACATGACCAGCTGCAGAACCATTCAGACGGACATCGTGGACCACAATGCCTGCTTCACTCAGCCGGCTCCGCACCGTCTGAACAATATCCTTCAGAGTTATCTTCAGGGTTGGGAAGTTCCCCCGGCCATGGATCGGAACCACCTCTGTAAGAACCTCGTGCAGACGGCTGACCTGCTCCCAGTTCAGTACACTGCAGGACATGGAGTCTGCTCTGCTACTTCCTTTGCCTGCCATCTTAGGGCTTTTCTTCTCCAAAGAAACTGTACAGAGGCAGAATATAAAAAGAAAAAGACAAGTCAGCGCTTCTGTTTGTGCTTCCTAGATCTGTTCCTAGGCTCTGTCTTTCTGTCCATTCACACAGACACAAACTAGAAAGAAATTACTCTTTGTGTTAATCATTACCAGCAATCCTTTCACCTGAAATGAGACACAGCTTCTCTACTGGTGTGGGAAAAAAAAAAAATAAAAAAATAGCTGTCATTCTTTTTTTTGGTGAGGAAGAGTTGCTTCAGGAAAGTAGTTTGTGTCAAATGAAAATTACCAAAGATGACACAAGCTTTACGTAAGGCTAAGGTCATCAGTAGCACCAGCTGAAGGGAGATGAGCTACAAAACACTTCTGAAAGTTAGGCTTTGAAGTTGTTTCATGATGCACATAAAGCTTAAACTGCTGTCTCCAGCTAACACAACCATAGAAGACTCTCAGGTGTTAGTTTCAGAGCTTAGACATCCAGTCTATTGATAACTCAAATTATGCCAGAGATTCAAGATTTCTTCCTTTTCACAGGACTCTTCCCTTTCTGAACGATCCAGCATCTATCACCCACGGGATAAAGGCCAAGTATACCTTGCTCCTACAAAAAGCTGCAGCTCTTCAACACCCTGGAGAGAATTTCAGCTGCAAAGTCAAGTAACAGCCTTCAATGGGCACTACAGTCTTTGTGAGCAACTCTTTACCCTTCTCCAGAGACACTGCCTAACCAAACTACCTTTCTGGAAATACTTGTACTTGCCCCAAGTTCTGTGCATTTGTGAAGGGCAAACAAGCTTGTAAGATCTGGGATAAATTCAGATGATGCATATCAAGTTCATGTTACTCTTTTAATACCCAGAATCTCATTGACCAGACTTGGTCACAGCCTTGTCTGACCATTTTAAGCACAAGAGAATGATCTGATTAGCTGTGACAAAATTTCTTAAGTCACTCTCCTTTTGTAGCATGTAGATACTTACAGATGTTTTATAGTCATGCAGCTCAAACTGGTGTTAATACCCTTTTCTTTTTTTAAGTGTTCCAGGTTTCTGTGTAGCCAGGTGCTTCCTGACAGCAACAGACTAATTGAGGCCTCACCTTCTTCTGCCCCAAGTACTCCTGAAGACTACAGCTGCCAAGGTCAGACTAGTCAAACTTAAGCAAATTAACGCTTGCCTACCAAGAACAAAAAAATCAAACCCTATCATTCCCTAGCATGCAACAGCACAGTGCATGGAACATTTTAAAGCAAGTTTTAAAGAACAGCTAAATCATCCCAAACCTCCCATTTTCCAGCTTTTCATTTTTGAGCAACCCATTTGACCTGCCACCTCTCCAGATGAAGAGAGTCAAATCCTAGAGCGAGTACATAGTGAGGTTAAAATGCTTCTGAGGAAGTAACTTCTGTCCTTGGCCATGAGCTGCTGCATTACAAACCGGGCTGCCATGGATCACATTAGCACTAGCATGCACAAAACAAACCTGTGATTTGCAAGATGATTAATCTAGGACAAATCAAGAGGTTCCTCAAGCTTGATCCTTAATGCTCCAACAAAGCAAAAAGCATCAAGCCTTCCAGCAGTTGCTCTCAGGCAGTTCAAGCACATTAAAGTACATTTCCTTTGTAAACTCATTGTATTTCCATTAAATCCTTCAGATCACTAAAGAACACAAGAGTCTTCCTGTGACTTCTAACTTGAGCTGCAAGTGCTTTCAGCTACTACCTCTGAAAATATTCCCTCTCCTCCTTCCCATTTGTAGCCCTCTGCAGCCAAGACAACACACACAGCTCACTCACCCAGCGACCAGAAAGGACTTGGTCCAGTGCTTCCAACCCCACCACACACTTGGTTCTGCTTGGTGACCCTCACCTAGGAGAATAATGCACACTGCTGCCCTTGGGGGGGAGGAAGACAAAGTACTTCATTTCCAGTTCAGTGGAGAGTTTAATTCTCAGGCTGTCAACCCCCAAAGTCTCTCACCCCCAAATCACTTGTGTTTGCCTACTCGGCAAGGTTTATGTTAGTGACAACAGATTCCTAGCGACTCCAGTGCATTTGGGATGCTAACAGCTCACATGCCTCTTGCCCCACTGCCAGCCATTCCCCTCACAAGATCTGACACCTGAAGATGCTCACGCCTTGGGAAGAAAACCACTGCGGAGGCAGGAGACACTATCTTTAATACCGAGTGGAAAGAGTATTGAATACAACACCCAAATCAGAGGCAAAAAAGAGAGAGGACTACACCCCTACACCTTGGTTACGACGAGGTGCGTTACCCTGCAGCAGCAACTTCCTCCTATAAGAGATTTAACTTGACACAACACCCAGAAAAGTTCCTCGGGCCCATCCCCGCAGCGGCGCTGGAGGCGGAGGTGCGGATCCCTTCGGGGAAGGCGCCTTGCGCTGACTCCCAGCGCCGCAGCCAGCACAGAGGCGCTGCGCAGCGCCCGCTCCCAGGAGAGCCCGCCCGCCCCCGGCTCAGCCCCCGAGAGGAGAAGGGAGAGGAGCCCCGGCCCCGCCGGCTCAGCCCCAGAGAGGAGAGGAGAAGCCCCGGCCCCAGCGGCTCAGCCCCTGAGAGAAGAGGGGAGCACCGGCCCCGCCGCTCACCTCAGCCCCGCCACTCAGCCCGAGCAACCGCGCCAGCCTCGCCACTGCCCGCGACCGCCCTTTATGGCCCTTCATCGCCGCCCCGCCCCGGCCCGCCCCGCCCGGCCCGCCCCGGCCCTCCCGCCGCAGCGGGGGCGGCTCTGGCCGCCGGTCCGGCCGCCGGGCGCTGTGCCCGGGAGCCCCGCGGCGCTCGGAGCGGGGAGCGGACGGGGGTGGCCGCCCGAGCCCTGGAGCCCGTGCCCGCCACCTCGGGGGCTCGCCCCGCGCACTCCGCACACAGCGCCCAGCGGCCGCTTCCAGCTCCCCCCTCCCATGTCAGTAGGAACTTTTCAAAGGGCCCCCCAGTTCAGGAAGGACACTGCGGGGCTGGGGAGACTCCAAAGGAGAGCAACGAAGTTGGTGAAGGATCTGGAGCACAAGTCCCGTGATGAGCGGCTGAAGGAGCCGGCGTTGTTCAGTCCGGAGGAAAGGAGGCTCAGGACAGACCTTACTGCTCCCTACAACTGCCTGAAAGGAGGATGTAGCCGGGTAATGATCAATCTCTTCTCCCAGGCAACAAGTGACAGGAGACGACACAGTCTTAAGCTGTGTCAGGTTCAGGTTGGACATCAGAAAAAATTCTTCACTGAAAGGGAGATTAGACACTGGAATTGACTACCCAGAAGGAGGATGGAGTCACCATCTCTGGAGTTGTTTAAAGGAAGACTGGATGTGGCACTCAGTGCCACTGCCTAGTTGCCATGGTGGTGTTTGGTCACAGGTTGGACTCAATGATCTCAGAGGTCTTTTCCAACCTAATTGGTTCTGTGATTCTGTGAATCTATGGGCTACGATGAAGAGCTGACTGAAATACAGCAGGGCTTTCCGCAAGGCACCTTGTCCCAGACAGAACAGCTGTCAGCAGCGATCCCAGACGCCCAGCTCTGCCAAAGAGGTCTCTGCGGTGCTCGACTGGAAGCAGCCAAACCAGGCGCTCATCCAGAACCTACGAGGATGGGCTCACAAGGATGTTACAGCAGTGTTGAAACAGCGTGCTACTGGAAACTGTGGCTGATGGGCTGTGGGAGGCTCTGTGCACATGGACAAGGATGATGGAATGACTGGATAGGAATCAACTTGGAGATGCAGTGTCATAAAAATCAGCTGGTGGTTAATAGTGCAGGGTGCGAGATTGTGTGTTTTGGGGGCAAAAGTTACAATTTCTGCTGTGAATGCAATATTTCATCAAATACAGGGGTATCTGCCTTTTGTCAGGATAATCAGAACTCAACAGAAGTGGGGGAGAAAAGAAACACAACCTAGGATGGGCCAGCTGACATAATCCTAGTAGAAGTAAAAAAAGTACTTACAAAGCATTGGGAAAAAAAAAAAATCACCACTACATCTGTTATATTATTTGGCCATACACAGTCACGAAAGATGAATTAAAATCTGCACACATACAGAGAAGAGCTGGATTTGAATGAGGAAACTGGGAAGCTCCTTTTTGCCTAGCAAACACAACAGACCTGCCTTGTTTCACCAACAAAGCCAAATCTGAGCAGGAATAGATTAGATAATTATTTATTTTACTCCAATATTGCCCCACTGGGATAAATAACAGGAAACAAAATGAGCTACTTAAATTAAAGGATAACATTAACACAAGAATCAGATTTGAGACAAGCTACCATCTTGCTGTCCAATGAGATAATCATGATTTTAGAGCTTCGCAGGAGGGAAGGGAATAAAACTAAGGTCTAAGATGAAGCTAGAGAAGAAAATATGTAATATGTAATATGATTGCCTGTGGTGGTATGGAGCTGAACATGAGGATCCAGATCTCTCTCAACACTTTTTCCCTATGTTTCTAAAATTAGAAAGAGAAATAGGGAACTCAAAGAGAAGGAGTAGCACAAATGACAGAAGCATAACTACTTGTAAGGAAATGTCTCACTTGGAGATTAAAACAGTGAATGATCTCACCTCTTAAGAATATTTCTTCAGCAAGATTTCTGCCTCAAATAATATTGCCTATTGACAATAACTGATGATTTTGGGAAGTATATTTTCTGTTGCCACATGGGGAGCAATTAAAGTACTTATTAAGAAATATTTTCTACTGAAGATATTTATTAGATACAAATATAGACAAAGATAAAATGCAGCACATACTGCTATTACAGATGTTAAAGTATTAATCAAAGGTTCGTAGTTTACATTATTTGTTTAAAAGTTCTTGTTCTACAAAAACATTTGTAAACACAAAGAAGTAGCTCAACTCTATTTTAGGGTGTTTTCTTTATCCTCTGACTTGCAGACATTGAGTATTTGTCAGGGGAACAGTACACTGCACAGTACTCTGCAGTGAACTTAGACCTCCTGACAATAAACTTGTTCTTTTTAGCTGCTTTTCATGGATGCCACACAAAGGGTCCTTGGGATGGGAATTGGAAATGCCATTAAAGCTGGCTGGACCGGGCTCCTAAGTAAATTGCAGGAATAATGAGGAATGCATCTTTGAGTAGTGAAGGAGCCTGCTTACCCCTGAAGAGAGGCTGCTTTCTACTATGAATCCACCTGTGCCTCTGCAGTGGATTATGGTGCCATGAGGATAGAAAACATGGAAATATCCAGCCCACTGCTGAGACAAGAGATTAAAAACTGTGGGCTACTGTTTAGGAGCTGTGGCTGCTGAGGTGGCTGACACAGGCCCAGACACAGCTCCAGGGTACAATCTTAATGTTTAGCAGTTATTTAGGACTTTCCTGCTGCCAGCTCTAATTCTAAGTCTAAGGAGAAGTAATGGGTGATACCAATCTTTGCAAGACTTACTTTCTCCAGGGGTGACTGGGATACAGATAAAACCCTGCCACAAGATAGTGAGTGCAGGCAGCCACCGTGCTCCTCTGCTCTTAGACAATTGTCATCTCCCCCTTCTCCCAGAGCTGCTCCATCCCTCATCTCTGCCTCTTGCTCCAGTGTTTCCTCTCAGCTACCTCCTTCTTCTCCTCCCCTCTGCTGGGGTGTACCCTTCTTCAGGATACACAGTACTGGATGTGTTTCAAAGGCTTTTCAGACAGAGGATGGGGAATGAAGATGGATCAGCTGGCTCCTGGGAAGGCAGTGTGACAAAGGGAAAAAGAGTCTGTGAGCTGCCAAAACAGAGGCAAGTATGGAGCTATATTAAAACAGCGCAAATTGTTCATTTTTAGCCAGTAAATAGGGCAGCAAATCTGGCAGAAGAAACTCACTTAAAAGCCTGTAAGTCAGTTCAGTGACCTGGCACTGTCAGATTAGTTTCCTTATGTGATGCATTGCTGAACGTAATGTGTCATCATAAATCTTGGTTGCTACAGCTGTTAAAGCCATAAAGAGAAGCAGAGTTATTAATACCCAGTAGTAGTAGCTGTCAGGCTCCATTCTGTAATTGAGCATCAGATCTGCAGTTGGAAAACTCTTCTTTTTTGTCTGACATGTGGAGTAACTGCATGTCTGCAGATGCTGAGAGAGTGGAGACAGGTAGGAACATCTCACCCACGCAGGGCTATGATGAAATCCTCCTGCAGAGTATCAAGAGTGAGCCTCTTTCTCTGTTGTTTCTCTAGCTGCCTCTGCAAGCCTGAGGTTTCCTGCTGGGAGATGAAGCAATTCTTCCTCCTGATACATGGATAAAGGTAAACACATGGATATGGACACACACAGTGTAGTTATGCAGGGAACAGCAGCCCTTCAAAAATCAGAAGTTAAATTTCCTGCTAGAAGCACTGTGACTGCTGGAAAGTCCCTGCTTTAAGGGATGGTATGCTGCCATGGAGGACTTCCCAGCTCCCACAGAGTTCTGAGCTCAGCAAAACACCCTTTCTCCAAGAGGCAAGAAATGGTACCAGTCCCCTTCACCAGCAGGACATGTGCAAAGTAAGTTCCTGCTGCATTTAGATGTGAGGAGGACACTGAAATCCAGAGCTGCTGTCTCTCATATATGGCTGTTTGAAGATGTCCCCACTACTTTGCTGTGTGGCACCCTGGCAACCTGGGCTGTGGGCTGCAGACTCTTCTCATAAATCCTCTGATGTACAGGCCCCAAACTACCCAAAAGCCTGAAGGAGCAGAGCCACCCCGCTGTGCAATGGAAGATGCAGACAAATTCTTCTAGGAGGGAAGAGGATGTTATGCCTCTGCCCAGGCCCAGCGTTTTTGCTTCCACAGCAGGAAAATCAGTTTTGCCAGTCTGGTTGTGCTGTGAGGATCCAGAGTGGGCAGCCCAGAGAAGGCTGGCATTTTCCCTTAGGAAGCAGCAGGGCAGACACACGCAGAGATGGAATGCACTTGCTGGAGCGAGTGGGCAGCAGCTCATCATCTGACTGGATTTTTCTTTGCACCTGAGCTCACCCCAACTGCTTAATTAGTCACATGGTTTCCTGGAACCTGGGGGAGAACATCGTCATTTTAGGTGGTAGAGGAGAAGATGATGTGGGGAGGCAGAGGTGGGGGCAGAACAAGGGTTTGCAAATCAGTTTGAAAAAAAATTTACTCTAATTTGGGAGCCATGAGCAAATTCAGGAGATATTGCCTCAGGCTGCAGGTGGCAAACACAGCATAGAGGGGTGCAGAGAAACAGTGAAGTTTAGGGAGTGCAGTTTTGGTTGTGTGAAGCCATTAGATACCAAGCTGTCTGTCGGCTGTGCCGCAAGGACTTTGTACTTACCCTCATTACAGCTTTTCAGTTTGAAATTACATCTTTTTCACATTTCCCTCATTATCCACGGCTTTAGAAAGCAGTGTGGAGGACTGTAGTGCTAGCACTACCACCAGACCAACCTCTTGGGACCCTGCATCCTGGTTTTAGTTGCAGACTGTACTATTTGCCCCTGCATATTTACAGATTTGAAGGTTAACAGAGATTATTAACCACCCCTTAGTATTCACATAAGACCTGGATAATATAACCCTTCTGTAAAACTCATAGTCCCTTCAGTAACTTGCATTTGTCTGCTGACTTTTTTCAGATCACTCAAGAAATGAATAATCTGTTTTTCCCCCATCCTAGTTTGCTTCAATTGTTATCTGCTTTCACAAGTAGAGGTCCATACACAGTTTTATCTAGTTTTAATTCCCACCTGTTTTTCAGTATGCTTTTTCCCCCCCCCTGCTGTTACTGGGAAGTTGTCTGCATTTTTAAATGCTTTTTCAGTGAACCTTTCATTTCTCACTGGTGGTGATGGCAACTGGAAGAAGTAATTTTGAACATTTATGCATCTTAGAATAATCTAAATGAGAGCTGTCAGAAACTGCCCATACTCAGATGTACAGGCACATCCTCTGGGTCACGTTTATACGATTTAAAGCTGATCCCTCCAGAGAGGGGGTCTGCCTTTCCCTGGAGCAGTTTGCCAGCTGGACTGCTGCACAATGGCACAATCACACAATCAATCACACAGGCACTAGGGCAAGCATGGGAGGTGAGGCAGGATTGGAGCAAACATTAAGCAGTGGCCTTGCACCCTTGGGAACCTTGTATCCCATCTCAACTACAAAGAATCGTCTCAGTGTGCTCAGTGGGCCACCAGCAGCACGTGGAAACTCCACAGCTCTGGAAGCTGCTGTCTCACTGCCCATCTCCCAGCAAGACTGGCAACTGGTGCATGCTCTCTGCTGGCACTGGTGAGGGAGTGTCTCATGGGTAGCATGCTCAGCAGCATCTCTGTGGTGGTACATCCCTCCTGCAGCACCACAGCTGCTCTGTGGTTCCCCAGCTCCATCTGACTCTCCCGCAGGAAAGGGAAAACCACCTCCCTTCGAAACCACTTTCAGTCTCACCTTATCAGGTCTGAGGTGACCTCACCCCCTCAGTGGCCACCCAGCATCCTGCAAGGATCCCAGAGGTCCTTGGAGATGTTTTTGCAACAGTTTGCCTGCAGCCGTCTCCCAGGGAGCCGCACTAGAACAATCCCCCCAGTGATGGTAATTAGATCCTTTAGGCTCTTCTATCCCTTATCGTGGAGACAGGGTAAGGTTCTGTGTCCCAGCCATGGAGAGAGCCTTAGTACAAGTCTTTATAATGAAATTTGTCATTTTGCCATGATAAGAAAAGTGAGAGGGGACCAAGAGGATGGAGCCAGGCTCTTCTCACTGGTGTCTGCCACTCAGACAAGGGCAGAAAATGATTCACAGAAAATTCCTCCTGAACATCAGGAACAACTTTACTGTGAGGGTGACCATGCACTGGAACAAGCTGTCCAGAGAGGCTGTGGAGTGAGACAGAAAACAGCTGGCAAACAAACTTTTAAATACAATTGAAAGTGTTAGGTAGCAGGGATTCTTTTTTATAAATGTGCTGGTAGAGAAGAAGGTATCTTTTCTACTTTAGGTGTGTAAAATTCCATTGTGACCATACATATCCATTGCAGTGTACTTCCTAGCTAATACAGAAACATCACTTTTCCTATAACTAATTTGCATGCATCCACCTCCTACTGTAAGTCCTTTATGGTCCTAGAGGGTCATCTAGAGGGGTCTCTGGTGGTCGTACTCACTGAGTGTCCCTGAGAGGAAAGCTAATGTCTTCACAATTTGATGGGTAAAGTTGTGGGTGTTAATGTCTTTGAAATGGTTCTTAATGTCTCTACTAACTTTGGGCAGCAGGTTTGTTGCAGAGCCCTGATACCTCGGCTCCCGAAACAAACAAGCCTGAACTTCTCAACTTGAGGGTAAAACCATAGATTCAAAGGGAGAATATGTGCTAGGCAGTACGAGAAAGCCTTACCTTCTGAGCACCTCAGCAATGGGGAAAGGAGGAGAGAAACATTTGGCCGGGAGTTTCAGATAAAAGAAGGCTGCGCCTTCGCAACTTGGAGAGAAAACCCCGCGGGCGTGTGCCCCTGTGGGCTCTCTTCCTTTATTCGAATAAAGTTGCAGGACTTTTTGTCTCCTATTTGGACATAAACCTCTGGCGTTTGTGCATTTTCCTGACACCCCAATGTTGCAGATGACCTTGGCTTGAACTTCTCTTAGGGCATATGCTGCTGCTTCTTGTTACATAGCTTTGCTACAAATGCCACTATATTCCTCATTATATGTTTATCCACTGGCTGCAGCTACATTTAGCATGCTGTGTGTCTACTTGCTTACTCTTTTATCTATTTTGCTAGTTAGTATTTAAGCTCTATTTAGAAGCTTCAAGCGGAGCTGAAAATTTCTATTCTCTGTGCTGTCTGTCAGGAGTCTCCCTCACTGGAGATACTCCAGAACCGTCTGGACACAATCCTGTACCATGTGCTCTTGGACGACCCCGCTCGAGCAGGGAGCTGGGACCAATGATCCACTGTGGTACCTTCCAACCCGACCCATCCTGTGATATTTGTTTTCTGAACATTTGTAAGGAGGCGGAGGGATGAGGAACAAAAAAGACGAGTTAAGACAAACACTCGTGGACGCAGCGAGGAGAGAATCGCACCGCTGCGCGACGATTACCACGAAATTATTCAGTCCATCCTGGCAAGGGAAGCGGAAAGCGATGCCGTGCCGGGGGCGGCGCTTCCCTCCCGCAGCCATGGCGGCTCCCGGCGGGACGGGGATGGTGCCGGTGCTGCCGGGGCTCTACGTGGGCGGCGCCGAGTCCTGCTCGTCCCCGGAGGCGCTGGCGGCGGCGGGAGTGGTGGCGGTGCTGACGGTGGATGCGGAGGAGCCGCCGGCCGTGCCGGGGGTGCGGGCCATGCACGTCCGGGCGCGGGACGAGCCGGGCGCGGACCTGCTGAGCCGCCTGGATGAATGCGCCGCGTTCCTGGGCGCGGCCCGGGCGGGCGGCGGCGCCGCGCTCGTCCGCTGGTGAGGCCTGGGCTGTGGCGGGGCCGAGCGCTCCCCGCCGCGCCGCCGCTGACGGGCTGCCCTTGCCTTGCAGCCACGCCGGGGTGAGCCGCAGCGTCGCCGTGGTCGCCGCCTACCTGATGAAGACGCAGGGGCTCGGCTGGGAGGAGGCGCTCGCCGCCGTCAGGGTCGCCAAGCCGGACGCGCAGTGAGTGCCGCACCCCCTGCCCGCCCGCCCGGCGCCCCGCTCAGCCCGCTCCCCTCATCCCGCTCCCTTCATCCCGCTCCCCTCATCCCGCTCCCTTCATCCCGCTCCCCTCATCCCGCCCCCCTCATCCCGCTCCCCTCATCCCGCTCCCTTCATCCCGCTCCCCTCGTCCCGTCCCCCTGAGCCCTTTCTCCTCTCGCCCCCGCCGCAGGGTGAACCCGGGTTTCCAGCGGCAGCTGAAGCTCTACGAGGCGATGGGCTGCGCCGTGGACACCAGCAGCGTGCTCTACAAGCGGTACCGGCTGGAGATGCTCAGCGAGAGGCTCGCCGGTGAGTGGGAGCATCGCGGGTGCGCGGAGCGAAGCGCGGGGCAGGCTCCCAAGGAGGGGAACAGGCTGTCCCCTGGAATGAACGCAGAAGGCCCTGTCCAAGGGGGTTGACTTCGAGTGTTGCCCTCAAAGGAGCCGAGCCTGGACTTTGCCAGGGCTAGCATTCACGCTATACCAGCCCTAGAGAATCCCAGCTCATCAGCGGGGGTAAAAGTGTGCCTTTGAGACATGCATGGGAAATAAGATCTGTAAGGAGCTGCGCTCTTTAAAAAAATTGGGAAAAATGGTAAAGGTCAATTTGATACTTCTTGTGATTTTTACATCCCTGGCAAGGCAAACAGCATCCTCAGAAAACAGGTCAATGTGATTAAACAAAAAGAAATACAAAACTTGAGATAAAGTTGAAATTCAGGTAACGAAGTAAACTTTCATACTTTAATGTGCAAAAGATACACGTCTGCATCGGTGTAATTTTATAATAAAATAATAACCTGTAGCTTTTCTTGCAAGATCTCAGTGTTGCTTATTCAGTGTGACAGTGCTGTTGCCCTTTATGTGTCATTGACCTTAGCAGTTCCCATTTGCAAGCTGACTTTCTGTATTTTGGGCACTAAAATATTGGCACAACTGCTCAGAAACCTCCTTTGCCTTTACTTTCTGTTGAAGTAAGAACATAAAGCAAAATATTATTTTACCATGGTCAAGGCCATAGTCTAGATCCCAGTTCCTTGCATTAAGCAAATCCCAGTCTTAGGCATGGCAGGATGAGGCTTTTGTGTTTTTGGCTTAATCAATTGGAACTGGTGAGAGAACAAATGAAAGGAAAGAAGCTCCTGCAGGCTGTGCTTGGGGCAGAGGCACAGTCCTGTCCTGCTCTCAGGAATGCAACGTGGCTCAGCTGATCTGATTCACAACGTGGTCCTGACCTCTCTGCAGAACCTCAAGACTTGCCCCGAGAAGTCTTTGCAGTTGATCCTACCACTGTATGCCAAACTTTGAACACAGAGGTTCTCTACAGATGCAGGAAATGCAGGTACTTTTTATATATATCTATTAAAAAGATATAATTTTATATATTTATAAAATACTTTAAATTTCTCCTTAAAACATCATTGTGAAATCCACTCAAGAGAATAATATCCAGTGGAAATCAATGGGCGTGTGTCATTGTTGTCAGGTCAGGGATGAGCTCTTGCCTAAGTGTCCACACAAAACTTTTCCTTCCCTGGAGTGGTGCTTGTGAACCTTCTAGACTAATCAAAGAATGTAGAATTTGTACTCCTCTTTATTTAGAGTCAGGACACCCATATCCCTCTTTCCTATTGTCTGTAGACTTGCTCAGTTAAAAAAAAAAAAGTTTGTTTTACTTCTTTTTTCTCCTGTCGCCGAGGGCAGACGCGCTCTGTTCCGTAGCTCCAGCATTTTGTCCCACACGGAAGGAATCGGACCGACAGCCTTTGCCCACAAGAGGATAACAGACTCTGCACGGCTTTCTGGGAATGGCCAGGAAAAGTGCACCTCGTACTTCATCGAGCCCGTGCAGTGGATGGAACCAGCATTGCTTGGAGTAATGGAAGGACAGGTGAAGCTTTATTCTTTGGATTTTTGGTTGGGTTTGTTGTTTTGTTTTTTTTTTTGCAAAGGCAGAACTTTCTTTCCTGATAGGAAAACCTCCACACAAGGTGCTCCCAGCCTTTCTGGCGTGAATTTTGCAGCTTATGGGCAGATTCTTAAATGTAAAATATTCTCTCACAAGGAAATGAGCTGGTGCTTTGCTTGAGCTGACAACACCAGCCAGGATGTTGGACAGGGGTTTATCTGCTGTTTATTTCTATTATGAGAAAGATTTTTGAGACTTCAGAAGCCTGTTGTGGTCTCAGGCTGACCAAGTCTTTTGGACCCTGGTAAAACTGTTTTGGAATCCCACCAGGTCCCAGCAGCTGCATTTCCACACTCTCCCTTCTGCCAGCACAGCTGCCTGCTACACCCCAGGGCTAAAGAGCCTTCCAGTTTAGCTTTTTGGCCTGTTTTTAACTAGATCCACATGAACACGTCTTAGACTGAGTCCTGGGTTTTTCCTGCAGCTTCTGTGTCCCAAGTGCACGTCAAAGCTGGGCTCCTTCAGCTGGAGAGGGGACCAGTGTTCCTGTGGCCGCTGGGTGACACCGGCCTTCCAGATCCACAAAAGTCGAGTGGATGAAGTGAGGACACTGCCAACTGGTAACTTCCAAAGTGCCAAAACCTGAACTCATTGCTTCACTTGATGGATTTCTTAACATCTACTGAGAACTACTAGTCCATGGATGCCAGGAAATGAGCTTACAACTTCCACCCCTTTGTGAGGTGTCAGAACTACTTGAATACCTTCAGCTTGCTGTATCTCTTAATATAGTCTATGAAATATCAGAACACTTTCTTCAGAGAGGTGTTACAGAGTGGTCAAATCTACAAAATGGGCAAAATGTGATGTTTTCAGTGTATTCTTCATTTATGTGTTCCTGTTTACAGAGGGTCTCAACTCCTTATTCAAAAGGAGTTGCTGTGGCCAGCAGTGCTGCTCAGCTTCTGACCCAAAGTGCCAAGCACCCTAAAATGGTACAATTACAGTTGTTTTTCATGCATGGCAGTAAAAGGAAAACTTAGTTACACTTTTATTGTATTAAAAGTAATCCTAAAAATACCCACCCTAAGAATATTTGCTACTTTGTAACTCTTTGATTGTGCAAGCTGTAATGGAATGGGAGAACTGAAGTATAGAGTCCATGCCAAATCTTACAGTTTTAAAGAAACCCCTAAAGTAATGAAGTAACTTTTTTTAAGCAAGCTGTGACCTTTTGTGATGGGCTGCCGTGTACACCGTGGCACAGGTTTCATTTGACATAAGAAAATAGAACAGATAAAAGCTAATTTAAATCAATTTTATTTTCATTGACTTGAACAATTTTTTTTAATTTATTTTTTTACACAATTTCCAGCAACATACATTATGAAATATACAAGATAAAGTAGGTGGTGGGGTTCTGCCCATGTTGTAATTCCTCCCATAGCTGTGGAAGGAAGACTTGCAGGACACAGTGAACATCAGAATCTCAACACTGAAAACAGACACAAAACAAAAAGGACAAAAATATATATGAAACTTTGAACTGGTCACACTTCAGGGCCAGGTACAGCACAATAAATATTAGAACTGCATTATCTTAGACATCTTCTGTAAAGTTTATAACATCCTCTATTTAAAGAGATAAGAACATCTGGTTTCTAGCATGAAATGCTACATTGTACAGTGGTGAAGGGTACAAACGATGAGCCCAGCAAGGGCTTGGATGGTGACTACTCATTCACACATGCTCATTGATAAAATAAGCAGCATACACCAAAAGTTTAGTGAGCTGTAAACTTAAGCGTTCACTACCAGAATATCAGCTGGAGGAGCAGTTTCTTTTCGGGAGAACCAAAAATAGTCAATCCCTCTAAGTTTCAGCTGGGCTCTCCCCTGACAAACAGTGGGTTGATACCATAATGGAAGTGGCAGCATTTGGTCCGTAGCACAAGATCCCTTTGCATCACTACTGTTCAAAGCTGGCGCCGGTGGAAATACTTCAGTGCAGAATTAACGCTCACGTAGGCACGGTGTCACCAACAACAGGTGCTGTCTCAGGACTAACAAAGCAGTAGGTGGCACAGGATGCCACCAGACACAATCAAGAGGGAGAGACTGGAGAGGATGCCAGCATCTCTCTCTCTTGCACTCCGGAGCAATGGGATGAGTGCTGGTCTCGGGAAGTTTGACAGAAAGGCTGCACTCTGCTCATTCCTCATCTCAGTCTAGTTTTACCAATAAAAAAGCCCAAGAGACAGCAGTTTCAGCTGCTTGACAGAGTGCTTCCAGAGCACAGAGCAGAACACCAGAGCCACTGGTTTCTCTTGCATCGTAATCAACAAGGCAGGAGTAAATACATTTTGTACTCATCAACCTTCCCCCATGCATCCCCCGCCCCCAGCTGAGCATCATACATTCCTCTTACACCAGAACTGGGGGCCTTCTGTGCCATCACCCAACAGGCCATGTGAGCACAGGTGGAGGAAGAAGGCTAAGCACGCGCTTTCCTTTCCTTGGCATAACCTGGGCATTGCACTGGGGGCAACTGCACTGGCAGAGCACCGCCAAGGAAGGACCACGCTGTGGTCAGCACGTGTGGCATCACTGTACCTTGCCAACCATGCCCTGCAGTACATGGCAGCAGTCACAAGCTTCACAAAGTAAAGCAGCTGAGTGTCAGGAAATTTTACGGGATGAATGGGAGCCAAGAAGGTAAAATTCTGCTGGAAGCCGAGCACCTATGGCTTTGATTTTAGCTGATGCTGAGTCCAACAGTCCCATCTGCATTAAGTAGGAAGATAAAATTGTATTTCTCCAGTGTACAAAATTATACCAGTCGCTTGTATATGCTCACCTTCTAGTTAGTCCCTTCTTGGAGAGGATCAGAACTACCACATTTCAATACCAAAAGACTCAGCTGAGAGACTCAGAAATGACAGAGTAGTGAAGAATTTTTGGTTGTATCAACATGTCATCAGAATATGGTCAAAAATTCTGTTTGAGAACAGGGAGTTCGACGTCTGATAGTCACTTAGCAAAGTGCCAGGTGTAAATGCCCTTCCCACTGCCAGCTCGCAATGTACCGCATGACTGCATGAAGACCTGCACCTCCTCTGCCAGTGCAGCTCAGCTGGTTACACCCTGAGGTGAAAGACTGGTTACCAGGAGAGCTGGGAGAGGAAAGGTGAAATTTTTCCCACCCTAGAAGTGTACAACAGCATTTCCTCACTCAGCCAGGCCCATTCACACATCACTCACCACTTCAGACGCACAAAGCAATGCCAAATACAAACTAAGAGGAATGTTTTTTGTAAAGACACTCTCTGAGTATGAACAGGGGAAACATACGGTTATTTATCAACTCAAGTACTGTTGCATCATTCTTGTAAGGTAGGGAAGCAGAGGAGCTGAGATGAGGAACTGAGAGGACAAACTGGAGTGGTCACAGAGGTCGAGTCTAGTCTTCCAGACTGCGAAATGCATTCTGCATATCCTCAAACAGCTGAGCATAGTCCGCCTTGATTTTTGTTTCACCATCTTTGACGGGGTCCTGAAAGAACACAGCAAGCAAACAGACCCATTAGGAAAAACCCACGGTACTTAAGTCAGCTCTGGTTTGCCACTGCTGTAACCTCTTGACCTCGGGATTAACACTTGCCAACTGCAGAGCAGGCAGTGTAGCTCTGTCCTTGCATCCTGTCAGTCTCACCAACAGCCACAGGGTTTAAATCTCATTCTGTTCCCACATTAGTGAGCAGGCAGAATGGGTACTGGAAAGAGATGATTTTTTTTCCACGAGCAGTGGTTACTGTACTGAAAAGCAAAAGATTTGGAAAACAATCAAAAATACTGAGGGTCTTGGTTACTGCTGTGTGATTTAAGAGCTGCAGTGATTAATACCAGCTCCTAGCCCCACACCAAATGCACTGCATCCCCAGTAAGTGGAAGAGTTACTCTGCCATTACTGAGCGGTTGTTTGGTCCAAATTAAAATGAATTGTAATTCATTTTAATTCACAATAATATTGTGTAACCATAAAAATCTCAAAAATATCTTTGTACAGCTCCATTTTCTCAGAATACTTTGCCCTCGGGCTGTAAGGCTTTCTCTGCAAGAAGCATTAACTGTCAGGCTGTGAAATCTGTTTAGTGTCTTCACCATTCTCCTCTGAGTACTGAGATCCTCTGGGTCAGTGCAATTCTTGGTGAACACAGACCTTACATGTGTGGATGCAGTAGTTCTTACATTGTCCCTCCCAAGTACCCAGACTACAGGATGCAGGACATCTGAATCCTCACACCTGTCACACTGTTATCTGGGGAATACAGTTTTCCTTTCATAACTATTCCCTATTTCAGCCATGCTGTCCACTGCTCTGCTGTACTGCAGATGCCTGCTGGTGGGCCAGGGTTTGTAGGGAGTGTTTTAATTATCCTATCTCTACATAAGCAGCTCTCAAAGAAGCTCATGTCCCCAAGGGCATCTTGTTATGTTCTTGGTGCTTTGAGAATATATACCAGGAACCCACTTACTACAGAAACAAGCCAGTACCCTGCAGGAATGGAATACATTGGCATGGCAGAACATTTAATTCTAAACACGTTTAATCCAATGCTACTTGTTCTTCAAAGATTTGCAGTATTGACTTGCGTGAGTTTTAACAGAGTAAGCATTATATTTCATATATTTCGGTCAGCATCACAGGTTACTACTGTCCTAGCAGTAACTGCTACACCTGCATGCTCCAGATGAGTTTTAGTAAAGCTGTACCCTAAAATGATGGCTACTAAAGTTACCCAGAGCAGGCGCCCCAATCCACTTGTTTTGTCTTAAGCCCATGCTGAAATTACTCCTCCCTTCCTCTCCCCACTTTCAGCAGTCTCTTTTATATTAGAGACAGGTATAAGCAGCCTGAAGTTTAAATCCAGGAAAAACTGAACAATGGAAATGTTAACTGAGCTATTTTAAATAGAAGTTAAGGAAAGAAACGTTCCTGCAATAATATATGATGTGGCCCATGTTTGGCTTCAGGCTGCTTCTGTCTGATAATAATCTCCCTAGAACATGTTATAATCTTTTTACAGAATTTTATCACAAAACCCCCAAAGCAAATAGGAGATGCTTGTACTGTTACCATGACTATATGTAACAGAAAAGAGATGTTGAAGGTGCTGAAGGTGGGGTTACCAAGGCTGTGCAGTCAGCATCACCTGATTTCTGCACTGACCATTCCTGTGCTCACAAACCAATTCTTTACTGTCTTCAAAATGATGGCAAAGAGTCTCTGTTCACAGACCTTTATCAAAGGTTTTTGGTCAACACCACTGAGTCAGTCTTCCAGAGGCCCTGGAAGCTCACAGGAAGCAGGACAACCCACTTCCTTGCAAACATACCTTGAACTTCATGGAGGTAAGTCTGTAGAGGATTTCACTCATGTTCTCCCGGATGATGGACCACGTGATCTTATTGTCACTCTGAGCTGTGGTTTCTACAGCACGGCGTGCCATATCATAAAACGCAATCATGTTGGAAAGCATTCCCACTGTTTTATAGAAAGGGCAGAACCTGATGGAATAGAAGAGGACCTGTCAGGCATCTTGGAACAGTTAACAGCATTCTCCCCTGACAGAAAGAGCACCAGCCTGCTTTACTCCAGAGATTTTTAATGTATATGCCAAAGGAGAGGGGCTGCCTCAAATAGGTCCCGCATTTTTAAAGAGTTAAATTGCAGGCCAAGACAGTCATCCTGAAGCTGAGGTTTCTGAAGCAGTACCCAAACATTCAGGCAAAACAGGACTGAACAGGAACCACTGCTCTACAAGTCTCACATTTCAATCTGTGCCAATGCTAACAAGTAAAGGAAAACAATGAGCAGCCAACAGAATTCCTTCTTCCTGTTTTGTCCATCAAGGGAGCAGGCTTCCTCCTGACAGCCTGGGATGACAACTCTGCTAGTTTCTTTGCTCATAGGAAAGGGAGTTTCTCTATGACAAGAGAACTTCATACAGTTCCATTTTTAATGTGTAGGTGAGCACCATAAAAGGTACCTCATTATTATTTATGTGCTACTTCCCATGTTTCCTACAACATACACACATACCTGCCCTAATAACCTGATCAAAGGCACACACTGTTACAAAATGATGGATGTCTGCATTTTTAGTGATGAAGTACTTGAGACTTCCTAATCTGGGCTGAAGAGTGAGATGAAGTACAAAAAGGCCTCTTGTCAGGCTGTTAAAACACAAGGATAGCATGGAAAGAAGAAAAGCAGAGTTCACTAGGGAGAAAGAGAGAGTAAGGGTTTTTTTGACAGATCAAACTTATTCAAGAATTATGCAATAGTAACTGAAAGCTGATTCTTGCAGTCCCCTGTGTACTGATGGAATAAAGAGGAAGACTCTAGATGTGGTCTATGAAAATAAAGTCCTGTTCTCCTCCTCAGACATGCTACTGCAGAAACATTGGCTAATAGAACAATAGAGGAGGACCTGGGAACCCCAAAGGGCTCTGCTTTCAGAATGGGTCTGCCTTGGGTAAGGTAATGTGAATGCACTGTTGAATGGGCCACCTAAGCACATCCACTTCTTTAGGGATTAGTAACATTAATTTCTGCACTGGTCAGCTTCCATGTAAAATAACTGTATCGGTCCAGACTGCACAGGACTAAGAGGGCCAGTGGCCAGAGTGGCCAGTCAGATCTCACCTGTCGTAAGGTGTGTAACCATTCTGCTGCAAGAAGTCATCTTTTATCAGCTTGGCAACCTCCAAGGTAATTTTATCTGTTTCTGCCAAGGAAGCCTAGAAAAGTAAGGTAAACAATCAGTTTAGTACTCCAGTCCATGAAGGCACAGTATGTACTGGCTAAGAACAGCTGTCTTTTGGTACCTGTCTTCTTCCCACCCTCCTAAGATTGCATCAAGCAGAACTCTGTCTTTTGGGTGTTTCTCACTCCCTGCTGTAGAACAGCCAATTTAACTAATTGCCAGATTATGATGGGCCAAACAGTTGGTAAGTGTGCTTTAGATCTATCTGATGAGAAAGGGAACTTCCTTCCCACTGCTTAACACCACGGAAAAGCCAGCAGACACTGAAAATGCCACATGGCTTTGCTATGAGATACATTGAAACGTCACCCTCCTACATAAAGAGAAATTCATTTTTACCTTCCTCAATCCTTATGGAAGAAACACAAGTTTTCAGCATGCTAGATCAAGCAGCAAGCTAAAGGATTTGGTACTAGTCTGCACTGTTACCAATATCCTTTTCCCACCTGGCATTCCAGAAAAGAAAAGGAGTTGATGACAATGCCTGTCACACTCCACAGGACAGCCACAAGCCTGCTGTACACTGGTGTTCTTGGTACCACAGGTTGCTCTTCTCCACCTTCATCATCCTTTTACTAAAGGGGCCTGACTGAGCTTTAAGTAGCCCAACTTGCTTTCTAGACAGGAAGTTTGGACCTTCTTTCAGGAGGAGACTAACAGAATTCAGAGCTAAAAAGAAAAAAAATACACTGACTGTACTTTCACAATTCCCCCTTCCTAAAGATTTGTTGCAGTTGTTAGCCAAGCCCAGACAGAAAGGAACTTTCTTTGTTACTTGAAACAAAGTTGTTGATTTGAAAAAAAAAATCACCAGTTCCAGTACTTCTGTCATGAAAACAATGCATAGTCACAAGTACTGGCTTATCAATTTCCCTTCCACACTAAGAACTCAAGCCTACCCTGCTTTGTAAACCAGTCTTTTAGAATATGGTTTTGTAAACAGAGAACTGCAGAAAGTCCTCTGACCCCATTTCCTTTTCTTCCAAGACACATCAAGAGAAGAGAGCTCTACTAGGCAAGTTCTGATGAAAGGTCTCATCTTGGTTGGACTAGAACATCAGTGAAGAGAGAGCACGGTGACCAAACTTCCTTCAAGTAACTGTATTAAATACATGTTGCTACACACTACTACAACTCTGTAAATCATAGTAGCTCATCTGAACATCACAGAATTAAACTACTGTCAAGTATGTGCCAGGAACCTGCCAATTATCATATTTACAGTGCTAGGCTGAAGCACAGTTTTCACTGGGTCCTTTCTGAGAGCTTTCAATGGAAATCTTCCTGTTCAAGTTTACCTTTCTCTTCAAAATATTGAAGTGAAAAAAGGAAATGAAAGAATGCAAAACTGAGCCATATGTCACAGGTTTCCAAACAGAAAATGGATAATCACAAATTTTTTAAAAAGCAGACTTCACTTTGTTTCCACAGGCCATCTTGTAAGTGCCAACACCTCTGTTGCACAGCTAGCAACATGGTTTCTAATAAACTAACCCTTCAGATGACTTCAACAGTAAAGATGGGTTTGCATAATTTCTCTACAAAGACTGCTTCCAATGGAATAGTACTTTAAGTTGCAGCAAGGGGCATTTCAGCAATACCAGAACACTGAAGCAAGTGAACTTTAAAGCAAGCAGTAGATATCCCACAATCTCATTTACAGGAGAAAACCAAGACAAGGTTTATCAAATCTCAAAAACTATTTGTCATTAGAAGTCAAACAACATGTAGGAAAGTTGTAATAAAACACAGTTTGAGGTGACAGTCTGACATCTCCCAGTCATCTTTTGTATGCAATGCAATATCCATCAGGTCTGCTCTAAGACACGGTCAAAAACCTGCACTAACCATAAGGAAATGAAGGATGGCTTAATGACACTGGTCACTCACCTTCCCCACAAGCTGCACAATCTCTGCAAGGTCCTCTTCCTCCTGTAGGATCTCTTTGGCTTTTGTCCTGAGAGGGACAAATTCTGTGAAATGTTTGTCGTAGTACTCGTCCAGGGCTCGTGTGTATTTGCTGTAGCTGATCAGCCAGTTCACAGATGGGAAGTGCTTGCGCTGTGCCAGCTTCTTATCCAGGCCCCAAAAAACCTGCCAGAAGCCAGAAAGGTCAATCAGCTCTCCAAATCAAAAGTGAACTAAAATAATTGAAGGCAATTAAACGAAAAAATACAGAGAGCAAGTTGGAGTTCATGCAGCATGGCAAAGGCTTCACAAATAGATGCCTGGGAGCCTGTTAACTATAGCAGTGACATTCAAATAACACTTCGAAAAAAATGATGCAACTTTTAGCTGAGTTCAGATTTATTAAGCTTGAGACTGCTCATGAGGGAGCAGTCAGCCATAGCAATGTCAATATTGGAGTCTAAGTAAAGTGGAGACTGAATAGATGTAACTGCTTTTCCCAAAACTGCAAACAGTTGCAAGACACTCCCAGACAGCTTCTCCAAGGATTTTTTTGTGGTTTCCATGTACCTATATTAAATGGTCTGCTTTCCATCTCAGTGGAACAGATACATTTGCAGTGCAGCTCAATAGGCAGCACTTAGAAAGCACACCTGAGATAGACAGACAGATAGATAGACAGACAGACAGACAGATAGATAGACAGACAGACAGATATCCCTGAGCAGGCAATGTTGGAAGGAATTGCTGCCTTCACTCCCTCTTCCAAAGGGATCTCAAACACATCAGTTTGAGAACATTTCACAAGGTCGCTTTTTACAGTGTTAGAACATTTTCCAAAACACCCCACAACACTGCCTGTGACAAATCAAAGCTCTTTCACCCCAGCCACTGGCACAAATGTGCTGAAATACAACCATCTAGTGTCTAATAAAGTGGACAGAAGAGCTACAATGTTGTGGGACGTACCTGAACAATGCCCAGGGTAGCAGACGTAACAGGATCAGAGAAGTCACCACCTGGGGGAGAGACACTAAGCAGGAAGAGACAGGGAAAGGTTATTAGAGTTGCTTTCACAGTTCAAACTGAAGTACTGAACATATGACTGACTGCACAGCTCAGTGCAGAGAACCAGAAAAGTCAACATGATTTCAAGTAAATAACAGATTGCAATATGTTTGTGGAAAGTGCTTGATGTGTACCCACGCAGGGGTAATATCAAGCATACCACAAAATAGTTACATCAATAGTGACTGATTGACAGTATTAAGGTGTAATTTCAGTCACGTTAGCTCCAGGTAGTAACTCCAGCTTGGATCATCAAACCTGTCTCAACTGGAATAGAATCAGCAAGAGTGCTGACAGAACATAATGAATACACAGTGCAGTAATTTTACAGGAAACAATATCCCAATTTCGAATTAATTTTGATCTTCACCTCTACAGTAACTACTTCATTTGTGCTTAACACTCCAATACATGCCTTCCCAGAGATAAAAAAAAAATTAGTTTCCTAATCTCAGAAGCAGAAAGCCCTTATGTATGTATATTGTGAACGGCAGAACTAAGCAAAGCAAAAAATCAGCTCTGGGTGTTCGTGCTGATGCCAGAGGCCCTCCTGAAAACACAGGGAATCCACTTTGCCCAGGGTATGATACACAAACCAGTATCAGCTAGGAGAATGCCTGTGGACAACATGCTTTTCATAGCATATCACAGTCTGAGACATACTGCTCCATGGAATTCTACTCTATTTGAGCATGAGAGTCACGATTCATTATGCCCCCAAGTGCACACTGCTGCTCTAACTGCCCCTTCTTTCCTGCTCTAAGCATGGTTTGACATACTTTTCAGAGAACTCTAATGACATTCTTCCCTGAGCCACTTGATCCGATTGCTGTGCCTGTGTTTCCATATCTCACAGAGCTACCTGTCTACATTCATTCCTTCTGCCCCCACGCACAATCTAGCAGCAGCTCTGGGTGAACAGCGACTAAGTGTCTACCGACTCATTCCCATATTTTTAAGTTCTGCAGCTGTGCAAGAGCAAGGAGACCTTTTTGTCTGAAGAAATGATAGTGTCATACAAAAACAGCAAGGAAGAGCTGCAGCCAGTGCAGAGGCAAAGCAAAGTAACACTCACGCTCCAACAATGCTGACGCTGCCTTCCCTCTCAGGATTTCCCAGACACTTCACTCTCCCGGCTCGCTCATAGAAAGAGGCCAGACGGGCACCGAGGTAGGCTGGATAACCACTGTCTGCAAACACCAACACACAGAGATTCAGTCAAAGGCTCAGAGTTTGAGTAAGATCAAAGTTTTACAAGACCAGACTGAGGAAAGACTACTCACCAGCTGGCATTTCAGCCAGTCGCCCTGAGATCTCCCTGAGGGCCTCAGCCCATCGGGAAGTAGAGTCTGCCATCATACTGACGTGGTAGCCCATATCCCGGAAATATTCGGACAGGGTGATTCCTGTAACAAAGACAACAGCATGCTGCAGGATACAGTTCAGAAAGGAATTCTATGCCTGTATGTTGTCAGAGAGATGCAAATAAACCAAATTATTTGAGTTTATATTTTAATGGAAACAGACAGTGGAAGTTATTTCCTCTTGCTAATGTCTCCACTGTCTTTTTGCTGTTGCTGTTTGTTTCTTCTCGCTCTCCTCATTTTTGTTTATGAACCGCTCAGACTCATCTTACATTCAGGTGTATTTCTTTGAAGAGACACTGCAATGTCACTGATGCTACTCTTTCCCTCACTGAAACCATGAACTAAGATTCTTCTTTCTGCAAAATGTCTCCTTCCCTTTCAAATCACCAGAACACAAGTGTAAGAGAAGGTTGTGTCTTATCTGAATTATCTGACAACTGTTCATAAAAAAAAAAAACCTTTTAAAAAGCCTTTAAGAGGTTGCAAAGGAAAGATTAGTCTGCCAGCTTGGAGAATACTATTCCTGTCCATTAAGTGGCTGTACTTGTCAGCAAAAAGCTAGTCAAAACCTAAAGCTTACAGAATTAACACATGCAGAAAACCTACACAGGTCCTGGCACAGTAAGTTCACCTTATAAACAAAATTTACTTCATATTCAGAAATAGCAACTATATGCAAACAAGTCAGATTCAATTAAGATACTAAGACTTGGTGCAGGCAAGATCTGAAAGGGGTTACTTCTGAAACTAGACAGGTCTCTTGATACGACCATCTCAGGAACTGAAAATACTAGAGCATGATGGTTTCCTTTATACACACAACTTTCTCTATCCTCTTGTAAATCTTACCAGTATAGATGGAGGCTTCTCTGGCAGCCACAGGCATGTTGGAAGTATTTGCTACCAGAGCTGTTCTCTTCATGATGCTTTCTACCTTGCCATCAACTTCCATTGTTAACTAAAATGCAAGAAAAAGAAAAACACCATGCTGTAACAGTAGCAAGTTTTTTTGTTAATTTTTCAATAGGTTTTTTTTACTGTTTTACTTGCCTTGTATCAGGACATTCTCCTCACAGCTATTCTACCAAGAGCAGAGATAAGAGTCAAAATTTTAGGATATGTTGGTTTGTCCTTCAGACTGAACACAGCTTAACTTTTTAATGTACATGCTTCAGCCCCACCTCATTTTCTGCAACTGCCAAATCCCTGTTGATCCCATTCAAATAAGTAATGACAAACCCACTGCACAAGGAAGCACATTGTCCTCTCTCAGATTTCCAGGCTGAAAGAGCTAATAATTATTAGCCTCCTGTCATAAGTCCATTAGGAATCAGAGCTTTTCTCCTCCATCTACAAGAAGCCAAGTTCATATTTGACAACTGGACATAAAACCACTTTTTTAACTGCAGTGAAGCCTTACAAGCACCTGAAAAACAGAATGCACACCCTGAAATTTGTGTAGAATTCCACTTATGAATACCCTGGGATTTACCTCCTTCAAGGCCACCTCAGCTTGACTTCCCACCTTGCCACCAATCAACACACCCAAGTGCCTTTTACCTCTTATTTCAAACAGTGAAGTTTCCACCTTACAGTTAGTACTGGGAAGAACTTTATTAAAACATAGTAACAGTTACAAGGATTGGTAAATCTGTTGCTTGGTTGTTGCTTCTTTATTAACAAGGTATTTTCTACTTCATTCAAAAGGTATTCCAAAGGTTAATATGTCAAACTAATATCTGCTAACTGTGTCACTCTGCAACTCACATATGGATGCTGCATTTTCTATGCATGGTCAAGTCAGAGACATGACCAGTGACAGATAAGATGCTTACAACCATGCTAAATTCTTCCCTGACATTCATTCTGGCTTTGTTTTAAACAACTTAGAAGGTACACCTAAAAACCAGTCAATTATGTTTATTGAGGGGCCACTGAAATAATTCTTGAACAAGCCAAAAGGGATTTTTGCCAGAGCTTCAAGGCAGGCAAGATGGTATTTTCAAGTCACTTTACCAACATGATATTTTACTTGGTTACAATAGCAGTACAATAGCAAGTCTTCCCAGGAAGGCTTACTCTCCATGAAATCTCCATACTAACCTCAGGGAAATCTCTCAGTACTTCAGACATTTCATTTCCTCGTTCTCCACAGCCTACATAAATGATGACATCACTGTTGGAGTACTTTGAAAGAGACTGTGAGATCACAGTCTTTCCACAACCAAATGCCCCAGGAATCGCTGTTGTACCCCCTTGTACACACCTGAGTAAAGAAAAAGGACTTTGATTTGCAAGGAACTAAAAACCAGCTCTTTCCCATCTTAGAATATATTTTCCACTAGAACTCCCTCATCAAAAGCAGAATGACAGGAGTCACATTCAATGTTCTGGGTGACAAACACAGAGGTATTTCACTAAATCAAAAAATTGAGGGATTAAACCATCCTTTTCTTCTCCTGTCCTTGAAGTATGTGACTTATGCTGATACAACAGAACCGCTTTTGGACTTGAAACATTGCAGCTCTCACTGGCTGCTGAAAGCAGCAATGGAGTGCAAATGCTAAGCAAAGAACAACTGTACTTAGCATTGTATAATAAGCAGCACAATATTTTAGGACCAAAATAACTGAATTCAGTGTCTTAGAAGTTAGCTGCTTAAATTAGCGGTCTGTGTTACAGTTAAGTGCAACATTATTCCCAAGTGGGAACCTCAAAATCATTGGAAACTACACATCCTCAAGACCATGGAAAGATAGCCTACTCATGCAATCAAATAAAGATAAGCAAGCATGAAAGTTCTAGTCTTTCTGCAGATGTGACATGGTTATGTTAAGTTTATGCATGTCCATTTTTTTCTAAATTAATGCACCAGAACAGTTTTGTTAAATTTCCTTTTTCCACCAGTGGGTTGACCTGCCAAATAAATATGAGAAGTTCGGCTAAATGTTTTTTAAGATTATGCTGTGACACATGGTGAAAGCTTACCCTTAAAAAAACCTAAGGCTCCAATGCCTCCTACCTCTGCTCCCCCTAAGACAGAGGTTTCTTACATGGTAGAAAATAAAAGGAAGTACTTACGGGAAGAGGGCATCCAGGACTCGTTGGCCAGTTAATAAAGGATGGTTGGCTGGTAACTTCTCAGTAACAGGGCGGACTTGACGTACAGGCCACACCTGCACCATAGTGAACTTCTCCTTCACACCTTCAAACTCCAGCTCTAGCACAACATCCTAACAGAGAGCACCACACATACAAAGTAAGCAAACACCTGCACACAAAGCAAAGACCAGCACACAAATTCTCATTTTAACTACTCTGCACAGGCCTTTGGTAACACAACAGAGCTCTTAGAATCTCAACATGCAATCATCACCTCCCAAGGGAAGGCTCTTTCCCATATTTACAAGGCCACTGGGAGAAAACAGTGCAAGATACAGCATACATTAAAAATATGCTTTTGAAGAGCAACTGAACTTTACATATTCATAAGATACTGTAGATCCCCACAGAGGTCATCAAACGTGGCATAGCAAAGCGCCATTGGGAAGCCATATACATAGAGAGTACCTGCACTAAATAATAATGCAACCCCTGCAGGCAGGGTAGCAGAAGTAATCATTAACTCAGACACTTTGTTGCATGAAACACTTTAGCTGGCCTCATGCAGAACAGAAAGAGTACATCTACCTTATAAAAGAGACATGGAGTATACCCAACTGCTGTTTGGGAGACTTACTGAAGTGTCATAGTTTCCTGGAGGAGCAATGTATGTAACTGTACCCCTATTCCGTGGGGGAAGCATGATTTTGTGTTTGATCAGGGAGTTTTCATTTACCACACCATAAATATCTCCACCAGTGATGTGGCTGCCAACCTAAAATCAGAACAGGTCTATTAGTCATAACTTTTAAAAAAGAACCTTGACAAACTGCAAAAAATACTACAGCTATTAAGTCTAGCACTGTGATTACCCCTTTTAAAAATTCCTTGTTACAGCACAGTAGCTCATTTACATAACTCATTACTCCAACAGCATTGCTAGCAACACTACCTGTGCTCAAGTGCCTTTCAAGGCTCAGACAGGAGAAATTACTGACAGAGAAAAGGAATTTTCTTCGTTTCTTTTCCACCTCTCAACCTAGCGTGCTAAGAAGAGAAAGGACAGCATATGCTAACCTGCAGGGTTGGAAAAAAGAAGCTGCAAAGGGCTAAAGCCATGACATTTTCCAGCTCTAAGGCTACCTTCACCATTTGCAAAATGTGTGCTGCAGTCATTGTTTTTGCTCAGGCAACACCTGCTCCTGCTAGTGCTTACTGAAATTGCACGAGTTTCTCTATGGTTTGGTAAACACATTAAAACTCCGTAAATTTCTCATATGCAGCAGCAACACACCGTAAGTCGTATCAAGTAAGTTTTGTGATTCCCATCCAGTCTCATACCTCACTACCACCTCCTAGCACTCCTTTTTGCAAACTTCAATAAATGCAGCATCAGCCACAGGTCCCAGCAGTCAGCATGCTGCTCCAGGCCTAAGCTCTGGGGGTGGAGGAGCAAGAGGGGAACACAGGATTGTCAGAACCTACCCGCAGATTTTTGGAAGGTGTGAAGTCCCATTTGATATCTCGGCTCAAAGCTGAGACGTTGACACCTCTGGGGATATAGATACTTTTGGTCAGAGTGCTGATGTCCGAGAGAGGTCTCTGGATACCATCAAAAATAGCTCCCATAATGCCAGGCCCCAGTTCCACTGATAGGGGCTTCCCAGTACGGAGCACAGGATCTCCTACAGAGACACCAGCTAAAGATTTGCTCAGGAAAAGTTCATCCAGAACAAGAGAAAGAACCAGGCAGAAGTCATCAGGTTCACAAAATCATACTCTCAAACCCCTTTTCTGACTTTAAGGTAATCCTAATCCTATGTTACACATCACATCATTTAATGAACATATAGGCTTTATACTAAATTCTGAATTTGCTGAAACACCAAAGTTCACCATCCTCTAGAGAGGCAAAATAGTGACAAATACTCCGCTTTACGATCATTTGTTCAAGTCAACTGTTGTTGGCAACTAATGTCAACTAATATGGATGAGTTCACTGGAGTGCCAGGCAGTGGGATGACAAAACATCACACATTTCTTACATCTTCAAATCTAGAAAACATATTAGGCTGTTTAAGTCAGATAATGTTATGAAATATGGAATTTTTCACTTCAGAATTTGTTTAGAGAGCACAACTGCTTTGATCTTGAGCCTTGCACAGCTTTTTTCCAACAGCAGCCTAATTTTAAAAGGAGTTTGTCTAAGACCAGCACTACTGCCCTCCCGTCTTGTATCAAGTTGTCAGGTCTATCCACTACCTAAGCTTCAGAGATGCACAGTAGACTTCTCTGCAAAGGGCCAGCACCTTGGCAGAAGGCCCTGCTAGAATACGAAAGAAAACCTATATAAAACCTATACAACCTATACAAAACTCAAGGGATGAAATACAAAATGACTTCAGAGAGGCCTATGACTGAGTTTCTGCTCAACAGGAAATTAAAAGTAAACTATACTCAAACTTGTTCCATGTACTGATGGAAAGCTACTTGATACTGTAACAATGATGCCAACTAAAATGATAAATTATTACAAAGAGACAGCACCTAGTCAGCAGTTTACCAGCAAGCTCCTCAGAACCAAGGTTTGGGAGACAGTACAACCTTTTTACCAGGCTCTAATGATACAGCTCCCCTTGGGAGGCCTGGCTTCAAGTTTTATGACTTCTTTTCTGATATTTTCTCACATATATATATATACATGTAATAAAAATATATATTTTAAGTTGCCTAGATTTTAGAATATATGCTGCATTATAGCTGGACCAAAATGCTGTAAGCCCACTGCAGAAGAAAAAGTGTAATCTTTTATGCTTGGCAAATACTCTGTCCAGAAAAAGGCATCCTGCCCACTTTACATTTCTTATTTAAACATTATACAAGCACTGTTATTAAAAGAAAAAAAAAAAAGATGCAAGAAATGTTGCTTAGTTTTGCCATTTATGGTTGACACTTGTCAATGGGCCTTAACAAAGAGGCATTAAAATGCACTTGAATTCTAAGGTACACTTTGATCCCCAGTTAAAAGAAGTCTTCTTGCTACACAGCCACACAAGGTAAGATTCACGTTAAAACCATCCAAATTTATGAAACACATGCAGAACAGATGTCCTGCCAGACCCCAAAGTATCGAGGGCTTATTTCCATCCTCTTTACCCTAATCACCAGTACTGTGGACTGTGTGGTCTGGCAGCACAAGAGGGAGCAGTGAAAAGGATACACGTTTCTTCATACACCTGGACAGTTGCCAGGTCACCTTCCAGCCGGATAATCTCCCCCACCAGTTCACTGTGTCCTACTCGTACCAGCTCATACATGGCAGCACCTGCCATGTTGCAGGCTGTGACCACTGCAAAAAACAGGCACATAGGTGAGTTGTTTTTCTTGAAGCTCAGGAAATTCACCCATTACAAGCCAGTAAGAACTGCACAGCATAAAGCTGGTATTCACCCATATCGGACACAAACTCTTGAATTCACAAAAGGATGCCACAACTCCTGGTCTTTCTAGTTTAAAAGTCAGAAAGAGTATGTTTTCATACAGTTTTCATTCTGTCCTTTACCCAGAATAAGAGGACACTATGAGAATGTAGTATTTCACAGGACAATTCAGGCCATAATTTCTCTTATCTATCTTGACAGATTGCAAACGTTGAGGCTGTGAGATGCTGCCAACTTTGACAAACAAATTCTATAGGCACTTCTCCCTTGCAGTGAGCTGGGCTACATTTTCATCTGACTAAATTAAAACCCACAAGGAAATGGCGAAACTCACCCAATGTCTGGTAGTTACATAAACCAGTGGTTGGGGGTCAGCATTTTCAAGTCACTTAAACTTCTGTTTACCTTGGTAGCATCTAGATGCTGACATAAACAGCCAAGGCACCTGCTAAATACCCTTGCATCTAAAGTGATGCCTAGAAAGCTTTTAAGAAAACACTATTTTTTGCTTTATTTTGAATGTCTATCTTAGAGCACTTAACTTTCAACAGATGAAGACTGTTGTGCAGCATGTTTTGGGCCTGAAACTTCCCACCGCTTTAAGTTAGATTTCAGCAGGTCATATATGAAGTCCTGGTTGCTTTAGAACAAAATTTATTATGTCTTGTATATAATGATCACAGTAATGCACACAGGATTCACATATTTACATAAAAATACATTTTCCACTTTTTGGGAAAGAAAGCTGTGTCAGTTAAAAATTGTTTCTAAGTACCACTTCAGCAGTTACAGAATTTGCAGTTAAACTTGTGCCTATTTAGGTAGGGAATTTTTTATTCATCAAATATGTTGCATTAAGAAAATAGCTTCTGATCTTCTGTTCTCACATTCCCATCCTTTCCTTCAGCTCTTGAAGAGAAGGCAGGAGGGAGTAGAAAAGCCAGTAGAATCTGCATGTATTCAAAAGCTGCTGCTATCAGAGCCTAAACTATTTCAGCTGATAAAGATGAAGGAAGAGTCCTCCTTCTCCCAGCTACACTATCACCACTTTGTATCACCTTCCCTGACTCTTCTGTCTCCTTACTGAGCTCCCCCAGCCCATGGTGCAGTAAACAGAGCAGCTTGACACTGACAGGGACTATCTCGGAAAGCACAGGGGCAAACTTTCAGTGAGAACTGACTATATACTTCATACCCTTTTAGTGAAACTTAGCACACTGTGCCCTGCAAATTTCCAGCCAAGGGGTTTTATCTCATACAGAAAGCTTACCTTTTGTTATTACTATTGTTGTTTTTATTCAACTGACTGCTTCTTTATATTTTCAAGAAAGGTTAATTAATAGTAACATCTTGTTAGCAGCTTTTTTAATAGTTTATCAGACTATAAATCAGTAATCCTTCTTGAAGTCCCCCACCCAAAAAAAAAAAAGATTAAAAGCACCACCCAGAGCTCTTTTGTACTTCTCTGCTTTCAAGTGAAGATTAACAAGATCCTAGATAAAACAAAATTTATTACTTCCTTTACAAAATAATACCTACCAGGTCCTGAGACTCCATAAACATAGCCAACAAAAGCCTCTCTGTCCTCATCACGGATTTTGGGGAGTTTGGAGAAGTCCATTTTGCCTGTTCAACTGAAAAAAAAAAAAAAAAAAAATCAGTCCTGAAGAGTATACACAAGTTCCTCCTCTTTCCTTTGCTCTCTTCTTATTTCCAGTTAAAAAGAATTCTGAACTCATAGCCTGAATCACCTTAACCACTATGATTTTAAAGCTGCAAAAAGTGAAAAATTAAATGATTTAAACAAACAAAAGATCTGAAATTCCTTGATCTGAGATGCAGAAACACAGGGGTAGAACATCAGGTAAAACGTCACTTCATAAAAAGTGCCACAGAGTGCTACTGAATGAAAAAAATGCAGTGCAACAATTCCCTAACACTGCATTGTTTTTAAGCTTGGTAATAGGATATCTAAATGAAAATCTCTTCTGTATTCCCATTACCCTCCTTCAAAATATGGAGTTTTCCATGATTCTGAGTGAGCAAGAGAATGTTCTGGGTCTGCTTTACTGCCACCAGTCTCTAAAATGCAATACTACAAATATTAATTGTACAAATTCCGTTTCTGCTATCTTAAGGCGCTGAATCACAGCATTTAGAGGAAGAAACACAGATTTTCAGAAGGACCAGCACATGAACACGTGAGTCCTTTCTACATGTATCACAGCTACATATTACGCAGTTTTTGCTCTCAGTGAAACCCACGGAGCATTACAGAAGAATTGTGCTGAATAATGGCCAAAACCCCCAATTTGCACCAGTTAAACAACAGGCTGTCATCTCTTGCCAGTAACTGTTTAGCAAATCTAAACGATTGGCACTGGAAAAGCTGTTTTATCAACAGACTTCCTCCATCCATGTTTGTCCTGTGGCCGATATTTGGGCTGTCCTGCTTCCGGTGCGGATCAGAGGATTTAACGGTTTTGCTTTGCGAGCCCTCATCATGCTGTGTGTTACCTTGGAAACTGATGGGTGTTAGAGCACTGTAAGGCCACACTCTTCCCATTTCTCCTGTACAGACACACTTAGGACACAGCACTGGAGAAAGGTGCACCGCAGCTGCCCCAGCACAGAGCGCTCTGGTGCTAATCAACAGCAAGGCCCCTGCTTTTGGTGACATGAACTGGGAGGCATCAGCTGACACTCACACTCAAGTCTTTGAGAGAAGCCTAATCTAACCCAGCATCTTCTACAAGGCAGCAAATATAAAGGTATACTCTGGCTTAAAAACCTGCCCCGTGTACAATAAGCAAGACAACAACTCCATTTCCACCCGTTCCAGCACAATTAAAGGATACTTTTTTGCCTGTTCTTTGGGAGCAGTAGCTGACTTCTGCTATTCTTGAACTCCTAGAACTGTTTTCCAGCTTTTTAATACAATAGAAGTCCTCGGCCCCTCAGTCTTTTTACTGATCTATAAGTTTTAAATTGGTGGCACTGCTCTGTAAGATAAAGATCTCCCATGATGCCAAACCCCTGCTCATCCTGAAGGAATAGCTTCTTCCAGGCTCCACGTCTCTGTGGACTGTGTGTACTGTCTATCATGGCTGCCACTGATTTATTCCATAGCAGCCACCACAACAGTTGATCATGGCTTAGTCACCACCAGCTTGGAGCAGACCTGCTAATGGGTCTTGAGCCCAAAGGCTAAGCCAGATATCCATGAGATCCCTCTACCCTCCATAGCCATAGGTTATCTTTCACATTGCCTGGTGTTCAGACCCAGGAAGCAATTTTAATTTCATTGTTTTTTTCTCAAATGTCTCCTCTGACAAATGGCAGAGGGGAGGTCCTCATAAAGCAATCTGCCGTTCCTGAGCAGCTGGTATGAGCTGGTTCTGATCTGACTAACACAACTATCTCACCTTTTTTGCTTTTAACAACTAAAACATTGCAAAACTCAAGCAACCACAATTGCTGTTCATGCCAGAAAAAGCAGCTGTTCTTACAAATCAAAATTAAACATTTACTTCAATATACCATACAGAACAGCGTCCACTGTGCTACTACCAACATCATCTCTAAAAGCACAGTAGAGAGTTAAAACCACGTTCTCATAACTGAATTAGTGACACAGCCTGGCAATTAGACAACATCCCATATGAAAGAGTCAAATTACAAAGGCAAGAAAAAGCAGGAACACTGAGCCAGTTTCAATTTAAATTAACTTTTCTTCATAATCAAAACCTGCTTGAAGTGACTGCTTATCTTTTAGGGAGGCAAGTAAGAACCTCAGAACAGCCATTCTGCAGTTAAATGGCAACATCCTGACAGCCAGCACCTGCCTCTCTTGTTCCTGTGGCTGCTCTGCTCCCTCTCTGTTCCTACAGCCACCTTTCCAAGTCACAGGCCAAGCCAAGTAAAAGCGTAAGGGATTCCCCACTCGACCACCTAGCAGCACACTAATAAACTCTGTCTTTACCATCATCTCTAGCATCTGCACTAACAGCTTTTAAACACATAACTATTAACTATTTCAAGTGTAAAAGATGTGAATTCTTTCTCACCTCTGCTATGCCTCTAAAATACAGTCTATGCAAAGCCAATGCCCACCCAAGCAGGCTGACCTCTTTCTTAAGGGGCTACACATCTCATAACACTGAATACAAATTAGGGGGGGAAAAAAAAAATTAAAAAGCTGCTATTTATCTCTGCATCCTTTTCTTGTGCTTGTGTAGTGGCACTACAGATTTTCAATTTATATGGAAAAGTCCTTGAGGGCCAAAATGCTGCCTTACCTTCCTACCCTGTTGGATGTTTCCATTGCCAGTAATCAAAGAAAATGAAATACCCTAAAGCATGTTTGTACCCCAGAAGCCACAACAGCTGACCATTTTAGAAATCTACAGAACCCCTGAGGCCTTTGAAAGGCCTCTTGCCAACACAGGATATTAGGCACTATATGCATTTGCCTCCTACGAAAGTCCACTAGCACACCTACATAGGATATTAGCTTAATTTTAATTCCCTTATGAGTAAAGATGCATCTTGTATCCTTTACAATTTATATCTTCCTTATCTAAAACAGTTCACCAATTGATTTCAAACATGCTCTTAAGCTCTAGCAGTCATACTCTGATTAACAATGCCAGAAATCAAAGTATTGCTTGTAGCAGAACCTTCTTTGACTAAAAGGTGATTTATTACACTGATTTTAAAGTCCTAATTAAATAACAGCCCATAACCTGAGCTTTCTATCTTGGTTTGCCCCTAGCACAGTAATCTGGTTACACAGTAGCCCAAAAAATGTAACTGCCCTGCTCTCAATGTTGGAGAAACCCGTTTTCCTTCACTGTTCCTGGGTTTTGCATCTAACATTTGATCAGATGCAGAATTTACATGGTGAACTGCCTTAACACAAACGTCTTTTCAAAATTCAGACTCCGGCACGATTTTTAGAAGAAGCCTTCTTGCAGCAAGGAAGAAAATCTACAACAATTTTATAATATAACCACAGATCCTTACCTTATTTTGCAGAAGCAGGGAGTAACAAAAACCCACAGGCCTAATTAGAAAGCTAGAATTCAGCAGTGAAGCATCACCGCTTGCGAAATAATCGTCCTTCTAGTGCCCCTACACAGAGGGATGAGAAAGCCTGCTGCAGAGGGGAAAGAAATTTCTGACACACAGCAGAGGCACAACCACCTGACTTGATGAGTCATCAGTCTCTCCCTCTCTCCCACCAGCACCGAGGAATGCCGCAATAGCAATTCCAGCCACCTCGAGCCCAGCTGAACTCCCATCTGTGCCCTCCCTACTGCACAGGACCGAGCAGAAGAAATTAAAAGGCTTTGGTGTTTGCATTAAGGGCCTCCTACAAAGCCGGGAATCCCAAAGTCTTGAGTGGTACATACAACTACTCAAAAATCCTTGAATGGGGTGCATGTTTTCTGCTGGAATCCATTCACTGCCATCCCTCCGGTGTAACACAGCCATGTCAGTGTGTGCTGTGCTCTGGAAGAGCTTAATAGAACAACTGTTTAACAACAGACTGCACAGGGAGGCGCTGAACACACTGCAATACTAATTGCTTGAGAATGCTGAACAGTATTGATTGCCTCCAGGAGTCTTGTGGGGCTTCCTTATACTCCAAAGCCCTTCCCCTGGCCTGCAGAAGCATTAATGCAATTGCACAACATCCAGCACCTCAACAAAGCAGAGAGCTGTGCCACGCTGAGTGACAGCTGGAATCTGTTTTCAGAGATCGACAGGCACTGCCCTGTATGCTGAACAGAACACAAGCAGCTGTGTGATCCCTCCCTAAGAAGCTGCATGAAGCTGAAGAGTTCCCTGCAGTCCTCACAACTTCTCAAGTCTATCTTCACAAGTTCTAGGATTACCAACACTTCAAATTGGCACAAAAGCTTAGACACTAACCAAAACTGTAGTGAACAGCACAGTATCAGTAGTTTGGAAGCAGCAGCATTACATCAGTAAATCACCAGTGCTAGGATCCATTCTGCTGGAATAACTTTGAACTTGAAAGTCATAGATTTTAGTACACCTGAAAGAGACTAATGTGCTTTGAGTTACAAGGGTAGAAAAATGGCGTCAGAATATAAGCCCTTACATATGAATGATATCCAGGAAAGCTTAATAGGCAGGAACAGTAAAATGTAGCCAAAGGAAATTTTCCAAAGAAAATCATACCTCCCCCTCTTAGTAAAAACCTGGACATTACAGGATAGTAAAGATCACCACCCACACTGGACAATCAGCTTAGTGTCACATTGGAGTGATGCTTCAGATTCAAGACTGCCAACGTTTACTATGTTCACCTGAGCAGACTCTGGCATACAGTAAATCCCAGCGTCCAGCAGCATGAAGATCTGTTGCAAGGGCCTCATAAATAACAGGATAATCACTGCCACAGATTTCCTGTAACAAGGACAGTTCATACTTCCCCTTCTAACAGATGATATCTTTAATAGGAAGCATTAAAAAAAAAAAAAAATACAGTGCCTGAATTACTAGACAAATGCAGAAGTTTGGCAGCATTTTCCTATCTAGAATTTGGGATATTGTCCCACAAAAAACAACACGCCCAGAACTCTAACACAGGTCACTGGGAAAGGAAGCCCAATAGTATTCTCAGGAAACCTGCTCCTTCCTACCACACAGTTATAATTTTATTGTAACACAGCAGGGAAAATTACTCCAAATTTCTCAGTCACTAAACAACTGAATTGCTGAGGTCGGAAGGCACCTCTGGCAATCATCTACTTCCAACACCCTGCTCCACACAAGCTGATGTAGGCTGCTCAGGGCCACATCCAAATGTGTTTTGATTACCTCCAAGGATGAAGACACCACAACTCTCTGGGCAACCTGTTCCAGTGCTCAGACACCCTTGCACTTAAAAGTGTTTTCCTATGTTTAATGGGAATTCCCGGTATTTCAGTTTGTGCCCATTGTGTCACGTTACTTCAGCAGGTATCACTGAGAAGAGTCTGGCTCCATCCTCTTTGCTCCCTCCCATCAGGTGTTTATATACTTTACAGTAAGATTCTCAGAGCCTTCTCTTCCTGAGGCTACATAATCCCAGCTCTTACATTTGCTTTTCCTACCTCCAAATGCTCAAAAATATTTGTGGCCCTTTTCTGGATGCACACCATTAATCCACATCTTTCTTCTACTGGAGAACCCAGAACCAGACACAGCACTCTAGATGTGGTTTCCATCAAGTTTAACCAAGGTGAAAAACCACTTCCCTGAACCTGTTGGCAGGATTCTTCCAAACATGGCCCAGGATAGTGCTGGCTGCCTTTGCCACAAGGGCACACTGCCAGCTGATGTTCAGCTTGGGGGCCCCCCAGCTCTTCTCAGCACTCACTCTGTCCTCAGCCTGCAGCAGTATGTGGTTATTGTGCCTCAGGTGCAGGACTTGGCACTTCCCTTTGTCAAACTTCCTGGGATTCCTGTCAGCCAATTTTTCCAGTCTGTCCAGGTCCCTCTGTATGGCAGCACAACCCTCTGCTATATCAAACACCTTCCAACTTGCCATCAGCACTCTAATGAAACCAGACAGGAGTCACGTCCTGTGCTCAACACAACCACAATGCTCAGTCTTCTCATGACACAGACATTGTGAAGCAAACAGCACCAACCTTCCTGCCATAAGCTCTGAGCTAGAAAAATTATTTCTTCAACTCAAAAATCCAGACATTTTTCCATCTAGTTATTCATACAATTTCAGTTGTCACAGGGCACTTTGAAGCCACCCCTGCTCTGGAAAAATCTGGAACCTAGTTAAGCGATGCTTAGCTACATACTATGGATCCATCAGCAACCCTACAAGACCATTTATCTTTCACATAACTTGTTCCTTGGATTCCTATAAGCCCTGTCATCTCACATGAGGCTTGCTTTGCTCAGCACATGTATGTGTAAATCCATGTGTACTCAAGGAAAGAGAAAGGAAAGAGAATTATGCTCCCACTGTCACTGCAGCATTCAATGGCAACAAAGTGAGACCATGCGACACTGAATTCATCAAGTCCACCACAAGCTCCTACTATCCTCTTCCTAAAAACAAATAGGGACTTAACTGTGGGCATGCCAATACATACAAGTTTGATACTTCAAACATCTATACGGAAAGTATATATCCCTAAAGCAAGGGTGTGAAGCCTGTTCATGCAAGATGTACCACCATCACAAGTTACTCAAGCACCCAAGCTTTTATTCAGCAGCTTGGGAAATTCCTTGTTAGCCCAGAACAATACTAGAACAAAGCTGTTTGAACATGACCGTGAAGTCAGCAGCAAAAATAAAACTAGATAGAAAGGGTGGCAAGGTGTTCATTGCTTAACTGCTTTGACCTACTCAAGATCTGATTAGCTCAGCAGATAAGCAGCCTTCAAACATCAAATACAGCGATCATGCTGTGTCTAGAATTGATAAAGATCCTAGCTAAATCCATTAAAATACTCCTGTTACTAGGAGAAAACCACATTGTCCATGTGAAAAAATGTTCAACAACTGACTCATATGCTAGTTTTCCATAATAGCATTTTCTATACCAATTCTTTCCTCTCAGCTGAGGCTTCTCCAGAGGGGGAAATTGATGAGCCTCTCCTTAGATCTTGCTACACTGCTTCACAATTTTATTACTGTGAAAAATTTTACATCCCTTTCAGCCTGCTAACCATTCTGCCCTTTCTTTGGCTTGATAGACTTTCCCACAAAAGAAAGATCTAATGCAACTGAAATCCAAACCATAATACAGAACACTAATACAAAATTCATTTCTGTGTTCTGCAGTGACCTTCTTTTCTTATCCTGATCCTGTCATCTAGCTGCTAGGGTTGAAAAGTTCTGCAGCCATCTGCTCAGTGCAGTGCTCAGTCATTTCCTCTAGATGAACAGTTTTCATTAACTTCACTAACATTACTGGCAGACTAAAATCCACCCTAGCCTTTATTAAGTAAAAGTCACTCAATTTACAGATGTATTTGGCATTGTTACTTAAAATATTTTTTGTTGCTCTAACCTTTAAGATGACAAACATTAAAATGAAATGAATAGATATCTGTAAGCAACTATAACAGCAAACTTTACTCCAGTTCAGCAGAGTCACTTCTGAAGAGCTGAAGATCTTACCTCAACAGACAAAAGGTATGCAATTTGACAAAACAACTGCTGCTAGATTTTTAAGTCAGGCTCAGTTTTACATGCAGAATCACATGAGTTGTTTGGGCTCATTAAAACACATCATCTCCTCTTAAAGTCATCTCACTACTGCCTAACTCCTTGTCCCCAGGTGTAATGGCTAAAATACTGAGCATGAGTTTGGAATAAGCATTTCATCATTACACTTAAGTTTCAAACCACCTTTAAAGTTAGGATATTATGGAATCTTCAGTTTATTATGCAAGGTACTTGACAGCTAGTTTGAAGAGATAAGCCAGGAGTGAGTCTGCATGAAAGTCTTTGAGAAAGATTCAACATCCCTAGCAGATAGAAGTCCTCTGTACTTTTGATATAATGAAACACCTGTTTGGAATCACTACTGGCACTGGATTCCAGTAAAACAAAATTAAGCTGAGGTTGACTTTTCCTGTAATGGAAAACTGCATCTTTATGTTTTAAAGCAAGTTAAGCTACATTTGGAAATTTTATGTTCGATCACCTGAAATGTTTACAGCTTCTTTAGAACAGCCAGAGGTCTTCCAATATATTAAATTTTAACATTGTTTAAACTACATATTGTGGTGGTTGTCTGAATATCTATCAGCTCATGCAAATTTATCTCATGATAACAAAACCCTCAAAATTTCAAGGATCCATAGGTAATTCACATATAGAATTGCCTATTTAGACATCTTTACCAATATAGCCTGCAGTTAGTCTGAAATACCATCTTAGGGTCTTTTCCTGAAGAACTGCTTTTTAAGGTCCTACTTTCAGAGAAAGAAATAAAGTAATGATACAGTGTAACAAGAACAAGGACCAAATGTTTGTTCCTCTACCTGAAGTTCTTGGAAAATGCAGTTTCTTTGCTTGGATATTAAAAAACTGTCAAGTCATTCTTCAGGCTCTTACACGAAACTTGCATACCTGAAAGCTTTTGTCCACCTATAATAAGTTATTCCCATAAAGGCACAGCTGTCTCTCTGTGAAGTCCATGGCTTTTCCCGTATCCTTTCTATACCTCCTCACACCCAACCATCCCAACCACAACAGGACTGCTCTTCATGCTTAGGGCACAGAACACAGACCAGTATCACAGACATCCAAACCACCTCTCTTTTACATGAACCACCACAAACCACTTCACTAAGCAAGCATAGCTTACAGCAGCCTAAAGATGAGACACAGCATCTTCACAGCACATATTCTGACATTTTCCTTGGGGTGCGGTCTGGCGGAAATACAATTGGGCAGACTGGTCAGCTGAAACTCACCAGAGCACCAACATTTCAACTTGGCTATGAGAACCCTTACAACACGAGCACTTTTCAATTAATTAGGAAGGACAAGGATAAGGCGTATTATAGTATAGAGACCCTTTAGAACACCACCTCCCTCAAGCATTTGTATCTGCAATGGGTCTATTTTCAACAAGCTTTTTCGCTCATTTACCTGTTCAGCACAATGAGTCTTGGTTAACTGGAGCAGCTTCCCATACTACTTTTGGTCCTTGCTGATAACATTTGATTTGAACATAACAGACTCCCCAGAATTATGTAAACTATGACAAAATTAAAAGAGGGGCCACTGTCAGACAAATTACTTCTGAACAGAGTGACCAATGACACTGAATTTTACTATAACACAAGCTCAGAGGAGTTGTCAGTCAAGCTGATGAAGCAAGCAAATAAATTCAACAGCTGAAATTAGTCTTTGTCTGCCATTTGGTTAAGTGGTAGTAACAAGGTCTGTCAGATTTTCAGGATCTATCCAGAGACATCTTACTGATTTTCAAAGTAAATGTAACATTTCAGTAAAGCCAGGTCTTGGAAGGCAAAGTCTGTTAGAACAGCTATATTATGTATGGTTGTCTAAAAAAGCTGGCAGCAAATGGTCAATGTTTCTAAGATATGGGGGTGTTGAACTTGAGAGCTTGACAAACACAGGAGAAGCAAATGCTTGGATGAAATATAGTAACCAAACAAAAAGTATTTATGAGAATGCAGAACTTAACGCCATGACAGAAGACCAAACCCAATAATTTGGCATAAGCTTAGCTGTCCACTCTCAAAGGGAAGAATGGAGTGAGCACTTCAAAGACAAGCAAAAAGCTTTTTGTACCATAAAAGAAGATACAACAATGACAAACAGAAGATCCGGTCAAAACTGGTTTTGCAAGTTGGACATTTAGGTGATTATTGGCTTATTCTGTACAGGGAAAAAAAGGCTGAAAAGTTTAAATTAATTCCGCTTCTTCTGCTGGAGTTTCTCTCTGCCCAGCTGGAAGGCTAAAGAAGTCACATGATTTAAGATGTCGAGTAAGAATGAATGAGCAAGGTATTCCAGTTGACTACATGGTCTTCTTTCCTTGGTAAAATTCCAGCCTAAAAAAAAAAAAGTCATGTGGATGCTGTTGTTTAATAATGCCTCAAGATTTCCAAGTCTGAAATTCCCTGTTTTTTAACCAATGAAACAAGTATGGAGAAAAGAATGTATTTCAGGCAACGTAGCATTGGGATGATGCATGGTTTGTGTTTTGTAGGGTTTTCTTAAAACGACAGAGAAAAAAAATAGAGAGATTACTACTTGGTCAGCAGTAGCATTCAACATTTTATAGTCAACATCAAAGTAACCAAAGACCCCAGCTAGGTTATCCTGTAATCTTTTTACTCTTTCTAGAAGAGTAATTAGGAATGCAGCCATAGCTCACAAACATGCATTCTAAAAGCCCAAGAGAAACCCGTAAGTAGGAACTTTCAGGGTTTGAGAACACAAAACCAAACCATTATGGAATCAAAACAAAGGGGGGCTTGAGAACCCAAAGACACAGTATTCTGGCACCAAAACACAATAAGGAATGCACAGTGCCTCTAAAAGGATCTTAATTCATGGGAATCATCTGGTAACCTGCTGGTTTATAGCAGCTTTGGAGGACAATGTCTAACACCAGCACCCATGCCAATCTGGAAGGATAAATGCATGACGTCATACTGGGAAAAAAAACTAGGCAAGAGAAGGACACTTAAGGCCCACAGACTTCGTAAATCAGGGTCAATGAGGCATAAAATGGTTAATATATACTTAGACTAAAATAAAAGCTAAATTTAAGCTAACGCTCTATAAAAATGAAGCAACATTAATCACTCATGGTTCAACCTGTATTAGCACTACCTGTAGAAAATAATTCTTGATTTGGAAAACGACAAGGCAGCATTTACAGGAAACAGAGATCTTGTGTTACTATTGCAACACAAGACCACAACCCCCCTTTGAACAGTCAGCTGATGCCAGCAGCCATTTTCCACTGTTGCCTTAATTTCTCCTTCCCTGTTCTCTCAACTTGATGTCCATGGTGATTTAGTATTTCTGAATGTCAGACTTTGTCACCTGATAACAAAATCAAGACTAATTTTTTCCCCACATAAAAGAATAAAGCTTTCCCAGAGGACTTTGCATTACAGAATGACAAACACAGCAAAAATAATCTGTAGTATTTTTGGTAATTCAAAGACCTGTAGATTCGGATCTCACTTCACATATTCTTACATAGGAAATAATAAAATGTAGATATTGTTAAATACTTATATTTGCTGGTCATTGAAGAGGCCTTTGAAAGTACCACATCAAGAAGCCAAACATTCAGCTGCCACAGATCTGCACAGTGCAGAAGTCAGCACAAACACAGCAGAACTTAAAACACACTGAAGATCTGCTTCAGTTACTCAAACTTCCACCTGCAAGTGCTAGTTTGTATTTGTCATGTTTGTGCTAATAAATCACTTCTAGCAGTCTGACAGCAGGTTTTCCTATTTTTCCACCCCCCCTCCACTTCATCAAGAGGAATTAGCATTTGAAATGCCATGCTAGATCAAATAGCCAGTGTACTTTGCTGAAGTATTGCATTACAATGAATAAAACGATCACCAAATTGCTTTTATGAAAATTCTCTGAGGGAAGTCAGTAAAATCTTAGGAAGAAAAACTTTACTTTCTTCCTAAGAAAGTATATCACTTTGGGCAACTGCATGGAATGGATGGATCTTGACACATATGTGTCACATACTCCAATATCACAGCTACCTGTAACATGAACAATATCATCCAGAATCCAGTCATGCAAGATTTCTTCCTCGCCTTTAAGTGAATGCCAAGAGTGATGTTTGGAACACCTCATCTACGGCAGAATTTTGTCACTGGCTATAGGAATAGGAAGCACATTTGATGTGCCACCAGGATATTCAACTGCAAAATAACGGGGTCTCTTCTGCCACCGATGGGCTGCAGTGAGAAGCCCGTATCAACATTCCTCTTCCATAACCTTGCTGCTCGCTCTCCGCCGGGCTGCGGTCAAGGCACCGAAAGATTCAGATCCACCCACTCAAGATGGTGGGATGACCTGGCACTGGAACCCAGCCACTATCCAGCCGGCTCCTTTTCTGTAAGGAATTCTGGCATAACCCTAAAGCATCTCATTAGGCGTCTTCCACGAGCGCTCAGCAGGCTTTTCATTCAAGGGCTGCTTCGCCTTCCAGGTCCCTTCTCCCTGCGAAGCGGGGCGGGGAAGCGCATGGCCGCCTGCAGCGGGCTGTCCTGCCGGGACACGGCTCCGTGAAGGTCGGCTGCCCAGGGCCCCGGCGACACCCGCTCCGCAGAGCCGGGGACCGCGCTCCCTCTGGGAGCAGCTCCGCAGAGCCGCGTCCTTCCCGGGCAGGGTCCGAGCGGGGAGGGGAGCGGCAAGAGCTGACACCCCCCCCCCCCGCGCCCTTCACCGCCGAGGAGGGCAACCCCCGGGCGCAGCTCGGGAGAGGCGGAGGCACCGGTTCAAGGCAGGGGGGAGAGGGGGCAAAGGGTCTCACCTGGGCCGGCCCGGCGCGCCCGAATCCGCCCGAGTCCCTCCGGCGGCGGCAAAGGAGGCGCTGGATCAGCTGACGCCGGGCCCCGCGCGCATGCGCCGCGCCGCACACCGGAAGCTCCGGCCGCTAGCCGTGCCCAACTCCGGGCGGAGCTTCGCCCGCCCGGCCGGGGCCGCTTCCGCGCAGGAGCGCACCGGGCGCGGTGGGGCGCGCTGATTGGTCCTTCTGCATCACGTGAAGGAGTCCGCGCCCCGCCCCCGAGACTCGCGGGGCCTCCCCATTCTCCCCCGCCCCGCGGGGCGCGGCGCGTGCGCGGCGGGGGCGCGCGGATGGGGCGGGGCGGGTGGGTCATGGCGGGCGGGGCGGGGGCGCGCGCGCGGCGTGAGGTGAGGGGTCACGGGGCGGGGCGGGGCGGGCGGAGGCCCATGTGGAGCGGGAGTGGGATCAAGATCAAGATCGGGATCAGGATCGGGATCAGGAGGAGATTGAGCCGCCCGCGCTGAGTACGGGGAGGCCGGAGCCGCACCCGCACCGCCGGGCCCTGGACGCAGCCAGTGCGGACGCCGGGCAGGCCGCGGACGCACCATGAAGGGGTGAGTGCGGGGCTCGGCCCGGGCCGGGCCCGCCCGAGAGGGGAGCGGGGAGCGGGGCGGGCCCGGGCGGCGCGGCGGGCGGGAGGCGGAGAGGGCCGAGCGGTGCCGCCGCCTCTGAGCTCGGGGGGTGTCGCTGCGTCCCTCCCGCCCTCTGGGACACGGCCAGCGTCGGGTGGGTGCCGGGGAGTCCCTCTGGGCGAGGAGAACCGGCGGTGCCGCCACTGGCGCCCTTTGGGCTGAGCAGGAGCTGCCCGCGGGGCTCCCGCGCCGTCACGATTGTGCCGCCGGCGGAGCGAGGATTCTCCGCACTCAGCCCCGCGCTGGAGCGGGCGGGACGCGACGGCTCCTCGTGCTCGGGGGGATCCCGCCCTGCGGGGTCCGGCGATCTGCAGAGCGGGATGCTGGCCGGATTGTCGTCCCTGTCTGGTCCTTGTCTGGCGGTAGCAAAGAAGCGCCGCTCGCTCTGTGCGAAAAAGCTGCCAGTCTTGGATGTGTGTGGTTTTGCAGTGCTATTGTGTGCAACATCCTCTTAGCACTTTTCTTGGTTTTTTTAAGTTTTTAATTGCTACGTGGAGGTTGCACAGCGTGGATGGATGACAACACGAGCTGTGTTCTGTGTCATGTTTCTATAGCACACCCTCTGCTTTGGGCCTGGCATCGCTTTTCTCTGTCTCCTGAAAACTAGAGATTTCAACTCTGATTGGCTGCAAACACTGATTTCCTGCTCAGTGGGGGCAATGAGGTGCCGTTTTTGTACAGGAGACTGGAGGCCTTTACACTCACAGTTGTGCTTTGGTGTCAGATGACCTCCCTGACCTTGTCCAGGTCACTTTGGGACAGGTTTTTAATGTTGGTTAAACCACCTAATGTTTATTAATTTTAGCATCACTTGTGCTCCACAAAACGTGCTTGTTCCTATTCTGTGCCTCAGTTTCTTCAATGTACAAAGGAAGTTTTCCCCAGCTGTTTCTTAAAAGAGCATTAAACCAGTCCCCTTGGAACTGGTGTTATGCAATGATGGGTATTATTATTCCAGTTTGGCAGCTTAAGGCAGGGTGAATGGAAGCTGAATCACTTAAGCTTTTACTAAGAAATGGTAAGGGGTTTAGCTTATTAGCAATAGGGGTGAGGTCATACAAGACTGCTTGATAACAGACTCTTAGCTGGTTCTTACAGCGTGTAAGCAGCTTCAGGCATCCTGAGGTGCTGGCAGGTGTCTGTAGAAAGAGGTTCAGGGATTATTGCAGATAAACAAAGTCTCAGCTGACATAAAGTAAGTGTGTTTGGGGTGTTGGACAGCCCTTCATCCACCTGCACCACCCTACATAAAACGGGGCACCCCCACTCTTAGTCACCTTGTAATGAGGACGGCAGAGTTTGCGGGAAGAGCAGCAGCACAAATCAGCCGTGGTTCCGCAGTGCTCCCGACAGAACTGGGTTTCTTTTTATCCTTTGTTGACCATTCTGCTGTTTGTTACAGCTTAGCCTTGCTTTGGTTGTATGTCAGTCCTGGGATGGGGTTACTGGGACCTGGATGTGTGAGTGGGAAAGCAGCCCAGGCATGCCAGGCTGGAGCTGTGGGGATCTCCTGGCAAGGCACGGCCAGAGCTGTCTGCCGTGCTCAGTGCTCCACAAGGAGCAAACCTGGCTTTGCTTGTGCTGATTGTGAGTTCTCATTTCATGGACTTTTTTACTTGTAACTTTTTATTATTTTTTTTTTTAATAAAAAGCTATGGAGAGAAAACCTGCATACCACTCTTCTGCTTCCAGAGCACCAAACTTCATTTCTGTTACTTTACTTTTACTTACAGGCAGCTTTATTTCTGGTTCAACTTCAGGGCTTACTGCTTTGGATTCTCTACTTGGTATTTCTGCTCTTCTGGTACTCTTTCATCTCTGAAGAGCAGCATATTCCTGTCTTGCCAAAACACTGTTAGCACCACACAGCAAGTTCTGGTGCAGAATAAATTCATATTCCTGTGCAGATTCTCATATTGAATCCAGGTGTTCTCTAAAAATTCAGATGGAGGCAAATATACCGACAGAGCTCAAATTGAAAAATAACCCCATTTAAATACAATGAGACTCAAAGGACTAGAGAATAGTTCAAAAGGAATGTTTAAATTACACAGGACAATTGGAACAATTGGAACAAATCCAAATTGTTTTTTAAGTTACAAAGATCGGTGAAGATCCCTAAAGTACAAGTACTGTCAAAAGATGGGTCCAAAAATAGATCTAAAGCTTCAGCTCCCAGCGTACAGAAACTGATGGGCTTGAAGGGATCTGGTGTGTCTTCGGTATTGAATCCAAAATTGTGGACAAGTCCTTCTGAACAAACTGACTCCATCTGACTGTTTTTCTGGGAATGTATGCACTGCATTGTAACCCACACCACAAAATGCAGAGATGATTTTGGAAGTGCTTAGAGCAGCTGATGTTTTATCAGCTGTCATTATGAAGAGTCTACTTTGGCAGAAAAAGAATTTAAAAAGAAACTATCCAGTTCACTGGCATGAAATTTCAGATCTAAAAGACTGTGTAGTCAACGTATGTTGCTTGCAGCCTTCCTTCTTAGCTCTCTGAATTCAAAATAGCAGATAGATGTGTGTTAATGCATAGCAGCTTGTAGTGTCTCTGTCATCAGGGAGTTTGAGGTTAGGTGACCTCTTCTCCCTAGGACCTCTGGTTTCAGAAATAGAAGATTTTTGTGCTTTCTCAGCTGCTTACATTTTTGTGGGTTTTCTCTTATTTGATGAGTTAAACACAATCTTCTGAACTGGGGACTGCTGTTAGCTTCCACCTGGTTTTGTGAGACTTGGCTTTATGTTCACTGTATCCTCACCTTCTGAATAACTTTAATTGGTTAGTCTCATTGTGTTTCCCTTTTTTCCTTAAATGTGACTTGAAAAAATGAGGTATTTCACTGTTCTATAATTGAACCTTGTGATTCTCTAGAGATTTAATTATTTTTTAGTTTATTATATGTTATTATTGTCAGTTCTTGAATTTAAAAATCTATTGTAGAGCTGTGTTTGCCTGAGGAAAAATAGGGACTCAGGTTCCACTGTCTGTAGTAATCTGGTTGTTTTTATAGACCAGATGTAAGTAACACTCCTTTCACTTTGCTATTTTATTTGATTCACTTATTGCTCAGTGGTTTTGTGTTTTCCTTATGATTCTTATGCTGTTGGTTTTAAGGAGAGAAAACTGGAAGGCTAGCATTGATTCTTGAGCATTTGCTGATTGCTGTCCGTGACATTTGACATCTTAAAGTAAGGTTGCATTTCTGACTTGCTTCAATGCAGATGAAACCTATGAAAATAAGTCATCCGGCCTTTCCCTGGTGGCCTTCCCTAAAAATCACATTACACGAAGCTATTGCAGGACCTGCATGTTCCATTGCGTGCATGTACATGCTATGTGATCAGGATTGTCGCATACATGGAGCCAGTAGTGCGTGTTACAAGCAGGGCCCAGTGCCTGTGATCCTGTGCATGTGTTATTTCATCACATTGACCAAATCCCTCTCCAGTTTTGATGGGAAACACCTGGGAGATTCTCATGCAGCAGCACATCTTGAGCCATGTGGTGGAAAACTGATTGAAACAGGGAGTAAGTGGGGTGCTGTGTGTTAAACCAGCCTTAGAAAGAAGCATGCACTGCTTTTGGGTAAGACACTCCTAGGAGATTGCCTCTCAACTTTGCTGTGTTTGCAGCTAAGTCCCAGGTTTTGCAGTTTCTAAGAGTTCTCCTGACTTTCTGTGGAAGAGTCCTACAGGCTACAACCTATGCAACAGGTACTGAGAGAGAAAACTTCCCAACACTGAGACTTTGCAGACTTGTGCTGCTCTGGCTGCCTTTGTAAGAGAAACATCACAGCTGGGGAGTACTGAACATAACAGAAAATTAACCATATTGTTTTTGAAGTGCAGGGAGTTATTATGGGTAACCTCTGATACCTCTGCTTGTTTTGCCTGGATTCAGGAAGTAAACCTTTCAAGGTTTACTGAATATGAGGAGAACGGGGAGGGGTTTTTTTTCTCCTGAGTTAGTATGTCAGTTTGTGCAGAGCTGCTGAATTGTTTCCGTTTGCTCGGCACGGTGCTAAGCTTAACATATATGGGAGGAAGTTCCAAGTTTATGAGAAAACTGCTGAATGGTCATATGCACTGGAGGCAGGACAAAAAAGGTAATTGAGCTTGAAAATCACTTTATTTTTAGGCTTTTTCTGAACCTAGAAACATCCAAGTGTGAGCTATAGTCTGCATTTATTTTCATGGATGATAAATTTAGACCTTGCCTATATGCAAGCTTACAAATGGCTTAACAGCTTCTAAATTCTTTATAAAAAACACTCAATGCAGTTTATTATAGGTACTTTAACCTGATTTATAACTCTGACCACTTTGAATTTAATTCCATAACCAGATTAAGACATTCCACAAAGTAGGAAGGTACGAGAGGGGTTGTAGCCATTTTACTGAATCACTTTAGAACCCAGTCTTGTGTTTTGAGTGTTGTTTGACCATTCGGTTCTTTCTGCATGTAGATGTGGCTTGGTAGTTCGGGACATTTCTGTGAAAAATGCAGTAACATTAGTTAATCACCAAATGCCACAGACTCTGCTGCCATCTCCTGAGGACAAGAAATGATGCATCCTCCTTTGCCACACTAAATCTCTTTTAAAATGGGGAATAATGGCTGATGGTTGAGCCAGAAAAATACTTTAGTCCAAGTGGAAGTTATTCAGAACTTGAAGAGCCTGCCCATTTGGCAGTGTTCAGACCAGTGATCTGAGAAGGTGCTAGGTATTTTTATCCAGAAGAGGAAAGAAGATAAAAATTTGGATCTTTACATTTGTTTGGGAATTGATAAGAGAGAAATGCAGTACTTCCTTGCATCCCTCCTGCTCTAAATGAGATAGGCAATGTCAGGATTACTTTCTACTCCTGGCTGGGAAAGGGGAAGGGAAGAAGTAATCCATGTGGGAGTTAGTTGTAAAGCAGTGGAAGTTTGTCAGGAGAGAGTTTGAGGCAGAGAAGCAGGGATAAGAGAGAGTGTGTATAGAAGAATACCTGATTATTTGGAGACTCTTGGCCTTGAAGACCTGAGAGTGGAGAAGCACAGCACTGAAATGGGGTAACTGTATTTGTGTCAAATTTATTGAATTAATTCATTATGAGAAGGAAATTGTACTTTAGGCTTTATTGAAAATAGAGCCAAAACCATTTCCACAGCACTGTCACTAGGTGACTAAGATTAAGATATTTGAGTTTTCCCAGGGGCAGAGTATTTTTCTCTTTAATTAGTTGAAAATACTGTGCTTCATAGGAAGGTCTTCATGCATGATGTACTTCCAGAGCTCACTTGGCCTTCTTCTCCCTCTCCCTGTTCTTTTCCAGGTTCCATGTGATTTTTGGCCCTTCGCAGACTAGAATCTCTAACCCTGAAAAAAATTCTGATTTCCACCATCTGAGCATTGTATTTTTGTTCTCTTGAGAGTATGGGATGGGATCTGGGCGGCAGCTGAAGGCTCATTAAAGTTTTCTCTACATGGCACTTGGAATTGTCAGCAAAGATCACAAATTAAGTTGAAAATTGCAGTTAAAGGACATGTTTTTAGACCTTTGGCAGAAATTTTTATTTGAGAACAATTTGTTTTTAGTGAAAATTAGGAGGAGGATGGGGGAGAAAAAATTATTGTTGCCTTAGAAGTGTTTTTTAAGGTAGGCACATAAAACTGATAGCACATTCAGTTAATTTTTCACGGTATGTTATTAATGTAATGTGTGATTTGAACACCTTGCTAAACCCAACTCTGGGACTGCAATCCAAAGTATAGGTAGTAAACCCATAATGAACTTTTCTTTTTTTTCCCCCCACTATTCCAATGGACAAAGGCATTTGTAAAGAAATGTATTTCAGTGACCTATAGAAATAGTTTGTGTGAAGCAGAAAAATTATTTTCTCCGGATATGTCAATTGCTTGTAACCTGTGTACATACAAGAAGTGCCCTCAAGCTGTATTTATGTAAATAAAGTACTTTGTAAGCATCACTTCTGTTTTGAATTTGAATGTAAGCCTCTGTTCTTACCTGATGATCATCAGGTACTTAATGAACACTAATTAGCAAAGGGTCATGATCTTCTGGGAGGCAAGTAAGGGTTATAATTGTTAGGTCTGGGGACATTGAGGGTGTGGAAAGCAGCAGTAATCTACAAGGTGTCTCAGGATATAATTAGTGGAGGCACAAAACTAATTTTGAGGCAAGCTGTTTCAAAATAGTGAAGTACTTCTGTTTAACAATCACAGATCAAAATCAATGTTCTTGTAAGCTTACTTGACCAATAAGGAAAAGTGGTTAGAGCAGCAATGAAGAGTTGGGATTTCTGGCAGCTCTTTATCTGCTGTATGATTGCAGACAAGTTGTTTCCTCTTTCACCTGATATTGATGTACCTGGGATAGGCTGATGAAATATTTAGGCCTTAATTTTGTGAAGTGCTCTGGAGCAGCAGAATTTTATGAACAACTTAAGTGATGTACATGTGTCTGCTTTTCTGTTCTAGACTAGCTGCATTTATTTTAGCTGTTTTAGAGTTTGAAAATTCTGTCAGCTGGGCGTAATGATTCCTGGTCTTTGTATCCATCTGCAGAATGGGATAGCTTATAATGTTCTTGGGAAAGTTTATTTTTCACTCGAAGATTTGAGACCTAGGACACGTTTCAGCTGGAAAAACTGTGAGGCTGTTATAGCATAATTTTGCTTCTTGCACGTGAAGACTGGGCAGTCTTTTGTATGTGGTCAGGTTTTCTAGGTTGAAGCAGAGTAACTTATATTCACAGATATAGTGAAGAAATGTGGTGGTCATGTGCTCTGAATATTTTTTCCTTTTTTTATGATAAAGGGAGAGGCAGCTAGGGTCTGATGTATGTCTTGGGGAATTGTGATGCATGACATTGAAACCTGTTAACAGTGAGATCCAGGAAACTTGCAAGTCTTGAATGAAGTCTTCTGTTAATTCTGATTCTACAGTTGCTTCATTTTCTTCTATACATCACTGTGCCCATCTGCAGGGCAGAACTGGGGGTAACCTCCAGCAGGGTATCAGGTGTCATGCAATACATGTTTGCTCTAGTAAGCAGGACTAAAGAAGATCACGGGGTCTCAGAGCAAATTGGTAAGACTTTTTGAATGCTAGGTTTGTACTTATCCTTCTGGTTTTCTGACAAATGAGGTAGAGTAGGTATGCAGCCCACAGATCTTTGAGATAATTGAAAACATTCTGGTCTGCCCACAAGAACTAGACTAACTTGTGTGAGTAGCTAGACAGCTCATCTATTAAAAAAAACAAAAACTAAACAAAAACAATCCAATCAAAAAACCTCACAAAACCCCCAACAACCTCAGACCCCAAAACACTAGGAGAGGCTCTTTCGGCCTTAGAGTAGAATCTAAGCAGAGCCACACCCTTCAGGTCTACAGCCTTCATAATTCTGGTTTGGTTTTATTTTATGAGTGGATTATCCTGTCTAGACTCCTGCTTTGACTTGGAAGCCAAAATAGAAGCAATAAAGCTGGCTGGCTGCTTAGCAGGTGACAAACCTTCTCTGAAGTCCTCTTAATTTGTTAGGGCCCATTTCTTCATGCTGCCTCTCGACTTCTCAGTAAGTTTTGCAAGTTTCAGATACAGCTCTGCTAAATTTAGCCTGCCAGATGCCTTCAAAAAAGCCTGAACCCAGCTATCAGTTACATGGAGATCTGTTTCAGTCAGGCACATCCCTCTGGGGAGAGACTTGCACTATTTAAAGTTGAATGAGACTGAGATTCTTACAGCATTAAGAAATTTAAAATTCGTCCTTTTTCTTCCTGATGTTGGTTCTAAACTAGTGTTCGGCGCTTGGTATTCCCAGGAAGTAAATTTGTTTCCTCTTGAACTGTAGCTAGAAGTTGGCTGTGTCTTGAGCTGTCATAGCAGTATACTGTATATACTGTATAGTTCTCCTTTGGTATATATTGAGCAACGAAAGGCATTCCTAGCACAAGTAACACTCGTGTAGCCTGCATTACTTCCACCAGTGTCAATGAAAGGCATTGTAGGAAAAGTAGATTGTTCAAATCATGGCCCCATAAGCTGCAGGCAGAGCAATTCAACTGCAGCAGGACTAACTAGATTGTATTTGGTCCTACAAACTGTGTGAGGCTTTTCCTAGCCAATGCCTGGAGGATCTTAGGACACTGGCATGTAAGAGCAGGAGTGTTAATGCCAATGTTCTGGGCATGCATCCAGTTTCAGGAAGTGGCGCCTGTCACCTCACGAAAGTCGCACTTCTGTTCAGATTTGGTGGATCACTCTTCACTTCCGCTCTTACATCGCTGGACAGTGTTGCTGTGCACTTTTAACAGATAGCAGCCTGTGCACCAGGAACCAATTCCCTTCACTAGTGAATTCTCCAAGTGTTTTTTTTCCCCAGCGACCAAGTCATGGAAGGTAGCAGTTGTGAAAAATGCAAGCGTAGTCCTAGGGTATGTCAGGGAAATGCTTCTGGTAGTGACAGGAAAAACTTACTGCCGCTGTAAAAGACAATAGTGTTTAGGCTGCTGTTAGCGGTTTTGGTTAGCCATGTTTAAGGAAAATCAACTTTAATCAGAAGGAATATAAGGAGGAGCTAGTATGACGAGAGTAGGAGTTAAGAGCTAGTCTTACAGGATGCACCAGGAGCTTGGCTTTAGTTGGAAGAAAGGTATGAGGAGATCATGATGACTCTGAAAAGGCCTGTGCAATGGTACCCATCATCTCCAGACATTTGTACATTTGAGTACACTGGAATAACTAACTGAGAATAATGGTAGCTTGGGAGCAGCCTTACAATGGAAGATGCTTAAGTGGTTTCAGAAGGCTGGGATTCCATTGAAGAGAGTGTATGGATTTGTAGAATACTGTAGCAGTAAGAGGCCTGACCTGATAAGCTAGGAGTCTCTCATTGCTCTATGCTAAAAGCAGGTGAGGTGGGGTGACTGGCTTGTCCCAGAAGCTTTGAAATCTAAGACAGCTGACTATTGCATCCTCCATGGGGTGCCATTTGTGCTGTAGGGTGCCAATAGTAAGTGTGGATCTTCTTAGAAATATTGGTGGCATCATAGAGTCAAATAATTTGTTATGGAAGGGCATGTCCCTTCTGGACACTTCTGGTTCTTTACACATCTTTATATTCTCTTGTATGCTAATTTGAGCTCATAATTTAAATTTTTTCTTTGCAACAGCAGAGGATAAGTGTTTCTGGTGCACCTTCTACTAAGCTGGAATGCACAGGACTGTCCTAGTTGGACCTCAGCTGACATAGTAAACATACTTAAGTTACTGATTTGGCTGAGACTTCACTTGAAGAAGCAGGTGAAGTTGTAAACAGCTGTTAAAAACAAACAAACTAGCAAAAAAAACCAAACAACAAAAAAAGCCCCTCACAAAGCTGCTTGTTTTACTCTGGTAAAAAGAAGGGACTGATAATTTTGAGTCCTTTGTTATAGGTGCTTTGTCTTGGCTATTTGGAGTAGTTTTTTTAAGTTCTTGAGATCAAAGTGCACATTGTTCCATCAATGATAAAGTGTAGCGCAGTATCTCTAGACTGTGCTCACAGATGTATTGGATAATCTACATCCCTGTCCTCCTCTTGAACAGTACTTGCAGTTTAAGTCAGGGTGAGCTGGCACTTCTGCTTAAGAACCAATTAGTTCTGCCTATTGCAACCTTTCCTTTATGCTAGCAGAGGACTTGTGTGGTGAACCTAGTCAGGGGACTGATGTGGGTTAAAATGAAACTTTAGTTTTTTGTCCAGGTTAGTTTTAATCAGTGTTGGTTCACCACATTGTTGCACAAACATTTGTGCCAGCATGAGGATGGAAATGAGTGGCTCAGAGACAGCAAGACTGCTACTTTTGACAGCAGTGCCAGCTTTCCCGTGATTTTACTCGAGGCCCCAGTGGCACTTTTGCCACACTGTACTCAGGCAAAATTATGTATTTTCATTCTGTGGGTCTTCCTTTCAATGTTCTTATTTAATTTACTTGTTAAATGGTTTTGTGCATAATAGATGTGGTGCTGATTTAATCAGCCAATGCTATACATTAAAGTAATTTATGGTTTGAGTACACACTATTTAAACAGATATTTAGCGTATTGATTTATGCTTCCTGCAGTGTTTCTCAAACCTCTTTCATATTATTCTCCAGGATAAGATACTGTCCCTGGTGCAATTCTTGCAAGGACAAACCAGATAGTGACAGAGCACAGGAGACAAGCAGCAGGAGATGGCAGGAGGCAGCAGTGAATGTGGCAAGTGGTGAGAGATAGAAGGGGAAAGTCCAGGGGCTTGAGGAAACGTGTCAGCAAGTGCCTTTTAGCCTTCTACTAACAGAGCTCACTTCTCTAGCCTGATGCCAGCCTCAGAGGTGATGTCTTGGCTCAGCAGCTCCCAGCCTTAGACTCTGCTCCTGCATTTATTTATTTGTTCTCTGTCTGAAACCTTCTTGGTGAAGGTCCATTTTCTGGCCATGTTACCTTTCTTAGCCATCTTATCCTGGCTGCCTCTGGTAATATATTTTAATAGTAATTATGATGTTGCACTGTCGTCATAAATATTTCATAGTGACTATCTTCTAATACCTGGTTTGTTTGATTAGTAATTAATTAATCTTAAAATAATATTAGAAAACACTACCTGGTAATGGTCTGTGTCAGGGATTTTTGCTCAAAAGGAGACATAATGTAGAGCAACTTTGTTGTGATTTCATCTTGCTGGCATTGCTGATCTACTGAAGCTTGGAACTACTGATACTTTTTGTATCACCAAGGTTAATATAATGTTATTTGGAGAAGATGTCTAGGCTTTCTGTAACTGAGTATGAATATGAGGTTTATCTCTTCCCCTGCTGACCTCTTGCGCTGCGGCTCATCTGACCTAGCTGGGCAGTTGAGACCTGTTCCCTTTGGTTTCTACTCTCATGCAGGCTGCAGTAAAAGGGGCTCTTGAGTCTTTTCTTCCCTCCTAGTAAGAGATTACTGAGGTGCCCTACTCCAGCAAAACTCTTTCATGGACATAAATATACCCAGGAACCCACATGCCACAATTTTACTCCTGCCCTTTGTGAGGAAAAGGCAGCAGCACTGCTGAGATCAGAACTTGCCTTCTGTGAGCCTGAAGAAGCCCTGCTGTGCTAGGCAGAGCAGTTGTGCCAAACTGGGCATAAAACAAGTACTATAGTTTCTCCACCATCTAATAACTTTGCTTGCATGCTTGTTTATACTGGGAGTACTTCTGTAGGGTAAGAACATCATCCTTATTAGCTCAGGACTTCCTTTGTGTTGGAATATAATTCTTAAAGGGGCTTGTGCAAATGGCCATACATGAAGAAAGGAGTCTTGAGAGCAAAGAGTGTCTTTACTGCTGTTTAGGCAGGAAACAATCTGGTTGCTCATATCTATTCAGTAAAACAGGGCTGATATGAACCTAGAATTGTGTGCTTTTCTAATTCCATGTGCACTGGCTTTGTACCTGCCTACATATTCTGGTGATCATTTGGAAGAAGGATTTTGATTGTCTTGGTCTTTTTATTTTTCATTCTTGTAATCCTTGTTAAAACTGCTTGCACTCACCCAAGGATAACTAATATTTTTCTTTTTAAATTTATTTTTCTTTTTTTTTTTATATTTTCTTCTGTGTGTATAGTGTTTCTGTCAGGAAGTTTGTCTTAGAAAAGAAAGAAGCTTGGTCTGTTTCTTCTCAGTATAATTCAGTGTATTTTAAGGTTGTGGTTCTGGTCTCAGCAGGAAGAAAGATTTCAGTGATGATCGAAGTAGATGCAGATATCACCTTGAGAAGGGCACACTTTGCATATTAACAAGCTTAACATATTTGTTGCACGCAGTACTGATGGTTTTTAGAGACAGATGTCTAATAATGACTTTGTCTAAGCATAGACTTTATATTGATAGGTGGTAAAATTGAGACTGTCTTTGAAGCATGGACAAGGACTTAATTTCTTTGGTCTTCATTCTAGCTTCCTGTTCCTCCTATATTTTCTTTAGGTTTTTCATTTTTTTTCTTGTGATCTTGATGATCAGAGGGGAAATAAGTGGGATAACATTAAAGCTAATACTTCTGGAGAGATCCGTATTCTCCTGTCTCCCACCCAGTAAAACCACACATATACTATGGTATACGTATTTTTAGTGTGACCTGAGAGAAACTTCTAACTGTATAGAACTGACTGAAACTAGGTTTGGGACTTAAATCAGCCACCAGCATAAGACTTGATTGTATGGGTTGGACGTGGCAAATATGCATTGAACTGACTATTAGGTGGGACAGTTTCTAAGCATGAGCAAAATAATTAATCTTGGGTGTCCTTAAAAATGTTGCAGTATGTCAGATGTTAAGCATGTTTTGATTTGTTCCAGTAGCCGGATCGAGCTGGGAGATGTGACGCCACACAACATTAAGCAGCTGAAGAGGCTAAACCAGGTCATTTTTCCTGTCAGCTACAATGACAAGTTCTACAAAGATGTACTGGAGGTTGGCGAACTTGCCAAACTAGGTACAAATGTTCTTGCCAGTAATTGTGGGCTGTGGTGGCAGAAGTGGTCATCATTGCTATCCATAATGGTTTTAGCATAATGGAATAGCCGCTCCTTCTGTTTAATTGTTTTACATAATGAAAAAATAACTGTTTAAGAACCTCAAAGAAGCCACAGAGTGTCTATGTTCTAAGTAGATTACATCCCACTGGGAATAGGCATATTTTCTGTTACAGAAGAAAACAGCTGTGCATTGCCAGCTTACCTCCTAATGTCATTGCTGTTTGGTGAACAGTAGTAAGCAATCACTATGTCAAAGCAGCACTGGTGACTTCATTCCAAATGTGAATCCAAAATCTATGTTGTTTTCTCTGGACAGGAGAATTAGCAAGGGGGGAGGGAGGGAAGAAGGAAGATGCAGCGTGTAGATGAAAGAGCTGTATGTGTAGTTTGAGACTTGTTACTGATGAGCCTTTGTTTCCCTCCCTGGCAGCGTATTTCAATGATATTGCAGTGGGAGCAGTGTGCTGTAGGGTGGATCACTCCCAGAACCAGAAGAGACTGTACATCATGACACTTGGATGCCTGGCACCCTACCGAAGGCTAGGAATAGGTAAGGAGGGTCTTCTTTTGTATGTGAGGCATCAAAGAAACCAGATTGCTGTCCAGCTTTCTAAACGCTTTTTCAGATTTTTAACCAAGTTAGTGGACTTTGGACTACTGATTTCTTTGGAAGGGACTTGGGGGAAAGAGTATGATTTATCATGTGCTCATTCTTCTCTGCCTTTCAGAAATGAGCCTTTAGTAGGAATTTTTAATTCAGGATTTCAGATTACTTTAATCTTAATTATTTTATACTGTGATGTAAATACACTCCTTCTGTGGATGTGAAAATTGTTGCAGAGAGAGAGTGAAATAATTGGTCAGATATATGTAACCAGTACACAAGTCATACGTAAGTACAACACAATGTTCCTTCATTGGCTTTTCCCTTCACTCTTCTAAATGTAGGGGCTTTCTATTTATTTTGTCTTTGTCAATACTGATCATTGCTGCTCAGGGGTAGTACCTGCTTTTTGTCTCTACTGCATTTAGTTCTTTGTCTCTACTGCATTTAGTTCTTTGCTTCACATTGCAAACCCATAGGACAGATTAATCAAGATTTACAGTAAGCTGTTTAATTTGACAAACTGGATTTAAAAGATAACTTTATCTTAAATTATTTTACTACATCTTTAGTAGAAAAGCTTACCAGTTCCCTCACTGATTTACACAACATTTTGGTTGTATTTTGAGCTGAGTTTGAGACCTTGAAATTAGTATTAAAATAAGCTGATTTGTACATACGCTTCTGGCTGTTGTGATTTTTATTTCTTTTTCAAAGAAACAATGAATTAAGGGTTATGAGCAGTCAGAAAGAGTAAAATACTTACACATCATGTTTTATTTGCCTTTCCTAGTTTTCACACTCTGTCATTTTAGTCTGCCTACAGTTAACCTGCTTCTCCTCAGGGAGCACCTAGGTAAGTACAGATTTAATTGTACCCTTCTAGTTTTCTTAAGTATCTTCTTTATCTTTTGGCAGGAACGAAAATGTTGAATCATGTCTTAAACATCTGTGAAAAAGATGGCACTTTTGACAACATCTATCTGTAAGTAAATGAGTAACACTCATGCATTATCTCATATCTCTCATGATAGAGATAGATATGGGAGCAAAGGGATGGAGATCTAAGTGTGGGTTTAGTGTATATTTTAGTGGGGTCATGGGACATCTTGTAAGTACTAGCAGGAAAGCCAGGGGTCATATTCTGGGCTTGTTGTGTAATGCTGAGAAAACAAAAAGTGTGCTTGCTTTAGAAAGGGTTCTGCAAATCTTCTGAATTTGAAAGTAGTTTAATTACAAAATTATGTTCTAGAGCAAAATTCCAGTGTAAGACAAAAAAAAACCTTTTTAAAAAGGATTTTATTTTTATCATACAAAGTTTTCATCTTCAGAATGGGAAATACTGCATTGTGATGCATTTGCTTTCTGTCTTTTATGACAGCACTCTGTGGGTTAGAATATCAGAGATGTTTGCAAACACTCAAAGTTTATATTCAGTAATAAGACCCGACTGCTATTCCCATTCTTGCACACTGCCAGGTCAGCTATTTGTGCAGCAACACAATAAACTAGATCAGTGCCCTGACCCAGCTGGGGAAGCTGTTTTCAGTTTTGTTTCTTTTTTTTTGTTTTTTTCATTTTAGTGTGTTTTTGGGTTTTGGGAGTGGCTTTCTTGTGCTTTGTTTTGTTGCAATTTTTTTTTTTTTAATCAACTGCATGTCTGCATAAGCACTTGGCATGATGCAGACAAGAGAACAAGCACTGGGCTAGAGGGCAATCACCCCAATAGTCCCTCTGGAAACAGAGTCTGAAATCCATAAATGCCAAAACTATGCTTTTCCTTTGCTGCTGGTTTCACACTTCTGCTTTTTTCTGTGCACTGGTGTCTGTGTGGTTACCAAGTGAGCTGATGCAGTTTTTGGCCTGATTTGCTGAAGCTAAATCCTTCTTGTCCGTCACTGCCTTGGCCAGCACATGAGTGCAAGCACAATGCACTGCTAGGGATAGGCCCACAGCAGGTTCGGCTTGGATGGACTTACACTGCCACAGAACTACACCCTGAATACTTGCCAGGACTGTGGAAGAGACTTTGTGAGGAGTTTCATACACTGATATCACTGTAAATGGAGTGACTTTCTCCTCAAACTTAGTCAGTCCATTTCTGCTATGGAGGTGCAGACTCTTCCATGTCCTCTACTGTTGTTGCTTTGTGCCATCTCTGTATGAGGGACATGTTTTAAAGAGGTGTCTGTGTGAAACTTCTTTTGGCTCATTACTCCTGCTCTCCTGCCTCAGGAGAAATAATGAGCTCTGAGATGCCTGCTAATGGGACAGGGACTTTCCTTTTTACCTTTGCACATTTCTGTGTGAACAGTGAAGGAACAGTTTGCTGATTCTAAGGCAAAAAAAACCCCAAATCCTTCAAAATCCTTCTTTACAGTTCCTGGACTAAGGATTCTGGCATAACAGTAAATAGCCCCCAAAATTGGCTTTTTGATTTTATTATTATGCCTATTGCTTGTGCATCTTCTATTTGAACATACTATGCAGTTTAGCATCAAATTTGATATCAGTGCCTAAATTTGCCATTATAATAAAGTTCCCTTTTAGCTTTTTGGTGCTTATTTGGCTTAACACTAAGATCTTTTGTTTTGTTCTGCTGCTGCTTCCACAGTTACTTTGGTTCTATGATTACGCAGTGTGTTGTCATGACAAAGTGATTCATGAACTTGTGCAGTATCCACTAAGTTTTGGGAGTGTTTAATCAATGCCTTTCTTGAGCCAAACATTTTTCTTTCTTTTCTCTCTTTCTTTTTTTTTCTTTTCTTTTTTTTTTAACGAAACTTGGGCAAATAAATGTCCTAGTCACTTAGGATGAAGAGCTGATGGCTGTTTGTTTTGGAGACCTTGAAACATGCTAGCAAAATCTGTAAAACTCTAGGGGAAGTAAATACAAGGGAAAAGGACTTTGTAAATCGATAGGACTTTTTCTTTTGTATTACAGCGTTTTGTGAGGAGAGAGGAGTAGTTAGACTAAAGCAAGGTGTTAAAATCATATCAAACACCATTGCCAGTTACTGCATGTTACTGTGTGTTGGGATCATTGCAGAGACAACTCCTCTGGTCATCAGCAAAGTATTACTACAGGAGGTTAAAGTTTGCTTTACACTGAAACTCTATTATATATTTCCACTAAATATCTGCCATATTGCTTTATTAAGAAAAATTGAAATTGCCAAGGTAGTAATGCTTCAGTCTCTGCTATTTTTTGTTCCTTGAAAGAGTATTACTGAGGGGAAGCATTTACTACTATTGACAGCCATGGGCCATCCAGGAGCTGCTAGCCCAGAATTGAACTGGGAAGACCAACATTTCCAGTCTTAGATTTACACCACTGTTCCTGTCTTTATCTAGATAGCTGTTTTTCTTGTCTCTGACGATTCTGAATATGGAGGCAGAATACTGACCCTGTCTCTCTGTGCCCTTTTCTGTCCCAGGCATGTCCAGATCAGCAATGAATCTGCAATTGACTTCTACAGAAAGTTTGGCTTTGAGATCATTGAGACGAAGAAGAACTACTACAAGAGGATAGAGCCCGCAGATGCTCATGTGCTGCAGAAAAACCTCAAAGCTCCTTGTCTTGGCCAGAATGCAGATGTGCAAAAGACCGACAACTGAACAAAACCCAGCGGACACTTTCTTGCACTTGCTTGTCGCCAAATAAGGAAAGAGAGGCCTCTTTTTTTTTCCTTTTTTTTTTTTTTTTTTTTTTTTGTTGTTGGTTGCTTGTTTTGGGTTTTTTTTTTTTTGTTTGTTTGGTTTTGGTTTTTTTTTTTTGCTCCATCCCTTCATCTTATTTTTTTTTTTCTTGACCTCTCTCCAACAAAATGTAATGCTTCTTCCAAGGATTGTCCAATCACGTTTGGGGTTGGGTTTTGGTTGGTTTTGATTATCTTTTTGAGCTCTCTTTTCTGGTAGGTTTTTTTTTTTTTGTTTTTATTTTGAGGGCGGGGGGGGGCTGTTTTTTTGTTTTTGTTTTCTGTTAGGGTGGGAAAAGGTGTGCAGATCTCTTTGAGGTGTGGAGGGCTTGAGCAGGCTATCCTGATGACAAGTTTCCTTCAGAATTACTCTTTTGGTAAGCAGAATGTAAACCCAATGGGGGGGAAAAGGCAAAGCAATATCTTGTCCTTTGACTCCTACATCATTGTGTTTTTTATAACCTACAGGGTACTTTACTCTCCCCCAATGTTACTTTGAATGTTACTTCAGTACTTCCCACTCTTCCTCTTAATCCCCCCACCTCAAAAAAGTATATTTAGTTCTTCCTAATATTTTTGAGTATGGCTTTTTCCTCCATCTTTTGCTGAGAAGGGTGGGCTACTTTACCATACCTTTTCACTCTGCCTGGGCTGATCTTTTTGAATGCTTTTTTAAAATACTCCTCACCCAAGCTGGTGCTACACTTCTTAACTGACTGAGAGGAGGATTTAGAGTGGTCTTTGTTTTTTCTTATTTTCATTTACCCGACTCCCAGCAGACTTTTGCCAGAGTAAGAGCTAGATCTGGTGTTGGCAAGAATAACCTTGTAAAAGTATGAATCCTGAGGAAGCACCCTTGCTTTAAAAATGGGTGACATTCTGCAGGGCTCATTGACAGTTAGTTTTATCTGTGTTGTTGGGATGGAAAAAGTGACTGTGACCACCTTACCAGCTTTGATGACATAAGGCAAGCACCTGTCTCCAGATAACTTTGTTACAGCTACTGAATCTGTGGTGACAGATGTAAGGGTTGAGGAAACCAGGCAGCAAGGCTAAGAAGGCAGACATGAATCTGACCCTAATCACATAGCTTTGCAGGGTCTCCTGGATTTGCTTGGGATTGGCTTGGCTTGCTGTGTTTATGAGCTCCTTTGGGAGGAGGTGGTGAAGACCTGTGCAGTTTTGCTCCTTTGAAGATTATTTTCCCCTTCCCCTGTTCAGTAGTAATAATGCAGTTCTCCTCTGGTGAGAGGGTGTTCGTGGAGCACCGGAGAAAGCAGCGTATATTAGAGCATTTTATGGGTTTGGAAAATAGGCTGGCTGGCTTCTTCCTAGTACTGTAACTTTGAGGCTACAGTAAACTGTACTAAGCTCTGCTTTGCATCCTTTCATGCTTTGTTTGCGTGAATACCAGTGCTCCTTTCTAGGCACTGTTGCCAGCAATTTTATGTATGCCAATATAAATACCAACTTGAGCTTGGACTCTTCTCCAAGCATCTGGGAAAGTGCACTGAGCTGAGACAACACCAACCTGCCCCATCCCCCATGTAGATGCTGAACTGTATTCTTTTCCTGTTTGTTTTTTAAAGTTTAAATCTGCATCTTGAATTCTTCCGCTCTGAAAGCCTCCAACCTGTAGTGTGCATTGCAGCATACATCTGGTTAGTAGGTGCTGTCCAGTCATTAGAGGGTGACTTGGGAACCAAGGATTCCAAAATAGGAATTGTGGTGAGGCAAGGGATGGCACCCCTCGCTGCACGTTAAGTGGTCTTTGATACCCCAGGGGTGACTATATGAGCTGCTACACAATTATTCCTTCTTTGACAGAGATGTGTAGTGTTTGTTGGAGTGCATCTTGACAGTCCTGCGCTGGAAAACAGCTACTTAATTTGCTGAGTTTGCACTAATGGAGTCTTGGAGATGGGCAGATGGCCAACACCAGCCCATCTGCATGGTCTGAGCACCTGAGTTTGCAACACTCAGTGACAGACTCTGGCTAGAAAGATGCAAACAGTTCCCTTGGCCAGAGGCTGCCTAGTTTTGACAAAAGCTTATTTTCAGTACAGCTAGGACCTGCTCATGGTGGTTATGTTGGCAGTCCAGCATCTTTCTAGAAGGGGATGTATCGAAGCACAATTAGCTTGTCATATGCCAACATAGTTTCCCTGGCCATCTGTAGACCAAACCAAGAGAAGTATGTGGAGGGAGAGAGAGATAGTATTGTATTTGAAGATGTTCGTGCAGCACAGCTGTAACTCAGACCATAGCTGCCTCTGGTGCCAAGCAAAGTGCTCTTCATTCTTCTAGAACTAAGTGGTAAGTGTTTGGGTTGGGTAGATGGGTGTGGGGATATGAGCTCTTAGGATTTGCTGTTGTTGTAGGCTTCCACAAATCAGTGTGTTTCACAGACAGTTTTTCTTCAGGTTTAAAAGTACAAGTCTGATGTCTGAACTTACTTGGATTAACCTTTGTTTCTGTCTCTTTTTGCTTTGGGCTGCCATCATTCTATGAATGTATCCATGAGAACAATTCTTAAAGCTCCTATTCCACAGCAGACCTGCCTCATTGTAACTTCTGATAAAATATTTTGTAGGAGGTGGAAGAGAGAATAAATCTAAGACTCCTTTTCCCAGGCTATTAATCCTGGAAAACAGTTGTTGAATCTTGAACACAAGGTTTAATCTGACTCTTAAGAAAACGGTGTTCCCTGTACATGGATAAGGGCAAGTGAAGGTCAGTAGTTCTGGATGACAAACAGTTGTATTTTATTAGTCTATCAGTTGTGTTTAGCCAGGGAGGAGAGTGCTGTATCTTAGTGCTGTTAACCCAGAGACACTGAAATTGTGTGAAGTGTGGGCTTACTGCAGAGAACTTCAGTTACTTTGATTGTTGCTGCAGGAGGACATCCTTCTAGCTTGAAAATAACAGCTTGTGAACAACTAAATTTTTCCAAAGTTGGGAGTTTCAGTGGGGAAGAAAAACCACCAGCACCTCCTGTTCTGGATGAAGATCTAGCAAGAAAAATGTATGTGACTAACCGCTTTAGAGTGTAAATTGTGTATATACAAGTTATCCCTGAATCTCTGCAACTGGCTTTGTCATACATCGGTCGAAGTATGAAGATATTACCTACAGAAAGACTCCTACTTGAGGAAACCATGGTACAGGAGAAAAAGAATCATCCAGAAGAGAGATCCCTCATTTTTGGGAGGGGGAAGGGAGAGAATGTATTTAGTGTATACAGAAACTGGCTGAGTTTACATGATGCAGCTAATGGTTAAACCTGCCAACTAAATATGACATACTGAAATATGACAATTGAAACAAACTTATGTGATATTTTGCTAAATCTTGATGGTGCCCTGTGTCTAGTAAAAATTTGATCCTCCAAATTGTTTTATTCTCCCCCATGTTGTAATCCAGGGTCAGCTGCTATGCACAATGTCTGTGTTTTGTAAAGTGTTTGCTGACTTGGATGTTTCTTTTGAATCTGCAACTGCTTCCTGATTAATTGGCTAAGACCACCCCTGGTCTCTTGAGTTAAGATTTAGTGAAAGGTATGCTGTATGCAGTTTACAGATGCATTCGCAATGTTACAAGTTAAGTTGCAGGGGGAGCAAATTCTTTACAATAAGATGGTCCATTTTTAATCTATATCATTGCCCTTGTTGTACATCAGGAGCATGTTTTTGTTTTTCTCAAACTCTTTAGAAATACCGTTCAGAATAAACGTGCACTATTTGAGTTATGTCATTTACAACTTGTCATGTGCTTTTTTTTGCTGTCCAGCTGTTTCCTTCTGAAATCAGATATAAACTGTTCCTCAGATGTGTCATAAACTGTGTAACTCAGAAGATTTCTGACTTGAACTGTGTGTTGGGCTGCTGTGATGAATGCCAAAATCTGACAACTGAGCAGAGCAAGGTCTGTTTGTCTGTTTTCCTTGAAGTTATGAGCCCTTCCTCAGAAGTCCTCCGTCTTGGGGGGGAAGGAGGGAGGAGAGGAAGAGGAACTGTTCTGGAATATTTTTGCATTGATTGGTGAGCAGTCCGGAAGGAAACAGACCAGGTGTCAAGAACTCAGGTTTGGGCTTTATAGGTTAAAAAGTTTAAAGTATTCAAATTAGCTGCTAGTTATTGCAAATATTGGCCACAGTCTTTGAAAAACTATGGTCCACCCTTGTAAATGTGACTGGTCTTAACATGCAGCACATACTCTTCCATACTGACTTTTCTCAGAAAGGTATTTAAGTAAAACTCATCTCTCTTAACAATCCCAGTCTCTTCTCTTAAAGCCATTGTTTGTCTGTAATTTCACTGTGCTCCTTTTCTCCTTTGTAGTGCCATTTGTGAAGTGATGAAGTTGCACTGCGTCCCAGGTTCTGGAGGAAAAGAGGTGTTTCCCTAGATATTCTATAGGGTATTCTATTAAGTTCCTCTGGAAACTGCTTTATTAACAGATGGAGTTGCTGCATTCATTAGAATAACATGCAAAAGCAAAGCTGAGGCTCTGAAACTTGTCTTTAGTCTTGAGTGTCTTCTTCCAGCTGTCTTCCCTGACCTCTGCTGGAGGGCCTGGAAGACACAGCTGGAAGTGAACTGCTACCAGAAGTGCAGCGTTCATCACTCCAACCTCACCAGCAGCTGCAGAGGCTGGAAAACCTTTGCTGTACTTAAACTGCTGCAGCTGTTCTCCAAACCACTTGGCTTTTATTTTTTTCTTCTCCTTCCTCATTCCAGTTACCTCTTAGAACAACCTTTAGAATGTTGGACAACTGAGTTATCCTTTACAGGGAAACTAGCAGGTGCTCCTGATCATTTATGTTGTCCTTTCCTAAAGCTGTGCTGGTTCTACAGGAACTCCCATTCCCCTCATTGTATTCAAAACTTGGGTATTTATGGCACCTCTGTAATCACTCAAGGTGTGCTGTTATCTCTTATTTGTTATTTGTAACTACTTAAAGAACAGTTACCACACCAGGATCTAGTGAGCGAGTGGTCATTCACTGCATGTGGAACACTGGGATTGTTCTGCCTTTTAATCAGTTCTCTGTCCCTGTGAGGACATTATCCTCTGATCCTGCAGTATCTTAGATTACTTTAAAAAAGCCCTGTCCAAAAACTCTTACATGAAGTCCTTTTGAGAATCTCCCAAACCAATCTTGTCAGGTGAGCATTGTGATCTATTTCTGGCAGTATTACTTTCCTTTCCATAGGGGTTCTCTAAATCTATTCAGCCCATCTAATCCAGATGCTTTGTAAGGGACAAATGACCTGCCTTATGTTCTTTTCCCTTGCCCTAAAGAGGCATCAATTCAAACAGATAATGGAAAAGTTACTCTATCCCTCTCTTCATTGTGCCTTCTTTCCTCCTCCCCAGTGCTTTGACACTGTAAAAGCATTCAGCTTTGCTACCATTCTGCCTGAAGGCATTATGGCATCACCAGCTGAAGCTCTCAAATCTGCTGAGTTGCCAGCTTTCTTTCACTCCCTTGAATGTACATGACCCATAGTCCAAGCAGCTCCTGCACTGGGAAAGATGCACTGACCTGTGTTCTGATTGCCTGTCAGCTGCTCTATCACATCATAAAGACTTAGGCCACTACTGCTTGTTGAATTACTGAATCCAAACCTGCATTACAACCAAGAATTGGGGAAGAAAAAAAAAAAAAAGTTCAAAAAATTGCACTCAAGTTCTTGGTTAAGACTATCTGAAATAAAGCTGCAAAACTTCTTCACTTGTCAAAAGAACAGCACATTATCTCTTCAATGTAAAGCTTTTCTTCCCAGTATTTGTACAACAGCTTTTTCTTTTCTTTTAACCATCTTGCCATATAGTTGTAAATTTATATTCTGCAAGAGAAAACAGGCTACTGATACTTAGCAGGTTCCAGTTGTATGTGATTTCACCTATGGATTTTTGCCTGCTGCTGGATTTTTGCCACAGTACTTCAGATATTTAACCCTGTACTGGTAGTGACCATTTATGAACTCAAACACACTATAGAGCACAATAAGAGTGTCCGAAGGTAAACTTGGATTTGCTGTTTTGGATGGGGGAGTGCCTATTTAGTGAAAATCTTCACCAAAAAAAGCACACAACTCTTTAGAAGAGAAACCTCCCCTCTCAGTTCATACTGGAATAAATTGATGGAGCAGTGGTATTTCAGATTTTGCTTGTCTTCCAGTTTGGTTGTGTCATATGAGAACCAAAGATTATGAAAAGCTAAAAAGTGCATTTACATTCCTACTTTACGCTTTCAAGCTGGTATTTATAGTAACATTAAAATTCCTCTGCAAAAACCGCTTGGGCCTCAGTTTTCTTCACAGCTCGCAAATGGTCTTTTCACTTAATGTCAGCTGCAAGGTTATTTTGCAAGTGGTAGCTATTCAAAATAAAATAGTTTGGGTTATTTAACATCTGATTGCCGCTATGACTCATTTCAGCAGCAGAAGCGTTCTTGGACACTGCTTCATAAACTTGTCCTTGCTCTGTTATATTGTAAAAAGGCATGTGGATACAAGATGAGGCTGGAACTGGGAAGCTGCCTTATTATGGACGATAACTGAATTAGGGTTAGTGGGAAGTGAAAAGTGAGGTAGTGTAGAGTTGTTAACGATCCACAGTCCCTCACTTCGTAGATAAAACGACATTTTTCCTAAACTCTGATTTAACTCATGAAGAAGATGGATGGAGTGCCTCCTTGCCCAGAACTAAGCGTGAGCAGAACGTGTGACAAAGTTAAGGAACAATGTCTAATTAAAGCATCAGTCACAGCACAGACCAGTCACGGGACGTGGCTCGGCTCCTCGTGAACAGCTCCATGTGGCAAATCTTTAGCCAGCCTTTATCTTTGCTCTCCGTTCCGTTCCAGAACGCCGCTTGCCGAGGGCGCAGGGCAGCAGCTCAGCGCACCAACGCTGCTCTACTCCGCTCAGCTCTCACACACCCCGCGGGGGAGGTCGGCGAAGGGCAGCGCTCGGGTGACTCTCGCCCAGGCAGGACGGGATTGTTTCATGTGCCAGGGACACGCACAAAATAGCACACACAAAACAACACACGGCCCTTTCCCCATCACCGGTGCCGACGATGCCGCCCAGAACCGACCCAACGCCGCAACCCTTCCCGTCCCAGCGCGGCCGCTGCCCCTTTAAGAGCTGCCGCCCGCCCCTCCGCGCGCCTCTTCCCGCTGCTCTCATTGGCCGCCCGGGACGCCGCTCCCCGCCAGTTCCTGTTTCGGCCACCTTACCTTGTTGACGCCAGTCTCTGCCTCCCCGCCCTCTGATTGGCCCGCGCCGCCAATGTTTGTGGCGGCGATTGGCCCGCGCCCGCTCCGCCCCGCCCGGTTGAGGGAGAGCGACGCCCTCTCCGGAACGGCCCTTGTTGATTGGCCGCGAGGGCTCGCCCCGCGCACGCCGATTGGCTGCGGCGCGAGCAGCAGGGTGGGCTGCGCGGGCGGGCAGTGGCGCGGAGGCGGCGGCGGGGCTGGCGCGGGGTGTCCGCCCGGCGGAGGATGGTCCCGGCGCTGGGGCCGCCGCGCAGCGCGCCCGGCCCGACCGTGAGTGCCGGCGGCGGGACCGGGGACGGGAGCGGCAGCGGGCGGAGAGGGACCCGGAGCGGCCGCGGCCGCGGCAGCGGGGCCGGGGCGTCGCGCTGGGCCGGGGCCGCGCTCGCCCGGGATGCCGGTGGGGCCGGTGCCTCTTTGTCCGGCCCAGGTGTGCCCGGGCCGGGCCGGGCAGGGGCTGCGGGGCCGGGACAGGCCGGGGCGCAGCTGCAGAGCGCGGGCGGCCCTCGGCGGTACGGCCCCCGGGCGGTCGCGGCTCGGTGGCGGTGGCCGGGCTCTGCTCCCCAGGAGTTGTGCGGCTGCGGGGGCTGCCCGTGCCCGGGCTGGGTGAGGTAAAGTCGGGGGAAGCAGCGGCGAAGGTCTGGAGAGCGGCGTGGTTTTATCGCTTTGCGGTCTCGGTGCTGGGAGACAATTGAGCGTGAGTCGCCGTTCGGGGAGTTTGCTCCGGAGGCAGCGAGAGGCGCCTCAGCCTAGCATCTCCTCGGCGTAGCCCGGGATGTACCGCATCCTCCGTGCATCGCGGCCGTGCGCTCGTGTTGAGCCGCACCCCGAGGGGAAGTTAGCCCACTCCAGAGCACGATGTGCGTACAGGGCCAGCCTTTTTGCTTAGACCTCGGTCACTCGTGAATGACGTTTCTCGTCTGGCGTGCTATGAGCTTGGTCTCCTAAGGAAGGACGTCTGATGGATGTGTTCGTCTGTTCCTTCTCTGCCTGATAATTTTAGCTCTCTGGCCAATTTCAGTCAAATTTGCCAGCAGCAGAGGTTTTAAAGAGTTGAAAGGCTTCAGTTTCATGGAAACCGACATTGACAAGCACAGAGATGTGTGTAACTCACAGCTGCTGCTCACATTAAGGGCAGGACACTTAAAATGCAGTTCCCTGTGACAGCACAAATGAACTGAGTCCATTGACATAGCTATGGTTAGATATAGCTGTGGCACATGATGCCCATTGTCCAGGGAAGTCTGTGGGGAAAAAATTGGAAATAAGGCAAAGAAAAAGGGAATAGCGTTGTGTTGAGTTTCTCTTCATAAGTACAAAAATCACAAAACTGTATTTTTGCTTTTCACATAATAGCTTGGACTTCTGTTAGACTTCATTTAGACATGCAATTATTAAGTACTTCTAGCAGAGATAATAATGGCACAGTTAAGCACCCAGAAGTCAGGTATTGTCACAGCTTGGTTTAGAGGCATGATTTTAGCTTTACTTTTAATATACAAGTCCTTGGGACCAACTTATTTATGTGATTGTGTTATGTAGCAGTTTAACCAGCTGCAGAGCCTTGTTTGTTGCTCATGAATTGTGTGCAGTAATCAGACGAATGGGAAGTAGGAACCTTCCTTTGAGTAAATGGTTATTACTATAAAGATTTAGAACTTCTAATTTTTGATTTTCCATTAGTGCTGTAACAGTAACTCATAGGTACGTTTTAGGATTAAATACATTTGACAGCTGAAAATATGTTTGCCAAGCTTAGAAAAATGCTCAAGTTATGAGTATGATTTTTAAGGTCCTTGTATTCAAAATATCACGTCAGGTATGTGAAACAGTACAAGAACATTGCAAATTTGGAAATTACTTGCTCCCTTAGAGACTTACTTATTCCCTTAGGTTATGGATGCACGGGAAGATTTTAACGGAGTAGATGAAAAATGGTGGTGGATCCTGGAGGAGTCTGACAGCTGCAAAGAGATAATTAGGATGTAAGTTTTTGATAGTGGCTTTGCTGCTTTGATTCCTGGTTTTTCAAGTAGTGTTCTGAGGAGCTGGCCAGGGACAGACTGAAGTGACTGTCACTTGAGTGGCCCTGGGACGTGTGCCTGGCCCACACCTGCTGTGTGCATTGTGGACTCTCGCTTGTAGCTGAAGTTTAGCTGTATTCTGAAATGTCAAAGATATCTCGGGAACAAGAAGGCAAAGATTCTGTGAATATGTTCTGCTGGCACTGATGGCTCAGCTACTCCAGCTGTTTTTCACCACAACTCTTTTTAGGTGAGTGTTGGGGATGCTCCTGACTCTTTTAAGGCAGAGGAGTTACAGAGGTAGTTTTTTGAGCATTGTTTGGTTGTTGATGGTTTCTCCCCATGTACTGAAATTATAAGAACACCTCTGGCTTCCACATATTGAAGTATAATAAGTTAGGCTACAGAAAGATTCGGGATGGTGCCTTACAAATGTTCAAGCACGCTTTTAATTTGCAAAATGCCCTGATACAAAGTGTGTGACATTGTAACCAATCATGTCCCACATGGATCTGAGTTAATATAACGTATGATTTGAAGCTGGTTGCTGTAGGAAGAAGTAGACATGAGAGGAAGTCAAGGGTTGGGACATACTGGATTTGACAAGAGCCATTCTGTGGTTTAATTTTTGTACAGTAGTGCTTTTTAAGGTCTTAAAAATTACTTTTTAAGTGACACCTGGCTGGAGGAAGGTATAAATAGTGTAGCATTTAATACGAAGGGCTTCCCAATGAATCATGGTTGGTTGTGTCTCAAGAACTTGTGAAAAGTACCACCAAGTCTGTGCCACTTCGAAGGACAGTGATAGCTTTCAAAGTAGGAAAACACATTCATATTTATCCTGAGGGATTTGATTTGATTAAAGTAATCAAAAACACAACTGAAATGAAGAATTATAAAATGACTGGCATTACTGTGGATGCACAGTACATCAGGCTGGAGGGAAGTACAGTTCTTCATAGTCCTGAGATTTATGACTAGAGTTGTTATGAAAAGATCAGAAATGTTAAAGCTGTAAGATGGTATGCACGTACACATTTACACATCTATTTTCATTTAAAAACCTGTGTTGTATGTGCAGCTTCCCTGGCATTTTCATCAGGGACATGGCTCAGTAATGTTATTTAACTGAAAACTCAGTTTCTCATCTGAAACTCTAGGCTGTGATATGTATTCAGTTTTAATGAGGGGGAGTATTCAAGCAGTGTTCAAGTTATTTCAAATTACAGTAAAACATGTAAAGGTCTCACTTCCTTGATTAGGAAGTGCTGTGCAGTGCCCAGTTTATGTAATGCTGACCTAACTTGCTGTTTAAAATACAGTTCTGGCTTTTATGCATGGATATAATGTGTCCAAAGTGTACTTTGGTTTGCTGCCTTACCAGTGAAGTGCTGTCGTCATGCTTAGAGTAAGCACGAAAGAGGTTTTGCTGTGTGCACAAGATTGACAAATTGTGTGTAAACTGGGTTTGTTTCCTGTATGAAAAGCTATGGCTTTAGTCCTCTAAGGTGAATGAGTTACTTTTGCAAGCATGACTGACCATAGCAATCTCTTACATCAGCCATGCTGGGTGCCATTTGATTCAGATAAGAAGAAAGTACTAAGCTGCTAAAAATGTTTCATGCTTCCTGGTAACAAGTGCCTTTCTCACTCAGTTACCTGAACTTCCGTCAGGTTGACTGACCAACGTGAAAAACATGAGTTGAAATCAGCTCCATCTATAAGCACATCTCAGTCATGCTGGTATTCTGCTACCTGAATGGGTTCTTTGTGGTCCATCTCTAGTGAGGCTGGAATGATCCAAATATGGAGCTACTAAGTTTTAGGTCTAAATCCAGGTTCCTCAGAACCTGTGATCCATTTTTCCAGCTTTTGGTGTGGTGGGCAGTGCCATGAAAAGATTGTAGAAAGCATTGTCCATTAGCCTGCTGACACAATAGCAGTATAAGGGTTTTATGAGGAGAGGAGAACCTAAAGATTTGTTTATTCTTCAAGTAACTGAAGTTTAACTGAAAATAACATTTGGGGTGTCTGCCTGCATCTGTAGTCTGTGTCTGGCTTCAGGAACACTTAACTCATGCCAGCCTTCAACCTTTGAAGCTGGACTCTGCTTTGCTTTCATGCATCAGTGAAGCTGTTACCTAGAAGTTGAACACAGTTCTTGTACAAAGCTTCATGCTACAGCTCTTCGTGCTCATTTACTCCAGTAGTAAAGTGGTGCTCCAAACCAGGAACAAAGAACATAATATTTTCACTGTTGGAGTATCCCTAATATTCAGAGATGCTTTAATTCAGAAATGTTTAAATATTATGCATCTATTGCTTAAATACCTCTTTCTTCATGAAAATCTCTCACTTGCTGGTGATTCTGGGACTTCTTGTATAATTGGAGAAGCTTAACTAGTTTTGGCATCATCTTGAGTCAGTTTCACACATATTAAGCCAGCACTGCCACCATGAGAAGCAATCTTGTTTCAGTGCACGTATTTGGAAGTGTGGGGCATCTCTGTGATCCTTTTGCAAAGTAAATTTTAAGTTGAAGTAGTGTCATCATCTGGCCTCATGGGTGAGGAGTGCTGGTGAGCCAGGGTAGAGGCTACACCTCTCAGCGATATGTTGAAGGAGTTGGGAGAATAGGGAAAGATAACCATCTCAAGGATTTTCCCATTATTGCTAGAAGAAATGGGCTGACAGGAATTTTGTGAAGTTCAACAAGGACAAAATCCTGCACTTGGGGAAGAACAAATCAGCCCACCAATACATAGCTGGAAAGTGCCTTGGCAAAAAAGGACCTGGTGGACACCAAGTTGAACATGAACCAACAAAGTGTCCTTGTGGCAAAGGTGGCAAGTGGGCTCCGTTTGATACAGGAGTATCAGTGAGCTGAGGGAGGTAATCCTTCCACTGCACTTGGCACTGGTGAGGCCACACCTGGCATCTTTTCTTGGGTTTTAGGTTCCCCAGTACAAGAAAGACATGGATGTACCATAGAGAGTCCATTGAAAGGCCACAAAGACAATTAAGGTACAGGAGCATCTATTGTCTTGGGAGGCCAAGGGAGCTGTGGTTGTTCAGCCTGGAAAGGAGAAGGCTCAGGGAGAATCCCGCCTGTAAACTGTCTCAAGAGACTTTACAGTCCATCTTTGTGGTTTTTCTGTTTTATTCTGGGTGGGAATGGGAAGACCCTATGTTTCCTAGCTTGGAATTATTAAGTGTGTGAGCTGTCCCTTGCTAAGGAATGCAATGGAGTTCTCCCACTCCTAGTTTCACTTTAAGGTATTTACCAAGTCAGTCTTAGGTGGCAATAGGGAGGTGATTTCACAGTTATAGAAGAAAAAGATGGAGGTTAGTAATTTTTGTTTTATGGAATGTTTTTTAATGAGGTAAAACTTGCAGGATCATGCTATCAGTCTGTCCCATTTATCCATTCCTTTTAGACCGCTGCAAAGTAGTAACTTGGAAATCTGGTTGTAGTTTCTTCTCTATTGTCGGTGTTAAATTTCTACTGCAGTCTTATTTGCTTTTCCTAGTGCTTTCAGAACTACTTACTCACCTCAGATAGCTAATACACAGTAATTCTTCTAAAGCTAAATAAGTAGTTCTTAAAGTGGTGGAATTATTGAATTCAGTTTTTCTATGGATTTGCACCTAGTAGGTGCATTTTCTTGTGTCTAATGTGCATTGATTTTGATTTTTAATTTCCTCTTTGAAAGCGTTATGAATGTGTGCTTGCTTTCTCTGGTCATCTGGGCTCAGATAATTTTAGTTTGGACCTCTCTGTTAAATATAATTAAAATAATGTGCAGCTTTATCCCTGCCAGTATTATTCAAAACTGTCAAACTGTCAAACATCCAGATTGCAAGATGAGTCCTTTATTCCTGGAACTGAAGTAATTGCCCAGTACACCCACTTCATAGATCCAAGGAAAAAAACTCTGAAAAGCAAAGGTGTAATTGCATTGAGGTTTTGAAGGAGAATGAGCTGCCTTCTGTCCACTAAAACCTTTAGTGAGTAGTCTGCTTATAAAATGTACATTGCAAAGTTGTGGAGGCTTTGTTTGGTTTTCTTGGATTTGGGGGCAGAGTGTGTGTGCTTGTTTTTGAAAGCTCATTGAAGTGTAATTAATGAGTTTGTTTGATGAGTTTATACATTAAAACTGAAATTCTGTTTTATGGGACCTTCTTCCTCAGCCATTTTTTATTTTGGCCCCATTAAGATTCATAGGGAAATCCCTTAACTCTGGAAGGGCAGTGTTTGTAACAGAATCTCAGTTTTGATCTCTTCTGCATGTTGTAGTGGAACTTTTTAGTGCAGGCCCATAGAATATTGCTTTCTTTATCATGGACCCTTGATGAGTTCTTTGTTCGTGTCAGATTTCTTATACTCCAAGCCTATAAAATATTTAAGGACTTGACTGTGTAATCCTTTGTACTGAATGACTCATATCTGAAAAGATGAATTAAGAAATTTGACACATAAACTCTTTGGATGCCCTGAACATTTCTCTTCTAGGATATTTTGCAGTGCTTGTTAGTTAGGTTCCTCAGGAGAGAGCAGCAAAGCAGTTTGGCATGTGTCAGAAAATGCCTTGACACCTCCTTGGGACCTTATGTGGTTTTATAAACAGACTATGTGAGGATCCTTTGTAGCTGCAGAACAAAAAGAGCTCAGCTTAAAACCAAAGCAGTGAAGCAAAGAATACTGCTCTGGCTAAATCATTGTAGCCAAAATGAATGTTTTTATGCTGTAATTCTAAATTGGTTGTCAGGCTCTGTGACAAGGTACTGCTCTTTGGATAGAGATTTCATTTGTAGATAAGATCACATGAGAAAGCAGAATTGGACTGGCTCTCGCTGGAGCAGGTTGCCCAGGGAAGCTGCAGGTGCCCCATCCCTGGAAGTGTTCAAGGCCAGGCTGGATGGGGCTCTGGGACATCTGGTCTTGTGGGAGGTGTTTCTGCCTAAGGCAGGGGGTTTGGAATGAGACGATTTTTAAGGTTACTTCCAACCCAAGCCATTTTGTGATTCTAGGACTTACAGCTTCTACATTTGTCCAGTCATTCTTCGGTGTTTCAAATACAGCTTTCATATATGGATGGCTTCCCAAGTTATAAATAACCATCTTGGTCACATCATTTGGAGACCATGATGACTTGTATGTTTCAGCTTTTTTCAGGAAAACAATTGCTTGTTCTTTAGGCAACATGCTGCTGCAAGGCTGTGCTCACTGAGGGCTGCTCTTGCTCAGGAGTGAGTGGCAGAGCACTCTCAGCCTCAGCCTGCTGCAGGCAATCTTTGCCATCTGATCCAGGTAACCTAACCCACACTCCCACCACAGAGGTGATGACCTGTGTTAGGAGGAGCTTGCCCGCAATTCACTTGGTATCCACTTAGCCTTCACCATCAAAACACACTTGTGGCTCCTCTGTCAAGCACAGCATAATTAGATGTCTGTCTTCTCTTTGAAAACCACTTTCTGTTTTGAAGCGTACCACGGATCACTGGGCATTGGAAGCCAGGGAGATGAGCACTGTCTTTTGACATAGAGACATTTTTCACACTTTCTCACTTCCTTAGCGAAATTGGTACGGTTGGTAACTTGTGAATCTCAGCGCAATACATGGAGAACAGGGGATCAGGAGGATTTCCTTGGTCATTCCTTTTTTATTTCCTAAAGAGAAGAGTGATGTTCCCCTTATTTTGAGTAGCTGAAGACACACTTTAAGGGGAGAGCTCTTTGTGATTCTGGCTTGTGCACTGGTTGCATAATTACAGCTCTTTAGCTCCCAAATGTCTGCTTCCCTGTAACAATTGCCTCAGACCACAGGAGATAGTTCCCTTAGGCATCTTCCTTTACTTGCACTGTGTGCACTTCAGTTTGTTTGCCAGTACCAAGATCATCTGCACAAGGTGTGGGGGTGGCAGCAGCTCTCACCTGGGTGCAAAATGTCCAGAAATACCTCTCCTTAAATATTTTGCAGTGAGTAAGAGACTTGGTTCCGTGGACATGAGCGCTCTCTCTGCCCCTCCTCTAAGGTGTAAAAATAAATGTACTTAGGTAGACTCTGGAGGGAACAACAGTAGACAAAGAAGAATAAATATGAGAGCTGGATCTTCAGGTGATTAACAGGGAAGTTTATTTGTTGTTGTTTGTTGTTGGTGTTTTGGTTTTGTTTTTTTTTTATCTTATGAAGTTTTATTAAGCAGATCTGGTCAGGATTTCTCCAAGTGACCCTACACCTGTGCTATCCTAAAATATGGTTTTAAAACTAAATGGTCAGTGCAATTGCCATTGATATTTTGAAAATTACAAATGAAAACAAAGCTAATGTAGATATGAGGAAATATCACTTGAGTTACGCTTTCTCTTCCTCCAATGCTATTACAAAAAAAAAACCCTGAACATTTTTTTTCTAGTTCTCTTGCATGTTGTTATATAAGAGCCTTACTAAAACTTTATTGCTTTAAGTCAACAGGAGGAAAAATACTAATATATTTCAGTTTAGATAATACAAACAAAAGAGGCAGAGTAAAAAAATCTAAAGCAGATAAATTTTCTTTCTATCTGTTGTTTGCAAGCACCTTAAAAAAAAAGTTGCCTCATGTAACAGGTTTTATCTTATTTGGTTTGTTGTTTGGTTTTTTTTTAACTTTTGCAGAAGCTCTGGGAACAGTTTGGTTGGCCTGGGAAACTCTGAACTGGTTTGCATCAGGAATATCTTCCTCAGCACAAGGTGGCAGTGCCACTCTGAGCCAGCTGGTCAGCCAGCATGTCCATGCTGCAGGGCTGGTCACAGACCCAGCCGTGTCCAGTCCTTTACCTGACCTCACTCCTCCTCCTCTGCTCACTCCCAGGTTTTTGTAAACATCTGGGAACTTCATCTCTTTGAGAAGTTGCAGTTAGGTCAGTCAGTGGGCCCAGCTGCTGTGAGGGAGTGGAGTAAGGGACGCAGTAACAGGGAAATCTCAATTTCTTCCGAAACCAAACTGATAGATCTTTTTCCTCCTATCAGGAAAAATATAATTTTTCATTTTCCTATATGATAGTCTTAGCAGGTTGCTTTGATAGGCCGCAGTAGTTAATGCACACAGGTAACAATCATAAAGGTAACTTTGTGTTAATGTTTCCTGCAGTCATTTTATTAGGTAAATACAAAAATAGAATAGAACCATTCCACGGGGGAATAAAGAAAGAGCAGTAAATTGTGTCTCTTGATCGAAAAGGCACTTTGCTTGTTGTTAAAGGCTTGGATGAAGTCCCTGATTAAGGCTAGCTTTGTTCTCAAACATGCATGGAAGATTGGAGAAGTGAGCTCCAGCAGTTACTTGGATGAAGAAGACACTCTGTCTCAGGAAAAAAGCATTTGAGTAATTCTTATCTGTGCCTTGGAATTGATCTTAGCTTTACATTAAGGCTAACTACATGAGGTATACATGTAAGAACCAGTAAGAACTGTGAAATTGCAGCAGTGTGACAGCATAAGCTTGCTGAAGGATATTGAGACAAAGAAAGATTTGGACTGCTGGTAGGTTTGCAGAATATGTGTAGTTGCATATAAAAAAGATTATTTCTGCCTGATGCAGAAGAGTGGAATGGCTTTACTAATTTGAGGAAGATTGTCTTGTACAGCCAAAGGTAACAGATTGGAATAATTATTTTCTTTCTTAAAATGGATATTAAGTTTGGAAACAATTCCTAAATAAGGAGTGAAAAAATAATACCAAATAAAATAATCTAAATTAGCTTTTTCTTATATTTGCTGAGTGCATGTTTTGAAGAAGAGATTTAATAAAATTTGCTGAATAATACCTGGAAAGATGGGTGGTAGACAAGAAGATGTTTAAATAAATTTGTTTTAAGTTTTATACCCTATGTTTCAGAACAATGGAAGAGATTAAATTATGTTAAACTTTAATCTTCAGAATACAAAATATCCTTTAATTTCTGAGGATGACATTGCATTTAAAATCAATATTTTATGTTGACATTGTGAAAACTGTTAACTGCATAAAGCTTGAGGGAAGCTTGGTACTAAATAAATATAAATGATGAGTTGCTGCTTCTTCATCTGTTCCAAGAATTTGGATTTTGCTACATTTTCTCTGCAGATGACATTCCGCTGAGGGAGCATATTTCATGAGTGAACTTAAAATACATTTGTCTCTGAGCTTGTGAGGCAAATACATGTCTTCTGCTTTAGAGAATCCATGGAGGGATCTTGCCATGAAGAAGCAATACCTGACATGGCAGAAGTAAAGGGAAGCCCACTGTCAAAGCTCTGGCCATGCAACAGCTGAGGGGGAGAAGTGGAGACAGTGTGAACATTCATCAGCCCTCAGAAATCTCCACCTAGGCAGTATTTTTATTTTCTTTTTAATTTACAAAGACCATGTTTTCAGCAGCCCTTAAGAAAACCTCCTCCCTGGTATTGTCAGCTTGAGCTGTTTCATGGATTATCAAGTAAAATGGAAAGGTTTCTGTCCTTACAGAATAAGAACAGGGAAAAACAGCTTCAGTTCTCATGGTACATTCTATCAGTAGAAAGCCCAGAGTTTTAGACAAGTGTTACTTAACAAATTTAACCACTTCTTTTCAGTGGAGCTCAAAATAAACCAATTGATTAATTAGATACTGTGTACAGCCTTGCTTTTTCCTATCAGGACCACAAAAGTTGGTTGAGTGGTAAACTGATAAACTTCACCTGTGGAAGTAATTCCACAGTAAAGTGAAGTTAGGGTATCAGCCACAACATTCCTGTGCCATGTCCCCTATATGAAATGGGCTGCAGATCCCAGTGGAACTGAAGCATATCAAATACAGACTTTAAGTTTACATTTGTGAGGCTTATACACTCAGTGTGGCAACAAATGGCTTGAAATATGCAGGGAACAGCATCACTTGGAAGAAGCTTACTGACATTATTTTAAAAAAAAGGGCTGAGGAGGAAGAAAGAAGTGGGGTCTTTGACATGTAATAAAAATTTTCTATTCTTTTTCAGGATAAAAAATGGTTAGGAACTATATTAATAAATTACAGCACAAATTTTCACTAGGGCCTTGTCTATCTATCTTCCAGAATTCTATATACAATGAATTGCTGAATCATTTCAGCATCTGCTCAGCATTAAGAAATAAGGCAGTTGGAATGTTGTGTATATCATGACTGGGAGATAAGGATGGCTGCTGTTAAGAAAAAGAACTTTGCTGAGTGGACACAGGAGAAGCTAAAATACAGGAGTATGAAGAACTCGTGTCAGGAGGGAGAAGTGGGTGCTCTGACTTAGGGCAGGGGGAAGATGGTGCTGTGAATGTGTTCTGGACCATGCAGCTGGAGTCAGAACAGCCATGGCTTCTGGGGAGGGGTATTTGTGTGTGGGTGCTTTTTTACATCCTTACCTTCACACAGTTGTGCTTTCTCTGTGGCCCTGCATGGTAGCTGACCATCTAAATCCACATTGATGCTTTCTATGTTAAATACACTGCAATAAAAAAATACTCCTTTGGTTCTCGAGCTGTATAAATTTGCAAGATTAAAAAAATTTGGTTGCTTGGTGAATATATTAGTCTTTCAAAAATGTGAAGTTCACCATAACTAAGACCTCTTTTATCTTTTTTCTCTGATTTCCAGCATATTTGCTATGGTCTCATAATGCCCAATAACAGACATATCAGCTCTGTCTTTATAGGTGGTGCAGAATCAAGAAACAGCGTATGTGACTGCCACATGACACAATCCAGTATCTTCCTTTTTCTAAGCACGTTTGAGAGCTTTGCTTTACCAGAAGTGTGCCCATGTGCTCACATCCTCACTAAACAAAAACAGTATTAAATTAAGTGATCCCTTTGCCCTGTCGAGTACTTATTTCACTTGCTACACAAGGTGCTGCCTCAGTGATGGATATATGAGTGTAGTGTCACCAGGCAGCTGCTCTGCTTCTCCTGCCTCTGCTGGTAGCCTTAATGGACACTGGTTTTGCTGGGAACTCTGCTGAAAGGAGGTGTGCTGGCCTCAGTCATTCCATGTACACCTGAACATTTCTCGTTGCCAACAGTGTCCAAGATGTCTGGGCTCTAACTGGGTTTTATTTTTTTTTTTTTTATAATCAGAACCGCTCATCTGCTAAGGTCTCCCAGCTAACCCCTTCATCATCACCTGGTACAGTGAATGCAGCTAGAATCAGTGAGTAAGTACTACTGACCATCACCAGCTCTCTGCAGGAGAGATAAGTGATAGATGCCTTGGGTGGGAAACTGGCTTTCCTGGCTTTCAGAGTTGTGAGTTTTTACTAACTTGGACAGCCTGGGACAACAACTGGATTAATCTTACTAAATATAAACTCAAAGAAATTTGTTTTTAATCCAAGCTAATTGGATTTAAAGGAGAAGAAATCTTGTTTTTAAGATGCGGTAGCACAGTTTATAAGGGTGTGCATGGAAGCGCTGAAGTCGCACCACTGCTTTCTCCCACAGTAAAAGACTGTTAACTCTCTCAGGTGTTTTCATAATTTATGCAGGGGATGGTCAGTGAGCACAGAGAAAGCAGAGTCTGGAGGGGTATAAATGGAAAGTGATGTGTTCCCATTGCTGGGCTGGAGAGGGCTGTGATGGCTGTGTTTAGATAGGCTGTGTGTAACACCCTGTGAGGCAGTGGAATGCTCTAACTCCTCTTTAAAGTGGATTAAAGTGTCCACAGTTTTGTGATGTTGTGAAGCCTGTTGTGTAGGTGGAGTTGAATTACGTTCCTGAAATCTTCAGGCACTTTGAGTTCCCTGAGTTGGATCTGTTCATAGATGTTTCTTGTTCAAGAAACATTCAAAGATGTTTCTTGTTTGCTTTATTTTATGGTTTGCCAACATCTCCCAAGTCTTCCCTGGAACAGAGAAAGTACTCCAAGATTAGAGTGGTAAACAGCTTCAGCCATAATGTTTTTCATCCTTTAATCTTTTCTGAATGCACTACATTTAATTAACTTCTAGAAAAAAAGGCTGAAATGCAGTATCTAAATTCAGCTGTGGTACCATACAGATTATTTCTGTTAGTGTGACACACACATGGGTGTGTGCACAGAGCACTTTGTGAAGTGAATGCTTCAGTGGTTTGGGAGCTCCATATATTCTGACTTTCTGGTTTGTAAGGACATTATTTTGGGGGTTTGTTTTTGATGTCAGTGCCAGTAGTGGTAGGCTCAGTTTACATTAATAACTGCTTGGTGTTTAAAGTTACACTAAGAACCACCCCCACTTCCTTGCAATCCAAAAAAATAGACAAAAAATACCCTAAAGATATGAAGCCTGTTGAATGAAGCCAGTGAGCTTTCTCGGAGTAGCCAGGGAAAGGTGAAGCCACAAGGAGTTTGAGGGCCCATGGGAAGAGTTGCAATAACAGGTTGGTGAAAGAGTGTGAAAGTAAATACAGAGCTCAGACATATCAAAAAACAGATCTGTTTTTTCCTGTTGTCATCTACAGTATACATTGCTCTCTAAAATGTATTTCTGGTAGATATGCATTCAACCATCATTGACTTAATCTCATCTTTTGTGTAGTTTTATAATGTTTTTGTTGGTCTAAATACAGGCTACCTATCTGTTCAAGATGACGACAAGTTAAATGCAATTCATTAGGCTGTTATATATAACTTTAGTTCATAACTTTAATTTTATCTGAATTTTACATATCTGAGAGCATAGGAGTGTCATTTTTTGGTTGTTTTGAGGTATACAGTAATTTAATAGCAAGTTTTGTAATCTGCTACATTAAGAGCACTCTAAACTTGTAGCTTATGAAATGTCTTCATTGTAGCTTGTTTTTTGCTTAGCATTCATAATTTATTTTGAACTGGGAATTGAATGCTTATTCAGTGAGGAAGGGCTGATAAGGGAGAACGTTTTTTCATGTCACAAAAACCGGTCTGAATCAAGGGGATGGACTTGTGCCTACACTGTAGTAGGGCCCCATCCTTGTGCTCCAAGGCAAAGCCATGTAACAAATGTCATGGGCTAAGAATTCAGAAAAGTGTAGGAATTGTTAATTCCTTCCATGATTTTTCCTCAGGCTCTCTTCTCCGAAACCATGCCAGAGATGACAGAGAATGAGACACCTACTAAGAAGCAACATCGGTGAGTTTCTGTGGGAAAATGACTATTTAGTAGTTCCATGGTCTGCAGCCATGTTGCAGTCACGAAGTTTCTAGCTAAAAGTTTGGCAATAATGGTATGGACAAGAAGTTCTGTGTGTTCATCAGGGTTGATCTAAAAGTTTCTCTCTTTCCCTGTCTATGCCAAACTATTTGTTAAAGATATAGCTACCTGGGTCACTTTAATTTTTTCACTGACAATTCTGATGTGTGTAAAACTGTGTTGCTGCCTTGGTTAGAGCACAGCCTCTATTTTTATGGAGGCTCCTTATAGATATATATATAGTATAATTTTGACAGGGTAATTTAGAACTCTTCCTCAACTCCCAGTGGAATCTGGATCTTACATCTCAAATCTCTGCTGAAACTCAAACTACACCTTGAGGTTGTACAGCAACACTATGACCAAAATTTGTGACGAAGTGACTCAGCACTCATTAGAACTTTTCCAGAGTTTTGTTCCTTTGTATTAACATGGGTGATCTAATACGTTATTACTACTAGGTAAGCATGTAGGATATGATTTATAATCAAGAAAGGCTCAAAGAGAGCATTGATTTGTCCTACAGAAAGTTTTCAGTCTTTGCAGACTTCACAACACTTTCTTACCTGACTAATAGAGTATTTTGTGCTCTGTGATGGTAATGCCAACCAAAGGACAGCTGGGTGTCTCCACTCCTTATACTCTTGTTCACATTTAGTATTAATGATCATCTTTAGGCATTATTTCTTAGCAGATGTCTCTGGGCCTGACCTGTAACAGTAACATTACTGTCTTGTAGTTCTTGTCTAAGTTATTCCAGGTGCACACTATCTTCAGCGAGTTACCAGCAACAGGTATCAACTCAAAGTGTAAAGGATGTGCCTCATAGTAATCACACCTCTTCCACTTGTATCTTGCGTTCTTACCTCAGATTGCTTGTTACATTGAAAAGGACAGCTAGAGTGGGAGTGTGCTACTGGACAGAAGTTTTTTGAAATTGATTTTTTCTGGAATTTTGCTTTTTCCAGAAAACACGTGCTTTGCTTTACTGTACTTCCTGGAAGTATTTGTTTTAGTGCGTGTGTATAGTACATCTTTATATATGTAGAGTATATATTTGAAATTTATTGACTGCCAGTAAAGCAGTTTGAGACATTGCACAGTGATTGCTGCCATCAGTCCTGTAGTCTCAGGTGAACATCTGAAACCAAACATAACCCTCACAAGCCCAAATCACAGAATTTTCAGAATTTTGAGACAGTAAAGGTCAGGAGCTGTAGAGGAACTGTATTTTTGGTTTCTCTCACAAAGGAAGCCTCTTTGACACCAGAAGCTATGATTTTTGAAGGCAATGTGGTGGGAAAATCAACTTGCATGGTAGTTTTCTCCTGTTTCAGTGATCCAGTGAATGTAAAAGCAACATTTCAGATAAATATTTAACTGTCTTGTTCCTCAGAAACAAAACTATTTTTTATTAATCTTTGGCCTTTTTGAACACTGCATAATATAACAGGAATATAAAAACCTAGCTCTCCACTATAAATATCTACTAATAATCAAGTGGAACATTACACTGTGCCTTGTTACATTGCAATTGATTTAAGTCTGAACATGAAAAAATTTTTGATAGAAACTCTTTAATACCAATGTCTAACAACATCTGATTGTGACTTCTGGTGTTCTAGTTCACTAGACTGTAATATTTAGTATTTTTAGCTGTAATAGAAATAATAAAAGAAATACTTGTTTGTATGCAGATCTTTAACCTTCAGTTTCACATGAGTCTTTCCCCTTATGTTTTACAGAAAGAAAAACCGGGAGACACATAATGCAGGTAGGAACATCATGCTTTGCTGTTTGGTCTGAAAATAAGCCCAGATATTTTGGAGCAGTAAAACACTTTGCATGGAGAAGGTTCTTCCATAGGAGTTTAGTACACTGAAAAAGCCTCATCCTATCAAACACCTTTCTGTGTCCTTGCATAAAATATCTGTTCAGATTGTTTCTAGTTTGCTGTTTTCCACAGCACAAACTTAAAGTATGAAGGAGCACCGTGCCCCTGCCTTTCCAAAGCTAGTAAATTAAGAAGTAAACAATTTCAGCTGTGTTCAATTCCAAAGGAAAACAACTGCATAGGCATTCACGTGCAACTAATATACACCTTTGTCAAAACAGAGACAGTGTCCTACCTGAGAGCTTTAGAGACTCCCTGGATTAGAAGTACTCCTCTAGCCTATTCCTAAGGCACACATTTGGATGCTGACATCCCAGAAAATCTGTGCAAATGTTGGCTGTATGTTGCAGCAGTAAATCCCTTCAGGGTGCAGGAGGGCAGCACACAGTCAGTGTCTAACACCAACAGCATCTTCTACAGGTGGGAACAGAAAGATGGACTGGGAAAGAGTCTGGCAGTCTTTGGCCTGGTTTATCCAAAGAAATTAATTGCAGTTCTTCTTTTACTGAACAGCAGTATTACATGGTCATCACAAAGTCAGCTGGAAAAACCACTGAGCACTTTCCATGTGAAGCCTGTGCAATGTTGTGCCTGTTGAGTGTTCAGGGTGTGGCCAGCTTCCTAAGAATTAAAGAGGAACAGGAAACAAGTTACCAAGTTTACTTCTAAGATTGCTGGCCTCATTGGAATTCCCAGTTCCTGTTTCACATGTTGATAGCTTTCCAAAATCTTTATTACCTGGGCTGAACTCTGTAGTATGTGGGGACCAGCTCCTTCCAAGCCTATACTTTCTTAGTCATTAATATCTGGAAAAGCTGAGGAGAGTGTTGCAAATATTACCAAAACAAAAGAGGAGCACTTCACAAACACTGTGATATCTGTATGTATTAGTGAGATATATAAAGGTTAAGTCCCAGGTGTCCTGTGTTTTAATTTTTACAGAGGTGGTCTAATTTATATGGTAAATTTCTTGCATAAGAAACTTTGTCTTGCTGTGTTTAGTGTATTTAAGCTTGTCTCTGTCAATGTCAGCAGTCTCTCCTGAAATACAAAAAAAAAAAAAAATAGATAGAGAAAGGTAAACTGAAGTGACAGGCTACTGAAATAAGACTGTTTAAATTAAATTAGTGAGTCTTTTGTAAAGGAGCAAAATGAAATACACTCACCTGCAGGTGCCACCAAAAGCAGAGCAACTGCACAAATCAGAAGGTTCATTCAGCGCCATGAATGAACAACACAATGGTTTGAGTCATGACAAAGCCATTACAGATATTTTTCCTTTTTTTTTTGAAGAAAGAAATCTAATAGTTTCAAGTTTGCATAGAACATGAAAGTATTTCAGTAAAAAAACTAAATAGCTACATGTGAGTTAACAATATTTGAAAGAGGCTGACTGTGGTGGATGGAAAGCAGATACTGTGTAAAAATCAAGTCCAGAGGTATTTACACTCTTAGACTTAGAGTGTAGACCCTTTCCACCAATATTCAGACCTATTGAAGAGGTAAATGGTATCACTAGAAGACTATAAATGAGGTTTTTTTCTGTCCTTCTCCAAAATAGGTAATTCCTTGAACTACTCTTCATTCAATATTTTCTTTACTCCCAGTCAGTTAGACCTTAAAGAACAGTCAAACCTTTGGACATGAAAAAGAGTAACTGATAGTCCATATACCTAGAGCTTCACCAATGTTCAGTGTTGGCTAGCTGCTCTGTTAATGTAAATTAAGCCTGAAGACTGATAAAATCTACATTGTTTCTCTTTTGGTGCTAAATTTGACATTAGAATTTAAGAGGCATAGGTTTGCTTCCCAAATCTGAAACTGATTCTTTCCATAATCTTTGTTCATTTGTTTTCTGTATGCCTAAATTTAATCAATCTGTCTTATGAAGAGAATGTAATAAAACTGTTAGTGTTAGTTTCAAAACCTGAATTTTGAGCTGTAGGAACTTTACTTTTTCATGAAGGGGTACAAAATATATCCCCACCTTTTAAAGGTATAGCTATTTGTGTTACAGCTGTTTGACTCCACTGGGTGTTAATCCGATAACTTAGGTTTACCGTAGAGGAACTTTTTTCCTCACTCAAGTTACTCCTGGTTCTAGTGTATAATTAAATAAGGTATTTTTGAGCCTTTACTTTGTCCTAGTTGTGCTGCTGTTGTGCTGGCTTGCCTAACCAGATGACACAGTATTATTTTTGCTTAGTGGAGAGACATCGAAAGAAGAAGATTAATGCTGGAATAAACAGAATTGGAGAACTCATTCCCTGCTCTCCAGCACTTAAGCAGGTGAGTGTCCATCCAGAGGTGCATACAAGATTCCTGCCAAATGTTCAAATGTTTCTTTGTCTGGAATTATAAATACTTGTTTTACTATTTGTATTAGCAAGAAGGAAAAACTGTCTGAATTAATATACTCAAAAATACCACTAGTTATTAGTATTTTAAAAACTACTTGTAATAGAATTCCTATTTGGAAGTGCAGGGTCACATGAATGTAGTTACATAGATTTTGAGCATTTTATCTTAAACTCTTGCATTTGACTGATTATTTTTGTCATCCTTCATATAATGGTTTGAAAGCAATTCAGAAAATAAAATTATAATGATAGTAATTTAAGACGCTCTTCTTGCAAAAGATGAAGCAAGACAAATGCTCTGAGGTTGATGCACAGAAGCATCCTTTTCAAGATAGAGGAGTCCCCAACAGAGACTGTTCCTACTGAACAGTAGAAGAAATTTAGAAGTGAACAAAGGTTTTGCAGGCAGAATAAGCATAGTTTCATAAAAAGATTGTGGATGGGTTATTTTCTCTTCCCATATTCCCTAGTATACTACTTTCAAAATTATGCATGTATCTCCCTGGATAGTTGTTCCATGTTTGTTTCCTTTCTAATAAAATATTAATACAAAGCAGTATCCTGGAAATTTCATGTGATGAGTATGTTTATTAGTGAACATGAATTTTAGCTGATCAGCAAGAAAGGATGCTGACTGTTCAGCATCTGTGGCCTTAGTATCTACCTCTGGGCATCAGAAAGTGTCAGCTCCAGCACTGAAAATGTTGTTCTGTAAAATCTCACTGCATTTTAGGGTCAGCATTACTCACAAAACTTGTAGTTTCATCTTACAAAAGCAACCAAACCAAAAATCAACTTCCAAAAAACCCAACACAAACCAAATGAAAACAAACCCTACCCAGTGATATTCAGGATATATTTTTAAAGTAAAAACCTCTTTGAGTGAGTGCAGCCTCATCACTAATGGATTTACAAATTCTAGACCTTTCTCCTAATTTTATATGTGTGTTTTCTTTTACAGAGCAAGAACATGATCCTGGATCAGGCCTTTAAGTATATAACAGAAATGAAAAGACAAAATGATGAACTTCTGTTAAATGGAGGGAACAATGAGCAGGGTAAGTACAGATGCTGCTGGGGGCTCTAGAGTTTCTTTCCCACATTTCTGCTGTGTCTCTGTACTAACAACAAAGCCTGGTACCACAAATGGGAATCCCAAGGAATTATGCACGTACAGGAAAAATACAGCTGCTTAGAATATTTTGAAACAAAAGGCCAACAGAATGCCCAAGTGAGTGTTCTGGCACATAGTTATGAGATAATGAAGCAATTGCATTGTGATGTAAGGTAATTACAGAGCTTAAAGGTGATGTGGCATCATCTAGTAAATTCTGCCCCAGTTTATTCTACTGTAGTGACCAGAATGATTTCTGACAAACTTCAGTTAGATTTTTTTTCATCAAAAATATATTTTCTTCATTCATAAAGCTTTATTTTTTTTCCTTTGAAAAGCTGTAGAAGTTATAACAACTCATTTTTTAAAAATACAAGGCATCATATAAAATTTACTTGAATAGATGTGTAAAAGTACAGTAGCAGAGGTATGACAGAAATAATCTCAGAGCTAATGGTGTGGTTTGTGATTTTTATTGCTGCTTTATTGTGATTTTCCCAGTTTGATGAGCATTTTCTCCCAAGTGTATTGCCAGTTTTTGTGGCTTTGCATGAGTGCTTTGTATTTCATTTTGCCTGTAATTTTTAGATGTAATGAAACTTAATTTTTCTGGAAATCTATAAGATTATCAATTAAAACACTTCTGTTGTTTGAAAAAGAGCAGGGAAAAGAACAAGATTAATGTGCTTCTCTTTCCTTCAGGAATTAAACCATTTTGATTAGCATTCAGTTTCATCTGAGTTAGTCCTAATGTTTTTTCCTAAGCAATTTGATACATCCTGCTATTGTCAATGGAATAATCTGTGAAATTCATTCACTTTCCCATTCAGTAGAGAGACTTATCAGGATAAGAGTGCATAGGTTTTGCTCACCATTTGAAAAGAACATACATTATTAACTATTTATTCAATTTATTTCTACAAATTATTTCATTACTACACATTGCTTGCTCTCCAAATCATGTGGCAATATTATTTCATTATTTTCTCTGATGTAATGGAGTGCTCTCACTGTTTTGTAGCTGAAGAGATAAAAAAACTCCGGAAACAGTTGGACGAACTGCAAAAGGAAAACGGGAGATACATTGAGCTACTGAAAGCAAATGATATTTGCTTGTATGATGACCCTACGATCCACTGGAAAGGAAACCTCAAAAACGCCAAGGTCTCGGTTGTTATTCCCAGTGATCAGGTTCAAAAGAACATCATTGTCTATTCAAATGGGACTCAACCCAATGGAAATAACCAGGGAGCATCTGTGCAGGGAATAACATTTAATGTTGGTCATAATTTACAAAAGCAAACAGCCAATGTTGTGCCAGTTCAGAGAACTTGCAACCTAGTGACTCCTGTGACAATTGCTGGTATTTATCCCACAGAAAATAAGCCATGGTCACAACCTACAGTTTCTCCGCTGGCATCTGCTCAGACAGCTCCAGCAGGGAATGTTCGTGAGCTCTCCACCCCAGAGAATGAGCGAGGTGTGCCCACCGCTGCTCCTGCCAGCTCACAGAGCACACCTCGACCTCCAGCAGAACAGGAGCTTCAGTGCTCTGCAAGTAACACACCACAGAATGAGCAAAATCCCCTCAAAAGTAAAAATGATGAGGAGGGCACTAAATCAACAAAGAAAACACTCCTGCAGGGAACCAGCATTCCTTCCAGTGCCTCTGTGGAAGCCTCCCAAGTTCAGCCGGTAAATGCAACTTGCTCAAATACACACAATTCCAAGAGTGACCTCCAGGAGAGCTGTGCCGTTTCAACCACGGACACAGCTTGCGTGCCACCTGCGAGACTGTCTGCTGCAGAGAGCTGCTCTTCTGCAAATGTCCTCAAAAGTACAGACCTGGTCAGCAGTGCTGGGACGCCTGCGACGTCTGCAGCAGAAGGAGTTAAGGCTGTGACAGCAATAAGCACTCTGGCTGCCAGTCCCCTGGAGAACTGCTGGTCCTTTTCAGGCTCTTCAGGTGTTGGCACTTCAGACTTGAAAAACATGAGTAGCCTTACCCGGATGCCTTCAACTGGGAACACACAGACCACGTGGACGACTTTGCAGCTGGCAGGAAACACTGTGCAGCCGCTGAGCCAGACACCATCCGGGATAATGACTGCCCTCCTCAACGAGCCAGTCAGTGGTGCTGGGACTGTGTCTTCTGCCCACGGCAGGCCTTTGACTACAAGTATCAGTTTGCATGCTTCTCTGCCTGGGGATGGCCAGGCAGCTGAACAGATTGTAGTTACCTTGCCCTCGTGCCCACCCGTACCTATACAGCCTTTGATCAGCCAGCCACAGGTTAAAGCTCAGGCTGCAGGAAATATCCTTCCATTAAACTCGGCTATGCAGGTGATTCAGATGGCTCAGCCTGTCGCCTCAGCTGTGACAGGAGCACCAGCTAACCAGAATGTCATCATTCTCCAGCCTCCAAACCCTGCTCCGTGCCCGCCCATTGTGAGAGCGGAAGTTCCCAGCCAAAACGTTAGTCAGCAAATTGTAATTATACAAGCTGCAAATCAGAATCCTCTTCCCCTCCTCTCTGCTCAGCCTTCTGCTTCTGTAAGAGTTCCTGTGAATGGGCCGACTGCAGTCGCGAACTCCAGCGGCTCCGTGCAAAATGCCTCTCTTCCGCAGACTTTCGGAGGGAAGCACCTTGTCCATATATTACCAAGGCCATCTTCTTTGCCATCTTCTAGCTCTACACAGACATTTTCCGTGACAATGTCCAATCAACAGCACCCCCAGACTATCTCATTAAATGGGCAGCTTTTCGCATTGCAGCCTGTCATGTCTTCATCTGGAGCTTCAAACCAAGCCCCTATGCAAATTATTCAGCCCACCACCAGCGAAGATCCAAATACCAATGTTGCCCTCAATACATTTGGTGCTTTAGCTAACCTCAATCAAAGCATATCACAAATGGCTGGACAGAGCTGCTTGCACTTGTCTCTCAGCCACCCCACCAATCCTGCGACTGTCAATAACCAGATTGCCACAGTCAACTGCGTGTCATTGCCAACTTCTGTGGCATCTTCAGTGCCTGCAGAGGTCTCGGTATTAACCAGTGCATCTAATTCCATAAATGCTTCCCCGCAAAAATCGGCTGCTGGCTTGCCATCTAGTGCAAAATCAAAAAGGACTAACAAAAAGCCAAGTGCAAAGAAACACCAAGCAGTCAATAATAAAGTGTCCTGCCCAGCAGTTCCTTGCAAAGATGCAGGGAAGGTGGACTGTTCTCCTGTGGAGACGGTGGCAAAGCCTTCAAATGGTGAAGGGCCGCCGGAAAGCGCCCCGGCAGCGTCACAAGCTGTAACCCCATCGCAGGCGGGCAGCACGGCTGCATCGAGCACCATCAGCATTTCTGACTCTCCTTCCAAAGAGGCTGCGAGCTCTGAACAGGCAGTGAAAACCCCCTGTGCTCCAGAGCCGAGCTCAGCAGAGGTTCCTGCCTCCTCAGCACTGGAGTCTGTCGTGTCAGAGCAGCTGCTGCTGGCTCCACCACCAGCCAAAGACGCTGCTCCTCTCCAGCAGGCCCAGGGATCTCAGAGCCACCCACCAACTGCCTCTGTCTTGTCAGAGTCTCCAAAACCCTGTGAGCCCCCCAACACCTTAACATCCTCTCGTAGAGAGGCACAGGTGACACATTTGCAGGTTGCAAATGGTACTTCGGCAGTACAGAGCAACACAGCAGGTCATACTTCCAAGGCAGGAATGATTTCGGAGTCCTGCAACATTGCGCAGGATTCCTCAGTGGTAATGCAAGATGCGGACTTGTTAGAAGGACAGGGTCTAACCAAAATGCTGTCTGATCTCACAAAAGAAAGAACAGCTGTGGAAAAAACCTCTTCATTTACTGTTCAGGGGGAGCATTCTAATTTTCCTATGGAAAACGCTAAATCAGCAGAATCAAATGTTGATTTGCCTGAGAAGCAGGAACTCTTGCTGATGAACACAGAAAGTGACACTCTCTCCCAGCCTCACTCATGCATCTCTGATCAGGAAGTAGTCAGTGCTTCCCTTATCACTAGCAGGCAGGCAGACTCCCCCATGTCAACCAGCTCTGGCAGCAGTAGAGGCTTCTCAGTTGCATCTATGTTGCCAGATACCACCAGAGAAGATGTCACGAGCAGCACCTCCACCAGTACCTGTAACAGCTGCACATTTTCAGAGCAGACTGACATTGTAGCTCTCGCGGCAAGAGCTATTTTTGACCAGGAAAGCCTTGAGAAAGGTGGAGGGGGAATACAGGTTAGCACAAGGGATGTCATCTCTAAGTCTGAGGTTGCACCCTTGGAGAGAGAGCAACAGCCTTTTAAACCTCAGTCAGTGAAAGAAAACAACACAGGACCGCTGGAAGCGGCACCAAACAAATTCAGTGCTCATGAAGCAGTACAGACAAATGTCGACAGGCAGGTAGAGAAGCCAAGCTGCTCTGTAGGAGGTGTGGAAACATCAAGCACTTCTTTGCAGATTTCCACTTCCCAGCCACCCAGCATAACCAGTCTAAGCGTGAATAATCTGATACACCAGAGCCGCATTGTCCATCCCCTGGTGAGTTGTTCAGGTTTATCCCAGTCTTCAGAGCCTGCAAGTGTCCCTGCAACTGTGAGCCTCTCCCTTCCATCTAGTACATATATCAATCCGTCTCCTGGGCCTGCTCTGATGAGTGAATATGCGCAGGAACAACTGAATGCTATCAGGGCAAGCACCATGCAGGCTCCTCAGCTGCAGGAATCACACTTAAAACAGCAAAACCATGAAGGTCGCAAGGACTCTGCCAAGAGGGCCGTTCAGGATGACCTTCTGCTTTCTACAGCCAAGAGGCAAAAGCAGTGCCAGACAGCACCCATAAGGCTTGAGGGGATGGCACTGATGAACCGAACACCAGAGGGTATTGCTGATCAAACACAGATGCTGGTTAGTCAGATTCCTCCTAATTCATCCAATTCAGTGGCACCAGTGAGCAATCAAGGGCATGCTGATGGCCTCAACAGGTTATTCCCACCCAACAGCAATTTCGTAGCGCCGGCTTTGAGACAAACTGAAGTTCAGTGCAGTTCTCAGGCATCGCTTTCAGAGCAGCCAGGGCAGCACTTGCAGCCAATTCAACATGTCCCTGCCCAAGGCATCTCTCACCTTCACAGTAATCACCCGTACTTGAAGCAGCAGCAGGCTGGGCAGTTAAGAGAGAGGCACCACTTGTACCAGCTGCAGCACCACGTCACGCACGGGGAAAACTCAGTCCACTCTCAACCCCACAGCGTCCACCAACAGCGAACGATACAGCAGGAGGTGCAGATGCAAAAGAAACGGAATCTCATCCAGGGAACACAAGCCACACAGCTTTCTCTGCAGCAAAAACACCACGGAAGTGATCAAACACGGCAGAAAGGTGGTCAGCCCCATCCTCACCACCAACAAATGCAGCAGCAGATGCAGCAGCACTTTGGAGCTTCCCAGCCTGAAAAGAACTGTGAAAATCCTGCAACAAGCAGAAACCACCACAACCACCCTCAGAGCCACATCAGTCAGGATATTTTGCATCAACAGCAACAGGATGTTGGCAGCAGACAGCAAGGCTCCACTTCAGAACACGTGTCAGGGCACAATCAGATGCAAAGACTTATGACCTCGAGAGGCTTAGAGCAGCAGATGGTGTCCCAGGCCAGTATCGTAACCAGACCATCAGATATGACATGCACCCCTCACAGACAGGAAAGAAACAGAGTTTCCAGCTACTCTGCTGAGGCTCTCATTGGGAAGACGCCCTCTAATTCAGAGCAGAGAATAGGAATATCTCTTCAAGGCCCTAGGGTTTCTGACCAGCTTGAAATGAGAAGCTATCTTGATGTTTCTAGAAGTAAAGGGTTGGCGATTCATAATATGCAGGGCCGCTTGTCAGTCGACCACACAGTTGGCTCAGATGTGCAGCGTCTTTCTGATTGCCAGACATTTAAGCCCTCTGGACCCAATCAACAGCCAACAGGCAACTTTGATGTACAGGCTTCAAGAAACAGTGAAATTGGCAATTCTGTGTCCTCCCTCCGAGGCATGCAGTCACAAGCGTTCCGAATCGGTCAGAATGCTGCGCCATCCATAGAGAGGCAGAAGAGACTGCCCTACCAGCCAGTACAGGGTATTCCAACAGGGAACACCCTGCCACCAAGGGAAAATGAAAACACGTGCCACCAAAGTTTTATGCAGAGTTTGCTCGCCCCACACCTTGGAGATCAGGTCAGTGGAAGCCAAAGATCAATCCCAGAACATCAAAGGAACACGCAGTGCGGTGCCTCCTCCACAATCGAGTACAACTGTCCCCCAGCCCGGGAGAGTGTCCACATCCGAAGGGATGGTGATAGCCAGAGCAGGGAAAGCTGTGACATGTCCACCATTGGGGCAATTAACACAAGGAACAGTTCATTGACTATTCCTTTTTCGAGTTCTTCCTCCTCAGGAGACATTCAGGGTCGCAATACAAGCCCAAACATCTCTGTGCAGAAGTCCAACCCCATGAGGATGACGGACAGTCATGGAACTAAGAACCACATGAATACACCCGTTTCCAGCAATATGCATGGAGTTGTGAGGCCAACTCACCCTCACCCTGCAGTTTCTCATGGAAACGGCGAGCAAGGGCAGCCTTCTGTTCGTCAGCCAAATTCTTCAGTCACTCAGCGCTCGAGGCATCCTCTGCAAGACAACGGAAGTTCTAAAATACGTCAGCCCGAAAGGAATCGATCTGGAAATCAGAGACATGGAAATGTCTTTGACCCTAGTCTTCCCCATCTTCCTCTGTCTGCCAGCGGCAGCATGATCCTTGGGCGCCAACAGTCCACGATAGAAAAAAGAGGAAGCATTGTCCGTTTTATGTCTGATGGCCCTCAAGTGTCCAACGATAACGCGGCCCCTGACCAACATACTCTCTCCCAGAATTTTGGATTCCCTTTTATTCCAGAGGGTGGCATGAATCCACCAATAAATGCTAACGCTTCTTTCATCCCTCCAGTCACTCAGCCTAGTGCCACTCGGACACCAGCTCTAATCCCAGTTGACCCCCAGAATACACTGCCATCCTTCTATCCACCTTACTCTCCTGCCCACCCTACCCTCTCCAATGACATTTCTATCCCTTACTTTCCCAATCAAATGTTTCCCAACCCAAGCACAGAGAAGCCGAGCACTGGAGGTTTAAACAATCGATTTGGATCCATTTTGTCTCCTCCCAGGCCTGTTGGTTTTGCTCAGCCAAGTTTTCCTTTGCTTCCAGATATGCCACCAATGCATATGACCAACACATCGCACTTATCCAATTTTAACTTAACTTCCCTGTTTCCAGAAATAGCCACAGCTCTTCCTCCAGATGGCTCAGCGATGTCACCTTTGCTTTCCATTGCAAACACATCTGCTTCAGATTCTTCCAAGCAGCCCTCAAACCGCCCTGCCCACAATATAAGCCATATTTTAGGTCACGACTGCAGCTCAGCTGTATGAACTGGCAGACTGACTTCTGGTCTGATGTGTTGTTTATATATTTAAGAAGAAGGAAGCAGATCTTAGTGGCACCCCTGGAGAGAGCATTCATAGCATCACTGTTTGTTTGACTAAATGTATGTATATGGTACTTTCCATATTTAAATAGACGTTGTATTTCCACCCACCTTACTAACTCTAAAGCACCAGTGCCTATAGCAATGCTTACTTACTAGGAAACGGTAAGGATGCAACATTGAGAGCTGTGCAAATCTTGGTTGTTGATTTTCCAACAGTCAAGTTTGATGTCCAATTGTCCCGAGGTAAGGGCCACCCTCAGTAACACATGGAGTGAGAGCATCCGTATGGGAAATAGGAAACAAGTGCTACAGGTGTCTGTTTGTTCATGACGTGTTTACCTGAAACTGCAGAGGAGCTTGGAATGGTTTGGGTTTCTCTTTTTCCTTTGTAAAATATCTCCAGGAGCTTCAACACAAGTCAAGTCTGTGTTAACCCAGTGCTAATTGAAAAAGGCATTTGTTGTGCAGCTTTTGTCTGTCTCAAGCTTGTCACATACATGTGACTTAAGGCTGACTACCTGGTGAAAATCACTGTGCTCCCATGGTCAGCAATTAAAAATACTGTTTTAGAAAATTTAGATTTCTTTAACCCTAGACTTTCTGTTTCCAAGAGTCTTGTCTGGATCTCTTTCAACAGTGGCTTCAGTTACTGCTGAACTCAGTCAATGTTTCAGTGTAGCTCGCCACTCCTGGTGCAGTCAGCAGACAGCAGCTGTGTTTGTTGCCATTCCTCGGGGTGGGTTTTGTACTATGTTCAGCACCTTCTCAATGTCTTTTTTTTTTTTGTTTTTCCCCCTGTCTTCTTTTCTTTGGCCCATGCTCCAACACCAGCTTTCTGATTTCTGTGAGTGACAGCCCTTTGTTGTAGCAGGCAGCACAGCAGGAGGAGGACTGAGCCTGTCCCATCCCACAAAATGAGTGGACATTCTTGGAGGCACGGTTTTTACTTGATATTGCTGATAGGATTGAGTCTGAGTTAATATCAGTACTCTGCACTTGAATGCACCTTTTATCTAAATCTGTGTGATTGTGGCTGAAGGAGGAACATGGGTGTGTTGAGAGTGAAACACACAGGAAGATATTGGGATTTGAGGAAGGATGATGTGTTTGTAGATGCATGAGAGATGGAGTGAATGCATGTGTGCTGGCTGAGTCTTCAGTACTTTCACTAATTTTGGTCCTAATTCTTTTAAAGGAAATGAGTTAGGTAAATTTTATTTCTTTAATGTCTCTGCAGTGTGCTTTTTCTTCTAATAGCGCAGAAATTGACTTGACTTTTATGTGTTTGGAAGTACCATTGTGGGTTTGATTCTTCAAACAACATAGTAACTTCAGGTTCCCTGGCATGCAGTCATCCTCTGCTTGTGTGTTGCTCACCAGAGCATCATCCTCCTGGTGGGACCTGTCAGAAGCTCCTGATGTGGGCATAGGCAGGAGCAGGCTCCCTGGGATTTTATGTTCTGTTTTGTTTCTTTTTATTTGAAAGGTGGAAAGGAAGATATTCCTCCATGTCCAAAAACAGGACCCACAAAGAGGAACCTAGAACAGTTTTCCACAGCTTGACTGCCCAGACTTTGGTTTTGCTAAGCCCTTTTACACTGATCCAGGAAAGTCAGGAGGCTTTGGCATGAAAAATAATTGGGCTGTCTGTAGTGTGTCCTGACAATGTCTCTGCTCTTGTAACCTGTGGTCTGGTGTTTTCCTGCAAGATGAAGTAGAACAGTTCTGATCCTGGTTGGGAATCACAGAATGAACTAGGTTGGAAAAAACGTTTGAGATCATCAAGTCCAACCTATGACCTAACCTAACACTTCCTCATCAACTGAACCATGGCACTGAGTGCCACATACAGTCTTTTTTTAAACATGTCCAGGGATGGTGACCCCACCACCTCCCTGGGAAGACAATTCCATTGCCCTATCAATCTTTCAGTGAATAATTTTTTTCTGACGTCTAACCTGAACTTCCCTTGGTGCAGTTTAAGACTGTGTCCTCTCATTTTGTCAGTGGTTGCATGGGAGAAGAGACCAACCCCCACCTGACTACAACCACCTTTCAGGAAGTTGTAGAGGCTGAGGAGGTTTTTCATGAGCCTCCTTTTCTCCAGGCTAAACAACCCCAGCTCCCTCAGTCATTCCTCACAGGGTTTGTGTTCCAAGCCCCTCAGCAGTCTCATTGCCTCCTCTGGATGCACTCAAGTGTCTCAACGTCCTTCCTAAACTGAGGGGCCCAGAACTGGACACAGCACTCGAGGTGTGGCCTCACCAGTGCCAAGGACAGGGGAAAAATGACCTCCCTGCTCCTGCTGGCCACACTATTCCTGATCCAGGCCAGGATGTCTGGGCACGCTGCTGGCTCATGTTCAGTCAGCTGACAGCCAGTACCCCTAGGTCCCTTTCTGCCTGGAATCATGATTTAATTCAGGTGGAGCTTATCTTAAGACGCTAAACCTAAGTGATGCATCAGTTCTCTGTTTCTTATAAGTAGTTGAGTATTGCAGTTCATAGCAAGGCAGTTTCTCTCTGCCACAGTGCAGTCACCAAGTGGCAGCAACTGGCCTGTGCCAGTCCCAGGGGGCAGGGGTTAGGAATGAATCAAGCCTCAAACCAACTAAGCCAGCTGCAGGTCTGGGTGTACCCTGGTGAGACTCTTGACCAAAGGGGTGTCTGTAGTGCAGTAGCTCTCCAAGGGTCTGCCTCAGGTGGTGAGGTGGGTTCCATGACAGTGACTGTTCCATGGGTTCAGGATGGAAAGGATGGGGATTGAAGCAGCAGCCACTCTGTGCATTACACACTTGCCTGGTCTTTGAGGAGGGAAGCGAACACATCCATTCTTGCTCTCTTTGAATGGAACTGTGTGTGCAGCAATAGGTTTGGCTTTCAAGACAAACTAGTGAAAAATTAAGCCCTGGCTTCCAGGACTTTGTGTAAAGATGCTAATCCTGCTCATCATTCCAGACATTCACAGAAAATCATATTAATTTCCTCTGCTGGGAAAACCACACTGCTTTATGATGTCTATGAAGACTGGAGATAATTTAATAAACTTAAAGCTGTTACAATGCTTGAATGTCTGCAGATCCACTTGGCCAGTTAGGAATCATCCCAGAGTACTGAAGGAGCAAGCAGGACATACAGCAGGACCCCGCTCGATCATCTACAAAATATCTGGGAGTCTAGACAGGTCCCTGCTGGGAGGAAGGTAGCCACTGTTATTCCAATCTATAGAAAGGGCATGAGGCAAAAACACAGACTGAGAGTTTGGGTTCCTGGAAAAATGGTGAATATTATACTGGGTACTGTTGAAAGGAGTTTAAGGAATAATGCAGCCATCAGGCACAGACAACATGGATTCACAAAGTTAAAGTCCTGTCTAGCTCATTTGATACTGTTCTGTGATAAGATCACCCACCCAGTAGGTGAAGGGAAGGCAGTGGATGTAATTTTTCTGCATTGTAGTAATGCTTTGGATACTGTCCCTCACAGCATCCATCTGGACAAGCTGTTCAGCTGTGGGATTAGCTGGTTGATGATGTGCTGGGTGAAGAACTGGCTTAAGGGCAGAGCTCAAAGGACTTGCAGTGAATGGGGCTATGTCTGGCTGGCACCTGGTCACCAGCAGTGTTGCTTGGGGCTTAGTTCCAGGGCCAGTTCTATCCAATGTATTTATCCCTGATCTGGATACAGGAGTTGAACACACCGTTGGCAAGTTTTGCTGCTGGTACCAAACTTGGAGGTGCTGTTTACTGATGCCTTGGAGAGGGATCTGGATGGACAGTCAGCCTCTTTGCTCTCTGCAGCTCCCTGACAGGGGAAGTGCAGAGGGAGGTGCTGATCCCTTCTCCTGGGATCCACTGACAGGACACATAGGACTGGCTCAAAGGGGCACTAAGAGAGGTTCAGACTGGACATTGGGAAGCATTTCTTTACCAAGAGGGTGATCAGACTTGACACAGGCTTGCTAGAAAGGTGTTTGATGCCTCAAGCATGTTTAAGAGGCATTTGGACAACATGCTCAGTCCTGAAGCAGACGGAGGCACTTCGGGCAGTTGGAGTGGATGATCACTATAGGTCTCTATCAACTGAAATATCTGTTCTATTTTCTTATTCCTCCATATTTACTGCTATTGTCTCAAGGCTAAATGCAGTCCTGAGTATTCAAGATAGAATATGTCAGCTGTGATTTGGTTTTTTTCATGCTGCACATAATTTTCGGAAGAGGCAGTAACTGTCAGTGAGTTTCACATGCACCCTTTCTGTTTACAAAGACAACCAAAACCAGCTCCTCCTCGCTCACAGGATGCCTGCGGTGTAGGGAATCACAGCTCAGGCATTTCAGCCATACAAAGACTGTTGGGATTTTGCAGGAACTGCACAATTTTGCTGTGTGTAGCTGAGAAGTACTTACTGTGTGACCCTTGGTCTTCTCTGGATGATTGTATTTTGTTGTGACAGGGCACTTTGTCGTCCTTCTCAGGCCTTTTTCTGAAACCTGATGAGACCAGGATGGAGAAATGTAATTTCATTCCCCTCCCTGAATGTGGCAATTTCTGTTGAAGTTCTGTGTGTCTTAGCATGCTGTAAGTGATGCTAACTAGTCCCATGGCATGGTGTGGGATCAGAAAACTGCTGTGACAAGAAAGGTAGGCAGACCTTCTGTGAGGGCCTCATATCAACACATTCATCCAAATTCTGATATTTACACTGATATTTTAAAGTTCTAGATAACTTTAATTAAAGAAAATTGGGTCTGTTGTGTAGCCTTTTGGTGTAATTGACCGCCCAAGATGGGCTTTGAATGTTGAACCTGGCCTGGTCCTCTGGTTTGAGAGCAGCTTGTGAGTTTCATTTTCTCTTATGTTCATGCTCTTTTGCCTTTAAGAGGAACAGGGGGGGACTGGATATTTCACATCAAAAGAGAGGAAACTAGATGTTAAATTTCTGTTAGTTTTTAATTATTGTTTGGGGTTTTTTTTTGTCACTGTAAACTAATCCCACCTGCCATTCCACATCCACCAGGTTTCCTGCACTTAATTTTGTAGGTCACATTGGTGTCTCAGTCCTTCCCCAGGGCCTCAGGCTCTGCTCTCAGGAAGAGGAGCAAATGCAACATCTTAGGAGTCCTTTTATTCAGTTTTCCTTTCCCTCCCATTGAAACTGTTATGTTTAGGTGTCAGGTTGATAAGGTTCACCTTACCTTGATCTGTGCTTGGGGAGGGCAGTTTGAAAAGGGAGCTTCTGCAGGTGGAATGATTCTGGTTTACTTGTTATGAAAACCATTTGACAAGCAAATACATTTTCTTCAGCAAGCATCAATCACATCAGTTTTCTTTTTCTCCTGAAGACTACCCAGCAATTAACGGTTCCTTTGTTTTTCAAAATACACTTGGAAAAGATTTTGTGGGTTTAGCTGCAATTTGTTAGCCTGAGAATGGCATTTTCTCTTCTGTAAGACTTTTTTTGAAGATTACTTTCACAGGGTTTATTTTGGTTTTGAAGGAAGGAAAATTACCCAGTACTGCTTAATTTAGAAAAATCAGCAGTGGAAGGGAAAGGTTGGGCACTGACTCTGGGGTGGGACTGCCACAGCTGACAGACATTGTGTGGCTGTGGGTTTCAGCTTGGCCTAAATGACTTCAACAAACAATAGTAAATAATATGGGGCTGGATTGCATGTATGTCAGTGTAGTCCATATTAATCCCTTAAACAGCCTAGGAGAGTAAGAGCAGAGATAGGCTAATTTGAAAATAGGCAATAAAATAGTAATGTGTTAATATTTATATACCTTTTTCTTGAGAGAAAGGACCTCATTTAGGAACAGTTAAAGAAAATGAAAACTGAAGTGATTTGAGCTGGGGGCTGAGCCTTACTGGAATGGGTTTTCCAGCTTGCCACTGTGCTGCTGCCCAGGTGGAAGAGCACCTTTCTGAAAAAAAAATCAAATCACAGTGCTAGTCCCAAGCCTCCAGAACTTTGCACATTTTTCCTACTGCACTTTAAAGCTCTGCTGCTGCTGCTGTGCTTGGTGTCTGTAGTGCTGTTGCAGGAAACAAGTCATGTGGCAAGGCAACTTGCAGAGGGCATGGCTGGAGAAGAGGGGCCATTTAATTATTTCTGGTCTCCTGTTGTCTTTTCACCTTTTCTGAGGTACTTGTGCAGTCTTGGCTCAAAGACTCAGTCAGACTCCTACTGTTTCTGGATGACTGAATGTGCTGAGCCCTCATCTTTTGCTGTTCCCCTAGCAAGTTTCATGCTCATCACTTTAATAACGATCCCACTTCCCCTGGCAAGACAGAGTAGCACTGAACCTGTTTATACCAGATCAGTCGTTTTTGTTTTGTTTTCTGATACAGTGCTATTAGGAGATCCATTCTTTGCTATCACCTGACCTGTTACCACCTATTGCTGTTCCCTTCTCCCACTGCTGTGATCCAGCATGGGTAGCAGACACAGGTTTGTGTGACGGTGTTTTCAATTTCCGACTGCCTCTGCAACCCGTAAATTGGAAACCTCAGAGCACCAAGGCTTTATTCACACTGAGAGAAGGTTACTCTGTGAACTGGTGAAAGATTTAGCAGAGGTTTTTGGTCCTGACAATACAAATGGATACTCTCTGCAAGCAAGCCCTGCTTAGTTACACAGAAACCATTTATTATTTGCTGATTCCTGTTTTTCTGAGATGATTAAAAGGCTTTCTTTTCTGCCTCACCAGAAGTATCTTTATGAGAAGGTTTCCAAGTTTGCAATATGTGCTGTTGTTCTGGCAATCACAAGTGTGAAACAACAGAGCGTGTGTGGGGGGTTGGACCCTGTTCCTGCCTGCTCACTGTGAGAAGGGAAACAAGTATGGATTTTGCCACAGGAGATTAATCAAAGATGCTGTTGCCCTCCATAATGTAAATTATTTATATTCAGTCCAGAGTATTCTGCTGTGCTTCTGTTTTATACAGCTGTAAATGACTTGGATACGGTCCCAGTGGAAAGTCCTTACTATTTTGTAATGGAAAATAGGAACTCTGCAGTAGAAATCTATAATGAATGAACAGGAACATCATCTTCCAATTGTAAATAAGATCTTGCTCTGTTTATTTTGACATCTTTTTACAAATGTGTTGCATTAAGGTGTAAATATCCCAAACCATGATCTTGTTCAGAGTTCTGAGATTTCTACTGTTAAATGTAATACTTTGTTTAATAGTTGTAATAATTATTTGTATAGATATGAACATGATAGTATTTTATTAAAAAAAAGGGAGAAAAACACTCTTTAAATATTGTGTTCTTGTTGGTACAGCTTCTTTTCCCACAGAAAGCTATGCCATTCACTCTTAAGTAGAGGTAAAAATAAAAGCTTTGCTTCGAGACTGGGAATTTACAGTCAAGAGTTTTCCACTGCTGTACATTCTCTGCATATACCAGAGAATGCACCATATTAGTTGGAGATACAAAACTACAAAATTCAGAAGAAATAAATACTGATTGTGTAGTATCTAAAAAATATATGGCAGGTGCTGTCCCTGCTCCAGTGGCAGCAATCACTGTTGAGATACAACTTCATTTTATAAAATGCTTCTCATCACAGTCCCCTTGCATTGGTTTGGAAGTGATCCAAGACAGTTTTGTCAGAGTTTGAAGCTAAAGGATGCAGTTTGGATGAGAGCAGGACAGAGATCCTGCAAGGTAAGTAAAGGCTTTTTTGGGAGATTGCACAATACTGAAGTTGACAGAATTACTAGGAAACAATTCAGGCGCTCCAAAAAAGACCTGGCTTGTAAACCTCAAAATGGTTGCAGGCATGGAAGTTGCCTTTAGGGAAGGTCTTAATTTAAAAAAAGGCTGAAATTTAGTATTAAGACAGTGGGGCTTTTGTTCCTTCAGTGACAACTACAGTTCAGTCATAGCAGAAGGGAGGGGAAACAGGACATGAGGGAGTTGCCTTCCTCTTCCACACTGCAGTGCATTTCCCCTGCCCTGGCTGTTCTGCCAGTCCAGGGTGAGTTGTTACAGCTCACATTACTCTGGTACTTTTCCTGACTTGTGAGGCGACATTAGTATTGTACAGAAGCTCTTTCCTTCTCCCTTCAGTTGTAGTAGGCAGACCAACTTTACCTACGTTTCCTGAGAAAACAGGGAATGTATGGAATGTAAGAAAGAAGTATTTTACAGTGAGAGTGGTAAAACACTAAAACAGATTGTCCAGACAGGTGGTGGATGCACCATCTTTAGAAAGGCCTGGTTGGATGGGGGTTTGAGCAACTTAATCTGGTAGGTCCCTGCCTATGGCACTATTTATTTCCCTTTCAGGAGCTGTGCCCAGCCAGACCTCCCCAGCAGCCACAGCCATCAAGGGGTCAGGCAGCCACTGGGTGGGCGAGCTGAAGCACAGCAGGCAGGGCAAAGCTAAGAGGAAATTTTAAAAATTGATGCAGCAAGCTGGAAGCACAAAAGCAGCAGGGAGATGATTCCAGCCCTTCCTCTCATCTCAGGCTTGAGGTGCCTTTCCTTGTATTTAATTGAATTCTGTCATGGTTTTCTGTTCTTTCTGTGCTGTTCTCCAGCCTCCCTCTCCCTCCCTGCTACCACCTTAGCACTCCATGCTGTGCTCATCTCTGCTCAGCCCAGCCAGCCCATATGCTGTTCTACCTCCTACGTCGAGCCTTCCAACTGCTGCTCAACATTATTTTTCCCTCACATTTCAATTTAGAGAAGTTAACCAGCTTCCTGTCTAGAAACAAATATAAGCTTGGAACAAGGTCTGAGGCTACAGATTATGAAAATGCAGGGAGAAAGTATAATTTATAAAAAATGTCTCCCCAGAAATGGACACATTTGGGGGCACAGAGGTCCTCCTTCAGTCCAGCACAGTTACACCAACACCCTCCAGAGCAGCACAGCTATGCTGAGGAAGACAGAGGTTGGCAGCCTCTTGTCTCATTCTTTCTCCAGCCCTCTCCTCACCCTGCCCAAGGGACTACAGTGACAAACAAGAGTGTCTGTTCTAATATGTAGCCTCACAAAGGCAATTTGGGTAAGAGAACAAGCAAGTCATCCACACCTATGCTCTGGAAATGCCTGTGACAGTCCCAAGGATGGCAGCAGCCAAGTGACACCACTGGAACCCCTCTGCCCTGACTGTTGTCTCTGCTGCTGCTGCTGAGAGCAGGAGCAAGAACTCAGATCAACCTGCAGAACAGGGAACCAGGAACATCCATTTTATTCACCATCTTGACAAACTCCAAATTAGAAAAAAGATAAAAACTAGCTGGTGCAAAACTCTTCAAGGAGGTACAGACTCCTGGAGTAAAGTATCACCAGAGTCACCTGCTTTAGTAAGCAGAAGTGGAATGAAACCTTCGCATCACTGGCTACATGCACATACACCAAAGTAAAAATGCTCAGGCAGACAAGAATAAGGACAGCAGGCCTCAAAGAACACTTTTTAATTGCAAATTAGCAAAACAGGTCCCATTTTAGATGCAAGGCCTGAAATAATTCACACCTTATTCTTGTTTTTTTAAATAACTAAGAAACTGGAAAGAATGCAGAAGCCATTAAAAAACTCATTTCAGATTCCAACAAGTTGAAGAAGGAAATTTGGTCCACATCTTTAGCTAAAGAGCTCAACACTAACTGCCCCAAAATCTCCTTCACCCTCACAGCCCATAAGGGAACCTGCTTTGCCAAGGTCGTCCAAGGTAAGCTCATGAGAGGAGAAAATCTGAGGCTGCTGGAAAACCTCCCTGTTCCAGCCTGCCCCTTTGGCAAGGCACACAGCAGCAGCCAAGGGCTGCCACACAAGGCTGTGGCTTTGCCGTGCCGTCTCTCTCAGGGTCGCTCGAGGAGAGCGCTCGTGGTGCTGTGACAGAGAGCAGCTCACTGCCAAGTGCCAGCACCGGAGCTGCCAGAGGAGTGGCTGTTCAACAGGAGCGACAGAGAGGCTGCAAGAGAGCAATGTAGGAGGCTCTGGGTCTGGCACAGCCCTCACAGGCAGCTCTAGTTCACCACCTCCCACCAACACTGCAGCCTTGGTACCACGACACCCCACCAGCTACCAAAGGAGCCTCTCCAACAAAGAGAGGAAGAAAGAAAACACAGTCCCCCCACTGCCACCTCAGTTTGGAGTCCTTTGCTCCCTCGGCTGCTGCAGTACAGGAACCAAATGCTCTCCCTGTGCTGCTGAAGGGACTCTTCGAGGGCAGCAGACTGCAGGGTGCAGGCATTACCTCCCTGTGCAGGAAGATTTGCATGGCACTTCTCAAGCCTGCTCACCATAGAGGAAGTGGAGCCCATCAGCAGGAAGGAAAGGAAGCAAAGGTCTCTGACATGCCTCCCTCCTGTTTCCTCCCCCCTCACTGGCTCCAGCACCCACTGCACCCACGAGCCAGAGGGCAGTGCTCTGGCCTTGGCCTCTGGATCAATCCTGCCCCAGAGGATGCGGCGGGAAAGGAGTAGCATCGTCTTCCCTCCTGGTCCTGCCTCAGCTGCCGCAGCACCCCTTCATGCCTGCTGCGGGATCCGGTTCCCCTGCTCCCGCTGGGCTGCTGGCCATGGAAGCAAGCTCATTCTCCACCGACACCAGTGGCCCAGTGCCTTTGGCTGAGCCGTTTGGGACTCCTCTGCACCCTTGTCCCTGGGGACTCAGAACACTGGGATCTTGTCCCTGCGCACCGTATCCAGGTCATCGTCCAGGGTCAGCAGGACCTGAGGAGGAAAGTGCAAGCCAGATTCAGGTCTTGCTGACCAGGGAGGTCTTCCTTTCAGATCTTCAGTCCTTGCCTTTATGGGAGGTATTCACAAATCCATGAGTCACAGCAGCAGCCCCCCTCAGCTTCCCCACAACAGCTGTGTGACCCACGGCCCCAGAGGGAATCTGAGGTCAGGGAGAGATATAAAGTAAAGGAGAAACCCTTATCCCACTGACAAGGAGCATCCCACTGTGAAGGATGTCTTGAGGTAGAGCCAAACAGAGGAGTTGGGGCACTTCTGTGGAATTCTGAAGGAGTTACAGCTCCATGTGGATAGAGGGGAACAAGGTGAAAGGAGACTGTGAGGCCATCCAGCAGAGTGGGAGGCCCAGCAGGACTCACCAGAAAGGAGAAGAACAAGGCAGCTGCAGAGAGGAAGTGCCAGACATCGTGGTCATCAAAGAATCCCAGCAGGATGCACGGCCGGTTCTTTTCCCGGGACTCTGCTGGAGTCTCCTAGGAAGGCAGACAGAGGGTCAGGACCTGATATCCACCCCTACTGGGCCCTTGCTGGCCACACTAGACCCTATAGGGGTCACCCTTGTCTTGATCCTCCAAGCAGGATCCAGGAAAAGGTACTGTGCTGGCCAGAAATGTGGCAAGGGCAGGCCAGAAACAACACAACATTATACTTGGACCTCATAATGGATCTGGGACCACGACCCACATGCAAGTGGAACCTCTGGTCTCCACATCTGAGGTCCTGCACAGTGCAAGTTGCACAGCCTCCACCAGACCACCCTGCAGCAAGTCCCTCACTTCCACGGAGATGGATGTGACATCCTGTTAGAAGGCACTCAGTCAGGATTTAATGGCCTCCCAGGGCACCAAGAGCCCTAACATGCCTAGGTATGTTGACCCGGTTGATCCCAGGTGTCCATCTGTTCCAGGGACATCTTCTACCCAGCACCGGTCAGAATTTTCCCAGTTTTCCTTCCAGATCCCCAGCTCCTCCCTTTGTCCCCTAGGAAGGACCAGTCACCTCCAGCTCACCTTGTTAAAAACAGCCTCTACACAGCTAATTTTTGGCTCAGCAGAGCTTCCCACAAGTCTGCTAAATGGGTTGAACCCTTTCAGCTCCCCATGAGCAGCCCAAGACTCTTCTCCAGAGCCTTTTTTGGGCAAAACAAACACCAGGAAGGAAAGGTGATGAGAAAGAGATGGACAGAGCAGTAAAAGGGAAATTTACCTCCCAGCTGCTGAGGGTCTGGAAGAAGAAGTAGAGGGCAGCTGCCCACACCACTGCTGTGGCCACGATGCAGAACATGGGGATGGGCAGGAGCTTCTCAGAGCTGCGGAGCTGCAGACAGCATCACACTATGAGTTCTTCCCAGGGGACAGAGCCATGCACAGGGCTCCTCAGATACCAGCCTGTACCATCTGCATCTGTGAAGGGCTGCCCACCTCCCAAAGACACAGCCCAGCCACCCCTGAAATGGCTACACACCATCCCTCCCCAATACCCTGTCCCACCCAGAGTCCCACAAAGGTCCCTCCACATTCTTCTGCAGCACCACAGGAACCCAAATTGCAGCCAGAAAAAAGGCCCATCCCTTCCTTTGGAGACAGGAGACTCAAGGACAGGAGACTCAAGCTGCCTCCTGTTACCTTCATGATGATGTAGAAGGCCAGATACAGCAGCAGGTTACAGATGAAGATTCCCAGTATGTAGGAGGCGAAGTCTCTGGGCCGATACACCAGCCCAAAGATAGCACTGAGAGAGTGAACAGAAGAGACATCAGGCAGCTTCTTTCACTAGGGACAGGGTACATCCCCAGCCACACACTGTTCTACCCCCTGCCAGGACTGCATGACACGGCACCAGTGCCACAGCTTCCCAATTCCCTGGAGGTGATGCACTGTTTGCCTCTGTTCCCAGCCAAGGAAATTTAACCATGGTCAGCTGCTGAAGCAACTGGAGACCCCAGAGGACAGGCAAGGGCTGTGGACTGCTTCCAGCTCATGGCTAAACAGATCTCACTCAGTAGGATCTGGTCCTAGACTGGTATATTTGGTAGAAGGCATATCCCTGAGAAGCAACTTCAGTGAAAAGCAGAGCCTGGGGCAATGATTTTAAGTCTCATCCAAGAGCTGATCCCTCCCATGCAGTTACTGCTCAGCCAGGCTCTGTAGCAGCACAACACAGCAGTACCAGGCCAGCCCTGCACAAGCTCCCTCGAACACGAGCCATGAGACACCCCCAGCTGAAATGCTCAGGGGATGCTCCATGTAGCTGTAGTGCTGCATTGCATCCCATGGATCTGCCTACCACCCTCAGATCAGCCTGCCAAAAGATGTCAGAAGGGCCCCATCCCAGGATTATTGCACAGACACTGCTGCATCTCCCATTGCTCCAGGCCACCTGTGTCCCAGTACCAAATCCTGCTGCCCACATGCACAAATACACAAAGCACCAACACTTACACCGTTACAAATCACCATAACTTACAAGGACCAGTTGACCAGGTTCCCAACAATGAGCAGCACCATCCTGTCCTGGAGAAAAGACACCGATGATCATATGAAATGAAAAGAATATGCAAAAAAGGCCTTTGCCTCAAAAAATCAGGAAAGCATTATGTTAGGATTTGGAGTCTGGTTCCTGCAAACAGAAATGCACCCGGCTCTGTGGGAGCTTTTATCAGATGGAAACTGCTCTGACCCTCAAAAATTTTAAGAAAGTGTTTCAAGGAGACTAAACATCTGAAAAAGGACAAGCTCAGCACTTAAGGGATCAACCTCAGGAGGTTCTGCGAGTCCTTTGACTGCTTCTACTGTTTTTCTAGTCAGATTCTTTCCCTCCCACTGTTTTACAAAAGAATTACTGCAGAGAGAAAGAACGTGCTTGAAAGAGGTAGCAGGGGAAGCTTTGGACACATCCTGCACGTATTCAGGGAGCCTTTTTTTTCTTGCCATCTCACCATTAGCTGGACAAGCACTGTAACAACAGCAGGCAGAAGGATTATATCTGTGGGGCATGTGCATTTATGCTTACAGCTGCTTTCATGGTGTAGCTGTTTCAGGATGGCCAGGCTTACTTCATGCCTGAGTGAACCAAGTTTGCTTATCCAGAGAAGGGAGCATAAATAAAAAAATTAAGAGGAAGGATGCTCATGGATAAAAACTCCATGTGTCTTCAAGGCCTAATTAGCACTCCTTGCTAAGGAGAAAGCAATCAGTGGGACACAAGGTAACAGCCACCTTTTCTTCACTTCTTGCTATGTGCCCTGAGGTGCTGCAGAAATGGCAATTGCTTTTGCTTAAGCCACAGACCCAAAATAGCTGCAGCCTTCCCCAGAGAGGCTGCACTGCACAGAGGCTTGTACCTGTTCCTCTGAATGGATGCTCCCAGAGAGCAGGTGCAAGGCAAATCCTGTCATGCTCATATCACCTTTGCTCTGATGTTTTATTCACCAAGCCTGAGATCAGGGGAGGCCTGGAGGTTGGGGATAAGTCACTCCAGCAGAGACCTGCACTTACCCAACCATTTTGGGGCAAGGACAACAAGGGAAGCAGGGATCATCACTTTTTCAAACAGCCCCACCTCTTTCCTCTGCACACTGCCTAAAGAAGTGAGGAATTTCTGAGAGGTGCTGGGATGAGAAGTCACCTACCATGTACATTGGTCGGCTGCACTGCTGGATACAGTCTGTGTACAGCACCATCACTGCTCGCCGAAATATGCCCATGTCTGTCAAAGGAAAGGATAAAAAGCCAGAACTGCCAGCACAGTGAGCTCCAGAATGCCTGTGAGGAAGAAGCTGACACCCACCAGCTGACAATAGAGAACCCAAGGTGTCAGCAGATTCATGTCTTGCCCTTTGGAAGCAGTCTGCGCTGAGCAGAAGGGCATCCACCACAGGATGTAGATGGCAACAGGTTACAACAAAAATAAATTTTAAAATCGCCTCTACACTAGCACTGCCCAGAAGTCACACAGGCCCTGCCTGTATGTCTAAAGAGAGGCTGGCTTTGCAACCCCATCTCTGGAAGAGAGGTCTGTGTATGTAGGAAGGGAGAAAAGCACCTTCCACGGAACAAGCTGCCAGAGCAGGGAAACAGCAGAAACAGGTCCCACAGGCCTCTAAAGAGGGTCCTAGAGGGGCAGAACACAGTCAAGGCACTCCTGCTCTCAAAATCATTGCAGAAGCTTCACTGCAGAGCCGTCAGTGGCAGTGGGGATGCACAAACATGCGTGAATACACACGTTCCGGTTTAGTCACAACAGAGCTTGAAAAGGCTCCCGCACCAAGATCACAGCTCTCCTGTGTTGAATCACTTGCTTGCTGCCAAGGAACAGGACTGGAATTGCTGCTGGCAAACTGTTTCACTTCCCAAGAGCTGACCCCAGGTGGCACACGATCCTGCCTCCCCACACACATCCATGCAGTCCCTGGCTGCTACCTCTGCACAATCAGCTCAACAGGGAAAAAGGAAAGCTGTGGACAGTTACCTGAGTCAGGGCCCTCTGAGGCAGACAGGGACAGGAGAGGAAGAAGAAATAGGTTTATAAGCAGAGTACAAAAGCCAGGCTCCCCAGCAGACCCTCTCTGCCCCTCACCCCATGGCTGGGTGTAGGTCACCCCTCTGAGCACAGCACTAGGGAGAGCTGCAGCTGAAAGGCAGCTCCCTCAGAGCCCGGCAGTGCTGCCACCACAGAGCACACAGCTCCTGCTGATTCCCACTGCTCTGGGAAGCAGTAGCACAAGGACTTCAGAGGCCAGGAAAGCATCAAATGGATGAGAGGACAGGGTAGCCCAGAAGAGGGGCCACAGGACTGTGCTGCACAGGCAGGTGAGGACAGGAGCACCCACACAGTCAGGAGGAGATGGTTTGGTCACAGCACTCACCGATCTTGAAGCGACCCATGTAGTAGATCTGGGTGCTGAGAGCCAGTGAGGCCAAAACGTGGATCATTGAGAAGATAACCCAGAACCACATGTCATTTTTCCCAAACACCTAAAAGCAAAGACAAAAAGCATTTTAAAAGTAAACTGAGCTGTCTTTCAGCAGGACAATCCTTTCCTGTCCTATATCACCATGGGACATTAAACAACCTCAATGAACACAGAAAAAAACCAAAAAACAAAAACAACTAAATCTTCCAACCAGAAAACAGATCTATAAATTCAAAACAAAGTCCAGAGGAGCAAGAGGAGCTCAGCATCCTGGAGAGGAGACCATTCTTTCTGAATGCCCCTTTAGACAAGACTGGATGGACAGCAGCTGGCCCAGGGAGCAGAAATGCAGGGACTCCAAGGCCAGGCAAGCTCTCTCCGCTGAACGTGGCAACAGCTCTCTGGCCAGGAGGTGGATTCTTACAAAGGCAGTCAGGGAACCAACCATTACTTTAACAACTGTACTGAAGTAGACCAAAAAGGACAGAACTGCTCTGCAGGCAATTGCTCCTACTGTGTGTTTTCATTTTATTTAAGGACTGGAAGTAACCTGCAAGCACAGGTTAGTGCTACATTAAAATCCTAATTTTTCATTCATACAATAAGGAGTCCAGAAACTCTGATCTGCCATCAGGCTGTGACCACTTCCCTATCCTGGGCCAGATCACTCGCCTGAAATCTTCACTTTGTGTGGGCAGAGAAAAAACCCACACACTAAAAAGCAATCAGAAAAGCCACCTCTCCATGAATGGAACAAAGGAGACATGCTGCTTTCAAGCTCCACTGAACAGCTTCAAAGCATCCCACAAAAGAAGACAGAGCAATCCATAATAAAGCCTCAGTGTTTTGAACCTTGTCAAGATCTACCACACCTATCATGAGATTCTTCGGAAGTCCCAAGGTCACCAGCTCCTCCTGCATGCCTTATCCCACAGACAGTCTCATAAACAGAGACCTCTGCATTATGTGGTAGTGAGGAGCTAATGGCCCACTGGGATCTTAGCTGCTAAGTTCAGAGCAAGAATTCCATGGATTTTGCCTGGTTACTGATGAGAAACAAAAAAAGAGAAGCAGAGACCTCCAAGATAAAGCACAACTTGAGGATTCTGGCGAGCCCAGCTCAGTACTTGCAATGCTACAAGCAAACAGGCAAAGTCTTGTAGCTTCTGCTCCAGTGCTCTTCCATAGGCAGGTACTCCAGGAATTTGCCTGAGAGCCCCCCAGACATTATCCCAGCCCTGCTCCTCTCCAGAGATAGGAAAATCAACTGCAGGAGCCGTGACAAACAACATGGAGTATTCCAAAGGGGAGATATAGGCATATGCAATTAGATATAAGATATCTGCCTTGGAAACCCAGCCAGCCTCACCCCTCTTTCCTCCAGTGTGAATCACACCACAGGAAGACCATCTGTGTGCTTGGACATGTACATCTGGATGCATGAATTTCTCCTCTTGAGAAGGATGGCATGTGGTGGGCAAAGCCCAAAAAAACCAGAGGAAACTGTTCTGCTCTTCTCCTACCTGAAAACTTAGGGTAAGGAAGGAGGAAAGCCCAGCAGAACGGAGAATTCAAACACTAACAGCTGCTTAACACACTCTTATCCTACTCTGCCGCGTTCCCCAGTCATTCTCACACCTAAACCTTGTTCCTAGCCATGCCACCTCCTTCCCAGAGAAGCAGCCGAGTAAGAGGGAGCCATACCACTCCAAGGACAGCCAGGGAGATCACCACAGCAAATGAGGCGTAGGCGGAGTAGGCGCTGGCATTGATGTCTGGGTGCCGGGTCTGGTAGAGCTTGAGCATGCACAGCCCTGCGATCATGTACATGAAGGAGGTGTCTGTGGAGGGACACAAAAGAAACAGTGCAAACAGCTACCCCAGAAAGCTGCTCCAAGGGCACACAGAGAATCAGGGATCTCTGCCTGCCAGCCTCGGCTTTGGCTCTGCTGCTGCACCACATTGTACAGCACTTTGTGCTTTGCCACTTGCAGCAGCACATCTTCTGTGCTCTGGGCCAACAAAAACTAAAGGATGTCAGAAAATAAGTGCCCTCAGGGCATCACAACCTCCTGATTGAGCTTTGAAACAGGCAGGCTCCAGGGAGACTTGCAAGGGTTGAGAGATGGGAAACGTCAGCAACTCAGCAACAGATAGAACATGGCAAATCCTACCTCCAGCTCAAAAGGAGAAAGGAAACTCAGCTTACCAAACTGGAAATTGGAGTAATTAGGGCAGACGTGGTAACAGGCACTGAGCACCCCTTCCATCATCAGAGCAATGCCCATAGCATAGAAGAGACCAAAATGCTTTGGGATCCCGTAGTCCTGGAAGAGAGCAGAGCTGTATAGTAAATGCCCTCAGTGTCCTGATCACAGGCAAGCTTCCATTCTCCATCACTTCATCCCTCCTAACTCCTAAAAAGGTCCTCCAGTCACCAGTGCAGCACAGTGTCCTGTGTGCAACCACACGCTCTGGATTTAGACACATGGCATAGCCAGGTGAATCCACAGGCAGCAAACCTAAGCTAATCGTGCTGGAAGTTCTGACCTGAAGATCTCAGTGTCTTGGTACTGACATCATGAGACTGAAAATCTCTGTCCTGTATCCCATGCCATGCTGCATCCTCCCCAAAACAGAGACGAGTGACCAGAATTGCTTTTGTGGTCAGTAGGGTCTTAGAAGCACCTGAGCAGAGACCATCAGACAATGTGAGAAGGCATTTCCATCACAATTTGGCCAAGATTTCACCTGAAAACCACAAGCAGCAGATCCTTACAGCTGCTAATGCCTTTACTTGCTACCAAGCCCATGAGAACAGAGCTGCTTGTCTCCTGAAACCACCAGCACCTCTGCCCACAGGGTTGCAGATTTCTCTATCCTCTCCCACAAGAGATTGCAGAAGCTCTGGCTACAAGAAGCTCTGCTTCAAAGACTGAGGCAGCCAGATTCTTCTGAGTTATCATAAGCAGCTCTTGTGTAAGACAAATCAAACTTCACTATAAAGAGAAGCATCTTGGGACACTCCTACTGTCCCAGTTCCTCCACAGCAAGCGCTGCAGGAAAAGCCAGAGCCATGGGAGTCCTTCCTCCATTAATCTTGTCTTCACAGGCCCAGGCTGGGTCACCACCATAGCAGTATGGACATACTGTGAGCAGTAAAGCACTGGGGTGTGAGGGAACATAAGCATCCCACCTAGACCCTTTTTGCACAGGAGGAAAACAAGAGGTGGATTTAACCCTCCAGCAAGGAAGACAAGTGGAAACCCACTGTGTATCACTCTGGCTTTTGAGTTCACTCCATCTTCCCTGCCTCCACTCAGCCCCAGGCAATCACGCTTCCTACCAGGGTGTAGATATCTTTCATCTCCATGGCCCGACGGTGCAGGATGTCCCTGCGCAACACAATGAGGAGGAAGAGAAAGCCCAGCATCATGTGGCCCACGTTGCTGAGGATGTTGTTGAAGGCACTGCAGGAAAGAAGAAGGTTTAAGACGGAGGCAGTGCAGCAGCAGGAAGCTGAACCCTGGGTTGTGATAAGCTGAATCCATTTTGCTCCCCCCTCCACCCCCTTCCACCTCAGCAGCTGCTGAACTGCAATTTTACACTCTAGATGACAATTTTAGTTTGAATAGTTCACCTGTGCCCATTAATTTAACATTTCTTCTGTGAGATTCCCAACTCTGGGCTTTCTTTGCGCTCATACATTAATTTAGAGAAATGCTACACTGGAAGGCCTGATCTGAACTTCTTTTCAGAGCTGCTGCTCCTTGCACACAAGTGTCCAATAGAGCAAGGGAGCACCTCATTGCTGTGCCAATGATTTCCAAGGGACACCCAGGTGCCACAAGCTCCAGAGTGCATGTGTCTCACTGCAACAGAGCACCACTGCTGAGCAAAACAGAGTCCTGAACTCCCAGTGGTCTTATCAGCACTGCTGCTGTGAGCCTGAAAGCATAAAATCCTGCCCTGGCCACAGCACAAACACTCAGGAGAGGCATGAGACAAATATGCAGCGATGAAAGGCCTCACTCACCTCAGCACCCCAAGGGGATGAGCACACAGGAAGTTGTAGTAGCAGATGTCCTGATTGCCCGTCACATTCACTACCTGGACAGAGAGCAGGTGGGAGGCCTAGCATTAGCAAATTCTCCCTGCTCTGGAGGAGGGATGCTTCTTTCTGCCCCATCCAAACACTGCACAAACACAAGGTGTACCAGGACGCAGCCTAGCTCTAGCACTGGCACAGGGGAGTAATGACATCTGCAAGCAAAGCTTTTAGGGTGGGACAAGATGTTGTCATGGGCCACAAACCTGATAACAGTCTTCAGACAAAACATTATGTGCTCTCAACCCCCCCACTAACAGACCTGCTTGCAGATATCTGCATAACAGCAGGATAGCAAAGGCTGGGAGAAAGGAGGAGGAATCACAGCAAACACTACTTGCTTTCAGCTGTCTCTTAGAGACAACATCGAATTCCTCCTGTCTCTAAAATGAGACAGGACCCAAATGAGACATCAGTTGAGCAGGAAAACAGCAGCACTCCCACTTCCCAAGCAGAAATGCTAAAAGTGCAAGCCCAATGAGACAAGCTCACTGTAACATCAACACAGTGCAGCGAGAGCAGCTCAGGTAGACTGCTCCTCACACAGAGCAGAACTGGGTGACCCCAGTTTCACAGCGACTGTCATCCTTGCACAACACAGCCACAGGGCAAGTTGAAAGCAAGAGGGGACCACCATGGGGCCAAACTCACAGTCTGGTAAGTGATGACGAGCTGGATGACGGGCAGGGCATAGAACACCGCAATGGTGATGATGTTCCTGCAGAGGGGAGACGACAGCAGGAGTTACACACACACCAAAACCAGCAGTGCACACCCAGAAGAAGCATCCAGGCATCCAGAGCACCCACAATGCTCATGGAGGAATGTGCACACCTCACTGCTCTGGGGTTATGAGCTCACTGTGACCCCCTGAAGCAGAGAAGCAGATGTGCTCATGCACACAGGAGGCAAACAAGGGCACAGGAAAAGCCAGGATGTCAGCCACAAGCTCATGTGTTTGAATGCCAGTTTCTCCCCCTTCCCATTATGTTCCAGTGCACTGGTTGTTATCACACTTAAAAGCAATGATGCAAAACAGAATCCATTGACAGGATCATGTGTGCACTGGTCCACAAATACCCTTGAGGTATGTGGGATCTGCAGTTACTGGTTGGAACATGGGTAACAGGATAGTTCAGAAGAAGGGCATGCGGACATACTCCACAACCACAGACTCTGGGTCCAGAGTTTGGGCCTTACCAGTTTGCCTTCTCCTTACCAGAAATAGATTTTGTATTTTTTGCTGACAATCCTTCGGTCTTTCCTGGACAAGTCTGATAGATAGAGGAACACCTAAAATATTAGTGGGTGGGGAAAGAGGGAAGAAAACACAGAAGAACCAATGTCAATTACACATGCCAGTAGAAGATCTTGACATATTTGCAGCTTGGTGGTATTTGGACTGGTTTTACACAGTGAACTCATTGTGTCCCTTGATTCTATGGGAGTGAGTTCTGCAAAATCCTCTGACCTCCAGGAATGGCTCCAACCACACAGAGCAGTGCAGGATGACAAGAGGAGGCAATTTGAGAGCTGCTGGCTTAAAGCCCCTCTGTACATCCACAGTAGTCACACTACTTGTACTAAATAGCCACCTACTGTTGCAGATTATTTTCTCCCCATGTTCACACCTCCTTGAACTTTCTGGGACACTTTCTGGGCGTTTTCCTCCTTTCTCAGTAGTCCCCAATATATTTGATTTTCCATATTAAAGCACTCACTTCAGCAGCATTCTTATCACAGTGGGAAAACTTTCAGTGACTGAAAATACACTAAGAAGCACACTCGGCTGTATTAGATGAAATCCACCCTGAAAGGGAACAGGACTTTTGAGATTTCACTGAAGTGACCAGTTCTGGTCACGGCCCAGACATGCCCATGGCCCAGCACGAGGGCCACAGCTGCAACACCAGCCATACCTTAGTGCGGATGATGTTCTTATCACTCTCAATTTCTGGCATGGTGTCGAAGTCGCTCTCCTCCTCCACGGAGCTGTCTGTGTCCGAACCAGCTGGGGGCCTGCGCTCCGGGGAGGACAGCTGACGTCCACCACTGGAGCTGGACTCGTCTGGGCCAGAGCAGGGAGAAGGAGAAAGGCAGGGGAAAGGATAAATCCCTCTGTGCACAGCAAGAATAAAGCTGTCCCAGATGCTTTGACAAGTCAATATGGCTACTTCAGGAAAAAAAATTTTCCACGATCCCAAACCTTCCTAAAAGTCTTAGGTGATGAGCTAAGAGTAGCTTGAAGGACCATTATCTTCTCCTCTCTGCAGCATTTTAGTTTTCACTCTGCTTTTATTCTACTACTTTTCATCTCTTAACATTTTCTACTCACTACTAGCCTGGGCTCTGAAATGTGGAATTCTGAGACAAGACAAATACCTCTAGAGAAAGAAGCAGACTGTTAGGGGTCAAAAACATGCTCACCTAGTTAATCTTCAGATTTTATGTAAGCTTTATATAAATCTAAGCTTTTCTAAAAATACTGTAAAACAAAAGACAAAGAATCGATTTTTCAAAGCAGGTAGAGTACCAGCTTTGTTTCCATTGCATCCCTGGTACTGGTCACATACAGGTCAGCAGGACCTGCCTGCACTTCCCACAGCCTGGGCAACTCCCAGCTCATTGCCCATATCTACATGGCTAGAACACAGGTTTCTTCCTCATTTCCCAAATGCTTTTAAAATATTTATTTGGAAAAAGGGGAAGGAGGGGTAAAGTGGTCATTAAGCCCTCAGGAAGTATTTTTTTCTTCTGCTGCAGGGTTCACATGTTGGCAGCATGACATTATTTCTTCCCTAGTGAAACCCCTGGAGGTGAGAAACTCAGATTGCTTTATGGCACACAATCCTTCAGCATCCCAGGGATAGGCATGCTTTGGTTTAAAGGCAGGTTGTGAGCTAATAACAGGCTCCTAGAAACTTGCTTGCTTGCAAGGGACCTTTGTCAGTCACTTAGTAAATGCTGTCTGAAGCAGCCTTGTCACCCACAGCTCTCAGGTTACTGTAGCTTTGTCTAAGACACATTTCCAGTTGCAGTCTCTTGGGGCACCTCTTACAGATTTGTTGCTTTTATTATGTAGATGGTTTACCCTAAAGTGCAACCTGAGCCTCACAAACTGCATTTTGGTTGTTTGGGTTTGTTTTTAATAGTTGCAAGATGCTGCTGAAGTAGCTTGCAGCTTTATTCTCCTCTGGTGTTAAATCACCCTAAAAGTGCCTTCCTCCACCCCAGGGAGAAGCTACCCTGTGCCCCAGTTCTGGAATATACTGTACCAATAGCACCGTAGCTGCTTCCCTCAGGAGTGCTGGCTGAGATGGGGTGTGAAGAAGTCATCATCCCAGATCCTGCAATGGAAACAGACCCAGGAGGGACAGTTAGTTTCATGTCAGTGCTTTGAAACATCTCTGAGGTGGATACAAACAGCTTGAAGAGCTGGAGGGGCTTGGGAAAAGGAACATTTCTCTAAACAGATGGCAGTCTCCCTCTAGAGCAAACTGTGCAAAAGGGAAAGCCTTGTTTTGCAGTGTGAAGGAAACCCATTCCCTTCCGCCTCCCCACGCAGCGTGCCAGTGAGACTGGCAGCATGAGACCCCTCCAGCACCCTGCAGAGATCACACTGTGGGGCTGCAGGACTTGGTAAACTTTAGAGCAAATCTCATCATGTTCTTAACGGCCTTCTGAATTTCTAACTCTTCTCTTTGCCCATCTCATGCAACTCTTTGAATCTCTTCAAATACTGCTACCTTCAGCTACCCCTGGAAGAGTCACAGCCTTTGGCAGGACAGCTGCTACGTAATTTTAACCAATCAAGGAGAAAAAAAAATGTTTTATGCAAAAAGTGGTAATGATCTCGTGCTGATGAAAAGAAGGGCAAGCCTTTGAGGGCTAGGAACATCGTGCCCCTGCCCACATATATGAAGCAAGGAGGAGTGCTCTCCTGCTTCCACATTCCCTCTTTTTGCCTCCAATGGTGGAGCTCAGCAGCTGACCTAAATGGCAGAAAACAAAGCCAGATGAGTCCCTTCACTGAGAGGTCAGTCACAAAAGGGAGGGAAGCAAGGGCAGCAAGAGCAGGACCATGTTTTCCAGTAGTGACAAACAACGAGACAAGTTAAGCTGCTTTAAAGCTTCACCCCTGCAACAATATCATGTGGTCAGTCATCAGCAAAGCAATGCAGAACGTGGAATAATATTTAAAGCCTTACTGCAGCCTGGCAATGGCCTGGCTTCCCAAGCTGCATCTCTGTCTTCCCAGTACATGACTGGTCTCAAACTGACGGGCACAGCCCAAGTGCTCTTTCCAACTGGAAATTCTGTGCATTTCTGCCAAAAACCTTGCATGGGTTTTTAGACCATTTTCATTAGCCACAAATGCAGAGATCTAAAACTTGTCCCTGACTGACCCCAAGTCAGGGAAACAGCCATACAGTAGCAGTAGTTGATATTTCAAGTCCCAGTTACTGCTTTTCTTTGGCACATCTGCTGTGCTTGTTGGGCTGGGGGATAAGACTTGGTCTCAAATTTTGGCTCCTTTATGCTCTTGCCCCATCCCTCTAAGAGAAAACAAACAGCTCAGAGGAGCACCAAAGTGAACATGGCATGGACTGAGCACCAGAGGGAGGGCTCTGGCACACTGCAGCCCCCAGGTGACAGCCCTTGAGCCCTGAGCTGAGATTGGCAGCATGTTGGAGGTTGCTGCAGGAGCAAGATGCATCTTCTACTCATCACTTTGAATCCAATCTCCCTCTCTCATGGAAGATTGCCCTGTTGCTTTGAAAGTCATTTGGAAACCCAGATCACTGGGAAGAGGGCAAAAGCATTTCCCTATGGTCACGGCAGCAAGGCACAAGCACAATTCCTAGGCCTGTCAGTCCTGTTCCACAAGGATACTCCCTCCTAATTTTAGACCAGGCTTTATTCTCTCAAGTGACCTGACAACCTTCTCTCCCAAGTTACCCAAGATTTAAATCTGGACAAAGCAGGCAAGCCAAGGAGAAAAGGCACTCTGCCCTGTCTCTAACAGCCACTTTGGCCCCAGCTCACCCACTAATTTCCATTCCACTTCCCACTGTGAGAGTGAGTCAGCAAAGCAAATGTACACATAAGGCGTGGTTCCTCTGGCTATTGCCTCCACCAGATAGTGAGGATGTGGAAGGGAAGGTGTGCCATGGGATTAAAAGAAAAAAAAAGTGAACCACAGAAGCCAGAAATAAGATGGATAACAAGAGCAAAGAGGCACATGGAGTGGCAGGATATTCCAAGACCAATGGCAAAGACACATGGCTGAGCACTTCCATCCAGTTCCTTAGTGGAGAAAAGGAACTGGAGTAACGAAAAAGGCAAGATCCAGGGGTACTTGGGAGGGAAGTAAATTCCAAAAGGTGGGAAGGGGAGGAAAAAAAAAAAAACAGAGAAAGCCAGTGTGTCCACTGATCTGGAAGAAAGGGAAGATGCTAATTACCATTTTATAAGCATCAGTCAGACACACCCTAAAGAAATAATAGATGAAGAAACAGTGTGTGGGTAGGACATGATTCCTCCCTAGAGGAAAGGACGTGGCTGCAACATGCAGTGCCAGGTACGTGAAAGTGGCAGTGGATTACAAGGTCACAGAAGCAGTAGGTGCCTCTGGGAGGAAAGCTGTAAACTATGAAGGAACTGTGCTCCTCTTTCCCTTCACAGGGATGCCGTTCAGCAGTCCTCCCTGCCCAGCAACCCAGTTCTCTACTCTCCAGGTCCATACTAAGTCCAGCTTCTGTGCCCTGCAGCTTCTTTGGGAACTTTCCAAACACCAGAATTTAACTTCCACCTCTCAGCAGGTCAGGTTAGAAGACAGTTTCTAAGCTGGCTTCGGGACATTAAACTTCAGCTGCAGCATCAGCAGCACTCCCTGGGACTTCTGGTCTCACCTGACTGAGACTGTGCCTCCTTGTCTTAGACAGTGATTCCTTGTCAGCACCCTGGAGCTCTTCCACAGCCTTGGACAGGTCCCTTCAGCTTACCCAAACTTCCCAATATACAGACCTTTCCCATTTCTCCTGTGCATTAAGATTCGCTCTTGTTTTACAGCAGGAGCCATCCCAAATGGTATAAAATTAGAATATAGTTATGGACATTTTTACAGTTCCCTGTTCATGTTGTGAAAAAAAAACCTTTCATGCATATACCAAATACAGGGATATACGTGGATCTTAGTGGCTGGCAAGGCAAGCCTAAGAATTCAAATGCCCCCAGGTCTTCAGCAGAAATATTAAGCCAATTAATACCAGCCAGAGTGAAGTTCCACTGCTGATCCTTTAAACACAGCTCAGTTATACTACCATGTTTATCTGATGGTAAGTAGCAGACCGGGGAGAGTGAAAATGCTCAGCATCAAAAAAGGAATAACATCAAGAACCTTTCAGCACTGCCAAAACAATGTCCTCCCTTCCTTCAGGAGAAAGGTACAAATGACCTCAGCACCAACGCTTTGAACTACTTTGCAGGCACTAAATATTTAATCAGAATGAAAAGACTCCCACATTTCACCAGAAAGCAAAAACTCCCAGTGCCCCCCATCCACCATCTTTCACTGGTAGCTTCTTAGATGCAGCTGTTTTTATAAGGTAGAAGGCTGCAGCTTGTGGAAATGTGGGTGCAGCACAAAGTAAACTGAATCCAATGCCAACACAAATATCACAAACACCACTACCTAACTCTGTTAGTCATTCATTCACCTGGCTGTCTGCAACTCCCACTAAAAAACAATTTAACATTTAAATTCAATTAAAACATTAAAAGACCCCATGCTTAAACCAGGCAGAGGAATTCTTAAAGCACAGGAGCTGACATACTCAAAAGTGCCTTGTTTAAAAATCAACAGAGCTGGCATCAGGAACATTATCCTGTAGCCAGGTCTAGGCAAGGCTTAGCCTTCCTCCACCCCTTTAAAAGGCAGCTCTGAGGGAGGAGTCAGGACCAGGCTTAGAGCAGCTGGCTTCAAAGGCCCTCTCTTGAGAGGGCAGAGAGGAAGCTCTAACATCTTTCCACAGCACCAGAGACTATGTGAGCTATGTGGAAGACAGCTCCAGGACAGAAGGTACTTGACTGACAGCCTGCCCTTTGCCTGGCCTGGGGCCTGTTCACTCAAAGCTGTCACACAACAGAGAAGAGACCTTACCATGCTCGGGGCTCAATCTCCCAGCTGAAGCCTTCCTCTGAACCCTGCAAAGCAACAGACAGCACTCAGGAGACAGCCAACAATTCTCATCACCTGCCAGCCATGGCAGGATTATCTAGGACACCAATAGGTAAATATGGTGCAAGCTCTAAAAAACCAAATAAACCCAACAAAAATAAGCACAAAAGAAACAAACACACACAACAACAAAAAAGAAAAATACTGTTTGGACTAGACACAACTCAGTCATGACTGCTTGCTGTCCACCTCTTTAATTTCCAAAGCAACAGAGGGCTTTTTTTATCCCCTCATCTATCCACCAGAAGCAGGACAGAATTTCCATGACTTATCCCATCCTAAACTGCTCAGTATGTTGGGAGAGACCCTCACACCACCTTTCCAAACCCATCTTCCCTGCTCAGGGGACCAAGCATCTATGAATTTACTGAAGGGGCAGCAGGATCTAGGGGCAATCATTAGCACTGCTAATGCTTTGATATTGCTAATGTCTAATAAGCTACCATTGCTTAAGAAGCCCATATCACCTCCATCAATGCAGATGTCAAGCAGGAGATGGTAAAAAAAACCACAGAAAACAAATAAACCCCCACTAACACAGAAAACTACCAGCAAAAAGTACATATTTAAGTAACTTCATTGAATTGTTCCAATGAAATGTATTTTCACTGATGTGTCTTGAAGTTAAGCCATGCCCATGCAGACATTCTTCTCAACACAAGCCCAGACACCAAAGTTTGGGCAGGGGAGGCAGGTAAGGAAGGAAACCAGCATTACTGGGACTCCAAGGCCCTATTTGTGTCACTGCCTCTTTTTGCAGTACTCAGTCCAGCATGCTGTCATACTCCATATCCCAGACTGATCGCCTCACAATTCCCACCATCTGCCCAGTGTCCTTACACAAGAAAACACAGGGCCGGGGCACTACAAGATCTAGAGGGCAGACCCTTAGATTTTCATCCATCCCATGGTCCCCACAGCAGAGGAAGAAGTGTCTTCTGGCTGATGGTCAGTAGGAGCCCACTGACCATCAGTGGTCATGGCCTTCTTCAGCTGCTCTGCTTAGATGCTTGCCACGGACTCATCCCATATTTTCTGCAGGGTGTGGTGTCCCTGATGATAAGAAACAGGCTGTTCTTTTATAACCCCTCGACTCACCTAATGTAGTGCACAAAAGCAACAATCACTGAGCCCAGGTAAAAGGAGAGGAAACCCAGGAAGCTGAAGAACATGGCCTGCACATAAACAGACTCTGAGGAAAGAGAAGGGATCAGTCACCTCACAAAGCAGGAACAGCACTTCTCAGGGTTAGTACTCTTCCCAATACCACCTTGTAAAAATGCCCAGTCCCAAAAAGCCCTTCCAAACCCATTTGCTTTCTTCAAAAGGAATCGACAGAACTTGTTCAGCACAATCTCCCCCCAGTTCTTTACCCCCAGTAAAGCTGGTGTGCCACACAGCCCTTCCTGGAAGGGAGCAGGCTCCAAGTGGTTTTGTCTCCTCTGCTGGTGCTTTCTGCACCATTCCTTTAGAGGCTGCTGGCCCAGTCATACCCCTCTATTCAGAAGTGCCAAGTTCCCCTGTAAAGTTGCATTGTAGTGCCCAAAGACACTGACTTTTAATGGAAGGCACAATCGTCACTTGAAGGTTCTTTGTCCGCTGCAGGTTCCAGGTACGGTTGACATTCCCTGTGAGATGCACAGTGTACAGCAAATATAAAAACAATCAACATTAATAATTTCTGGCACTGATCTTGGTTCTCTGAACTTGCAAAAACAACAGGGTCTGGCTTTTCACTAAAATGTGTGGGTGGTTTTGCTTTAAACTTTTCTCTGCTCTGTCAATATACAGCCTTTCTTAAATGTTTCCCCCTTCTTCCTTGTTTGCAACCTGTTTTTTAGACTAGAAATCCCTGCTCGAGCATTCAATATATTGCTTAATTCTGGATGTCTGAATCCCAAAGGCATCTCATCTCCTACTCATTTAATCCCCAAAGGGTTCTCTCATTACAGGTGGTGGGAGTCCATTTTTGCCTTTGGCCAAATCTCTGTGAGTAGAATATTTCTGTGCAGGATGCCACTCTAGAAACTCGCTCTGTTTCTGCAGGGCTTAGCACACCTGGCCAGTACAGCTCTGCTGATGGCATTAGGATGAGTGAATGCCCCCCCAAAGGGCACAGTTCTTTTTCTGGAGGAAAACTGGGGCAGAAAGGTGGCAGGGGAGCTGTTCAGGAGCCCAGTATATCCGTTGGTTGCAGTCTTGCTTCTTCTACAGGGAGGAAACTTTGAGGCTTTGAGAATAGGAATGTTCCCACTCCAGTTATAGCCGCCACATGACTGGTGGAAACTTTGCTTTTACCACTGCCCAGCAAGTGGGGACACAGTATTTTCTGGTTGGAAAAGACACCAGAACAAGCATTTTGTAAAATTATTCTCCCAAAATTTCCAATTTTTCCTGTTCCCCCAAGTTCAGAGCTGTCACATATCCCAAGATAGCAGTAGAAGATGCTCTCTGGAGGAACTGAGACTCCATGGAGCCAGGAGGATAACCCAGCAGCAGGGAGCAGAGGTGAGAACCAAACAAAAAGCTGTAACCGAATTGCCTGGATGTCTCCAGTGTCTCCCAAGGCATCAGTGGTGCTGTTGAAAAGCATATAACCCCAGCATGCCAGGCACCTTACTAGCCCGCCCTCTCCTGCACTTAAAGAGATTTTTAACTGGCCCAAAGGTATCAGATTGATACTTCAGCCTTCCTCACAACTGTGGAGACTGGGGAACGAGCCAGTTCAGAAATCCTGGCTCTCCCCTGGAGAGCTTCTCCCCCGGTGAAACACTTTTATGTCATGCAGAGAAAAAGTGTCACTCCCAGGGGCCCTAGAATTGAACATGTTAATTTGTTACACCCCATTGGTTTCCCTCCCTATCAATCCACCCTGATACATGTATCCAAGTTTCCCCCGCCCCTCTCCTTCTCTATAAATACCCCGGTTTTTCCCCTGTTCAGAGAGCTGCTGTCACTGGCTCCCTTCACTGAGGGCTCTGCTATAATAAAGGCTATTTCTCAGTGGAATGCCATACAGCTCTCTAGTCTCTCTCTCTGCATTGCCTGCACGCTGCCGCTGAGCTGAAATCACTCGCCGGAGGATGTGCCTGTGCCCCTGGGCAGTCCTTTTCAGGACGGCTTCTTCAGGGTAGTCACGGCACCCCTGTCATCGACCCCGCCGCAGCACACAACTACCTGGATAGGACAGACCTACACGATCACCTGGTGGTATCCCACAGGAAGGTCCCAAAAGACACCCACTGCTCCATCACTCAGATGCAGCAATCAAATCCACCTCCCAGAACAACTTACCATGAATTGAAGAAGGCACAGAACCCCCACAGGCATAATCCTCTGGCTTGATGACAAACACAACAAAGAACTGCTCACCTGGGAAATCTTTTCTCTGCACAGAAAGATGGAAGAAGACAGAAAATCCATGAGACACAAAGCCTCTCCCCTCCAATAGGTCACAGGTTTTAATTGCTACACAGGCACCAGAAAACACTGTGACACAAATCAGCATCTCACCTGCACTGTTATGGCTGCCTGCTTTGTCATGGACTGATAAACTCCATTGAACTCCACGTTATGGTCCAGGTCATACACTGGGCACTAAAACAGACAACAAAGAGTTAAACCAGGGACAACATCCAAACTATTTTCAAAGGAAGCCAGCTGGAAAGAACAGCATAAAAAGGCCCCAGTTGGGGTATCCAAGGGAACAGAACATCTTGCACGTCTGTATGCTCCTACACTGGAGAACCCTGCCTTATTCAGAAAGGGGGGAAAAGAAAATAAGGATGGGGCTATTTCCCAGCTGCAAGCAGCAGCCAACCTCCATGACAGGGAGGGGATGAAATCCCCAGGAAAGGGGATGAAATATATAGAAAGGAAATCAAACTGTAAAGGAAGAAAGACATCATGTCTGAATATCAGAAGTTCCCCAAGCTGCCTTGAGCCAGGGGAGAGTCAAGGGAACAGCACTGTTCCCTCCCTGAGCTACCAACATTCCACCCAACACCCTCCATGGAGGGGCAGAACCATAGCACAGGGCAGCAGGAAACCTCACAGGGGATACATAAATTCCCTATGTGGAATACGTTCCCTATGGATAGGCTAGAAAGGAACAGCTTGTTCACCTATTTACAACAAAAGTCTCTGTATGAGCTGCTTGAACTCAGCATCTCTGTCTTGGCCTCCTTCCCACAGAATTTACATTCCTCTTTCAGGGGTTCCCTTCACCACCACCACCAGGGCAAAGCCCTGCCTTGGGCTTTTCCCTCTGCAGGGCACAGGCCCCTCACAGCTGGACACAGCTCCAGCAGGCAGCTCCTTACCCTTCTCTGCTCCAACTTACCACAATATCCTGGACAGAGACAACTGAGCATGGGTAGGCTGCATCAGACACCACATTAATAATGACCGAATCGACATCCTGAGGAAATTTGTACAGAAAATACTGCAGAGAAAAAGAGTACAAGAGTCATGATCCAGAAATCACCCTTGGCATTATCTTCAGCACCTTCCAAAGATACCTGAACAGCCCTAGATGGGCTTTGGGGTTGGATGTGAATGGCTTTCAAAAAAAATCAGATTTCAAATATTAAGAATTTAAACTACAGAAGAGCAGATTAAATATATACAGGCAGCTGCATATATACCCTTGCACAGTATGCTATTAGACACAAACATCTTCAACATGCAAAATACAGCATAGCTTCTGCTCCCTTAAGCTTTTTTCCACCTGATGAAGCAAAAGTGACTTCATTTTACACCCCATTCCATATTATGTTGATATGAGCAATTTCCCGATGTTTCCATACTGCTGGCTGTACTTTTATATATGGAAAACATCACAGAGCTTTCTCAATTGGGTTGCCTCAAAGACAGACCGTGAACAGTATTAGGTCAAATGGCTGAAACTCTGTCAAGAGTTTCATAAATAAATTATTGATATTAGTTGTAGGATTTAGGGTTGTTAGTTTGCTTTGATGGCAAAGCATCATGAGGGTTTCTCTTTGCACTTCAGCTTTGAAAATAATTCAGCTGTAACTAAAAAAAAATTGTGAGACACTAATATCTGGCAGTATTCCTGTTTTTTCTTTTTTTTTCATCTCCTTCTTTGAGCAGGCCCACAGGACAGTTTGTGGGGTTAGAAAAAGCTGTTTTTTTCAGATCTGGGCAAAAGATGTCCCAGGCAATATAATTATTTGTATATTTGTCCAGTAAAAAGTTTGATGCACTACCCCAGCCAGCTGCTGGAGAAGTGGGGCTCCCATGCCTGCCCCAGCAGGCAGGCTTGTTGTAAGGGCTCTCATCATCCCACTGGGAGGCCAGACCCTGAGAGCTCAGGCTCCAAGCCACAGCTACCACGAGGGGCTGATGGGCACCTCATTCCCCCTGAGAGGGACACAAGGCTGAGGAGTGGCACCAGCCACCTTCTTCCCTTCCATAGGGTCACCAGGCAGCCACTGCTGCCACACTGAAAGCCACCACCACCCCTGCTCCAAAACCATCACCTGAGACTTTCATAACTGTAGAGCTCCTTTCTGGCACATAAACTTTAATGCTGAGCAAGGGCCAGCTGTTTCCTCCTCTTCCCCCATGCCATTCCCAAGAATTATGGCCCCCAAGTGGGAGGGCAGGGATAAGCAGGAAACCACCCAAGCCTTTTCCAAGTTGGCCATTTCTACTAGATTTATTCCTATCACCCCTCTCCAAGCAGGGCCCCTTCCCTGCTGAAGGAGCACTGGCTCCAACCACAAGTCCCTACAAAGTGCAAACTCACCAAGCCAGTTTCATTAGCAGAGCATGTTTTATCTGCACCAAGTAAGGACACGGGCAGACTGAGCTCCTTGTGTTCCCAGGGGCACTTTTTCCCCTTGGAAAGTTTTAGGTGCACAAGAACCACCTTTTAGTTCATGAACACTCTTCTATAATTTCCTCTAAGCCACGCTTGCACCAGGGTACAGAATTAACACAAGGGCATTGAGGTCAGCAGTTCTCTGCTGCACACACTGCAAGTGTTATAAACATGTCCAGCCAACAGTTCTCACCTGTACAAGCATATCCAATTTCTGCTTCTGCTCTCAGGCACAAACTGGGTTCCAGACAACATCTCCTTCAGTTGTTATATCTTTTTACAACAGCCATCTAGATTTTAAATCATCTTTTTTTTCTTCCCCCCATAGACTGCTTAATATTTTGATTTACAAAAACCTCAGCATTATACCAATTGAGAAGCAGCCTTCCTCCATTCACCCAGTTATTAATTAAAAGTCATAAATCTCATATTATTAATTGTGACCAAAAAAACCAGACCACAGTCACAAAGTTAACTTCATATCCTAAACACTCTATATTCAAATTACAAAATTCTAAGTAATGAGCACTTATTAAGAGTCACCATTATTTCTCATGCTTCAATAGTATACAATACTGCATGAATCTGCAAACCAAATTAAGACATTTGACAGCAAAAAGGATTAGCTAGGATGTCTGGTAACACAAAACCTAAAATTAAATGGTGTTATTAACAGTGAAAGCAGCAACAAAAACAGAGTCCCAGACAGCCTGGGTAAATCATACTCCTTCCTAGCTCTACAAGTTCCTATATCTCTACAGTTACTGCCAACAGCATTTTCATTCAAGAGAGGATTTGTATCTGCAGAGCTCTAAACAAAGCTGTTCAGCTGGAGATGCTGCTCATATGTGCTTCCTTCTGAGCTAACAGAATTGATGCCTTAAGTTTTAGCTTTCATATTTTCCAGATTCGGTACTGCATCAGTATATAACTCTGAACTTCACACAAAGTGTTAGCAAGTTCTCCTCACAGTGTAGTTAGACAAAACAATCCATTTCCAGCCCGAGAACCAAGGACAACGTTGCAGCTTCAGGCCCAAAAAGTATAAACAGCGAATTGAGGACAGCAGTCTGGGAAGGGTGTGACTTCTTACCCTGAAGCTGTAACAGGACAATTAACCCAAATATGTAAATGGACCAAAGCTTATAAAAGTGTGAAAACTCGTGACCTATGGTCCATCTTGGGTGTAGCTTCAACCAGGCTCTTGTACTGCCCAAGGTGTATCCTTTTGAAGGCCTTTTCAACAAATACCTGCTTTATTCCTCTAACACTGTCTGGCCTCTGTTCTAGGTAGCCTCTCAAGCAATCAGTAACAGGCATTTCATTATCACCTTTCAGCCTGACCTGCTGCCCTAAGCAAGGAATAGTCTGAGTTCTTATGCACTTTTACAGCTTCTCTATTTCTGTGTTTATTTTTTCCAGTAAAGACTGTATCTTGACAAGTCATGCTCAGGCAAGTAAGCTGGAACTGGCAGGAACACAACACTGATGTGTATCACCTCACAGAAATGCAGCAGCCCAATGGCCTCCGGACTTCTGGACATTTCTGTGATTTCCTGACGTACCAGTGCCATTCATTTCCTCTGCTCATGGGTTTTGGGAGGATCCAAATGTGTCCCTAGAGTGACTGAAACACTGTTACCTCTTCATTGTACCCACAGAAAATTCAACAGTAAGGAAATTTCCCTGCATCCTAAGACGGAACGCCCAGTCATAAAAGATTTGCTACCTAACAAAAGATCACATAAATCACTTGGATGTGGTAAGACGTACAAGAAATCTACACAGGATTCCTCCTTACCTGGGGTTGGGAAGGGCTGGCAGTGAAGTTAAAGGCTTTGTTGGTCCTAGAAAACAAATGCCAGAATGTTGATGTCTAAAACTTTCAGCTGGAACACACACAAAGTACCTTCAGATTAAACAAAAGAAAAAATTTTTTTTTTCCTGGGTAGGAAAAACAAGGGAAGAGTAGGCAGACGGACCAAGTCCCTTAAGTGATGTTCAAGTGATACATTAAATTGCATTTGTATTCTCACATCCCAGCTTACTCAAGTTGGAAGTTCTCCAGCCTGGTAACTAGCAGCTCATATGCAATATTGAACGGTGCCATGGAAGCGACATCCACAAATATAATCTGGTCAGAGGGTCTTGTTTCAGGTGTTGGCTCAGCAGGACAGAGGGTCCGACTCACTTCTTGGTAATTGTAGGTCCTCTGATAGCTACAACAGCCAGGGGAAGGAGGGAAGAGAAAGTTGGATGGAAAAGAGAGAGAGAAAGAGAGTAGTTAAAAAGTTTTACAGCACTACTAAGAATGGCATCATTTTTCCCCTGCTTGCATAACTGAAATTCTCATCTGAAAGGCCACAGGAGCATTCACTCTTTTATTCAGCATTCAAGCTCCACCTCTGTTACCTTCTGCAATCTGCACAAGGGACTGGTCATCCTCAACATTTCACTTCCCTCGGGTATGCCCAAGGCAGCTGTGGATCTCTAACATCTGCCATTTAGTGGAGGCAAAGAGAGCACTGACAGCCACTGCTGCACCCATCGCCTGCATCAGGCAAAACACTGCAGGATATCTGCTGCTGGCTTCAGGATTCAGTCACAAGATGAAGCTTCACATCTTAAATGGTCTAAGGTGCCTGAAAATTCTCTGTTCGGAGCCCAGCAAACTCTAGGGTTAAGGATGATACAAAGCAGCATTGCTCTCATGAAGAAGCAGCCCCAAAACAACCACCCCCTAGAATAAGTTTAACGTAGATGTTCCTGAGGTGAGAAGCAGAAGCTCTTTTTCCCCAAACGCACTGTTACACAGAAGTTATGCTGCTCGTTCAAGAGCCTGTTCAAACCCTGCCCCAAACCAGAGCCCAGGAACTACCTGCACACATGGTAGGCAACTGTGGAATGACAGCAGTGATGTGTGGTAGATTCAGAGACTGGTGCCACATGCAGATTCCCCTCAGACAAGCCTCCTGGTACTCTGTGTACATATCTGAGAAGCTAAGAGCCAAGAGCAGGCTGCCAAGTAAGAGGTTACCTATCAAATCCTGGTCTTCCTACACCCAGCTGGCAGTGAGCAAGAATGCTCTGAAAGCAAGCCCGGCAATCTACACAGGTTACAAGGTGTAGCATGTGAGGGAGGCTGCTGATGAATACAGCTGGTAGAGGAGTGTGTCACAAAGAAGAGACTCCAGTACTTACAGGCCTCGAAAAATCAGTGGGACCTGCCATGACAGCACCCCCTTCTGCTGGCGAACTACAAAGAGGACGGGGTATCGGAGGTTCTCAGAGCTGCTGTTCACGTACACCCGCACTGCATCTACCTGTGGGAAAAGAGAGCATAAGCTGAAGGTCAAGAACAAGGCAGCTCCAAATCTAGGTGGGAGAAGCCCTTCCCCCTTCCTCATTCTGACCCAGGTGCTGACGATATGCACAGGGTGATCAGCAGTGTTTATCACTAGACTAATTATTCCGATCCAGAAGCCATACTGAAGTGCCTCTCTGCTGATGCTGCAGTCCAGAACCACAGCCCTGTGCCCAGGTCAGAGGTGACTATCAGACAAGACACAGTGGACAAATGCAGGATACATAAGAGAGTTCAGTAGCTTCTGTTGGGAGCAACCTACATAACTTACCTTACAAAAATTAAGCAGATACAGACACACAGACCCAAAGCCACAACTAAGAATTTTCTTGCTGGGACTCTTATGCACCCAACACAATCAACATTATTAGGAAAGTCACAAAGATGACATCAATAGCCAAGGATGAAAAAGCAGATTAGCAGCTGGCTCTCATGTAAACAATTCCAATATAACCATAATCCCACCTAACAAAACAGGAATACATTGCTGACTGCCATCAAGTGAACAAGAAAGGCTGCTTGTGAGAAAGGGTTTTAATGCAGCACATTGCACCAGCAACTGAAATTTCTCCTCACATTATCGTTGGCCACCACATGGTTGCAGAGGTAGGACAGCTGTGGTGTACAACACCCTCAGTTCACTATTTGAGAAGCAAGAAGTTTGTCTGCACCACATGGAAATGTCACTATTTCCATTTGAAAACAGCATCCCTTCAGGTCCCTCTTCAGAACTGTAGACACTGATCAAGAATACAAAATACAAGAGTGCATAACTCATATGATAAAAAACAGTCCATCTTGATTAGAGGCCTTGAAATAATGAAATTATATTAAATAGATAATATATACACATTTTAAACTTGCCACATCCTGAAAGATTATAATGGGCTCTCAGTAGACCACTAAAAGTCTGCTCATAGATATTCTGACTTTACACTTTCCAAGAAGAGTAAAGGTACAAGGAGGTAGCACCTTCTGAAAAGAACATACAGAATTAGGAGGTAGATGAAGAGTTATCAGAGGCAGCAGCTTATTCTTACCCTGAGGGCACCAGTTTCAGAGAAGTAACTTACATCTGCAATTCCAAGTAAAAAAAAAATTCCTATTTATTCTTGTTTGGTGATTCTAGGCTCACATGGAAGTTGAGTCTAGCAGAACAAAACACCTCCTTGAAAGCCATAATCATTATCAGTTTTCCTGACATTATCACCATAATACAGAGGCGACAGACACCAACTCCTAAAGAATTAAGTCTTCAACAAAAAAAAAAACCCAAATAATTTAATTAAAACCCCCTTGAAATAGAAGGGCAGACATTAGAATCTTTCTCCATTGCCTTCCGGCATCTAAACCTTTGCAAAGCTCTTTTGGTCTGCTTTCCATTTTTTCTTCCAGTCACAAAAACTACATACACAATTTTGTTTCTAAGCATATTTCACCATAAGGTGCTAAAACAAAGTTAAGAAAAACAGCACCACAAAGCAAAACACACAAGGAACACCTGAAGGGTGTCACCACAGGCAGCACTGGAAGGTAACTCGGTGGCTTCCTTAGTCCCTGTGGCTGCCCCGAGGGCGCTGAGCCAGCGCACATTGGTGTAACTTGGAAACAGAGGGACTGGGCTGGACAAGCTCCCGCTTGTTTGCTGGTGTTTGCTGTGACAAGGAACGAGGACACGAACGAAGCAACTGGAACTGAACAAGAAAACAAATCTAAGGAGCATGAAGACACAGTGGTCAAGCCAGTCTCCTGCAAGGACATGGAACAATTCTCCACCCAAGAGGAAAACAGCTATCACTGCAGAAAGGACACATTTCAGCTAGCAGTCCAGCAGCTTTTTGCCCATGAAACAGTTCAAGCAAGCCCACCTCCACAGGTGAAGTGATTCTCACTTGCCTCAGGTTGGACATGGCTCTGTGAACCCTCCAGGGCTCATCACATCAGTTCAATGCAATGAGGAGCCCACATCAAACTCAAAGCAAATAGCACTACTGGCTTATGCATCCTCAACTATCCATAAATACAAGCCAGAGATTGAGAAATTCTCTTCTCCGTTGACTTCACGAATACAGACCATAACCTGGGACATGAGTTATGCATATACAGCAGATAGTCAGGTTTTCTTAATTGTACATGAATTTGTGTACATTAAATGAGTACAACTCATTCCCAGCCCTCTCAGCCTCTCCTTATAGAAGTATTCCAGTGCCTTCATTGGCTTTGTGGCTCTGCACTGGACTCACTCCAGTAAGACCATACCTTCCTTATACGGGGCAGTCCAGAACTGGACACAAGCAGGATCACCTAGAGCCAGCTGTTCATGGATGGAGACTCCACAACCTCTCTTGGAGACCTGTTATGATTATTGACCATCCTCAGTAAGAAAAGAAAGTTTCCCATCTATCCTAGAGAAGGGCAAGGGAAGGGAAACAAAAGCATTGGTGATTAATGCTCTGATAGAGAAAAGCCTGAGAAGTGGGAGAAAGTCCCTTCCCTCTGCTGTGATCCAGCAGCCAGACTCCTCATTTGGTTCCCCTCTCTCCACAAAACTAAGCTGATTATACACCACCTACAGCATTTATTCAGCTTTGCTGCTGATTCCATTATCTTATAATATGTGTAGGAAATAGGAATATCAGGAGAGGGAGGTAAGAGTCTCAAGACTCAAAATTCTTTTAAATCTAAGCACTTACCCACATGAAAACTGTATATGCCATATTACTACTATAATAACATCTCTACATCCTTACTGTGCTCAGCACTCCATATTTGCTCTCTGTAACAGATGGTTATAGCTCCTTTGCCCTGCTCTCCTAAAAGTCCATTTCAGGTGCCCTGGGCTCTTTTTGGTCTGATAATATCTAGGGCAATATCCAGCTGCTTTAAGGCAGGATCACCTATGGCTAAGTATGGGCTCACAGATGGGATCCCACTACACTTCTTTCTCCCCCTCTCACCTTTCTCTCTGCACTCTACACAGGCAGAGCTGCTTCCCAGGCCATATTCAAACAGGGTGTCTCAAACAGAGAGGAGCATCAGAAAGTCAGAAGCAACAGTTACAGAGCAGCTCATTAAGAAGATCACAGTGTACTTCAAATTCACCTCAATATACCAACAATTCACTTGCAATGAATACCTCTGCTCCTCCTACATTTGCACATACCCAGGTCAATCAGGAGCATCACACTGCCCCATCAACATCTTGACTATAAAGTCCAGGAAACAAACAGGGTGATTAAGAAGCTGGACAGATGGCAATTGAGGTTCCAGTCCATCTAGTTATTTACCCTGCTGCCATCACCACAGCAACACAGAGCCTCTTGTGGGCAGATCCTGCACTTCCAGTGGAGAGAGATCCCAGTCCCAGGGTGCAGCTCTGCTCTCCCCTCAGGATCTCAGGGATACAGCAGCAGCTCCCACCAGATTTGGTTGATGGGTGTCTTTCTTATACAACAGCTATTTCTGCCAAACACTGGAATGAAACAGGTGGGATTTGCCTGCTGGCCAAACCTGCACAAGAAGTTTCTAATTAATGGTTGAAGACTTGGAAATAAGCTTGGGCATAAGTCCAGCAAAATGTAGGCGCAATTATGAGGAAGCTTAGGAAAGTGCAGAAAGAATTACCATTTAACTGCAACCAGAGCTGTTCTTCATCTGTTGTCACTCATTCTCCAATTTATTGCTACAGGTTAAAAGGAACCCTAATTAGTGTCTTGGAGAAAGACATTTTCCCTGGCAGGATGAACTGAGTAGCAGGAGCATCACAAGGGACATGGATAAAAATGTAACATTTATGAATGGATGCTTATACTTTTTTAGGCCTTCTTCTATTTGACCAATCGTAAACTTTTAATCCATGCTCTGCTTCTAGATTCTCTTGCCTTGATGTAGACAACATATACATTTTCATGTTACAGATTTAACTAATTCACTTTTGAGCCAATGCTAGTAATCCCATCTTTCCCTTTGAAAATCAGCATTTGGCATTTGCCTTCAGCAAAATATTTTTAGAAGAGTGAAAAAAAGCAGGAGGTGAAGAAAAAAAAAGGTGATTTATTTACTTCAAACATGCTTCCCCCTCCACACCTTTCCAAAGACGATTTCATTTTAAAAACAAGCAGTTCTAACGCAAGAACCTTTCCCTGCTACAGAACCACTGCTCCCATCACACATACCTCTCCCTTCCAACACAAAACTTTATGTAGAGACTCCAATGAAAAAGCAGTGTTTTAATTTAAAATTATAATCATCACAAAGACTATGAGCCTCCTCTGTATCTATCCCCACTCACTTTGCACTGGTGACATGAGGAGGAAGTTTTGCCTGGGCAGTAACAAGGTCAACCAGGCTGCTGTCACTCCTACATTGCCAGCACTGCTGAGGGACTTCATTTTGGAGCAGATCATTGCCAGTCCCACAGAAAACTAGTTGCACCTTCCCCTTCCTTGCACACTCACAGTAGGAGGCTGGCTATACTGTTATTATAATATAGTGCTAGATTTCATCTGCACCCTCCAAGCTGTAAACCCTCATCCTGGGAAACAAACTTGTGTACCAAATGCTCCCTTTGACAAGGCCCTACACAAATATTTGTCAGCAATAACCATACTGCTGCCTTTTGTGCTGGAGGGCCGAGGCAGGGTCAGGACTGCTTCAGAGACTTCTGCTCCTCACATTCCTTCCCAGAGTCAAGGCTCTGCTGTGTGCCGGGGCTATTCACCAGCCACGCTCCTGATAGTTTTGTTTCTTAGATGACTGACCTTGAAGTTTCTCCTGTGTTTCAAGGTGGGCAGAGCAATAAGACAGCTGAATAAAGAGAGAGCTCTCAGCTCTGTATAAAAACGTGTTAGACCAGGAAAGACAAATATTTGTACTTCAGTTCCACCACCACCGTGGAGATAGGGAGAGGGAAGAAAAGAAAGGAAAAAAGTACAGCTGAATTCCATTCTCTAGATGGGAACAGGCAGAAGGAGCTGGCCCCAAATTCGCACAGCTGAACAGAACCAACATGGCTGCAAACATTAAGCAAAATAAACCAGGCTCTTGTTGACATGAAAGAATCCTCAGACCGATTATTAAATCTTCATTTCCCACAGAGATTACACATCATTTTAAGACTGTGAGGATGTGAATTTAAGGGCAAGGCAGGAGGTTGCAACAACAGTTTGTGCTGTAAGCGAAGGTTTCCAAGGGCTTTACTGTGGATTCCTTTCCAAAAGCTCTTGCTAAGCAAAGCCTTTGAGTCACACCAGGGCTCCACCACCGCACCCACACGCCAGCCGCTCCTTGCGAGCCTGTTGGGATTATCAGTCCCTGTTGCGACAGCGCTTGGTCGTGGGCCTGCCAAGGCAGCAGGCCAAGCCCGTGGGCAGGGAACACATCCGGCAGGCAAACACACAGCCTGCTGCTCACAATGAAAGGTCTCAGCACAGGACACGTGTACAAAAGCCACTGAACTGCTGCTGCCGGCTCTTGCACGAGAAAGAGGTGCTTCATTTTTATATAAACCCTGAAATTAAGTGAAGTAGGATTGAGCCAGATACACTAAAGCAATCGTGGCAGTAAATGAATACCTCATCAGCACCAAACTCTGCTGATCTTCCCACTGACAAGGCAGTAGGGGAAGCTGAGACCCAGAAAGAAAATATTTGAGATAGTGACAGGTTTTAGAGAACCTCTTTTCTGCTGTCTCGTGAGATGTCAGCACTACTCCTGGCTGACAACAAAACAAATGGAGCTCAGAAGATCATTCCCTTTCAGCCTCTCTCTGTCTCTGCGCTCCAATGTCAATAAGGCTTAATTGCCAAAAGCAATCTGTCAAATAACCTTGGCCCACAGTTTTCTTCCAGCATTTCTGCCAGGAGTATTAAATACCCGAAGCAGCATAAATGAGGAGACAGACTCTGGGTATGTCAAGCACAGCCTTGGACGCATTAACATAATTGCTCCAGGATTAGTATTTTTCATTTAAATGTTTCACTCTGTGCAAATGTACTGTGTGGACTTACAGTCTGCCATGGACTTTCCCATGAGTTCACTTGTTTGCAACAGTATCTGCGAAGCATAAATGGAAGGCAGACAAATATAAAACATGATAATGTTTATCTTTTTCCATTTTTGAAATTTTGTCCTGTAACCAATGTCACTAGGGAGTCTCCGGGACAGCCAGAAGGAGAAACTGGGAGTTGCCATGCTGGATGAAGTAGGAACCTGTTTCTGAACACCCTCAGACTTCAGGAAGACGTTAAAAATAAAAAATCCTATTTTGAACAGTCAGTTAAGGAAAAATCTACTCTGCAATAATTGCATCTTCCTAAACCACAGCAGCTGGAACTCCGGGCCAGGCCAACCCCTGAAACAAAAAGGTTTATAACATTTCCAAATTGTAACTTTGTAACTCCAAGCTTCTGGCAGTAACTCCAGGGATTGCTGTCAGACAGTAGATACCTGGTTCTTGGCTCCTGAGTTCTTCCCTTCAGTAACACTTTGGATGCGGGTTGAATTATGTCTTGTAATGCATGATGTCTCTTTTTAAAAACCATTTTCCATTTAATTTAAACTACACTGAAGCAGCTATTTCTATGCTTAAAGAAAACCATCAGTGTAAAAAAGTAAGGAAGGCTGTTTCTGAAATCCTCTGTGGTTCTCCAAGCATACACAGCATGAAATTATGTTTGCTTATGCAAATGTACTAAACTATATTTTCAAACTGAGCAGATGGCACACCCTTGCCATATACCTTTTACAGTCTGCACTTCGATTCCTTAAATATCCCCTGAAACAGCAGATGAGGTCCATACAGAAAAAGCTTACCTCCCTACCAACAACTTCTGCACAAGTTATTTGAGGACATTTCAGCCGCTACTTACAATGCAAATGTATAATAAATTGCTGTACTGTTCTTGGAAAGAGTTCAAACTGAGGAGAGGCATTTTGATGAAGTTCCTCTTACTCAGAATTTGTTTTCTTTTTTAATCTAAACATCTTGGGGATAGGGAGGGAACAACAAAACCTGATCAGCTTTGATTTTAAACATGACAGCCCAACAAGAAGACAATTACTAAGATTTAAAACAACATTCAAATTCAAAAGAGATGCTTTAGTTCAAGGACAAGTTATCGAGCTTGACAGCATTAGCTTACACATTAGAAATAAAAATAAAATTCCTGCCAGCACTGCAGTCACCATCTGAAGGTCTGTGGGCCACCCTGCAAGAAACCAGAGCAGCTTTCAGGTTTTTTTTCCCCTGAAAGCCTGCAAACTGATAGCCTCTGTCAAGATGTACTTTCTTTTTTGCCTCCTGGGTAGGGAAACCCACAAAGTGCAAAATCTGAGAAAGATAAAGAATAATTTAAGTTTGAGGGGATCTCAGTTGCTTCTATCCCCAGCCCAAAGCAAAGCCACGTCCCACACCATTTTTTCACCTAAGATATCCCACTTTTGTTAGTTTTCAAGGCTGTATTTTCTGATGCAAAAAACAACAGTCAAGTTTGAATTTTTAGTAGGTTCCCATGAAATTTCTCTCATAGCTAACTTTTGTTTTCCCCTGTAAGCAAAAGCTTTTTGTGTGACCCTAGGCAGGGTGAGGAGTGTTCAAGAGAACCCACTGAGAAGCAGCAAGCACATTCCAAGTACTGTGTGCTCTGTACTGCCTATGCTGTCACCTCCTAGGGTTGGCTGTTTTCTTTAAGAAATATAATTTATATACACAAGTTACTCCAAAGGGATTCTGTTGAACCCCGCTTGGCTTCAGACACCATATGCTATAATTTGCTTTGATTTTTTTTTTGGATTTGACATTGTGCCTACACTCCTGTCATATAAGGCATTTACTATTAGGTTCCAGAAATGGTGTGCTGAGGCTCTTCCAGTGTCCTGTGGTGAACAGGCTAGAGCTAGCAACCAAAGAGCAATAGTGTTCAGACCCTGAAGATCCTGCAATAACAGCAGCTCTACTAACATCAGGAGATCTTCTCATGCACGCATTTGTAATCTTCCCAATTTCTTTGATTTTTACCTGCATCTTTGTGGCCAAACCGGTGGGCTTCCACTCAGCATCAAGGACAGAACTTAACCTGTTGTCCTCACTATAGCTCGGGCTCAGCAAACAGCAGACTAAAGTTTTGTTGCATGCATGGTGTAGCTGTGCACTGAAAGCTGGGCTGGAACCAAGACTAACATTATCGAGAACATGTACAGGACACTATGGAAATACTTTGAGGTAGTTTAGTTCCAGCCTGAAGGGTCCTACATGTGAAACCCAAAGCCAGCTCAGAAGCAAAAGGTGAAAAAATTACTCTTAGAGTTGTTATAATAGATATGGGTGCTGCTAGAGTGAGACCTACACTAGCATGTCAAACAGCAGAGAACAGCAAACACAGATTTGATCACTGCCACTTATTAAACCAGGTTGCGCAGTGTAGTAGATCAAGGAGTTTCCCTGCAGCTAGGACAGATGGCTTTGGTCTGAGCAAGTGACTCACCACACAATTCCAGAGGAACATATGAGTGAATGAATTCCCATTCTGGCTTCTTGCCTAAAGAAAAGCAAGTGCAACTACCATCCACACCTAGGAAACAAGACCCATTCACTAGAGGTTAGAGGAACACAAATGCATCATGCTCTTTGGCTGGAAAAGGCACTTGGTCACAAAATTTAAGGCATGCAATTGGAAGACTTCTGATCTTCTTGCTAGTGTTGATACCACTCTTCCTTTAGGACAGTCAATGTTTTCCTACCTGGAACTCTGAGAAAAAAGGAAGGGTAATGATGGTAGCAACCCTCCCTGGTAGTACACAGCCTCTCATTGACTGAAGGCAATTTTTTACCCATCACTCCTCAAACAGACTTCACAGACAAGGCACTCACTCCAGGGCTACACATCCTCACACTGCACAACTGCTCAGCAGAGAAGCCACAGCTTAATCAACTGTCAATCACAATTTATGGTAAATTGGGCCATATGGGAACTGAGGCTGGGGCTCTGTTCCTAGTCCTGGCAAGGGAGGAGGAGGGAAATAGCACCCACTCTTTCTCTTAAAATAGGTGCAGCCCACTGCTCGGCTTTGGAGCTCATTGCAACCAATATGTACTGCATGAATGTCCAAGAACTGTGTCTGGATCGCAAGAGCGTTGCCTACAAATGGAAAGTTGGAAACTTGTTCTCTTCAGAGATACTTGGTTTTCTAAATATAATCCAAGTATTTCCCAAATAATACTTTCCGGTGACATGAGCTCCAATGAGGAAAAAAAAACTTTTGTTGTCTTCTTCCTCATGATATTCTCCTGGACCACTTACAATTTGGTACATTGGACATACCAACCTGCACAATATTAATGTAATTTGTGTTTTCACAAATTAAATTAACCATTAGCAACTGCCAGATCTTACAGTGGTGGAAAATCTCATTCACTTTGAATTCCATCAGTACTCTCACACACTATTCTTTTTGAAAACCCTGGTATTACTGCAAACATACAACTAAGCAGGTTCTCTTACTTGTCACATAAAGCCTTCTCCAGCCAGTGGTAAATCCAGCAGAAACATTCTACAGCACTTTGTCAGTCTTCTAAGCAGGAACGCACTGCACATGCAGCTCCAGCAAATCAGCAAAGGTCTCTTTCCTTTCTCCCTCTCAAGCAAGGACATGTTGAACATGTGGAATGAGAGTGCTTTTTTTTTTTTTTAACCCCCATCCTGGATGTCTCCAGTGTAAATAATCCTAAAATAAAATAACCCTGTTTGCCCATCTAATTGCTCACCAGACTTCTAACAGTGCACATCTGCCTTTGCTGTTAGAGCATGAGGGCATAGCAACAAGTGACCCAGCTGGGTTTATTACTATGTTTTTTTGCACTCAGAATTAAAAATTAGACAAGCAGCTGTGCAGGGGGCAGAACTTCATAGAGCAGCTAGAAAGAAAAAAAAAAGGGAATTCCAAAAGCAGCAAGACTACCCCAGTACAAATTAATAGTTTCCACCACGAGGAAGGAGTTTGTCACGTGCCTTTGTTCACAGGCCAGCTGTCGAAGACCTCTGCAGCAGAGGTGGCTGTGCTTCTCCTCAGCACAACTTCACTTTGAGAGTTCCACCTCAATTAAGGCCTAAATCCTAGTACTTAAAAGACTGTCAGCTCTCCTGCCTCTAGACAAGTGTTTCTGCACAGCACATAGGAAGGTTTTTCCTTCTCCACAGACAGAGAGAAGAGATCTGGCAATGTATTTACACACAGAAGTTTCAGCTGGGTGATTTGGTCAACACAGAAATATCATCATTTTCATTTTACCCATAAGTTGAACAGAAAGGAAGCCACATGTCTCAAAGCAGCTCTGCTGCAGAGCCCTGAGTTGTGGTTTCTTCACTTTGTATATTCCTGCTTGTGAATACTCTCATGGGACTCACTTTTTCCCTCCTGTACGTTTTAAATGACAATATAGTACTGTCTTTCTCATTTGTGTATTAGCTTCTGAATATTATTATTAATCACATAGATGTTTATATGGTACAATATATATATTTTTCCATTAAACTGCTTTTTGGTGTAGCATAATCTGTGAGTTTATGTATGCACAGTATAGCTTATATAAATAGGAAAATAGTAATTTGATAAATGTATCTTAGGCTGTAGCACAGTATTAAAATAGAGGCTATGTGATGTTAAAATACTTTTATGTAACTAACTCAGAGAATGGTGTAAGATAATCAAGTAGTTCCTTGCATTTGTAGACTACGATAGACTAAATAGAATAGTAATAAGATAACAGTGACAAAAACCAGAACCTAATTTACTGACTCATTATCAGGGAGTATAAAAACAACAGGATAGACCCATGAGAAGAAATAAAATATATTGCTTTAATCTACAAGATGGCATGAAGACAAGTCAAAAGTTAAAACCAAGCAAAACAACATCTAAACTCAAAGAAATCTTTGGATATGTATAAACTCTTATGAATATGCATATACCCCCTGTAATATAACAGTATATAAAGAACATTGTTTTAAGCTAAGGGTGTGTTTTTGGCAGATAGCCAAGCACCCCAACAATGGATTTTTATCCCTTTTATCCCTTATTAAACTTTTTAAAATTTTAAAGAGTGAACTTTGTTTTTCACACCTGTTGCATGCATTCTCACATCCCAAGGAGTAAGGATGATTACATGGATGAAGAGCATCCTCTGAGGTCAGGCAAGCACAATACTTTTCAGAAAGCAGCAAGTCTCTAAAGCACCAAACAGGAGGAAAGGTCTTGCTCCTTTCTATCTCTCATCCATCATTCAAGCACTGCTCTATTCAGCTGCTTTTTCAGATGTGCCTGTGCAGCCATAGCACATCAGTAACCAGAAAATTTACAGAGGGTTGATGGATCACAAGCCAGCCCTCATATTTTGTCCTTGTCCCCAAGTTTTCCCTTGCTTTGTAGGCCTGGCTTCGTGAGAGAGAGCAGCAGAGGGGAAAACAGCAGAATTTAAAGTATCATGAAAATTAATTCCTGTTTTTAGAGCTAGATCACTCCAGACCTGACTTTGTTTCAGAGCAATTAAACTCATCCGCTGCAGCCCTTCCATATGGGGAACGCTCTTTTTATTCAATTAACTTTTCTGTAACCAAGGTTGATTGCCCATGTGGTATCTGCCTTGAGTTATCAGAGGCTTCTGGCTAAACTGCCATCAGCACAGAGACAGAAAGAGACCAAAAAGAGCAGAAGAGCAGAGAGCTCACAAGTGGCAGGCAACTGGCAAACACCGGCTCGTATTCCCTCACTAGGAGTTCAAGGCTTAAGACTGTAGCAAAAGGCAACAACTAATACACTGAGTTTTTGCAGGACTTGCATTCCTTTACAACACCCAACAGCAAGAAGACAGCATGTCCCTAAACATCTTCCCACTTTTACCTAAGAACACCCTGCCCACAAGAACTTGGGGATTAAAGCCAATATTTCCACTACCAAGCTTTTAAATCTTGAGCAATTCTCAACAACACTGAGACACAGGAACACCAAGACAGTTCAACCTTTGACCATGCCAGCAAGGGGAGATCCAGTCATGTTTGCCTCTCATGGGTTCAGGGCTGCGGCTGGGAAAGGGGATGCACATAGCCACAGACAATCACCCCAGCTAGATCAGCCACCTTCTTGCCAGCTTCCACTGGTTCATCTCAGAAATGGCACCTATGGAGCTCAGTAAGCAATCACAGAATTGGAAGATCATTTTCAGAGATCATCCAGTCCAAACACCCTGCCATGGGCAGGGAGATATCTTCACTAGATCAGGTTGCTCAAAGCCCCATCCAACCTGACCATGAACACTCCCAATGATGTGTATCCACAACTTCTCTGGACAACCTGTTCCAGTGCCTCATCATAAAAAAAAAGAATTCTTCCTTATGTCCTACCCAAATCTACACTCTTGCAGTTCAAAACTGTTTCCCTGTGTCCTGTCATTACACTGCAGAAAGCTTTTCTTGATCATATTATAAGCTTTTTTTTATACTGAAAGGCCATAATGAAGTGTCTCTGGAGCCTTCTCTACCATCAGAACCTGTTCTAGGCATCCCTTATCAGAAAACTTCCTTTGAAAGCCCATCTTTATTTAAAGAGTTTTTGTCTTCCAAACATTTTTCCTCAGAGCAGCTGGTTGCATGGCCCTCTAAGCATATTCATTGCAGCGCTTGGTGAGCTCTACACTGAAAAAAATATTATATCTCAAACCTGAATTTTCCCGTCTTAGATACACTCTTAACCCTCTATCTCTGCAGAGACTTCATGTTCCAGCATACAGGACCATGGAGGTTAGTCCATTAAAGCTCCTGCTTAAGTCAATCAGTAGTCTGTGCTGAGCAGTCTGTAGTTCATAGTCATGGGAACAGCTCAGTGTCTAGAAGTAGCCTAGAAGTTGCATTTAGGTACCTACAAACACCACCAAGCAGCCATGTGCTTCTTCCCGGTCTCCTCCTGCTGTGGTTTCACTGTAGCTCTCCAGCAGAGAAAGCTTTATTTTCATAAGGTGTCCAGCAAAAAATACACGGTTTCAAAGAGCACATTAAATTGAAGGAAGCAGATTCATTTTAACTGAAGTCAGTATTGGTGCTGTCTCTGCTAACAAGCCACAGACAACATCTGGACTGCCAAAAGGCCCTCATCATAATACCCAATACTTGTAGCACCTGAAGAAACCTAACTTACACCTCGACTAGATTCCAAAAGGAGGCTCAAGCCCAAAGTGTGCTTTTGACCTCTTGAGATCATTGGTGACACCCAACAGTTAAGTAAGGCTGGGCTCAGTTGCATCATAGACCAGACACCCAACTGCTGGCCCATAAATACCAGGTGCATTTTATTACATAGCATACAGTGTGGGAAAAAGCCGTGGTTTACATTTTCTATTATTCTGTGCAACTGAGGACAGGAGGGAAGATTAATCTACCCAGTTCACCATCTTTAGGTACATCAGATCACCTAACTCGGCAATTAACGCCCAATCCAAACAATGGGGCCAGAGTTTCCAATGTACCACTTAGCTACTTGAGATAAACACGACAAAAAGTGGGGAGGGGGCAACCCGCAATAACTGGGTATACATAAATGACAGGTTTCTTTCCACCATCAAACAGCCATGGGTGGCCCCTGGCCAGGCTGCCCTGCAGCCTCCTCACACACACCTGCAGGAGCCCTGCCTCACCTCCCGGGCTTACCGGGGAAGAGCACTCTGATCCTAAGGATATACACACTGGGGGATACAGCATTTAAGAAGGCTTATTAAGTGCGCACACACAAACACACACTTTTTTTTTTTTTTTTTTTTGTTAGTATGGCTTTTTTGTGGATTTTGTGCTGTCGATTTTTTAAAATTATTTTTAACGTAGCAATATTATCCTCACAACTCCCGTCTAGACTTCAAACGCATCTTGCTGCTAGAACTGCTGGATATCAAACCCCGCTTTAGGAGCGGGGGGCACCAGACCACCTGCCCACCTCGCAGCTCCTGTGACACCGGCACCCTCCCAGCCCTCAGCCCCGGGGAGCCCTGTCCGCGCCGGGAAAGGTGGAAAGGAGCCCGCAGGTGCACTGCGGCTCCCGACCACCGCGGCGGCGGGAGGATGCGGGCAGGACAGAGGGGGAGCCCGGGCCGCTCCCGCACAGCGGCGGAGCCGCAGCGGCGCCGGCACCTCCCCGGCACACACCCCCCAGCCGAGAGGGTGAGTGGGACACGGTGCTCGCCCCGCCGCGGGGAACCTGGCGCCTCGAGGGTCGCTCCTACCTGCCCGGGCTCGCTGCGGTAGGCGAAGGCGTAGACCCGCTCGGCGCTGATGTTCACGGCGCCCCGGTAGACGCGGCCGAAGGCGCCGGGAGCGGGGTTGTCCCCGGGGCCGCCCCCCGCTGCCGCCGCTGCCGCCCAGAGCAGGGCGCAGAGCAGAGCCCCGGCGCCCGGGGCTGCCCTCCCGGCCATGGGCTCCTTCCTGCCGACCCCGCGGGGCGCCCGGACTGTGTGTCCCCGGCAGGGCGGGAGGCGAGGTGCTTTATCTGCGATTTAAATAAATAGCTCGGCAGCACGGACGAGAGGCGGCGGGGGCAGCGCCGCACACCCCCGCCCCTCGCCCGGGGGACACCGAGCAACTTTCCCCGGGGAAGGACCCTCCGCCGACCGGCGGGGCGGGGACGGGAGGGGAAGGGAAGGGAGGCTGGCCGGCGGGCTGGCCAGCCCAGGGGAGGAGGGTCTCCTCTATGTGACCGGCCCCGAATTCTGAGCCTGGCTTAGCAGCCAATTGTCACGGAGCCTTTCCTGTTGGGGAGCCGTGTCGTGAGCGCAAGGACACGCTGGCATCGTCAGGCACGTGGGGATCAGCACCTGCAGGGCTTCAACACTCCCTGCCCACCGCGTTAGGGGCATCCTGGCTCCATATTCTGCCGGCTTGCTGGAGCTGCCGCTCGCACCTGCAATCCTGTATGGGGCGCTCCCTAACCTTTATTTTTGGCATCTCTTAACTTTGGGATAAATGCTGTCGTCCTTTAGTGCAGCCTAAAGGTGCGAAAGACAGCAGCAAATGTAATTTCATTAATCTGAAAATGGCTTGGTGCATGTCTTTTTTGCGTCATCCATGGGACTGGCTACAAACCATACTGTGATGCTCTTAACCTTTTCAGCAAGATGAGAGCGATACTGTTGGGCTGTGAAAAGGCAAGGGATCTCTCTCTCATGGGTTAATTCTCCTATGGTCTTCTGTTGAAAACACACCTAGGAAACACATCAGATCCCATGGCATAGGGATGCATTTCTAAGTCCAAGAAAATAGACTTTCAGGAGCCACAGTTTTATAAAGTCAGCCTGCAGTCTCCAACTGTAGTGACTCTGACCCCAGAAGCTTTCCACAAGTTGTGGGTTTTGTTTTCAAGGCTGAGAGATTTCCTTGGGGGGGGTCACTTGTTGTCTTTGGAGGAAAAGTTGCAAAGCTCAGCAAAACGAGCCAGCATGCCTTATGCTGCCATTTTGATCTCCGGGCCCTTGTGTGATTTCTGCCAAGAGAAAAAACTAAACAATTGTTAGTTCTGTTTGTCTCGAAGCAGGGTTCAGCTCACCCTGCCTTATGTTAGAGTCCCAAGAAGTATCATTAAGGCTAAAATAAACCACTTGCGATCTGCTGGAAGATGGAGAATTCAACACAAAGATTTTGCCTGGAATATCACGCTCTGCAGACCAGGAGACTTTATGACTCTATCTTGCCTCTTAACAGGACATGGCATGACCAGTCCTAGGGGACTTCAAACTGGCAGCACTGGGAGACATGTGGCTTCCCCTCTCTACCCTGTAGAGTCCAAGGCTCCTGAACCCTACAGCTTCTTTCTCACCCACTGCTCTCTGTAGATGCACAGGTCCCTCTGCCAGGGCCAGCAGCCCTCTAGCATGTGCTGGAGGGAGGACACTACAAAACTCATCTTCTCCCAGAGAGTGGAATTCAGGCAACAGGAGGAGGTAAAGCAGGTAAGGGGCATGCCTGGTTCCTCAGAGCAATGTGACCCATGGCACCAAAGATGGTGTTCTGCAAACCAAGGTAGCTGTGGCAGCTGCAAATAAATTTTGTGTCATTTGATGTCATGGGTATTTTCAGTGATTGGGATATCAGTGCATTATCCCTCTCTAGTTGTGTTGGTTTCATGGCAAAAGAGAGGCTCTTCATATAGTCCAAATTTTCCAATGCAGAGTTATGTTATTCTTAAAGTGCTTTCCCTGATTAGATGTACATTATGGTATCTTACCAAACACTACACATTTTCCCTCATTTTTAATTTGAGAATTTAAGTTTTCCAAGTGTTATACATTGTTCTTATCTTAATTTCATCTCACTATTTTGAGGCTCTTTCTGTGATTTAGCAATGGTAAACCTTTGTTCAAATCTTTGCCTTCAAAATATGGTACTGCTTGACTTGGTGCTATTCGCAGAAATTTGAAGTCAAAGGTCAGCTCCAATACTCAAGTTGCTAATGAAAGTAAACAATCCTAGCAGACAGATAAAATCTTTTGTTTGATATACCTTCCTATTGACAGGAAAATATCCAGTGCACCAGTTTGGGAATTACTTCTAAATCACACACTCCTCTCATGTTAATACCATCTGAGATCAATTTGCATTTATAAGAGTGGTGTTCAAGACCATGACAAAAGCCTTACAGAATCAAAACATGTTTCACCTATCCCTTTCAGCACTTACCAAGTCACTTATCTTGGCAAAGAAATAAATTAGGTTAGTTTGACATGATTTGTTCTGGACAAATGCAGAGTCCCTGCTGCTCATCACTTTACTGTTATTTAGTTGCTTGCGCACTGTTTCATTACTTTTCCAGATAACAAATGGAGGTTGGCTGATTTATAACACTTCACTCAGACCCTTTGATGAAGATGAGTAGCCCATTTTCCCTTTTCATTACACCTGGATCTTGTTCTTGAAGGGCAGCATGTACTTTGGAAGAAAGAACCGATCCCTCTAAGAGACAGTATTCTCATCCAGATACACCATGAATCTGAATCAGTGGAAGTGATCTTTTCTTATATATGCCACAGTACTCTGGCATCAAGAGGCAGCAAGGACCAGATGCTTCCTAAGGGACAGGAATCTGAGTGTCACAACACAGAGAGGAGAGAGAGAGGCAGAGCAGGGACCTCATCAGCCAGGGCCCCATCCCATGAGCAAGACAAGCCAGGATATGGAATCAACAAAGTCCAGATTGGTGGACAAGTCAATAGCAATGGGATAGATCTGAGATCAACATAAATTAGTGACTCAGGTCTGGTGATGGCAGTCAGGGACACACAGAGTCCTATCAGCAGCAGGTGAGTCCCCAGCAGTGAGGCAGATCTGAGGTCTGGCCAGGAATCTGGCCAGCCAATCCGGGCCAAAGGGATACAGACAGGGCTGTCACATGGCTGTAGCTCCAGCTCAAGTATAGCTGAGGACCAGAGCCTCACCTGAAATGCAGCTGCCTTGTGAGGGGGAAGAGAGGCCTTGCTGAATCCTCCCCGAAGCCCTGATGCCAAAGCCACTGGAGGGAAGAAGGACAGCCCTCAGCTGTGCTGTTTCTAGGCTGCCCATGAGCCCAGGGTGCCAAACCTCCAGAAAAGGGGATGATGCTCTTGGACTTTTGTCTCTGGCTGTGTGGAGGGCACATATTTTGTAGAAGGACCCACTTTTCCAATACAAATAAAGCCCAGGGTTGTGAGTATCTCAAGGGAAGGAGGAACTGTGCTGGATGAGAGGCTCACGAGAGTGTGGTTTTGAGTTTTTTATTGACTTTTTTTTCTCTATAGCACAAAAGCAGAAAATCTCATTGCTGTTGGGAACAAAATAACAACAAAAAAACCCAACCCCAAACCACTAAAGAAACTACATTTTCCCTGGTAACCATGGCTGCAAAACCATCCAGGATAGAGGATATTACAAAGGAATTCCCTAAATCATACCAACTTAGAAAGAGAAATAGTGTAAATGTATAACAAACCAAATTGTTTGGAAACCTGATGATTTAAAATTACTGTTTGCATATGTAGTCTCTGTATTATGTAAGCTCCTCTGCGGGTTAATAGATGCTCAGCTGGCTTCTGCAGAGACAATGCCATATTTTCAGACTCTGCTGAAAATGCAGTGTGAAGAATAATGAGAAGTGAAATGTAGACAGGCTTTAAAGATGTCTGATAGAACTTTTCTTATAGGTGGGCAAAGTGCTTGAGAATATGCTGCTTGAATGAGAATTGTCTCTGACTTGTATCATATTTGCTTGTGTTAGGTATTTAACATTTATATTTGATTGTAATTAATAAAAGCAGAGGGGTTTAAGAGGTTTCAAAATAGATGATGTAATGACACATCTATAAATAACTATGCCCTTTTTGCTTTTTTCTTCAGTAGGCCTTGCTCTTCAAGACAGTTTAAAGCACTATGTTAAGAGAGAATTCCAGATGTGCCCTTGATTTATACTTTTGGCTTCCAAATTTTCAGACCAACACAGAATAATGAATTGCATTGCATGGATTTCTCTTCCCACCGGCTCTGATGGTTCTCTTCAGGTGCATGTGGTACCTATGCTGAGTGTCTAGATGGAAACTGAAGTCATGCAACCTCCACATTTGCAGCACTTCCTTACAGGTAATTGCTGGAAGTATTTTTCTAATGCTCTTTTCTCCCCTCATGATTTCCATCTTCTCCATGTATGCAAAACAATTCCTTCCCCCAGTACATTAACCATTACCATCTGCACCCTCACACAAATCTTTTTACAGTGATGCTGGTAAAGCCAGAAGTACATTGATGGGGACCCTAAGCACCAGGAAATCTTGGTGAAGTAGAAAAAGTTTTGGATGAGAAGATGATAAACCTTATGCCTTCACTTTCCATCTCCCACAGACAAAATATTATGCTCACACTGTAAGACAAAATGTTAACTGTAACCCTTTGGAGCAATTACATCA